>NC_138508.1:24654319-25254319 GCF_964252035.2 Podarcis erhardii
TTTATTGTTATCCTTTTATTTTCCCCAGAATAGCAAAATTCTACAAGAGATAGAGAAAGCTTTGGAAGTAGCTAAAAACAATCTTGGGTGGTTAAAGAGTGCGGAAGAGGTAGGCCAAGAGAATTCTGTGTCTTGGTTTGAAGTATTTCAGATTTTAGTTTATACTGATGTCTGTTCCCAGAAATTCTTTCTCTAACAATACTTCAGCAAGGTGCTATAAAATTTAATGTCAGCTCAGCTCCAGGTGTTTTTGGAGGATACCAGTTATTTTAATCTTCACCCTGGCTTCTTTCCGGTTTTGAAACAACTTCATTGGTTGCCCTGAAACCCCCAGAGATCTTCGGATTATTACTAAAAATGCTTTGAAATGAGCAATGAGAGTGGGTCCCTGTGGCTCTCCTGTTGAATGGTTTCTTTAAATGTAAAGGTTCATCATTGTTCCACCCGACGTGTATGTCTTTAAGGGGCCAGAGCAAGGGCCAGAGCAAAATAACGAGACCCAGCTTTACAGCTGTGAAACATAGCAGGTGCTGCTGAGTTGTACTGATTAAGCTGTGTCAGCAATCGGGTATAGTATATAAGGAGCAGCACCTAGCTCTCCCATTACCCTGGGGGATGGGTTGGTGGTTGGGTCATGTTTGTTTGCTGATGTATTTAGTGTAAAAGGAGTTTTTTGTTTTTGTTATTAAAACCTTGTCTAAGTTATTTTTGAGTCCCTTTTTAATGCATGGTCTCCCCAGCAAGCTCTCTGCAGCGTTACCATACTGCAAATAGCCAACACTTTTCACTGGCTTTTGATCCCATCCATCATAGCATCCTCCTGCATCTCCTAGCTGGGAGGGGAGGCATTGTACTGCATTTGGTCCTGGTCCTTTTTGAAGGGTAGCTCTCAGAAGGTGGTGTTTGGAGCTTGCAGTGGCAAGCCTAAGGTATCTGTATGAAACCACTGCAGAGGCCATCCAAAAATCTGGAATGCGATGTCAACAGTATGCTGATGATAGTTCTATGTCTACTCTATCATTGGGAGCCTGGGAAAATTCTGGGACAGCATTTGCAATTGACTGGATGAGGGTGAATAAAATTGAACCTTAATGCAAACAGGATGGAAGTACTGTTGAGAATTAGTATGAAGCAGGATAGAGATACAGCATATATTGGAACAGAGTTGCATATACCCATAGGACTCTGTATTGTAGTCTTGGGCTTCAGGCTGCATCTTGATGTTCACGTAGAGACTGTTGTGAAGAGTGTATTTTACCATTTTAGACGGGCTTAGCAGCTTTGTGTTTTTCTAGAGAAGACTGCAGCCACAATAATTTATACCCTAGTAACATCCACATTAGTTCTAAATTATGTATTAATATTTTCTGCCTGCTCTTTACCATAAGGTTCCAGGGCCAGCTACAACAATATAGTATACAATTATTAATGCAAATAAAATGGTTGCAATAGTACAGATTCAGGAAAAGAGATTGGGCCCCACAAAATAAACACCTTAATTGTCAAATGCCAGGGAGAGGTGGGCCTTCAGTATAGCTATGCAACAAAGATGTCTGATGCACCTCTGTGGGGTGGAAGTTTCCCAGTTTATGGGTTGCCATAGATAAAGGGCCCTCATTTCCTGCACTCATGTGGGTGGTGGAACTAACTACCTAGAGAGTCTTCAGGGATGGAGGTGGTCTTTTAGATATTTGAGTCCTAAGTCATTTTAGGGCTTTAAACACCAATGTATAGATGGAAGCTGGAAACATGGTGCACAGTGCCACTTGCCAGGGTGTTAAATAAGGAAGACTGCTTTAACAATTACACTGTGTTGGGGGGTTTTATGTTCGTTTTAAAGGTTAAAACCATCCTATGCAGTGTTTCCCTTCTGGGTAGCATACTGAGGGCCCCATACCAGTGATGGGTAGGACCAGAAACAAAAGTAGGCAAAACAATTAAATTTTACTTTTGTGCAACAGTGTTCACACACCCTTCTCTAGCCTCCATTCAGACAAGTGAGGGCACATTCCAGCCAGACAGAATCAGGGCTCATGGGATAGTTCCAAGGACCAGATAGAGGGGCATGGGGGCCATATTCAGTCCCTGGGCCTGAGTTTCCCAACCATTACCTTAAACTGTCTGAGTCTGCAATACTTTATTTATTTAATTTATATACTGCCCTATACACAGAGGTCTTAGGGCGGTTCACAGGAAATATCACAATATATAAAATAAAAACAAAAACAAGGGAGTACTGTGTTCCCATTTGAACAGACCTGCATATCATCATCTTCCATTGAAGTCCCGGATGCACTAGCCATAAAAAAAAAATGGGATTGGACTTTCTCAGAGGTAGCTCCAAACTTTGGACCTTCCTCCCTAAGGAAGTTTGTCTTGCTTCTTTGCTTTTCCAATATAGGGCTGTTCTGAAAAGAGATTTTGTCTTCAGCATTGTATTAACTGTGACTGTACTGTAGTCCTGATCATTTTTTACCAGTTGTATTGTGACTTATATAATACTGTGAGCAGCCTTGCTGATTCCTGAATCCACAGGCAGAATAGAAATCATTTCATAACATTAATAATTTCTACTGCATTGTGCACCATTAACTGATGTTTTTGTGTGTTGTCCAGTGATGAAGGAATACTTAAAAGTTGCTGGAGTACCTTTAAACAATTGGGTACTAATAATTATTTGCTCAACCTTATATGTTACGTATCATCCATGTAGCCATTATAAAATATAAACCTCAACCTTGTATTCTTGTACATCACTACTTCTCAGCTACTGCCACCATGTGAGAGAAAAGGGGGAAGGTTGTTCCTGAAAGTTATATGCTGCTTTTATTATTTGTAAATCTAGTTCTGCTGGCTATAGCGCACATACAGAATTACAGGTTGTTGTTTTGTTACACTCCCCCCCCCCCAATGAAAAAGATGCTTGAGGATTTGATCACCGAAGCAAAAGAAGAAGAAAGCAAGATTGCAGGTGTTATTAATGACACGTTTTCAGATATTATTGCTTCCGTAAATTCAAGGTAACCTGTTTTAAAGCTTTTGCTTTGATGTTAATAATTTATCTGAAAAGTATTGCATAACTATAATAATGCAGATTTCTGTGTGGCAAAATGTTTAGCAAAATGCCTGCTTCTGTGACGTGGAAGGGACAATATGTAGCAGGAGTCCTGGAAGGACACAAGGAATCTGTGAGCTCAGATCCATTGTTTACCCTACCATGGAGTTGCTATCGGCAAAGACCTGACCATCAAGTTTCAGGGTAGATTTTTGCCCTTTGCTGTAATTGTCCTTTAGTGCAATTCTTTTCTGTATGCCCATATGAATTAAAAGGCAGTTGCATATTCAAAACAAGAATATTTCAAAACATCCACCTTCTAATTTTCCTCCTCTTGCACCTCTCTCTCTTTTTCCCCTATGATTTTTGCAGTTTTATTTCTACTACAGTAGTTGGTTGTTTGGAGTGCTATGGATGCTTGCACGTCTTGTGCCCTTGAGCATTTAGAATGTTTTCAGCATGAAGAGCTGGCTGTTAAGGATGCATTTTTGTGTGATGTGTGCAGTATCAGTCAGTTGCTTGTTATGAGGACAATAGGTGATAGCTATCCAGCATTAATCATACTCAAGAAATCCATTGAGTGCACTCATTGTAGTAGATCTACTCTTGAGTATTTCTTAGTTGTTTATCACCCAGTAAATATAAATCTGGTGTTTTCTGTAGTTTGTTATTTTAATATCATCACCAAAACCTTCTTTTTAACATGAGTACTATATGTTTGTTTTGTATAGTTTACTATTCAGAGTTATTATTTGTAACGTGATCAACTTTTTCTGAGGTCTGATTTTCTTTGTATTCAATTAGGAAAAGGAAACTGGAGACAGAACTGATAATGAACACCAGTTACTATATAACTGATATACATAGTGTTCAGTTATCGGTTATGCAGAAAATAAACAGTTTGGATGGAGCCATAAAAATGGCAAGGGAGATTAAATCAACCCATTCCTTAAAGCCTTACCATAATTTAAATCAGGTAACTTATTATTAAATCATTTGATTCCTTAACTTTACTTCTGAGTATGTATGTATGTATGTATGTATGTATTTATCTATTTGAAAGTTTTATATCCTATTTTCAGGAAACATATCTTTTCAAAGCAGTTCTCAGTAATACAACCACAATTTTCAACAACCAGATGATAACAGTGCAGCTACTGCAGAGTTTGCAAGCATTATTTGTAGCCTAACATTTTACATTAGCTTTTTTTTTATCAATTAAGCAGAGGAATTGAACTCATTTGCTTATTGTGGTAACTTGCAAGCCAGTGAAGTCTCCATATAGCTGACTGAAAACGAAAACATGTCTTTAAGCAAGTGGAAATAATGAACTTTCTCCATTAGTCTTTAATTTCTCATGTCAGAGCTGTCATGAGAAGATTTTTCCTCTTTGGCTTGGTTTTTATTTTTACTGAATTTTTTTTTTACAGAAAGCATTGTCTTTTTGATGAAAAGTCACAGTAGTTTAGTGTGATAGAAGCATTCAAGGTAGGATCACTTGATTTAGGTCTGTAGCCTCAGCTAGTTTTTCAGGGTTCTTTCGGTTCCTTTATACCTAAAGCCACTGCACATTTTCATAGATCTTAAGAGCTTACCATTTTTGTCCCAACCCTTTCCATCCCTCTGAGAAGGCATGGCAGAAGCTGGATGTGCACAGAGCACTTAAAATACATATACAGTGGTACCTCGGATTACATATGCTTCAGGTTACATACTTTTCAGGTTACAGACCACTAACCCAGAAATAGTACCTCGGGTTAAGAACTTTGCTTTAGGAAGAGAACAGAAATCATGCGGCAGCAGCAGGAGGCCCCATTAACTAAAGTGGTGCTTCAGGTTAAGAACAGTTTCAGGTTAAGAACGGACCTCCAGAACGAATTAAGCACGCAACCAGAGGTACCACTGTAGACAGATTTTAGGCATTCACCCCCTTTTACACCACGTCCTCAAAGAAGTACAGTGGTACCTCGATTTATGAACAGCCCTGTTTGCGAACAATTCAGTTTATGAACTCCACAAAGCCGGAAGTAGTGTTCTGGTTTGTGAACTTTACCTTCGTCTACAAACAGCACCGATGGTAGGAGGCCTCATTAGGGAAAGCGTGCCTCGGTTTAAGAATGGATTTGGTTTAAGAATGGACGAAAGGAACGGATTAAGTTCGTAAACCGAGGTACCACTGTAGTTTCAAGATTCATCCTAGCCAGTTCAAGACTTATTTCTCTACAGCAGTGTTTCCCAACCGGTGTTCCGCGGCACACTAGTGTGCCGCGAGACGTTGCCTGGTGTGCCGTGGGAGGGAGGCGGGCGAGTCGGGCGGCGAGAGGCTAGGAAGCAAATGGATTGCGAAGTCTGCCAGGTTCAGATTCGGGTCTTGGCTGTTTCCGGCAAGTGCAGATTCGGGTCTCGGCTGTTTTCGGCAAGTGCAGATTCCGGACTCGGCTGTTTCCGCCGGCCCAACTCGCCGATCCCGCGCCGTACGTAAGAATTCTCGAGGAAAGGCGCAGGCGCATTCCTCCTCGGAGAGAGCGGCCGTTGGCGTCCAAGATGGCGGCTGTGCTGGCTGAGGGGAGTGCGGGCGGCGCCGAGTCCGAGGCAGCGGCTGTTCCGCCCATGGCGGGGCTGGAGATGGTCCAGCAGGGAGCCGAAGCCCGGGTCTACCGGGGCCTCTTCCTAGGCCGGCCAACTGTGGCGAAGCACCGCTTCCCGAAACGTTACCGGCACCCGCTGTTGGAGGAGTGCCTGAGCCGCAGGCGGACGGCGCAGGAGGCCCGCTCGCTGCTTCGCTGCCGGCGGGCAGGTGGGCGCGCCTCGAGACTGGACTGCGCGGGGCAGGGGCGCGGGCTGGGATTCCATCTCCTTTAAATTGCATGGCCGGCCCACCTCTTTGCAAGGAGTGCGGTTGGGAATTGCAAGCAAAGCAGCCACGCAGCTCGATTCCAGTTGTTAGTGACCGAAACTAATTCCCCCCCCCCCCCCGCTATAGGCAAGGAAGCTGAAGACTGGTTATGGAAGGCGGTGGGCTGGTGGGCTGGTTTGCGAACATTTTTCAGAAGCCAAACGTGCTCCATTTTGCGTGCCATGCTTCTGTTTTGCGGTCTGTCTGCTTTTGCTGTTTATTTTGCATTTTTGTCTTTCTGACTTTTTTGTTTTGTTTTTGTGACTGATTGATTGACTGATTGTGTGACTGCAGTACATTGTTTATTGCTTTCATTTTATGGATCAATGGTCTTTATCGATAGTAAAATTCATGTTAAATTGCTGTTTTAGGGGTTGTTTTTAAATGTCTGGAATGGATTAATCCATTTTGCATTACTTTCAGCCAAACAGGCCCAGGTTGCGCACTGAATAAAGTATTTTATAATTTTTCATATTTCTGTTTACTTACTATTTCATAATAAAGTAATTATAAAATACTATATTTGTGTTTATTTGATTCCTATTAAAGAGAGTTACTTTATATATAGTCAATATAGGCACAGAGTTAATTTTTTAAACATTTTCTAATGGTGGTGTGCCTCGAGATTTTTTTCATGAAACAAGTGTGCCTTTGCCCAAAAACGGTTGGGAAACACTGCTCTACAGCATATTAGGCCTGGCATCTGCCTTCAGCTTTCCTAAGTCATGCTTGACCAGAGCAACGGCTACTTCTGCAGCCTTTCCAGAACCATCCTTTCTGAAATCTTTAGGGCAGCAATGTGTGCACCAGCCAGGACTTCTTGTTTCCTTTGAAATTGTTTCCTTTGAAATCAAATGGGACATCACTAACTTCACACTAACTCTCCAGTGTTCAAGACCACGTTCAGCTCCCATTAGTTGCTCTATTTTACTGTAAATTAAATTAGGGTGTTCTTATTCTAGGTTCTCTGCAACTTAAAAATGACTTTGGAGGAAGAAGTCTTAAAACTAGATCGTCTGAAAAAAAGAGCACTTCCAAGGTAAGCATTCATAGAATTACTTAGTATGGATAGCAGAGTTACTGCACCTTTAAAAATATCGCCATACTGCACCTTTAAAAAAACCATACTGAATTTGTAGAACTGATAAATAAAATTAAGAGTTGCATATACTTCACTCGACCCTTTGCAGGAGGTCTGGAGTTCAGCATGCTATATGGGGGATCTTATCAGCCTGGTGCATTAGAAATGTTTTGGACTACAACTCTCATTAACTCCCAGTGAGCATGCAGATCACCCCCTCCTCAGCCCTTAAATTGATGGCTTGATAACCGGAAAATGGGTGGTCCCCCTCCCATGTTAGCTGACATGCATAAATTAACTGAGTGGGAGTGTCTCTGCATGTGCACACATGTCCATGTACATACACTGGTGGCCACACCCACTGCTGGCATGCAGCTCCCAGAGGTTTGGCCAAAGGTGAATGTCTGTGGTTGAGCCAAAAAAAGGTTACCCACCATGCCTTATAGAGAACCTTCACCTATATACCCCCTCCTAGATTCTGAGAGCTTGGAGAGATGATCCCATCAGATTTCCACCTTTTAGGGAATAAGTTCTACTTATGCACAGGGCAGGTCATTCTCGGTAGCGTAAGTTAATCTATAAAATAGGACTCACTAGATACGCTTGGCAGTCACCACAACACTGCCAATTTTGGCATTTAACTGGATGCTTTAAAACATTTTTTAAAAGCCAACCGGGAAGGCCTTTAGAGCAGGAGTTTCTTAAATGGTTTTTACTGTTAATGCTTTTTATTGCTGTATTTACTTGTGGCATACATGGTGGTGGTTATCACGTGTTTTTGTTTTTGGGGAACAGTTACAGATAGGTAGCCGTGTTGGTCTGTGTATCTGAAGAAGTGTGCATGCACACGAAAGCTCATACCAAGAACTGACTTAGTTGGTCTTTAAGGTGCTACTGGAAGGAATTTGTTTTGTTTTTTGGGAGTAATTCTGATTGTGGGTTTTTGCAGTTTAAACCTGATTGTGATCTTGAGGCATTAACATAAAACTGTGCTATGAATGTAGTAAATAGATTTATGGTGTTACAAAATTGCTGTTGTCCTGAATGAATTATTGTGGTTGCAAACAATTGAACTTCCTGTATATCTAATACAGGTTTCACATGGACTCTGAAAAGATTAACCCCATGTTAGAAAACCTGGGGAATTTTTTTCCTGATACACCTAACATGTAAGTACTTCTGTTGCGGTGTTAATTTTCCTATATATAAAAAAATGGCACCTGCAGGTTTATCAATTTTCTCAGCATTCATCATTGTGCCTCATCTGGTACTTCAGTAATATGGGATATTTTTTATTTGGAAATATGCCGGGGTAGAAACTAAACAGCTTACCTAGAAACAATACAGAAGTAAACTGGAGAATAATGCTCAAATAGTTCTGAGGTTCTGATAATGAATAGGATTTTTGATAGCTTGGATATAATTGGAAAACCTTATTAGTTTTGTAGTCATGAATTATGCTTAAAAATTGCTGAGTTGCTATGTAGTGTGCAAAAATAATAATTAAAAGCCTAGGACTTGCTTACTAATAATACGCCATGTTTTAGGATGCTGTTTTCTTCAAGATTGTGTGCAAGTAATATCAATGCATAAAAAACCCCAAAAAACAGTAAGTAATAATATACAGCAAATCAAAATGATACCTTTTACTAGTCATTTAGTAGTAGATAGCCCTGTGATGCTGGGGAAGACATCCTAGCTGGAGCAGGCTATAGAAACTTACACATGCCAACAAGTCGATCTTAAGATATAACCTAATATCTGGAAAATTAAAACCTCTTTCTGATCCTAGCAGCTGCATTCCCTTATGTGACAAGCAGGGTGGTGAGTTATCCCGCATAAAACTTCCAAAATGTCCCATTAATATATTGAAAATACACTTTGGGAACAAAGTATTTTTAATATCCGTGGAACAGTATTCATCTTGGGTGTTTTAACTTAACCCTGAATACTAATAAGGAATGCTTGTCTTTCCAGATCACTGGAAATCACATTTTTTCATCTGATTTAAATTCATTTTATTCATATGAGAAATATCTCTTGGAATCCAAATAACCTCTGAGTACCAACAAAATGAGCAGTCAACACATGAAGTAGCATTCATTCAGATTCATTCAGTAATTATATACCCTAAAATTCTACCCAAACTATTAATTATTTTTATTAATTTCAGTGGTGGTGGTGATGATGATGATGTAGTTTCAGGTCTCAACACATGCAAAACTAGTTTAAATTCTTTTGGTTCATGAACAAAACTGTAAATATCCCTTTTCTATCTGACTGCACATGTCAACAGTTCCAGCATCAATATAGAAAAAGGGCAGCCCTGTCTTTTACTCCTCTCCAAACCTAATGGATCTGAAATATTAATGGGTGTTACATGTGCATCTTGAAACCCTATAGGCACTTTATTATTTCTACCGAGTGTTTGCTCTTCCATGTTAGTGATGGCTACTGTTTAAGATAAGTTTTCTGAACAATTTGTCAACCTAGGTGCAGTTTTGAAGGCAGCCTTCTAAAACTGAGCAATATGGAAGAGGAATTCAGAACTGATGTTCCATCTCATATAAGTGTAAACCTTGAACCGCTTGTTGAAGACATTGGCACAGTTGCTCTTCTGCCAGAATCTGATGCATGTCTTGAAGGAAATTACACCCACCTCCAAGAAATGACTCCTCCATTCGCTCAGAAATGCATTTCTGCTTTACCTCAGACAGCATCCACTCCAGATGTCATAATTGAAGAAATCATTGAAGATGATCAAGAATGTGAGTAGAACTTTCCAGCCGGTTGCCAGAGTTGTGTGGCTAATTCCCTTTGTTTTTAAAACAATATTCTTACAAGTACATAGCAACCTGCTCTTGATGCATTGTTATTCTTACATAGGCTGCAGGTAGAAGGAATCTACCAATCAATCAAGACTTTATTAATGAAATCAGTTATTACATAATTGATTTCATTAATAAAGTACTGATCGATTAAGTGAAGAAGCATATTTTAAAGGCATGTTTGCACATTCATTGGTGTGTTCAAATCATTTCTCAGAAATGAGCACCAAATCCTTTCAGAATGTGCATGTCACCCTTTCTGTAACAATACAAACATATTAACTTGTACTGTCTCAAAATGTTGCTTTTCAGTAGTGTGCATAAATGTTCCCTATGATCTTCCTTCACTGTTACATTACCTTTCTTACCCACTGTGTACCACACAGATGCTCCAGAATTAGTTTTTGTCAGCAGTGTTCTAAATCCTTGCCACTTCTACGTTCGAAAAGTTTCACAGAAGAAAGCAGCTGTTCGTTTGGAAAAAACTCTGAGGCAATTCTGCAATCATAAAAGGTCCTACCCTAGTGACATTTTGGAACTAGGTAACAACACTTCTCAGATCTTTTGACTAATAGTGTTTATATAATTTCAGAGTTTTGCTTTTTTTATTCCAGTGAGGGGGATATATGTTGTGGGTTTTACTAAGTAACCTTTTAATATTGTAGAGTAGAGGTCTGCAGTCATTTTGGACCCAGGAACTCATTTGGAAATCAGTCTCTTGAGGATACCACCCAAAAATGGCTGCTGTGATAGATTGCCTAATCTCAAATGTTCCTCTCAATGAGAATATTTTGCAACAAATTGTGTACTGAAACTTATTTCAGGTTCAAGAATCTATGTTAAAAGCAAGGAACATGGGATGTGGTGTCGTGGAAAAATCATTGAACTGATGCCGTTGCAGAAGACAAACGAGCTGAAGCCCCGTGGTCCAACAAAGTACAAAATTTGTGATATAGCAATGATGAAAATATTCCTTGTGGACTATGGGCATATTGAAGCTTTGATTATTTCAAGGTATGCTTTTTTGCCTTTATTTGCCACACGGTGGTTTTGCCATATTGCTTTCTAGTGGCAATGTATAAGGTGCACCAATTTCTAGGGATGTTCATTGCCTTGTGCAGGAGAATCTCAAGACAACCTGCTGTAAAAACAATCTCTATAAGGCAGAAATGAACAACAATAAGAGTGCGTAATTTGCTCAGTTAATTGCTGATGTGATTCAAATAGTGTTCGGGCATTAAATATAAAAAAAAAAATCACAAGCTAGCTTTCTCTTAACTGCATGTGGTGATGTGAATTTTGCATGTAGGTCCTCCATGAACATGTGATTTTTCTACATCCATTTATGGTAGATGGATTATGTAATCTGAGTCTGTGCATAGAATCCGGTTCTTCCTCCCCCACCCAATTATTGATTAAAATATTTTAACTAGGGCCCAGACCACCGTAAAACCAAGTTTAGGGGAATTTTACAAATAGACCTTTCCTGCCTTCTTCACATAGGCCCCGGTTCATATTCCAGATTGGGTGGTCCTATGCCTGTCAGTTTGCCATGCACAAATGATATCATGGTTTCTGCTTGTTTAGGGCAGTGTTCCCCAACCTTGGGTCTCCAGCTGTTTTTGGACTACAATTCTCATCATCCTTGACCACTGGTCTTGCTAGCGAGGGATGATGGGAGTTGTAGTCCAAAAACAGCTGGAGACCCAAGGTTGGGGAACACTGGTTTAGGGGACATGTATGCAGAACTACATTGGTGTGTAATGAGAGAAAATTGCAAATCCCCACCCCCACCCCAATGACTCCAGGATGAGCTCATTGGCTTCCCTTGGTTCTGACGTTTCCAAATTGTTTTTAACTTCACGTACAACATACTTCAGTAGTCTTAACTTGGGGGTTATCAGTTGTATGAGCCACCCAACAGCTTGATTATTTTGCACATGGAAAACCTTGGGTTCAATTCCTGAGCATCTCGAGGGTTATTACAGAGCTCTGTCCCATCATCTGATCCATTTAACTGAAGAGCCGTTGTCAGAGTAGATTATAGTTGGAGCTGGTCTAAAACAACTTATTATAAAACGATCTTAATTAGAGCAGATAGGAAATATTTTGCTGATTTGCCTTTTATGATCTCTTTTGAATAATGCAGTTCAGTTGTTCCCAGTAAAGCATCCCTTAAACAGAAAACTTTTTAGACTTAAAAAATCTGCCTATTGATGTTGAAGCATTTTATTCTAAGCTTATATTGAGAAATAATATTTGTTATCTTCTCTTTCTGCCATCAAGCGTACCAAATAACATTGGCATTAATCCAGAACATATCACTCTAGAATATATAGTGACTGAAGACTTTTGCTTGGTTGTGAAGAAACCTGACATACATATAGAGGCACAACTTAGTGGTATAAATCATTTAGCACTACAGTGCTCCCTGAAGGACATTGTTCCCAAAGATTCAGTAAGTAAGAACTATATTGTCTGGACTTCTGCATTCTTAGAGAAGTTAGAGAATACCTTTTTTTAAGAAACAATTGAATGTTCATATTCTGACTTTTCCTGAATGAGATGGCTTTCCCTTCCTTCGTAATGATGTAATTCTTGTATTGTACTCAATAAAGATAATAACCTAATGTGCCTAACTTTTTAGAACAGTGGTCAGCAAACCTTTTCAGCAGGGTGCCAGTCCACTGTCCCTCAGACCTTGTGGGGGGCCAGACTATATTTTGGGGGAGGGGAAAATGAACGAATTCCTATGCCCCACAATTAACCCAAACATGCATTTTAAAGAAAAGGACACATTCTACTCATGTAGAAACACGCTGATTCCTGGACCGTCCACAGGCTGGATTTAGAAGGCGATTGGGCTGGATCCGGCCCCCGGGCCTTAGTTTGCCTACCCATGTTTTAGAAGATTCAACCTGTCTTCCGCACAGATCATTCCTATTTGTGATTGCACAGAATACACATTCAAAGAACAGTTATGAGTAAACATTGCTAGTTCACTTTGGAAAAAATTAATTGGTGTGGTATGGTGTCTGAATTATTATTTTAAAAGTCTTGATGTGTTTGGATGCCATGCAATGTACATAACAGTGTGGTTAAGTCCTGAGTTTTGTTACATATTGGGTATTTAGTAGTTCTTGGTACTGTACTTAAATCCTAAAGTCTACAGGTGGATAGGATTCTGAACTTCTCTCTCCCTCTGCAATAGGCTGAAGGTTGGAGCAGAAAAGCAAGGACAGAATTTTTGAAAATGGTAAAAAACAAAGCTGTTCTAATGAAAGTCTTCAGAGAAGAGGATGGTGTGCTTATTGTTGATCTGATGAAACCACCAGCAAACAAAATAAGTAGTGACATGCCTGTATCTCTCAGAGATGCTTTAGTTTTTATGGACTTGGCAAGGTATATGCAATACAAAGCATTTCAGGGTTAGAGATAAAATAGGGTTATTTTTTAAAATGTACTTAATTAAAACTTGAAATCATGAAACACACTTTAGGTGAGTGTGATTATGTGTTGGGGGAGGTTATGTCTGCTATAAAGACTGGATTAAGATGATAACATCTTATTTTTCTCTGCTGCTGGCATGATTAGCTACAAATGCTTAATTACTAAAATTCTAGATTGTTCTCTCCAGTTGGGCTTTCAGCCACTTTATTTTTCACATTCAAACTGAATACTAAAGCCGTTCGGGAGCCAAGGTACGACTATTCCTTTATAACAGAGAGCAAGAATTGGCCACAAATTGACTAAAGCCCGCTAGCTGTTAAATACCACTAACCTAAATATTTTTTTTAAAAGATCTGGTGTAGTGAGGGTGAGAATGGAGAATCATAGAATTGTGGTACTGGAAGGGACCTAAAGTCAGTTTTCGCCATTTTCCCATCATCCTGTTTTCCTTAATCTGTTCAGTTTATTTCCCCACCTTCCAGAGTGGATAAATGTCTTATGATTCAATTTTTTATTTTAAAATGCAAATGCTATGTTTTTCTTAAGATACAGTAATATGAAATCTGGATATAAGCATGTTAGCCCCATAGTTTATATCTTTAAACTGATCAGTGCCTCTACCAGAGACATGGAATTGAAGGAGGCGTCTCTGTGTAAGTGAAGAATCAATCTGATCCTTCCCAATATCTGCATATCCTACTCAACCTGCCAAATAATGGCATTTCATTTCCATCTCATGAAATAAACTGCTTGGGCTTGCCCAGTAACTTTCAGACCTTGTTCCTACTTACTGGTCATGGGCATTTCGTTTTGTTTGCTGATTTGTTCTTGTGGGGCTGCAACTGGGCGAAGGCAGAGTAAAGTAGAAAAGGGCAACACTAGAAAGTCAGGAAAGAGGAAACTGTTGGCTGTGCGTGTTCCTATATTGTCATGCTTTGCCTGCAGTCTTGCACACAAATACCATATTTTTCCGTCTATAAGACGCCCCCATGTACAAGACGACCTCTATTTCTTAACCTAAAATTACGAAAATGCACTATCCATGTATAAGACGACCTCTTATTTTAAACTTCAAAAATTTAGGAAAAAATAGTCTTGTACAAGGGGAAATACAGTATGTCTTGCGCCTTCTCAAATGTGTTTCAAATGCAGGTCATTAAATTGGTTCTGCGGAATTCAGTGGAAGCCAGTGCTTTTTTTCAAGGGGTGCTCAAGGGTACACAGTGTCGGCACCTCTCTTTTTGTTTTGTTAAAAAAATGTGGCACTTACTGTAACAACTTCATTGTGAGTACTGGCACCTATTTTTATAGAAAAAGGCAGTGGGGGGGGGGCCATAGAAAACTTCCTCTTGTGGCTGACTTCAGCAGTTCATTCTAGATTCTTACTTTACTAGGTTTCGTGCTGAAGTTTCTGATCAACCTGAAAACATTGAATTCCTGCAGTACTGGGCACCTGCAATACCAGAGGAAAATACAGAAGTCACCATTGTTGTTAGTTATATTACTAGCCCAGGTGATTTCTACATTCAGCTAGTAAGTATTATTCAGTATATTTAATTTTTGTGTTGACATTATTGAAAAATGCTTCCTGAGATTTGGTATGATATGATTTGATTTGTTATTAATTTTGTTATTAATTGGAATATTATTAATGGAAAATTGATAAAAATTATTTTACAAAAAGAAAAGAAATGCTTCCTGAAATGCTTTACACTTTCTATTTTGGAACATAAAAAGGTAAGTTTATTGCTGGAAATTGGGAGTAGTATGTTTTTCAAGTTACCATTTCAGATGTATAAAATACATTAATAGATCTTTTTCTAGTGCTTGTTTTATATACAGATCACTCGGAACCTAAATGGGGATTATGTTCCAGGGACATGAAGCCACAGCTGCCTTAGGAACTACCCCTGCACAAGTAATCTTCCTTCCCGGAGCCAGCACGCTAAAGGAATCTTAACCACCACCACCACCCTGAAGCAAGGCAGATACTTTTTTAGCTCTCTGCCTTGCTTTTATTGGGCTCTGAGAGGTTCTCATGAGATGTTACGGGGCTGATGAGCCCATGCGAGATCCTCCCAAAGCCCAGTTAGCAAGGCAGAGAGCTTAAAAACTCTTGCCGTGCCAGAAAAACTCGGCATGGAAAGAGCTTAAGAGCTTTCCACCTTGCATGCGATTAATTTGCAATGTCAGCTGAGCAAGTCTCCCATATCAGCTGCCTTTTCTCAGCTGTCTGATAGGCATCTTCACGCATCAGTCTGGCTTCAGTGTGTCATGTGCCACTTTCCCCAATTTCTTCAGCAGATGTAAAATCGAGTACTTTAGGTACAGAGTGCATCAGTTTGACTTTCTGTGTGATGTAATATTTAGTAAGAGTGTGTTGACTACAATCCATAGTGATTAATACTGTTTCCATTGTGTTAGGTAGAAGAAGGTCCAGAATTTGCAGCTTTTCTGAGCAAAGTTGAGGAAGTATATAAAAATGACAGCAGAGTTGGCTTGGAAATTCTCTGTCCAGTCCAGGGTCAACCATGCATAGCAAAATTCGAAGAGGATGGAGTTTGGTACAGGGCACAGGTTATTGGTAAGTAACTGTAGTATTAGGTTAGAGGACTTTTGTTTTGATTCCCTCCCCCCATCAAATCACCTTGATATTTTCAAGACACCTATTTAATTCATTTTCTGTTTTAAATGAATGCTGGTTTTTCCCATTTCATTCTCCCGCTGTGATTTCTTTTGTCCAAGTAATACACCCATCTTTCCTACAATGAAGCAGGGTTTAATAGCCACATGGCTCGACTTTTCTAGTTTGTGCTAAACCGTAGGCAGGTTGAAGTTGCAGCCAAAACAGGCAAACGATGGTTCACAGTTGAGCTCCAAATGAGAAT
Source organism: Podarcis erhardii (assembly GCF_964252035.2). Lineage (NCBI taxonomy): Eukaryota > Metazoa > Chordata > Lepidosauria > Squamata > Lacertidae > Podarcis > Podarcis erhardii. The sequence continues at coordinate 24,670,518 of NC_138508.1, forward strand.
TTGAAACTCACTTCAAAATTTAGGTTTTAATTCTGATCTGTGGGGCAAGTGTTAAACCATGGTTTGCCGTTTCTGATATGGGGTGCCATAACTTGTTCATTAACATGCTACCGTTCTTAGTTTTTTTTAATATAACATATAAAACCATAGAATTTTATTGAAAAACAGGCTAATGAATTCTCTTGGTTTAATAATGTAAAAGAGCATCTGACTCTTATGTGTTGCTATTGCCATTATTAAAAATTGCCATGCATGCAGTATTTGATGGATGGTTTTGAAGGAAGTGATGTTGATTTAAAAGTTTGTGTGTGGAGCTTGGATAGCATTACATATATCTGCAGTAACATCGCTCCCCTTAATGCTGCACCTCAATCACCGAGGTACGGCTGGACTGAGACTGTTATTGTTGTAGGTGTACACAAATATTTCCTATAATTTCATAATGTCCACGTATCATTGATTCCTAACCGCATAATGTTTTCTAAAGGATTGCCAGGCCACCAAGAAGTTGAGGTCAAATATGTTGACTTTGGGAACACTGCTAAAATAAATGTGCAAGACATGCGTAAAATCAAAGATGAGTTTTTAGCTCTCCCAGCAAAGGTAAGTTAGAACTGCATCCCGCATGAAGTAAATCTAAATATGCAGAATGCCCTGTATTCCTGACAAAGCACCTTCTGCGCAGCTTGGAGTTCAGTTCCTAATGCTTGTGAATTATCTCCTCTGATAAAGTGTAATTCTGTGTCCACTAAATTCTAACAATATGATAAATGTAATAGATAGAAGTGAGCTGTGTGTCAAGCTTTTCTCTAAGAATCTATCTCCCCTCCAACACATGCAGAGCCAAAGAAATTTTCACACAAGTGCCATGTTTTAAGAGCGGGGCAAGTTGCTGTTGTGCGAAAGGTAGGCACCCTGTGGCTCAGCAGTGGGTCCGAGAATACTTTGTGCTATAGCAAAAAAGTACGACAGGAGATGCATACTTAATTGTTGCCTAGATTAGAGATTGCTGGGAGCCCTGTGTAAGCACACTGAAATTTCACTAAAGGAACGATGGCATTGAAACTAAATAAACAAATTGGGTTTATAATTTAGGCCATCAGGTGCAAGCTGGCCCATATCATACCAAATAAAGGAGCTAATGAATGGAGTAGTAAATCAAAGGACAGATTTGAAGAACTAATTCAAGATAAATGTATGCTCTGCTTTATTATTGGTAAGTGTTCGCCTGTCTTGAGTAACTTACTCAGTATTTGAGAGCCAAATAGAGTTGCTGTCTCAAAAACCAAATCATCCATTCAGTGGACAGCAACTTGATAGGGACAGTGCCTCCCATCCAGCCTGTCAGGGAAATTCTCAATTTCTCCTTAATGTTGTTAGGACTGCTTGCTGCTCTTGTCATCAGTGTAGGACTATTTCCCTTTCCCTACCTAATTGGATTAGCTGGGTGCTCAGATATGTCCAGCCAGCAACACCGGGGCAGCTTATTCCCAACCTGATCAATGGTTTTCCAGTTGGGAGGAGGGGCAGGTATTTGGAATTCAGCCATAAAACCTGGCTAACTCTTAAGTCACAGTATCTGATTAACCTACATCACACGACCATTTTGGTGACAAATTAGATAAAATTATTTGTAAGAATATGGATCTTTGGAAATATCAGACTTTCAGAACACTTGTTTTAAAAAATCCAGTTTTTTAATGCAGAGACTTAAATTATCTGTCACAGAAATACACAGGCACTACATTTTATTAAGTAATCGTCTCGAAGGAGCCTTCTGGTCTTAATAATTGATTTTCTTTGTTCTTCACCTTTCTACGTAACTTTTTAAGGTAGCTTACAAAATGCAAAAGCAATTAAAAACCACAGTAGGTAAAAGCAATAAAATCCCCAACATAATGAAGTAAAATAAAATGGTTCGCAACTATGACCTTCATCATGCTGCCTCCTTTCCCCAACACCCGTGGCTAATTTTTTTTCCTTTGACATTTTGAACTTAAACCTCTTTCAACTACATCTAGAAAAATCTGAAGACAATATTCTGTCTGTTGAGCTCTATGAAAGTGTATGTGTGCCACCAAAGGCATCTTGGAGTGTTAACAGCCTCTTGGTTAAAGAAGGTCTGGCATCTTATATATTAAGGTGAGTGTGCTGCTTCATTAACTTCAACATGCTCATAATATTTTTGCAACTTCTGAATTCGAGCAGCCTAATATTTCTCAGTGAAGTGTATGTAATGTCATCTCAGGTAGTGCTTAAATGGCTTGGCTTAGCGTTGTGTACAAACCTAGACTCACGATTTTGTCTCACTCCAAACAAACTGAATACTAAGCCAAGAAACAAACCTTGGTTCACAGCTCATGGTTCATTTTGGAGCAAGACAAATCACACCACAACCAGAAGTTTGTGCATAGCAAGGGTAGTGTGACATTGTGGGGTTCCCCCTCCCCCTGTAAACCATCACTCTTGTTTGTTTACACTTAGCCATGGTTTGGCTTAATGTTAACATGCCAACCAGGTCTTTGTTTAAAACTTGCGGGTCATGTTTTGTGGAGGGCATTTCTGCTTCTATTTGTCTGATACTGGCAGATGAAACAAAAAACTAAATAAAACCAAATTCTACAGTGACACCAAAATGATTACTGAATCACATCATGAAGTTTGGGATCCTACTCCAGAAGAATTATTCAAAGCTCATGGAGATAATTTACAGCCTGGGAATGAAGAGTCGATACAGTTTGAAGGTACAAAATTAGATTGCAGCAAAGAACTGCAAGTGCGAATTAGTCACGTTGTGTCCCCAAGCAAGTTCTACGTGCATTTGATGTCATCAGAACAGATTCTGAAAAGGTAGGTTCCTTTTCCCACGACCTGGGTCAGAGCACTTCATGCTTTTTGGTTCTTTTCATTTTTGACAATTGTTGTTGCTTAACTCTACATGTTCCAGAGCTCCTGCAGGATGATGAAAATAGCCATTAAACTAAGAAAGGAGACTTTGCTGCCAGTGTGCCATGCTTTTTTCCGTAAAATACCCCCTGAGGACCACAGAATTTTGTGTCATTCCCAGGATTGCTGGATTTGTGATTAAAGTGTACTAATGGGAAGACACCCAGCATGTTGGCCACTTCCGATTGTGGGTGGCTGGCACGCCAATGCTTGAAAGTTAAAGACAGAAAAATATTTTACATAGATGGATGGATTAATAGATAGAATAGATAGACATACACATGCATGGGGACAGGAAAGACTTGGTCTTATCCTCATGCAGAACTGGGATGGACCAGATTTTATGGTCCTTTCATCCCTTTACCTGACATAAACATTGGAAGAAAGTAACCAACTCTTTCAGGCCTGCTCCTGCCTACTCTGCGAAGGGAACATTCAAGCTAAGTGCTCCGTGTTCTGTTTGGACAATGTGCTCAAGATGATGGTGGGAGTTCAGCTACAAGCATACTAGGAGCAAATTATCTGGAAGAAAGGATGCAGGGAATGCAGCCCTGGTTATGGTTTATGAACTTTGTGTTTTTTTGTACCATTGACCACAGTGTCCTGGAGAAGCTCTGGTGGTTTAGGGCTGGAGGCATGGCTTTGTAGTGGATTCCACTCTACCTGCTGGGGGTGCTTTCTGAGAACAGTAATGGGGGTTTTGTTGCTCAGCCATGTGGAAACTGACCTGCAGGATTCTGTATGGTTTGATCCCAACTCCCATGGTATTTAACATCTGTATGAAGCTGCTGACAAAAATGAGTTGGAGTAAAGTATCATCAAATACGCAGACATGAAAATTCCCCTTCTTCCATCTGACTCGGAAGAGGCAGTATGGGCTGGTTGTGGGTCGGTTGAAACCATACAAAACAAAGTTGTTGTGGGTTCTTGGATACTGGGTTTGAAGAGGTACCTTGTTCTAGATGAGGTTGGACTCCTCTTGAAAAAGTAGGTGCGTAGCTTGAGTTGCTCCTAGAGGCTATATTGTCACTAGAAGCCTGGGTGGGTTCTGTAGCTAGGGATGACTATTCTCTGCTTGAGCTGGTTCATTGGCTATAGGCTTTCCCAAACAGAGAGAGTCTAGCTGCAGTTAGGCACTTTATATGAACTAGAGTGGACGATAGAGTGGATGTGTTGTTAAGTGGTGCTGCCTTTGAAAAAGGTTCAGATGTTGTGAAATGCACCATTGGTTAATGGGCACCACTGTCTGGTTTCATATAACAGAGTCTAAAAGAATTGCATTGATTGCCAATTATTAGGTGCTTATGATGACATATAAAGAAAGCCCTGATCAACTGGGGTTTAAATATTTGAAAGAACGTTTTGAGATGAGTCCCTTCTTGTGCTACTGCTGCTGATTAAGGTCCATGGGGTGGAATGACATCCCATGTACAGTTTTATTGATGCTTTGTCTATGATTTCATGTTTTATGTGTTCCCCTTTAGAAATATTGCTAATTATTTTGTGTTAATGTCATATTTGTTAAAGTCCTTGGAACTAAATGGTGAAGCGCGGGTTCTAAACACACAACTGTGCATTATTTTCAAGACTAGAAAATAATGTACAGTTGTAATCTTAACAGTTAAATAAATTATTGACCCTACTGTATCTTTAACCTTTAGAAAAGTATGTTTCTTTCAGAACAATACTGGCAACGTAGATTTGATTGTCTATTTGGCTACTTATAATATTAGTTTACAGGAAAAGATGGCAGCCACTTACTTGGAATCAGAAAGAGAAACAGTTGAATGGAAAATTGATATGAATTGTGCTGCTTATGTACATGATCTGAATCAGTGGCAGAGAGGCCAAATCCGCAGGATTGTTTCAGAAAGTAAACTTGAGGTAAATAAAATCACTGCTTTATGCAGATAAGTATCACTCCGTTCATTATGACTAGGAAGCACTCATTTAGTGATTTAATACGTGGAATTTAATGTATTCTTTATCCTAGATAAAAACTTAACTTATTAATCAGTTAAACAGGCTAAATGATGTATTATTTCTTTTGAAAATGAATGAGAGATTTTTGCAGTATCATCATGAGGTTTGAACTCTGTAGCCTGCTAAGAGAAGTTTCCTAACAAAACCAGGCAGAGTTTTGTAGGTCCGTGATAAGTCTAATTTGGGCTATTGAAGAACTGTATTTTTCTTACACCTGTCTTTTGCAGGTGTTCCTCATTGACTTTGGCATAACTAAAACTATAGATACTGTCTCCCTAAGAGAACTTGAGCAGAATCTGAAGATGCACAAGCCTCTTGCAATAGAGTGCTCACTAACAGACATAAGGTAAAGTGTCCGTTTCATTCAGTTCTGGAACATGCTTTCTCCCATTCTGCAAGTGTTGCAGCGGTGTTGGGATTTGAACTTGGGCCTGAAGCAGGGTGCCCAAACCTGTATCTGCTATACCATGTGTTCACATACCATGTAGAAACACTAGGAGTGGCCATTTCCAGTGCTCCTTGGGCAGCATTTGTATTTGTCAACAAGACTTTCTCTATATTTTTAAAATAAGGAATGAGACTCACTGGGCAATTGAAAAATATAATGCTTAATCGAACTGATGCTGTTACAGATGTTCTGCCTGCCAGAAGATCTGTGTCCTCTCCAGCAATTGTATGAACAATAGGGGAGAGGGTATCATTTGAGATGAAATGATTTTTATTCCTCCCTATGCATCTTGTTTTAGACCAGCTGGTGGGACTGAGCAGTGGACAGGAACTGCCTGCGATGTTCTTGCACGTTACTTAACTGGAGCTGTGGTAAACCTAATAATACAGGTTAGTAGTGGTAGAGGCCTAACTTTAATAGAGAGCTTTGTAGTAGTAAATGTCTGATTTACCAGTGCAAGTTTTTTGGGGGGAGAATTGTAACCTCTTTGTACAACTGAAACGTGGAGTATGTAGTTGGCTAAGATACTGGAACGTGTCCCTCTATTACTTCGGGCCCCCAAGATTCTGTCTGGATGAAGACTTAGAATATGCCTTAGCTCACACAACCTTGAACACTTCTCTCTAGGGAGGAAGTGACAAAATGTATGTGTGGTTCTGCTTCGTTAGAACTAGAATTGGCAAGTATTTTTACTAGCTTCTCCCTGTAGTGAAAAGAGCACAATCTGGCTGCTGTGATAGAATCCAGTTGGTTAAGTAATGACGATGAATCAGGTAGTTGGCTAAGAACACTTCAGCCAACATCAAAGTCTCCTTTGGAAACCATCGAGTTTAGTGAAAACTTGCCAGCTTATGTTGAGGGAGCGGGCAGATCATTTTAAGGACACGTTGACTTGACAGCAAGCCCTTCCTGGCATAAAATTTTTGGCATTTAATTTGTGATTTCAACCGGCCAGCCACCAAGCGTGTAAAGTTGAAACTGTGCAAGTAAAATCCACCTAAGTTATGAGCCTGCTCTACAAGCAAATACTTTGGTTGGCATCCATCTGTTTCAAGAGGCAATGGAGGAGTGTGCCTTTGGGGGTGAAGTAACACTGTTGGGAGGTTGCAGTTGATATTCTGCATCCCAGAACCCTTCATTTGGTGTTGGTCACTCCCTCCTGCAAGAAAGGTTATGGCTGTGTCCAAATATTCAAGATAGCTATCTGGTTTATCTGCAAACAGGGTGACATCTAGGCCAGTGTTCAATATCTAGCAAAGAGTATTGTGCAGAGATGTCAACAACATTCTCTTCAGTTGTTCTGTATGATGTATGTTAATGTCCTAGCTGTAAAAACATCTGGGAATACAAATTATTGTCTTAAGTCTGGATGGAAGGACTTGGCTTTCTAATTGCCTATCCCATCAGTTAGAATATGGAGGGTTCCCAAATTCTGTCACTCGCTCAGGATAGTTTAAATCAGGCCTGGTGGTGAAGGGAACACATTTTAAATAAACAGAAGATGCCTCAGTTCTAAACATTTCTCAATAATCTTCACCCAATTGGTCTTTTAAGGTCTAAAATTTGATCTTGTTTTGTGTTTTTATCTTACATTTTTATGCTGTGAAATGCCCTGCAATTTACAGATGAAGGGCAGTATACTAATTTAATAATAATAGTCTGCCCAATTCCTTTCCCATTTATTCCTCAATCTGGTAATCCAGTACTTCTTCTGTCCAATCATAAATACATATTTTTGGAAAGTTAGCCATACTCTTCTCACAGAAGCTTGTGCCTGTTTACAATTTCATTTACTAATATATAGAAGTTGTGAACTCAGCACAAATATCTAGGATTTGTTGCATTTCCTGACATATGTCAGTAAACTAGCAGTTCGCTGTGTATTAATTTGATGGTTTGGCCAGTTGTTGCACACTGAAGAACCTTGTTTCACTTTATAGTAGTAATACAAAACGAACAATAGCTGCCTTTTCTTACAAGAAGTATGTTTTATCCCAGGAAAGTAACACGTCACCTTTACCTGTGAAAGTTTTTAGCAAAGATGGAGGGCTATATACTGACATTTCGGAATACATGATTAAAGAAGGTTTGGCATTTAGAAAAAGAAGGTATGCATTTTTCAGAATATTTATGCTCTCTTGGGTGCTGGATGTCTCCAAGTGAGTTTTGCACTCCCTATCGCTTGAAGGCAGGAAATAGTGTGACTTCAAAGGAAGTATTTAGCACTTCCTTCCTATTGAAGCCTAAGTTCATTTCCTTCCTTTGTTCAGAGAAACATTGTAATAACTGAGATGCTTTATATAAAAAAGCTTTGAACATTTGAAATGAACTATATAAATGTGAAGTATTATTTGTTACTTGAAGCAAGTTTAATGTTACTAATTCCTAAGAAAGCCAACAGCTGCTAGCACCTCAGACAACCAGACTCTGTTTAGTTTATCAATAGTATTGAGGACTAATTAGCACTAGAACTCTTTAAGAAAGGTATTAGAGGGTATTTTTCACCAAGTGTCATCTAGCTCTTTGGAAAAGCCAGATGGAGATAATTTCTTCGTGGTGTTGGGTGAATGATAGGCAGGTGGTCTTACCCACCTGTCAAAGTTGCCCCATGAGTAGGTAAGTTCAGGGTCAGGTCCCCTTAGTAACTTTCCTAAGCTGCAGAATTCAAGAAAAGAATTGGCCTGAAAAAGTGTTTGGGCTAGAAATAAAATTAAAGCTTGAATGTGATTTGATTCCTTTACTTGCTGACATATTTTCTGTTGAAGCTCCCTTCGAGCACCTAGTACAGCATCCCTTGAGAAGCTACCTGACACACCCTTCCAGCAAGAGAATGTAGACGTAAGCCAATTGCTTGCAGGCACAGAATGTACACCAACCTCTTCCAAACCAGAGAAAGACGTTGATCCTTCGATCACAGATCACAAAGAGCAAGAATTGAAGGTCTCTTTGACTTGCCCTGTAACGGTTGAAACCTACAAACCACCAGCTGTCCCCACCTCACTTGTCTTCAGTGCTGTAGTCAGCTGCGTTTCAGACACGGGAACTATTTATGTGATTCCAAAGTCACAAGGTAAAAGGGGAAATGTTGTATACAGCAGTGATGATATGCAATTGCAGCATTAGTACACAGTTTTCTTAATACTTGATTGTTACTGATATGTATCACTAAAATACAACACAAACCTTGCAAAACAACATAAACTGAGCTGTGTGCCACAGCTCAACAGCCTTGCAGGAAAAGCAGCCAGAGTTGGATGCAGAGAAAGGAAACAAACTTTGAGACCAGAAACCAGAGTCCCTCCAAAAGGAACAGATAGGTAGCTGTGTTGGTCTGCCATAGTCAAAACAAAACAAATTCCTTCCAGTAGCACCTTAAAGACCAACTAAGTCAGTTCTTGGTATGAGCTTTCGTGTGCATGCACACTTCTTCAGATACGAAGAGGAGACATTGTTCGCTGGTCGCCAAAGTGTTTTTTCTCAGTACTTACATATATAACAAATTGGAACCGTGTTGCTGAGAACTTATCTGTGTGTATTTCTTCCCCAGCTTTTCTACTTAGTTAATTTTTCAGCCAGAGCCAGTTGCCAGACCCTAGCACACAAACTATTAATTGAGCAGCCACTCAGATCCTTGAGTAAGCCATGATTTCAGGTCTGGCAGCCACTAGGAAATTGAGTATCAAATCTTTTATATGACACTATTCATTCTAAAGAGGGAGCAGCGGAATAGGATCAAGTACTACAAATTGCTGGAAAAAGGAAGTCTGCACTATTGCCTAGACCAGTTTTCCCCAAACTTGGGTCTCTAGCTGTTTTTGAACTACAATTCCCATCATGCCTGACCTACTGGTCCTGCTAGCTAGGAATGATTTTTCCCAAGTATGGGAAACTGGCCTATGCCTTCCATAAATGAAAGAGGGTGCCTTTAACTGCACCTGCTCCAGCAAAAGTTGTGACAAATTTGGATTTGTATAATTGAATGTCACAGGAGTCCATTGCTAGCCATGTGTTAGCTGTAAACTGGCTTCTCTCATTTCTGTTACAATCCCTATCATAGTACTTTGCACACACGGTCAGTTAGTTAACAGACAGTCCTATTTTGTACAAAATAATAATTATTATTATATCCCACCCATCTGGCTGGGCCTCCCTAGCCACTCTGGGCAGCTTCCAACAGGATATTAAAAACACAATAAAAGATCAAACATTAAAAACTTTCCTATACATGCAGTATTTAAATGAGTACCTGCTTTTTTTAATAATAAAAAAATACAATGCCAGTAATTTATATTTAGAGGTAGCATTTTTACAGTAGCAGAGGCAGGTCTATTCCATGGAGAGTAGAAACAGTGGAGAAAGATGCCCTCCCAAAAAGTTCTCCCCTGGGAGAAGGATTGCCTCTTTCTTGACTGTTTCTACTTTCTCTGAACTAGACCAGCCTCTCCTAAAGTGTAAATAATGCTGCCACTCATACCTCAAGGAAATTTAGCATTTTATTCAAATACATTTTATGTTCCAACTCTTAAATTATTCCGTTAAGCCATTATATTGATATTCCACTATACGAATATATGGAACTTGGTTGAAAATGATCATATAAATAGCTTTAACAAAGCTCCCTTCTTGGCATTTTTCTCCAGAGCAGCAGCTAAATACTCTGATGAACGATATACAGAAGAACTTCAAATGTCTAGGTCTTTTGGAACCCTACAGTTGGAAAAAGGGAGAAGCTTGTGTTGTAAGAGCAGCAGATACATTGTGGTATCGAGGGGAAGTTTTGGAAGTTGGCTGTGGCATTACCAAGGTAAGACTGGTGTGACAATAATTGCATTCCCTTGATGGGGAGGAACCAAAGCTCAGTAGCTGAGTATCTGCTTGGCATGCAGAAGGACCCTAGCTCATTCCTAGCATCTCCAGGGAGCTCTGGGACTCTCTCCTGCCCGAAGCAGGAGTTGGTGTTGACAGTACTAAGCTAGATGGATCAGTGGTCTTGTTTGGGATAAGGCATATTCATGTGTTCCTATCATGGCCTCTTAGTATGAGTTTTGATTAGAAGTAAGGTATGTTTGCTACCACCTCGCCACATTACGTATCAGGCAAGTGTAGGGGTGGTCATTATTCTGTGTCAAAACTTTTCCTTAAGCCCAGGAGGAGTAAAGAACGTGGTAGAACGTTGTGTCTGTAAAGCTCTGAGTGTTGTATAACAAGTGATTGAGAAATTCCATAGATGAAACAAAGGAAGCTAACTGGGAGATCCAGGAGATAACACTTGAGTACAGGCAAGCCCCCATTTACACAGGGGTTGTGTTCCAAGGCAGCGCACGTTTAAGTATACCTGAAGGAGTGTCTCCACCCCCATCGTTCTGCCCGGACGCTGAGGTCCAGCACCGAGGGCCTTCTGGCGGTTCTCTCATTGCGAGAAGCAAAGCTATAGGGAACCAGGCAGAGGGCCTTCTCGGTAGTGGCGCCCGCCCTGTGGAACGCCCTCCCACCAGATGTCAAAGCGTTAAATAACTACCTGACATTCAGAAGACATCTTAAGGCAGCCCTGTTCAGGGATGTTTTTAATCTATGATATTTTAGTGTATTTTTGGCTTCTATGGAAGCCGCCCAGAGTGCCTGGGGAAACCCAGCCAGATGGGCGGGGTACAAATAATAAATTATTATTATTACTACTACTACTACTATTATTAGTGAAATTGTGTATATTTGAAACACCATTGAAAAAGCCTGCAAACGCCCTGCCCCTTTTTGTGACTTTTGGGTCACTTCCAAGATGGGCACGATTGCACATACATTAGTTGCACACTAATATGGGGGGTGGTTGGACAGTGTTCTCGAAGCTCCCAGCATGAGTGACCAAACTGCGAGAGGCAGTGGAAGACAGGCGTTCCTGGCGTGCTCTGGTTCATGGGGTCACGAAGAGTCGGACACGACTAAAGGACTAAACAACAATATGGGGGGAAGAAGGTTTTGCCTGTAATTCTTGCATGTGTCCTGATAAATTTGCATGTTATTAAATAGCTTCGCTGAACTACCACAGTTCATGATTTTGTAATCGAGGTACTTATTTCCTTTAAAGCAGTTCCCAAACTGCGTGAGCTGCAGCATGTTTGTGAAAAATTCAAATTGTAATACAATAAAATATAATATAATAAAAGAAGCAAGAAAAATGCAATCAAGACTCATCCAGCATAGTGCATTGCAATCGCTACAACAGGCAGAAAAATAATTAAGCAGCCCAGCAGTTTTCAAGTAGTCCATGGTGCTGGGGTGGGTAGGTAGACATGACAACCTTAAAGAGATTCAATAGCTCCTCTTCCCCAACAGTTAGGTCATTCCTACTTCCCAAAACGACCTCTAGGGTAAAAAAGCGAAGGATGGGTCTGTTGTGCCTGGCTGGCATGCATTTAAAAACAGAATAGAATCACATCATGAAAGCTTGGGAATTAATCTACTGATTTTGTTGCTTTTTGTGTAGGTGCAGTACTTGGACTATGGCTATATTGAGAAGATTCCTCAATGTCATCTCTATCCAACTGTTTTGTATGCAGACATACCACCATTTTCCATACCGTGTCAGCTCTATAAAACTATACCAGTGAGTAGAGGCTGCATTTTGAAATGTACTAAGCCCCTGGTCTTGTGAACAGGGAGCAAAGAAACAATTACATATGCTATGCTTGTGCCTTCATAAGTTCCAGAACGCTTCTGGATTTTCTGCAAATGGAAAAACTGCTCAAGAGAAAACTCTTAAAAGATTGTGCTAAAAGGGTGGCAGACTATTCCACAAAGCAATATATTAAAGTTGATGTATCGCTTTCCTGTCTTAGTCTAAACAATGGCATTCTGTAGCATGGATGTAATAGTCACTGGACAACGTCCCAGGCTGTATCAACATAAAGGGAAGTGTTGGGAAGTTTTTAATGTTTAATGCTGTATTGTGTTTTTAATATTCAGTTGGGAGCCTCCCAGAGTGGGAAACCCAGCCAGATGGGCTGGGTATAAATAAATAAAAAATTACCGTATTTTTCGCTCTATGAGATGCACCAAACCACAAGACACACCTAGTTTTTGGAGGAGGAAAACAAGAAAAAAAATATTCTGAATCTCAGAAGTCAGAACAGCAAGAGGGATCGCTGTGCAGTGAAAGCAGCAACCCCTCTTGCTGTTCTGGCTTCTGGGATAGCTGCGCAGCCTGCATTCGCTCCATAAGAATCACACACATTTCCCCTTACTTTTTGGGAGGGAAAAGGTGAGTCTTATAGAGCAAAAAATACGGTATTATTATTATTATTATTATTACTACTACTACTACTATTACTATTACTACTATTAAAGTTGGGCTTCGTGTAATGACTGAAGTGCCATTCACTAGCCTGCGGAGACACTAGCCTGAGGAGAATAGATAAACAGGAGCAACTATGAACATAACTGAACTTTGAGGAAGGCAGGAAACCAGCAAGAGCATAATGGGAGCCCAACCCATCTCCATAGTGTTTGTTCCTGCCTTGGTCAGAAGGTGGAGCAATAACCCAACATACCATTCCTGTTAGCAGAAAGCAAATTGAAGTCTTGTCTGCCATATACTTCCTATATAAACCTCAGGGCTTAAATTATATAGAACATGGGAGGTGCTTTGCACAAGACATTTTGGCATGTGAAGCAGAAACTGACGTTCGGTTAAAACAAACTTAATTTTTTTCCTTATGATGCTGAAACCATTCTAATCTCCAAGATAGGGCCAGTCCTGAGTGCTTTTGCATAATTACTGATGTGCTGGTGATTTTTCTACATTGGTTATCCAGGTTGGAACTGTTTGGCAGCAGGATGCAGTTGAACTTCTTCAAGAACTACTTACGAAAAGGCTCGTTGAAATAAATATTATGGTGAGCATAAAAACAAATTTTGTAAAATCCTGCTTCTCTTGCAGTCAGTAATTCCCCCACCCCCAACAACAACAAAAATCGTTTCTGCCAGTGGATTTTGTCGGATCATTCCCTTAGACTTCCAAGAGTAAGCTGCACATATTTTGGATTTACCGTATTTTTCACCCTATAGGACGCACTTTTTCCCCCTCCAAAAATGAAGGGGAAATGTGTGTGCGTCCTATGGGGCGAATGCAAGCTTTCGCTGAAGCCTGGAGAACGAGAGGAGTCGGTGCGCACCAACCCCTCTCGGTCTCCAGGCTTCAGGAAGCTCTGCGCAACCCTCGGGAGCTGCCTGCGCTCCAGGGTTTCCCGGAGAGCTGCCTGCATTCCGAAGCCTGGGGCGCGCTGAAGAGGCTCCCTAGGGAACCAATTCCCTGTTTATTTATTACTCCTCCCCCACACCTGCACAAAGCTGTGGTCCACAGGCTTACCTGGATTTGGGAAGGGCTCTGGCAGGGTCTCAGCTCCTGTCAACCTAGCAATTCAAAAGCACACCAGTGTAAGTAGATAAAGTGGTACCACTGCGCCGGGAAGGTAGACGGCGTGTCCATGCACTCTGGCTTCCGTCACAGTGTTCCGTTGCGTCAGAAGCGGTTTAGTCATGCTGGCCACATGACCCAGAAAGCTGTCTGTGGGCAAACACTGGCTCCCTCGGCTGAAAGCGAGATGAGTGCTGCACCCCATAGCCGCCTTTGACTGGACTTAACCGTCCGGGGTCCTTTACCTTTTACCCAGAGCCCTCCCTCCCAAAGCTAAACAAGCACTTAGTAGGCTTGGAAAAGAGGTGCGGGGACTCTAGGACCCTGCTGGCACTCTTGCACTGCCTTCCCAAAGCTGGACAAGAAGCATTGGGGGGGTCCAAAGGTTCCTGGCTTACCTTGGAACTGAACCCTTGCATAAGATGCAAGCTTACTGTATTGAAATGTGAATATTAATATGCTTTGAATCAAACTGCTGGGTTACTAATTACGAAATTAGGGGATGGTGTAAGACACAGAGCTACAGAACAAGCCATGTTATTATCAAGAGTGATATCAGACAAATAACAGAACCATAAAATGTTAGAAACAAATATGAAAAACATTAGGAGGAAATACTCAGGAGTAAGATACATGCCACTTAGTTAGCAATGGAATTGTACTGTGCCCGATGCTTTGCTTTTTCTATGCTTCCACTTGAGCACTGATACATAGAATCAAGAACCACAAACCTGTGGTGGTTGTTCTTGGTGTATCTGTTCTCCAGGGTTCTGTGAGTAGCTTTGTTCTGTTCAGCCATAGGCCCACTTTTTGAGGTTAAAACAGTAGCAGAATTGATAATGCAGTAATCTTTTGCCTGGCTTTAACAGGAACACTCAGACAACCCATGGGATAAAGTATCTGTTAAACTCTGTTTCTCTGGAATGTCGCTCTCATCTTTCATGGCGTACCATAAACATTGCATTAGTGAAGATGATGTCGGTCACATGCCAAAACTGGTAACCTTTTCTTTCAGCTCTTAAGATTTATATAAAGCTTAACATGTGTATGTTAGTTAGTGTGGCTATTTTTCCTGCATTACAGTTCTTCCACGTCATATCCAGTGTTTTCAGTTGGTACTTAATACTGTTGCAATGGCTGGCAAATCAAACAATGTAATTCCTTATTATATCCAAAAGCAATTTGCTACCAAATGCAAGATGTATGTAAAAAGGTAACAAGCTCAAAATTAAGGGTAGTACCTCAGGTGGGGGACACGTGTTCCTGGGGGTAGTTTGTCCACATTTGGTCCCCACCCTGCAGTTATAATAAGGTGTTAATGGTTTCGTTTAAGGGCCTGTATTGTAGCTGCACAAGTGCATTATGCACCACATTAGCCCTGATTTTTGGCATGAATTTTATTTTTTTCCAGAGTGCTAGATGGCAATCCAAGAGATTGAAAATGTTTTGAGACAAACCACTGCTGCAGGCATTAGCTTGCAAGTCAGTTAATATACTTTTAGAAATTAAAACAACTTCTTACCTTCTCATATGTTCTAGGATATAACCTATTGCAGTGAAGATCATTTGGAGCAAAACTGTGAAATCAGTCATGAGGTAAACGTTAAAATATGTCAATAGATTTCTTGGTTTTCAAGCTTGATAATGTTTTGAAGCCAGTTTGGTATCTACCAACTTTTGTGACTCCAGCCCAGCCACTAACATCCATTATAGTTTGTTTTGAGTGGATCAAGTCTGTAAGGTTTTTGCGGTGGGGGAGACATTGGATCAGTTCTGATGCCTTTCCTGAAAGTGGGTTTTGGGATAGGGTGTACATTAAGTGTGTAGTCATTGGTGATTAGCCAAAATCGGACATATTTAATGAAATGCATCATACTGCATTTTAAAACAGTGCAGACAAGCTCTATTCCTTGCTCCCCCAATAGCACACCAATCTGAATAGTGAGTCTTGCACAGAACAGTCTCCATGACATCACTGGCACCAACTTTATTCATGTGCACCCAAGTTGCATTCCTTGTCATTCTCTGTGCACAGCTCACATTGCTGCTGCTTGCATCTCTAGGCACATAAAGATTTCCTGCTTCCTCCTTTTTCCTAGGAGTTACTGATGTCTGAAGTAGATACTCCCCTACTGCCACCCTATACCTCGCCATCGCTGCCTGTTCTTGGAGAACTTTTTCCAATTAAAGTAACACATGTTGTGTCACCTAATGAGGTATCGTGGTGAAGTAAATATTTTTGCTGTTATCGGGTCTGTTGTAATTGCATCCTTTCACAGCAGCTCATCCTGTGTTTTCGAACTTGAACTTGTGAGAATTAGGATCCTTCATAAATAGTCACATCCATTGTTTGAGATGTATAACAATAGCTTTCAAAGCATGAGGTGAGACTGCCTAAGAAGCTGTCTATGGTCTATGGGCACTTGCCATGGGCAATTGCTAGTATTTCTAGTATTGATCCCATTCAGATAGTCAAAACTGGGAGACTGGCGCATCCTGTATGTTGGACGATGCTCTCACTTCAAGATCTTTGATATATATTTTTGATATATGACACCAATTACTGTGCCCTAGGTGTACATTACCATTGATCAGCAAGACAGTCCCAACCATGAAGATGATACAGAAGTCAGTGGGGACGTTGAAACTCTAGACCAAGCCTTGAGACGGTGTAATCAGAACTTGGAGTCCATCCCTTTCCTAACTGATTTTCGGAAAGGTATACAGTGATACCTCGGGTTGCATATGCTTCAGGTTGAGTTTTTTCGGGTTACAGACCGGTTTCGGCGGTCGCACATGCGCAGAAGTGCCAAATCACAACCCACGCATACGCAGACGCTTCTGCGGGTTGCGGACATGCATCCCGCACGGATCACGTTCACAACCCAAGCGTCCACTGTATTATTTCTTGGTAATTTGCATTTATACATTCTGTAATTGAAGGTGAAAAGTTACTTAACTACTTTAGAACAAAACTTCCCTACAGTCTGCTTGCATTCAGAATCAATAAGGGAAAACAGACTTACTTATTAAATTTGTACACCGCCCTATACCCATAGATCTCAGGGCGGTTCACAGCATACAAACTCCTGAAAGCTGTTCATTTATGCTTGTTGCTATAAAAAAACTATGCTATGAATTCTCTGAGTTTCTGCTGAACTTCAGATTACACTGATGCTAGTACAGTGGTACCTCGGGTTACATACGCTTCAGGTTACATACGCTTCAGGTTACAGACACCCGCTAACCCAGAAATAGTACCTCAGGTTAAGAACTTTGCTTCAGGATGATGCTTCAGGAGGCCCCATTAGCTAAAGTGGTGCTTCAGGTTAAGAACAGACCTCCGGAACGAATTAAGTACTTAACCCGAGGTACCACTGTACCATGAGGTTGCAAGAATTTAGCTGAAGCATCACTAATCATGAAAGTATCTCATGATAAATACTGGGCTCCATTAAACTATAGAAAGTATTTATTAAAATATAGTAGGGGATTTTGATGTGTGTTATTCTGTTCTTCGGGTGTTGGAAGTCTCTCAAGTGGGTTTAGCTGTCACTCCACTTCTTGCAGGACATAAAAAAAAACAGATCGTGATAACTGGGAAAGGAGGTGACAGCCGTGGAGTGTTTCTGGCACACAGTAGCCATCTGCAAAACTTTATCTACAGTTTCTACTATTATGAGATGTGATAGCTAGGGAGCCATCCAATGAAGCTGAATGTTGGAAGATCAGTAGGACATAGAACGCAAGCCTAAATCAATTCCTTTGGATAATTGTATTTAATGCCTTCCCAGTTTTGCTTAGCTAAAGGTGATCCATGATGCAATATAAATGGTTATAAGAGGGGGTACCCTTTTTTCAGCTGGAGGACTTTACTCACCCATGATCAACCCTCTGCATATCAAAGTGGGCACGATCAAAAACCCTTTTTAAAAAAAGAATTGGTACACATTTGGGGGCACAGAACCTTTTGGTATCACAGTAGAGAACTTATGAGAGCAGTCAGTTTAGAAAACCTCTGCAAATTAACTTTATTTTAAAAAAGCAGCGGGGGTGCATAAAACTTGGGAGCCAGATCCAGATTGCAGGTTAGTCAGATTGCAGCATTGGGTGCTGAAATTTAAACAGCTTTTCTCCCTTTGTTAGACATGCCTTGCCTTGCAAAGTACAGTGATGGCTTCTGGTATCGGGCAAAGCTCATCTCAATTCATGAATGCAATCCTCTTTTGATTATGGTGGAATTTGTTGACTATGGATCCAGCGAAACAGTGCCCACAAGCAGGTAAATCTATACATTGCTCATGTATTAGTGCAAATTGCTATTCAAGACAGGTGAAACTATGATCGGAAATTGGTCTGTACTGAATATACATATTAACATCCTTTTACCACCACTTTGCAGCAGCTAACAAATTGCTTGCGGTCTGTCATCTTGAATAGTGTTATTCACTGACTTTAATTTTGCCTCAGGTTACGTCAGCTTCCTCCTGAGTTCATGCAGTATCCTGCTCAAGCGTTCAAAGTTCTGCTGGCTGGATTTAAACCAGCTTTGTGTGAGTCACACACAAAAATTCCGTATTGTTCCGAATGGAGCATGGAAGCATTGTGGACCATGATAGACTGCTTCCAAGGGAAAAATCTCTATGCTTCTTCACTGGTAAAGTCTTCCCTTATTTTATCCCAGCCAACTCTTCCCATCCACAGACTTAACTGTAAATTCCCTTTCCCACTTTCAGTATTCAGGTGGAATTTTAAAAGGTTACTGTTCACCCAGACATCTAATGGCTGAAATGTATTGTTCCTGGCAACCTTGAAATTACTTAGCGATCAGGATATTTGATCTTTTAAAATGTTTTTAAATGAAAACAGTATTATTTTGCTGTTTCATTGTTTATTACCCTGGGATCCTTTGGGTGGGATAGGACTGCAATAAATAAATACAAGTAACTTGCAACTTACACATATTTAACTTGTACACATTCAGCTTTACGTTCTTGATTTAAAAAAAATTAAAAGGGGGAGGGTGTCTGGGGGGAAAAGAACAGCACTCCCACCCACCATTGAACCCATTGTGTTTCAAACTATACAAAAGATTTTGGCTTTACACACTATCCCTGGAATGCAACCCCCATGTAAGTTGAGTGTCCCCTGTACACAAATTAAGTTCCAAGGCCAATTTGAACCAGCACTTCAATTCTTGCTGTCTCATTCATATGATTCCCTCTGAATGATTTTTAGAGGACTTGGGGGGGGGCAAGCTTTAGCCCAGTCCTTTTTTTTCATTCATAAGGCTTATTATTCTGCAATTTGCTGTCCACACCACTGGATGTATCTCAGCTGTGCTTTCCTGTCCCCTCCTCAATCATTCCTCCCCCCATCCTCCACTACCTTTTCCCATTCTGGACAGGTACAGCGGTGCCTTGCAAGACGAAAAGAATCCGTTCCGCGAGTCTCTTCGTCTAGCGGTTTTTTCGTCTTGCGAAGCAAGCCCATTGACGGCTTAGCGGATTAGCGCTTTTAGCAGCTTTTAGCGGATAAGCAGATAAGCGGCTTAGAAAAAAGGGGGGGAACCTGCAGGAACTCGCAAGACATTTTCGTCTTGCGAAGCAAGCCCATAGGAAATTCGTTTTGCGAAGCACCTCCAAAACGGAAAACCCTTTCGTCTAGCGGGTTTTCCGTCTTGCAAGGCATTCGTCTTGCAGGGCACCACTGTATTTGTTATCTATGTACCTTTTAAAAAAAAACTGCAGGCACTGCACTAAGCATAAAAGTAGACAACTTTATCCAGCCAGCCAGTTATGTTTCACATTGGACAAAATGAAGATTTGTTCTTTTGGGGGGGGGGTTATACCAATTTCTACTGGTTACTTTTAAAATTAAATACCATAGTCTGTGCAAGAGTGATAAATGTTGCCTGTAAAACATCACTTCCATATTTGGGGCTTTTTGTGAGGCGGGGGGTGTCAGTATTCTCGCAGAACACTCCTTAGTGAAAGCCTACAATTCTGTCTTGGATTAGTTTCATCAAACTCACTCCAGCTGTGTGCCACCCCTCTATAATTGAGTTTTGCTTAGGAAGCAGACAAGATTTGGATAGCCAAGAACAGAAGTTTAGAACTCTCCTCATTGTATAGTTTTGGAAACTCTAATACGTACTGATTCTCAAATGTTGCCTGTTGATGTTTGCCGTATATCTTACTTGCAGACGCACTCACCAGAGCATACCGTGTTTGTATATGAAGATGGGCACCTAGTTCACATGAAACTAGTAGAAATGGGATTTGCTGAATTAATTTAGTGACTGGTAAGCACACTCAATTTTATCTATAAAAAGCTTTTTTGTACTACTCTTCAACTTTAAATGGTCACAAGGGAGCTTGCAGATCAGTAGAGACACAAAGACTGCCCTTGTCCTCAAGGTTACAGTCGAAAAGATGCAAGGAAAAAGGAAAAATGAGGGAAGGGAAAGGCTGGCACTTTTAGTAATGTTGCAGTTCTTACAATAACTGGCCGGGATGGAAATAATCCATGTAGCTTGGTGGAATGGCCTACTATTAGTTGTCAAATGCGAAGAACCAGAGATGAATAAAACTACTACTAGAGAAATATCTGAGTTCCTACCCTTCACCAGAAGGTCTTGGGGTAGGCATGTAAAGGCACCACGGAGTTAAAACATTGAAAACTCTGCCACTCACAATCCCCAAACGAATTGCATAGACATATTTGTATTTTATCAGTTTTAAGATGGTTCACTTTGTAGTCTCAATAAGAAAATAAAGGCTTTAAAAAATGAAAAAGATTGTATCGAGAGGGCATTTTTAAAAACATAGTAAGAGTCCTACTGAATCAGGACCCTCTCATCCAGCACTCGGTTCTCACTGTGGACAGCCAGATTCTGAATGTAAGTGTGCTCTCTCCCCACCTGCAAATACCAGCAACTGGCATTTAGGGAAATACGTTCTGAAATAATTTGGGAAATGGTTGCAGATGCTGCTTAGAAGCAGTAGGCAAACTGTAATGAAAAACGGACAACTTCAACAGATGTCCAGATTTTAAAATTATATACCTGCATTAGTAATTCAACCAATAGAATTTTTGCATGCCAACTTGTCATAGAACAGAGAGTAAGTATAACTAGCATTTTAAATAAACAGAAGTTACCAACATTTTTGGAGCGAAAGACGAATTTTGAGAGTGCTCAGGGTGCCAGCCGCACAGTGGCTACTATGGGGTGTATGGCTTAATAAAATGAGAGTTTGACCATGGTGAAGTTTTTCCTATAATTGTATTTCTGTACAAAGGTTAATGTGTTAAATTTCTGCTTAGAAAATAAAAGGAGGGAAAGTGCATTAAAGGGGCTGAGAAAACAAGCTCTTTAGGAACTCAAGCAATTCATCAGTCACAGCTCTGACTTAACTTACTGGTGAAAAACAGAGACGAGCAGCAAGACTTGCTCATTTCATGGAAATTGCTTAGACAGGTGCTTGCAGATTTTGCTTCATATTTTGCTTAAGAGGGATAGACACTCATCTTAAAATAAAAGCTTGGAGTCTGGGCCCCTGCTAGGAATAGGAGGAAAGAGATTTGAAAGTCTAAAAATGCAGCCAGGGAAAGGTTACCTCAAAATAAATGTGACCCTCAGCCTCATCTCCAGTCAGAATTAATGCAGCAAAGCATGCAGCAAGGGGTGATACTAGTTGCCCACCTTGGCTTTTTGCTATGGGAGAGCATGTAACATTTTAATACTACAACATCAAGGCAAGGGTTGTAGGCTCTGAATTTTTTTTGTTTGTTTTTCAGATGCAGATCATTAGATGAAAACAATACCAGAATAAAGAGATTTCATTTGGATTTGTTACTGTTTGTTCCCTGATAAGTGCAGTTAACATTTTTGTTGCAAGTTGTTGAAGTACTTGCTTTGTGCAAGTACTAAAGGATGTTCATTAAAAATTGTTCTTGAAGCAGAAAACATCTTGCTTGTGTTGGTTTATTAGGTTAAATAAATGTAAGATGTGGGCTCACTGTAAAAAGGAACAAAGTGTGCATGATTGCTTCAAAATGGTTGTAACCTGCTTTGGCAACAAGTTGTTGTCCGAAAACAAGAAACAGAAAGTTTTAAGTGTCATTTTTGAAATGTATTGCTATTTACCTATTAGGGCTTGTGTGAGTAGGAGTAGCCTTAATCTTTAAAAACAAGTTTATTGACAAAACATTTTTACTATGTACAACCTTTTTCTGAGAAGAGAAAACATGGATAAATATTAAGACCTGAACAAAATATGAACTTTTAGAGGATGGTGTCCACAATAATCTCACCATCCTTATCTTTAACTCTAACTCGACCCGAAGCATACTGCGTTTCTTGGCGTCCATCAGCATACATTGTCTTAACGGTACCGTCTGGATACTCCCGTCTCTTGAAATGGGCTGTATGCACTTCCTGCTGGCCATTACTGAACTCGATAACCTTACTTCCATCCCTTAAAATAGAAAGGCAACCTTTAAAACCAATGTAATGTTATAGCTAAATTCTGCTGGGAGGTACAATTAAGAATGCAACTAATTGTTCTAACTGCCATACCTACTACAGCCTGCCTACTTAAAACGTAACTTTAAGCAGCATCTCTGCCTCATATCATTTGGGTTCTTCCCAATGTGTACTTTCAGCACAACAAATCTTAGCCTACACAGGAAATATTCTTAAATTGCTGAGATTATCATCTTGACATCTGCCCAGCAGCTTCATGTTCTCTGGCACCCATCTTGAAGCTGGCCAGACTGGGTAAGGGTGGCATGAAGACCGTCATAACACAGTCAGCACTGAGGATTTCGTTCTTGACAGCCTTTCTCTTCCTCCACAGTCTTGTTTCCTCAAAGGGCATTCTTAATGTGTGTCACTACTTTTTCTATATGGGACACGGGTGGCGCTGTGGGTTAAACCACAGAGCCTAGGACCTGCCGATCAGAAGGTTGGCGGTTCAAATCCCCGCAACGGGGTGAGCTCGGTCCCAGCTCCTGCCAACCTAGCAGTTCAAAAGCACATCAAGTGCAAGTAGATAAATAGGTACCGCTCTGGCGGGAAGGTAAATGGCATTTCCGTGTGCTGCCCTGGTTCGCCAGAAGCTGGCCAGACTGGGTAAGGGTAGCATAAAGACCGTCACATGACCTGGAAGGTGTCTGCGGACAAACGCCGGATCCCTCTGCCTATAGAGCGAGATGAGCGCCTCAACCCCAGAGTCGTCCGTGACTGGACCTAATGGTCAGGGGTACCTTTACTTTTACTTTTTCTATATGGCTGCAGTAAATGCAGTCCAAACTTAACCCTTAAAATAGTTTTATGAAAATAAATCTTACTGCTGTGTGCGGACAATGGTGCCATCAGGGAAAATGGTCATTTCTCGCCCATCCGTGTACACATTCTTAATGGTTTGATCAGGGAATACAATCTCCTTCCTTCCATCTGGAAAATGCTTTTCTGCAAGGAATGAATGAGCATACCACATGTCAGAATACTCATACGCCTTGTAAGTAGTTCTTGCAATTTAATGGTGTGCCATCAATACACACAAATACACAGCAATTTATAGAGCAGTACAATAATAAAACATTATTATTTATACCCCACCCATCTGGCTGAGTTTCCCAGCCACTCTGGGCGGTTCCCAATCGAGTGTTAAAAACAATACAGCATTAAATATAAAAACTTCCCTAAACGGCTACAAGCAAGACAGCCAGGTCTCCGTTTACCTATTTGTCCATTTGAGAAATGTAGGACCTCTAAGCCTGTGGGGTAGGTGGTGTGCGTAGTCTTGGCATCTGCATAATAGTATATCTGTTGAGAAGAGTTAACAAATTTAGCATTAATAGAACCTTCTGTCCATATCTGAATGGCACATACTTCTTACTGGATACATACCACTCTCCGATCATCCAGAACTTGCTTTACATCCCCATTAAAGAAGGTTACAGTTGTAGTCTTCCCATCACAGCTCACTTCTTTCCGTGTGCCATTGGGGAAAATAATCAGGTGGGATCCATTTTTTAAAATCTTTTCAACCTGAAAGAAGTGAAATAAAAGCATATATCGTAACAATTCTGACTGTGAACTTCTACAGGCTAAGCCGAGCAGAGAATAAGAAAGGGGAAGAGGCCAAAACAAACAACCCAAACAGCTTATCTGATAATAAGGGATAGTATCCCTCCCATTCTAAATATGGTGCTCTTAGAAATTCAAGAGCATGGAGCATGCTTCACAAATCCAGAGGCCTGCATACATGAGTGGGCCACACACACTCAAAAGAACTATCCCACCCCCTTTTTGTAGGCAGATCACTCTCAAGTTAGACCTTCACATAAGCACAAGCGTTTCTCTGTGCACTGAGAAAGATCATACAAGCCTGAGGTTCATTCCCACATTTGCTGTGGGGCATAACCATTAACTGTGGCTGAGCATGACCTGACCTTGAGTATTAGGCAAATGCATGGGAAACAGCTGCAAGACTGTATAAAAGTAGGCAGTTTGGTTTCCTCTGCATAATAAGGCCTGGACCTAAATTCAGCAGGAAAGCTTAGTTGAAAGGAACATGGATAACTCTCTTGGTATAGATAGCAAAACTTTATTGAGAAGACTGTCTTTATTTACAATGGCCTTGACAACATGGGTCCAGGATACCCCAAAGACCACCTAATCCCTGCCCAATCACTGAGGTCTTCGGCAGAGTCAGTTTTAGTGGGTCTACTGTGGCACAGATGGAAGCCATGCATTTAGTATTGCAGGCCCAATTTGGTGAAGCTCCCTGAACTTCCAGACTTTTATTCCAGGAGACTTTAAGTCTGGTTTCACCTTTTCTGATTTTTTTTAATTTATTGTACAGTGCTTAGATATGATAGTAGTTAAGTGGTATATGAATATGAAAAATACATAAATAGTTACCACCTCCTATTTTTCCCTGCGTTCTTTGGGCTCCCATTCTGAAAATTAGGCAGAATGGCATAAACATCTAGTTCAGATCCAAAAAGACTCCCAAGCATAGCAGCAGCAGCACTGCACTTTCATAGGTGGTGCAGGTATGGAACTGGTCATCCTTTCTGAGGCAAGAAAGAGCAAGCATTTCCTTTACATAGCAATGTTCTCCTGGTACTACTTTCTGGAATCGCTTCAGAGCAGGGATGGGAAACCTGCTGCCCTCCTGATGTTGATGACAATTCCCATTGAACTTGACCATGTTGGCTGGCCCCAAAGGAAGTTTGAGTCCAGCAGTATCTGGGGAGCCACAGGTTCCCCCACCCATGCGCTAGAAAAAAACAACAACTTACTACCTTTCCATCAGGATGATTGGCTTCACTCTCTATTTCGTCTTCACTGTCTGATGAATCAGTACTTAGCGATGGTGATGATTCAGCAGTTCCATTACCAGGTAAATTCTGAAATGGGAGGTGGGAAAAACTGTATTGAGAGTCAAATCATATTACTGTGGGCATTAAATGGTGACAAATTGGGAACTTCTCCACAAGAGAAGCTTCATTCATGTAAACTGAAATACTCTACTGAAGTCTTCAGACTACCGTTAAAGGACCCTTTCCAAAACGACGTGTCTGCCATGGTTTAAATGTGCAAACCTAAATTTCCTGGACTGTGCTTATCCCACAAAATACTACACCTGAAGGCATGCTCTATTCCTGTTCTATAGAGAAAAGATGCCAATAGCAAAACGGGACTAAAATCTATTACAGTGGTACCTCGGGTTAAGTACTTAATTCGTTCCAGAGGTCCGTACTTAACCTGAAACTGTTCTTAACCTGAAGCACCACTTTAGCTAATGGGGCCTCTTGCTGCTGCTGCGCCGCTGGAGCACAATTTCTGTTCTCATCCTGAAGCAAAGTTCTTAACCTGAAGCACTATTTCTGGGTTAGCGGAGTCTGTAACCTGAAGCATATGTAACCTGAGGTACCACTGTATACAACTACAGTATCCTACATTCTTTAAATGAGAATGTAACACTGTTTTCCCTAGAATTGAGTATCTATAACCTTGCATACCTTTATACTGAATATAAATTTGATCCATAAAAATTGGGTTATTTCTCAACCAAAGGAGCAGCACGAACAGTCAAGAAGAGCAAGAGGAGATTTAACATAGCAACCTCCCCAGCGGTTTCTTACTTCCTTGATGCTGCCCTAGACTGCCTTATGAAACCAAGAGCCAACATTATTGTACTTTACTTACAGCCATAAATGCTTTGGAGGAATCTTCAAAAGTCACTGCCACATTGTTCAAGCAGCTCTCTTCAGGTGCAGCTGCTAGTTTAAATTTTGCACAGGGTCTTCCTATTTCAAACAAGAATAAAAATATGATTCTAATATTTTATATTTCCTAGGACATGGGGAGAAGGTAGGTACATCCCTCTCTAATTTTCTGCTACCTCATGTTTTATTTCATTTGAGGCCCACACTAAATATTATCAGTGGCATTACTGCTTCCTGGGTAAATTACTGTAAAACATAACAGTAGCAGGGGGTTTTCTTTGGAGGTAGCAGAAGTGTCAGAATGACAAGGTATGTAACATACAGATTTGCATGTAAAATGTCATATTGCTGCTTACTAGAAATGGTACTGTATCCTAAGTATAGTTACCTTCTGATGACAGATCACTTTTGCCATTCATCTTGCTGCTCTTTTCTGCTTGAGGAATTGAAGGCAGAGTCTGTTTTTTTTGCAATATAGCTGGAGAATGCTGTTGGGGGGGGAATGTAAAGCAGGGGCCTATTGAGAATTTTTTTTGTTAAAATGCTACAATGATAATATTCAGGAACACAAACCTTTTCCCCGAAAAGTAAAAGGTGATTATTTTACCATATTTATACACCGCTTTTCAAAATTAAGCTCACAAAGCTATTTGCAACATAAAACTAAAGTCAATATGGTAGGAAGCTGTTTACAACATGTATGCACTTTTGCTTAATCATACTTGGAACTGTGTGCCTGAGAGCTGTTCAGTAATATATAATATAGAGTGAAAGCCAACAGTGGCCACCTACCCAAGTGGACTTCTCACTCTTTTCCCCACAACCTGCCAACATGTGCCCTGAACAGTTGAGGAATCCTCCAGAGCAGATTTGGATTGGGGGAGCACTAGTAAGGAGGAAAGGTGTGCTCGCATGACTCCGGATACTCGCTTAAACACTTTAGAAATGAAGGCAGCTTGTCGAATAAAAAGTTGAAAAATTCTGTCCCAACAGTCCCACATTAATGATTCTACCCTAACAGCTGCACACACAAAACTCTCCTACCAAAAGAGACAGACTAATGCAGGCATAGAAAACTCCAGCCCTCCAGATGTTTGGGACTACAATTCTCATCCTGACCACTGGTCCTGTTAGCTAGGGATGATGGGAACTGTAGTCCCAAACATCTGGAGGGCTGGAGTTTGCCTATGCCTGGACTAATGGCTCAAAAACATCAGCCTGACTCTCAATAATGACGTGTACGCAAATGTAAGTCAAATTTGTGCAACCTAAAGTGCCTGGGCAGTTTGTGTTTCCTTAATTCATCCTTTTCAGGCAAGTTTCAGGTGTATTTTTCCTCCACGCAACTCTTATTGTCATAGCAACCCTGGGAAATAGGTTAGGCAGAGAAAATGTGAGCTTCATGACTGAGTGGGGATTTGAACCCGGGTCTCCCAGTCTGAGTGTGTCACGTTAACCATTCTACCACTTTTACGCCGGAAAAGAGATAGAAGGGGGAAAGAAACAGGGGGGCCGCCAGGAGGCGCATTGGAAGATGGCCGACAATAACATCTCTCCGACCCACAGAAGGTAACTAAGAGGCTGATATGGGAGTTTGCAGCCTCCCTTTGTTGCCCCAAGGCAATGGGGAACGCTGCCTTCCTGCTGTGTCCATAATTCACCCCCGGATTCGAAAGAAGGGGGTGAGGGCACTAGGCACAAAGCCCTCAGGTGGGGTCCGGCTCTCCCGGGCTGTCTCTGATAGCGCACTGGCTGCATCAGCTCGAAATATATAATTGGAAAAGAAGCAAATGCACATATTTCAAGTGAAGAACAGGAGTGAAGACTGCTAACTAAAGTGAAACGAGAGCGATGGGTTGGATTTAACGGAATACAACATGAAGAAAATACACCAGGTTCAGTATGCCGGAGCGGGACTGGATGGGGGGGGGACTTTTTTCCCTTTTCTTCTATGTGATTAATCAATAACCCCTCCCCAAAAAGAACCGTCGCATAACCAACCTAAGCAGGATGATTAAAAACTGTGTGGAAATGATTTACTACCAAAAGTTTGACTTGTGAGATGGAGAAAAGAGCAAGGGCTTTTGATGGCGCAGCAACAAAAAGGGAGTCGCCATTTTGACAGGTCTTGTCAAAAGATTTATGATCGGGAGGAGGAAGCTTTGTTTTCATATTGGATTACTAGCAGAACCTTCTCGAGGACTGAGAAGGTGACAGACCTGTGAAAAGTTAACGAGTAGACAGCGAAAATGTTTTTCTTTATGGAAGCGATGAAATACGGTAGCTGTCTGAAATATGACTCTTGGACGAACGGAAAAATCCACACAGGAATACAAATTTGTTTCAACCCACTTATGGAGACTATCAGAGGCCACAAAGACAAAGAGAAAGGAAAAATATATGAAAACAACTAGAAGAGATGTGGAAAACAGCAAGAAAGGATTGGACAGAATTGTGAACATTATTTGGACAGATTTGTGGACTTTTAAAGCAGCAGCAACAAGAGGATTGGATCCGTTTCGGAACTTGAAATATGGGTACCCCCAATAAAAATTTTAAATTAGGCTCTGTAATTCGGAATTTATGTGATTTGATTTGATTGGTCTGTTAATAAAAATTATTTATAAAAAAAAAAGGAAGGGGGAAAGAAACCTTACTGCTGACTCTGCTTTCTTATCACAGCCAGTTTTCTTCTTGCTTATAGACGCTTCTTTTCTCTTCCAAGCATCCAAACGAAATCGTTCCATAATTTTGATCTCTTCCCGTAGTTGCACATTCTCCCTAGTTAAGGCCTCTATCTGGTCTCTAAGACGAATATGGGTTGTTGACCATTTTGTCTCTCTTCTTTTTAAATCTTCCTGCAAGGTTGCCATTTGCTGCTTCAAAGCCTTGAGAAAACAACATGCAAGCAGGTCATTTTCTGCTATGTTAAAATACGCAAACTGAAGAAAAAGACAAATCACTTTACACTGCAGTAATAAATGCAATACCTGTAATAAAATTACTCAGCGGACATTCTTCACCTTAAATCAACAACCAGTAAATCTGATCCCAATCAAAGTAACCATATAGGCTTTCCCTTGCATTCATACCTGAATTTCATCCCGTTCCTTTTTATCTGGAATAGCTCTAGCTGCCTGTGCATACTTCTCAAAAACTTTACGTTCTTTTTGCAGCTTTCTTGTTTCTTCTTTTTTAAATTCTTCTATTCGAGAGAGCTCTTTGGCTTTCTGTTGTTCAAAGTCAGCAACTTCTTTCCTGAAAATTTACAGTAATTATTTCAGAACAGCAAAAAATGCTGCTCCTTGAAAAATTGTATGTTTTATTGATAACATTATAACTTAGGATTGTTAGCTCCACAAGCCACCCCATATAGTATATTTTTAAAAAGCTCTCCTAGAACACAACCACCAGGCACTGTTGCAGTAACAGACCTCAAGCTTTCTTGGGTCATCCTTCTTGGCTCTCTACATAAATCCCAGTAAACCAACAGGCCATATCTTCAGAAACTCCACAATATTTCTTGATTAGCAAATTAGGTAATTTCCAAATGCCCAGTAAAATAGCTGCATAGTTTATTGTTTGCAAACTACTAAATTAATTAGCCCTGTATGATGCATTGTCTCTGTCATCTATTACTGCAGCTGAATTAGTCAATTGCATTGTTATCAACTGTTATCTAGATGTCAGTGCTTTGAGATTTAATATTAAGGGAAGGGACTGCCCCTGTTCTATGGGTCCCACTGGCTTGCACATTGTCCTGCATGCCATTTTAAACACATGCTGTACAGCTGGGCTACTATGCCTTCTGCATAGGGCCTCATTATTAAGAAAGTCCAGAAACCTGTAACTGGTACAAAATATGGCAGCTCAGTGGTTCATCAGAGTATGTGACTCTCTTATTGAAACAACTGCCCTGGCTTCCAGCTTGTATCTTGTCCCAGTTGCTAGTGGCGAATTTAAAGCCCTTCATGGTTTGGGACCAGAATAACTGAAGGGAAATCTAGTCCTTTATGAACCCACTCGTCTCTTAATATCTTAAGCTCTCTTGTGCATTCCCCTGAACTATACTTAGTTGGCACCCAAAAGAGGGCCCTAGTAGAACCAGGCATACTATTCATAACCATTTCAGTGGCCTCCACCCAGGATATGAAAGACCCTCTCAAAGAAAACTCTTCCCATCACTTCATTAGAACCTTCCTTCCTGCTTATTGGAGGGGTTGTTTTTTTTGGGGGGGGGGTCATTTTAAGCTTCTGCACCAGACTGTATTGTAATTAGCTGCATTGAAATGTTTTTATCACTTGAGAATATGCACTTGTTTTCAATAGCTGCCTTTTATCTTTTTGTTTCTTGCTGCTTCTAGTAATGCGGGTTTCATTTATTGTTTATACATTGTTAGCCACCTTGAGCTTTTTAACAGGAAAGGATGGATTTATTTTAAATGAATGGGCTGTCATAGATGGCAGGTGGGTCCTAAGTGGCAAGCCTGCTCTAGGTTAAATCAACTTCGTACCAACAGGATAGAAATCAGACAGGCTCTTTAAGTTACCTGAACTTCTCCAAAGCCTTCTCACGCTCTTCTCGAAGTTTTGTGAGGGACGCATTTTCTTCCCTAAACCGTTCGATTTCAACTTCCAATTCAACAAGTTTCTCTCTCAATAGCTGGGAACGAGCCGTGTCTTCTGACAAAGAACAGGTGCACAATGTTTGATGCACAAATGTCAATGTATGCACCATACTGTTGTGTGGTAACGTTTTACCAGTTTCCCACCCTCTCTGATCTTTGCCATCTTTATAGGAGTTTTAAAGCCAACTCCGCTGACTTCCAGGTCAGCTTTTACGCATACATATCCAGACTGAAACTATGAGTCGCTGTAAGACTGGATGAAATAAATGGGCTTAAAACACATAAAATTGTAGCCATTACAATAGAAACCAGTCTGAAAAGCAAATTGGCTCCAATAAATTGCTTGGCAATTTGTTGAAGAATCTAAACCCCTGAGATTGCAAGCTGAAGAGCAGGACAGAGGCTTTGAAGATTACTGCTGCTATTGAGGAGATTTATGGGACTGATTATTATGCTCAATTCAATACTCATTTATCCCTCTTGCTTACCTCCTGATTCTTCCTGAGACACATTGGGTTTGGCATCATGTCTTTGCTGTGCCTCTACCTTCTGTTTGGGCCTCAGAGAAGGAAAGAGCTTCAGCATCAGATCTGTTGTGGGGGGTGCAATTGCCTCACTGTCTGCCGAACTTTGCCTGGCCAGAACATCCCCTTTCTTTGCTACGGCAATCTTCCTCTTGATCCTTTTATCTGGGAAAAATGCCTCATTCGTAGCTGAACAGTCAGGGGACAATGGTCCTTTAATAACCAAGTCATCATTTGGTACTTGGGTACACCGACTCCCATTCTCGTCAAAGTCCGTCCACGATGTTTCGTCATCAAAATCAACTTGATTTCCATTTGCACAACACACAGTTTGAAATTCAGAACCCTTGTTTATCTTGCTACACTGGATACTACCAACATTTTTTTCCAGTAAGCCAAGGCTGGCATCTCTATTTGTGCCTTCTTTGTACTCTGAAAATTCAGGACTGTCACCTTTATGACTCAAATCAAACTTTTTAGCTCTCTCAGCAGGCTTTATGGTAGTCTCAAATTCCTCCTCAGACCCCAAAGTCACATCACTACTTTCACCAGATTTATCTTCGTCCCACTCAGTGTCACCCAAACCTTGAAACTCTGTGGGGAAAGCCTGAAGCATTTTACTGTCAATTTTATTTTGATGATCCTTCAGCATTTCAGATGCCTGGGATTCAGTGATCATCCCTCTGTCCTTCTCATTGTTTGCTGGTTGGGAAACACATGCGTCTCCATTTCTGTTCTCTACAGCTGTAGCGTCCTGCACATTTATCTGCTGTTGTTGCTGCCTTGATTTAATGGGAGTAGAAGACAGTCTGCGCCCTGTAGAAATCTGCTGGCCTTGATCCAAAATCCTTACAATAAGTGAGGAATTGCTGGCAAAGGAGATTTCATCAGCAGCCTGCTCTAGAAACAAAAATTCATCCAATTCAATTTCCTCTTTTTCCTTTTCAGTATCCCAGTTTTCCAATTTCTTCTGGAAAGAAAGTTCAAAAGAGAGGTCTAGGTCTTTTTCAGAGGAATTTGTAAGATGTTTGGTCACTTGTGCTGGTTGCGCATACTTTTCTTTGGGTAACTCGCAGCCAATTTCATCCAGCTTTGCAAGTGCCATTATATTATCTTTATTCTTTTCTCTTTCACCATTTATTTCTGACCAGGCAAACTCTCTCAGTTGTCCAGATTTCCTTTCACTGGGATTTCGTCTTGTAGATGAAGGGATGGCTTTCCCAGCACAAGTTCTGAGCACTGCTGTTTTTCGAGCGGGAAGAGCTGGAGCTTTCTTCATTTTACCATTCTGATTACTATTTTTAGACACAAAATTGTCAGAATTTTGTTCTTTATTTGAAGTGGCCGTTTTCCGGTGAAGCTGTGGCTTGTCTGCTTTAGCTGAGTTTTTTACTTCTGATGCATTAAGGTGAGGAGTTACTTTGCTTTCTTTCTGATTAGCTGCTTTGGATTTTGCACCAGCAAACCTTCTTAAACCTTCACCTCGTTTTAGAAAGGGTCGTTTTGCAACTGATGTCTGGAATGTTGATCTTTCAGAATCCTAAAAATCAAAAACAAAAAGACCTTTTCATTTTCTTATATTTCTATTTATGTGTTTTGCTTGCTCTATCAAAGTACTCATATAAAACTTTTTGGGAAGTCTGGAATTTCATGTGTTGCACCTACAAGAGTGAAACCAACCTAATTGAAGCAGGAACTTATTCTCACAGTTGTTATACATTTTATATATCACTGCAAGAAGCATTTCTAATTACTAACCTTTTTATTTCCTTTTTGGCTCAGCCATTGTTCTTCTAGTCGTATCTGTTCTTCTAGGAACTCTTCAAATGTCTGTTTTCTTTCTTGAATACTAGCAGCAACAGGTCTATTGCAAGAGACTCACATTTTATTGTCAGATCTTATAAAATACAGGATATTGGTTCATCACAAAGGAATGGATCCCTTTAAAGTGTTGGTGTTGACTTTTAAAGCCCTAAACGGCCTCGGCCCAGTATACCTGAAAGAGCGTCTCCACCCCCATTGTTCTGCCCAGACACTGAGGTCCAGCGCCGAGGGCCTTCTGGCGGTTCCCTCACTGCGAGAAGTAAAGCTACAGGCAGCCAGGCAGAGGGCTTTCTCAGTAGTGGTGCCTGCCCTGTGGAACGCCCTCCCACCAGATGTCAAAGAGATAAACAACTACCTGACATTTAGAAGACATCTGAAGGCAGCCCTGTTCAAGGAAGTTTTTAATGTGTGACATTTTAATGTATTTTTAATCTTTGTTGGAAGCCGCCTAGAGTGGCTGGGGAAACCCAGCCAGATGGGCGGGGTACAAATAATAAATTATTACTATTACTATTACTATTACTATTATTAAAAGGAATCATGTCTCTCTTTCTCAGAGTGACAACCTCCTTCCCCAAAGACCCTCATTCCCCATAACAGAAGAGGACCCTGATAATAAGACACCTCAACTATGTCTCGAAGGCCTCTTTCATTTTCTCCAGGTTAGCTACCTTGGTCTCAAGGAGACAGAAATCTTGTGCAGTGTGCTCCTGACTCGCAGAGAAGAAGCATACACCCACAACTTCTGTCCAGCTTTCAGGTCATTGTACATATGACACTCTGTGCAATACACTGGGTTGTTGCCACTGCTCGTTTTCTACCTTCACAACTGGGTTTCTTTTTTGGGAAGTGGGGGGTTGTTAACTGGGTATCAAGGCCATTTTGCATACAAACTCACCTTTCCTCAGCATTGGGTGTTTCCAAGCACTTCCCTCCAGTCCGGCTTTCAGAGGTCTCTGCATCCCTGGTGCTTTTACAACTAATGTCACCATCTGCATGTCCAAGTAGATTTTGCTCCAGAATCTGACTATTTTCTCCTGCAAAATAAAGAAAAAAACTTGACATTTCAATCAGCTGGCATGAAGCCAGAGGAGATAAGCCCCCCCCCCCGCCCACCCACCCTTCATTCAAGTTACAAACCTTGCTTTTCTTTGTTTGATCAAGCCCTTATTCAAGACACAGAAGGCCTCTTGTGTTATCTGTTGCAAAAAGCAGTGCAGCTGATCAGCTAGCCAATTTCTACTCAAAGTACCAGTTTACTAGCTCACTAATATTTAAGATTTTTTTCGCAACTTCTAAGTTGAGCAGACATTAGAGTAGCTTACATAAGAACAACACAGACATATATGTTGTACTGTATTGTAGGGATATTGTAGTTTAAAGTTTTGTTGTTTTTTTGTATATATGTAAGATGCCTTGGCACAGAAATAAAATAAAAACAGTCCCTGCCCACATGCTTACAATTCAAACACAACAAAAGGAAAACACAGGGAATTATGAGGAAAATAAGCAAACTCAGGCATCAGTCCCGAAAGTTACACCTGCCTACATACACTTGTGTCACAATTGCAGCAGGAACCTGGAACTGAATTTTAATCAGTCCCTTTGTCATTGTCTAGCCAGTCAATTTATCTTTCAGCCATATCTTTACAACAACTGCAAATCCAGAAGCTCTTTTAATGAATAAAGTTCTTCACGCTTTAAATAGGAAGGTCCGCTGGCTCTTGACAATATATATGATCTCCTATGCAAA
This sequence comes from Podarcis erhardii, assembly GCF_964252035.2. Lineage (NCBI taxonomy): Eukaryota > Metazoa > Chordata > Lepidosauria > Squamata > Lacertidae > Podarcis > Podarcis erhardii. The sequence continues at coordinate 24,705,280 of NC_138508.1, forward strand.
AAAACAATGTGTTTCATCTCTAACTGAGTGAAGGTATTTGGTGTAGCTCAGTAGCTACAATTATGATCCAGAAAGTTAAATCTCAGCTCAGCTCACCCTCCAACTCAATAGATGGTCTGATATATACCATTAATTCTCCTAACTTTAGTCCCCACCCCATGTGTATTTTTTATCTCTGTTGGAAGCCGCCCAGAGTGGCTGGGGAAACCCAGCCAGATGGGCGGGGTACAAATAATAAATTATTATTATTATTATTATTATTATTATGTGCAATATTTACTTTACAGGGCTATTTAAAATATTTCCGAGCTCATGATGTGAACATACGAACTGCACCACTTTAAATGTTATAGGTGTAATCAGGAAACCTAACAGGGTTCAATATAATCATATCCTCTGCCTCCATGCTTACCAATGATTTTATGTATTTGCTTAGAATACGTCTATCCTACAAAATTTTCCCCTTCCCTTTAAAGTCCATGTTACTGCCTGTAACCTGGGGTGAGGTTATTGCTGAGCCCTGTTGGGCCTTCTGTGTCCATAGCATGAATGAATTGTGCCCAATGCATTTACGGTACTACTACTACTACTATTACAGAAGATGGCTGCAAAGTAGTATTAAAGTGATCTTAAAAATCTGATTGTCCTTAATAGCCAACCAAATAATTGCTCGCTAATGGACTGATACTCACCCCTCCAAGGAGGACAGGCAGTGTCTTATTCTGTGTTACCACTATGAGCATCAAAGGTGCTCTGAGCTTCTCTGAGGCCCAGTGCTACTGTGGGGAAAGTCCATCTCCTCCTCAGCTCTTAGCACTACAGAGCTAGGAGTGGAAGAGATTTCCTACGCCTTATGCAGAGCCTTGAAAAGGCTCAGAAAGAAGCAAAATGCAGTCATGCCTCGGGTTGCGAAAGCTGTGGGTTGCGCATTTTCGGGTTATGGACGCGCCAAACCTGGAAGTACCGGAACGGGTTACTTCTGGGTTTTGGTGCTCGTACATGCGCAGAAGCGCCAAATCGTTCTGTGCACATGCACAGAAGCCCCGAATTGTGTCACACACAGACGCAACACTGCAGTTTGCGAACGTGCCTCCCACACAGAACACATTCACAACCCGAGGTTCCACTGTATGATCTACCACTGATATTCAGTGGTAGGTCTGGAAGATTCCTTTGCACTGCTTGAAACTCTGGAGAAAAAGCAGCATCTCACCAGAATTAAAGAACATGCTCAGCATCCACAAGCACATTTCTGGACCTCAATATTTATATGTTCTCAGCAACCTTTACAAAAACCTCTGATATTAGTATTCATACAGGCAATATTAATAATTAGTTTAGTTAGATGAATGTTTTACCTGAAATGTCATTTTTATCTTCAACCTTCAATTCATTCTGCATTTTGAAAGACAAATCTAAAGCCTCTCTCTCACAAAAAGGATCTGCAGAGATGGTTCCCTTCAATATTTGGCCATTCTTGGATTTTTGAAGAGAATCCTTTTGTTCAAGAGGAGAAGGAATGCAAGGCCCACTGTTCCAATAAACACTGTCTCCATTGCGATGTGGTGGAAGAGACGGCACAGGAGGCGAGTGAGATGGATGATCACATCTTTGACTCAAGCAATCTTCCATTACATGAAAGCCTTACAGTTAAACAGAAAACCATAGCAGAGGACATTTGTAGAGAAATAGCAGAAAGGGTGTGGTTTTTCCTGTCTTTATGTATTCTGCCAGTAACATGATTTTTAGAACCATTATCAAGAAAGCCTGAAACCTTGCAATGCTTTAGGCATGCAGTTGCCAACTATCCATGTAGCAAACGATGGATAAGAAACAACTGCAAAACTTCTGGTTGAGGATTTTGTAATATCCACTGTATATTCCACTATTTGTTTACTTCATCTGTGATCAAGAAGCTCATCAAAATAACTAGAACCTTCCATTTCTTGGTAGTCAGTAGTCAATATTGTCATCATGAGTATTGCATCTCTTTTTAGAACAGATTGGTGTATCTTGTGACCCACTGAGCTAAGCACAATCACCAGCTATGCAGCCCACTAAGGGCTCAGTAAGCCTCCTGTTTTTGCTGCCTATCTGGCCTTGCAAACACAAAAAAGGGGCAAGAGGAGATGTCAGACCACTGGCAGGCCACAAAAAATGGCTTATGGACTGTGCTCAGCATGGTGGGTTTAAGATTAAAGAAAACTATTCTAAACAATATGATTTCCCAGCACCAGTGAAATCCCACAATGTTCATTCTGTCCTTAAAATGCAACTTGGGCATGTCAGTTTATACAAGCAAAAGAAAATGACCTGCAAACATTAGCAGCACCCAAATGAAGTCTGTCTCAGAGCTTGAGCAACATCCCAATAAATACTAATTTTAAAGATGCAAGAGGAACTTGCAAGGACAGATCCTTATTGGGAAGCTGTAATATGGAAAGCAGCCCCTGGTACCAATTCTGATTTGATACAAGAATTCCTGACCAAATAACTATTTGACTAAGCAATGTTTATGTATTTTAGCACTGTCCAGGCATAAAAAACCTTATCTATTTCTGTCTGTTTTAACCATGCTACAGTTGTAAAGACAATTTCAGCATGTCCTCTTACCAGTATGTGTTTGCTGCTCAGAGACCATTGAAAGTAGTTTCTGTTGTTCTTCCATTAGCCTTTGAATTTGCTCCATTTGTTGCCTTTTCAGCTGTTCCTGCTTGTGCTGTTGCAGTCCTTTGAGCTAAGAAGCCAAATACATTATTAGAACTCGTATACTAGAGCAATTAATCTAATCTTTATTTGTAAGAAAATAGTTTACAGACACATCAGAATACACTAAAGTGACCACAATTTACACTAGGGCCCGTCCAACAAGTGCCATTTGGACTGTACAATTACATATTAGTACACAACTAGAATTAAAATAGACAAATAGGCATTGCAATACCATACTGAAATTCAAGCCTCAATTCATCAGTAAAGCCTACCAATCTCAAGCAAAACAACATTATTTCATAAATGTACCTGCCAAAGGATAAGCTAAACTGCCTCCTTAACAGAGCCAGAATATATTAGTGACTAGCACAACTGCAAGCATCATAGTTTCATGGGGTTCAGTATACAAGTTCAGCTTATTGGGTCACAAATTGTGCAGTATTGACTTGCGAAAATACTGCTTTTTTTCTAGATAGAATAAATAATAGGTGTAAATAGAGGCTTTTTTTTTTTTTACCTGCTCAAGCTTTTGAAGAAGTAGATCATTGCAACATTCTTCATCCAGACCATCCAGCTGATCACATTCAGTATCACTTTGCAGGGCTACCCACTGACCTGGAGCATCTTTAACAATTAGCATTTGCTCCTCCTTAGCAAATGAAATTGGAGAAAGTGTTTCAGATATGTCCAACTTGTCCCCACAAGGACTGCTCAATGCAACGGCTTGCTGTATCTGTAGAGAGTTTTCACTTAGAGAAATGCTGCTGGAACTGTGTAGTGAATTACTTGAAATACCTGGTGAGGCATCGTCAATACTGAGTGCTCTAGTGGTTTTCAAACTATGGAAAGCAGGATTTAATATAACTCCAGCACGGGGAGCATTAGACATCCAGTGTGCGATCAAGTTTTCTTCCCAATTCATATCTGTAGAGGTGGCCATCTGGGAAATAATTATTGTAGTCCAACCTTAACTAATCTATATCGCTGGCCAAAGTCTTTGATACCCAACTTCAGTACCTGTACAATAAAACAAAGATTTATCAAGTGGATACACAGAATCCATCATTCTTTGCATGACAGTGTTCACTTAGAGTCCAGATAGAACCAGCCTGGTCCTTCAGTCTTGGTTACATGAAATATGGGGCAGGCTAAAGGTAAAGGTACCCCTGCCTGTACGGGCCAGTCGTGACCGACTCTGGGGATGCGCACCCATCTTGCTTAAGAGGCCGGGGGCCAGCACTGTCCGAAGACACTTCCGGGTCACGTGGCCAGCGTGACAAAGCTGCTCTGGCGTGCCTGCACCAGCACAACAGACGGAAACGCCGTTTACCTTCCCGCTATAAAGCGGTACCTATTTATCTACTTGCACTTAAGTGTGCTTTCGAACTGCTAGGTGGGCAGGAGCTGGGACCGAACGACGGGAGCTCACCCCGCCGCGGGGATTCGAACCGCCGACCATACGATCGGCAAGTCCTAGGTGCTGAGGTTTTACCCACAGCGCCACCCGCGTCCCTATGGGGCAGGCTAGGCAATCATTAATTCGTATTTTAACATTAATTCAGATTATAACAGCAAATAAAACTTAACAAAAAAAAAGACTAATACTACTCATTCAGTCAGCCTTTCCCAGCATAATTTAAACAATTAAATCTATAAAAATTTATAATCCAGACATATTAAACACATAAAACATATAAAAAACTCAGAGCCACCATTAAGAAAGATTAAGAAGTTTTAAATTTGACTTTAAAATTCTCAACTAAGTTTCCTGAAACAATCTCAGTGGTTTCAGAAATATCATCCCTCATCAGATATTGGATTACAGAGAATAGAACTGTATAACATAGATAACCATATAACACTGGTCCTAAAGGATCTTCACTGGCTCCCAGCACATTTCCAAGCACAATTCAAAGTGTTGGTGCTGACCTTTAAAACCCTAAATGGCCTTGGCCCAGCATACCTGAAGGAGCATCTCTACCCCTCATCAATTAGCCCAGACGCTGAGGTCTTCCTCTGAAGGTCTGCTGGTTCCCTCAATGTGAGAAACGAAGTTACAGGGGACCAGACAGAGGCCTTCTCGGCAGTAACACCCTCTCTTCAGATGTCAAGGAGATTAAGAAGTGCACAACTTTTAGAAGACATCTGATGTTTTTAACGTTTTATTATGTATTTATATTCTGCTGGAAGCCACTCAGAGCAGCTGGGGAAACCTAGCCAGATTTTTTGGGGAGGGGAGGGGATAAATAATAAAATTATTATTAAACTAAACAGGAAACAAAAAGTTTTAAGAATCAGGACTCATAGCTGGTATTGCTTCTAATTTTATTGCCATTTGTGATTTTTAATTGAAAGCCACCTCAGCTTTCGTTATCGCAAAGAGGGGTGTGTGGGAAGTGTATAATTTTTGAAATAAATAAGCGTCTGGGCTTAACACAGGCAGAGACAAAACATTTAGTATATATATATATATATCAGAGAAGCCAAACTGGGCTGAGCCTCAGCCAGGGTGACAAACGGCAACACCTCCTGTGCTCTCTCATATTAAAAGGCAACAACCCATAAATACAGAGTGTAGGGAAAGAGGAGAATAAAACACAACGGACAGACATACACAGAAGACAAAATTAAGAAAAGAAAGCGGCCTCTGGAGACCGACTAATCTAGTAAAACGATTTCCGCAGATATTTGGGGAGACCCCAAATTACCTCACAGCGTCGTAAGAAGAAACCTAAACTTCCACGAGTGCCAACCTCCCCCCGCCCTCCTATCGGGCTGCTATTCCGCAGCGAATACACCCGCCAGACCTTTTACAAACCTGCCGCCATCCTCCCTGCTCCCAGCGCCACAGGCTGGACAATGCCGGCCGCGAGGCTTCTTGGGAGTTGCAGTTCTTGGCGGCCGCGATCCTCGCTTTTGAGGAAAAGTCGGCCCGCTATCGACTGCATTTCCCATGAAGCACTGCAAAAAAAAGGACGTTACAATAGGCGTCGTTAGTAAATACTGCGCTCGTCTTTCCAAACCGGCGGCGGTTAAAGGGTGGGGCCTCTGTCTCTGAGGAGGCGAGGAGTAGCGCAGTGGTGTCGGGACCCCCTCGGTTCCAGCTTGCGAAACCTATATTCTGGTTCCTTTTAAAAGGCATTTATTAAAGAAGAAAAACAGACATAATCAGGATAAATAAAATGTCAAAACAAAGATAAGCCCAGGGTTAAGATCACAATCCATTAAAAACCCCAAATAGTAAAGCAGTAGTAGTCTTCTTCTTTGGCATCACTCATAGCCGAGTAAGATTGTCTTCCATAAACACGGTTTTAAGAATGAGTCCATAAGTGACTGTGGAGGCCAATTCTGGATCCATGTGTCCTTCCACAGTGGGGACATTGGTTTCCAGGCGGGAGTTGATCACGTGTGGATTTGCCAAGCATGGCTTCCTCTTGGCACGCTTCTCCCTTGCGGCCTGAGTTCGAGTGTCTTTAAAGTCCATGACACCTTTGGTAAAGGCTGTTCTCCAACTGGAGCGCTCGCAGGCCAGTGTTTCCCAGTTGTCAGTGTTTATACAACATTTTTTAAGATTTGCCTTGATACCGTCTTTAAACCTCTTTTGTTGACCACCAGCATTACGTTTTCCATTTTTAAGTTCTGAATAGAGTAGTTGCTTTGGAAGACGATCATCAGGCATCCGCACAACATGACCAGTCCAACAAAGTTGATGTTGAAGAATCATTGTGATCTTTGCTTCTTCCAGTACACTGGCATTAGTTCGCCTGTCTTCCCAAGTGATGTGTAAAATTTTTCAGAGACACCGTTGATGGAATCTTTCGAGGAGTTGGAGATGGCGTTTATAAGTGGTCCATGTTTCAGAAGCATACAGTATGGTTTGCAGTACAATAGCTTTGTAAACAAGCATCTTGGTTTCCCTGCAAATGTCCCAGTCCTCAAACACTCTGCACTTCAGTGGGGAGAAATCAGCACTCGCAGAGCTCAGGCGATGCTGGATTTCTGCATCAATGTTGGCCCTTGTGGAAAAATAACTGCCTAGGTTGGAGAAGTGATCGACATTTTCCAACGTTACACCATTGAGTTGGAGTTGTGGCGCTGCAGAGGGGTTATTTTGTACTTGTTGGTGCAGCACTTTTTTGGGGGGGGGGGATGTTGAGTGATAGACCTAGCTTTTCGTAAGCTTCTGCAAAGCACAATATTCGCAGTAGGACTCTGTTCCGATGGCACAAAGTAGTCACGACAAACTGGTAGATTCCCATCTGCTGCAGCCTTCATCCGCCTTCACAGCCGTTGTAACATACCACTTGTTATCATCCGCCTGTTCTGCCATTGAGGACTTCTTGGATCATTCTTTGTCTAGCTCCTTCCCTTTGACCTTACCGCCTTGGGTGACCCTGCTGGGAGTACGATATTCCTGACGGCTTCGTTCACAGGGGTCATAGGAACATGCAAGCCCGCTCACCACGACAAGGTGATGATCCAGCAAGCGGAGACCCTTCCCCCCCCCTTCCCCGTTTTGTTCTGTGGTGATTGTGTAATGTTTGGGATCTTTTCTAGATGCCCACCTTCATCTGGTTCCCACTACTGTGCTATTCAATACCCCTCCCTTATTAAATAAATAGAGACCACATCTCCACCAAGCTGTAGTTGTTGAGAGGAGGGTGTGCATTAGCAACTAGGCTTGATCATCAATCATAATTTTTCTGAGCAACCTTCAGGAATGTGAATTAACTAAAAACAGAATGGGTGTGGTGGCACATTTAAAGATTCGGATTAATGGGATGAGCTTCCACAGCAGGGGGGCACAGAGAGATGGTAAGGCAACAACACACACCCCCCGTGCCTTTATATAGGGGTCCCCACATACTGGATCATAATATCTGAGGTTACTAGTGCAACAAACCAGATTGTGCCTGGAAACAGTCCCCTAGTCTTCACCCTTTGCCCACTCAGAATCCTGTTTCATTGCCAAAGTAAATAAATGAGTGAAAAATGCCCTAACCGTTCCTAGCATGTTTGTAAGGTGTGCACTTAATTTAGAATAAGCTCTAGCAAACATTAGGTACTAGCGGGGAGTGCCCAGCATTGCCCGGGAAGTCGATGGACAAAAAAAAGAAAATAATGTATAGTGCAATTTGTGAAATTGTGGGCTGGCTGTGCATGCATGCATGCATGCATCCATCCATCCATCCATACCAACCCAGTATTCCAGCCTGACCTGAATAGCATTTGACCTAGCCCTAAATAAATTCTTTTGGGAGGGGAGCTACTATTTAATAATTAGGGTTAATTTGGTCTGCCATCTTGGTTCAAAATGGCACAATGTCAGGGAAGGACTGGATGAGGAAGAGTGGTGGGAGCTGCCCACCATGGCTTAGATCCTGGATTGTGGTGTAGGACACTGCAGAGCAGTCTGCAGAAGCGATGAGCTGCAATGTGCTAGACTAGAGGCAAAGGGTTTGAGCGATCGGGGGGGGGGGGCGGTCAGGAGAATGATCTGAGACTGAGTCACAGAGTCAGACACAGAGGAGTCAGAAGTTGCCCCTGTCACACAGAAAAGGTGTAGAGCTTGACTGGCAGCAAGATGATGGTGTAGGCCGGTAGCTCTCTAGCCATTATGGGAAAATCACTCCTGAAGGTTGTACTTTAGGAGTGCTGCAGGGTTCAAGACTTTACTTTAGAGCAGACTTTGCAGTCAGGGCTGAGCAGACCCAAGGACAATAGTATTCAACACTATTTTGTACACATGGTGAAAATTATGAAAAAATTAAGGTATGTACTTTAATTTAAGGCATATGTACTTTTTTCTATTCCATTGCTAGTATGTGATAATTCAATTAGTGCTTAAATGTATGCAAAGTGTCCTTTTCACAGTAGCATATGAGCATTACTGAAATGACCCTGACAACTGATCATAATCACCATCCATCTGGTGGTCTTTCTAAATCCTCAAAATCATATGGCAAAGCAAAAACTGTTAAGTCTATAAGGTGCTATTAGACTCTTTCTAACTTTTCTTCCTGCTGCCCTGTCAGCCAGCCACCTCCCAGAAGCCTTTTCCTTCCTATGCCATTCTATTCCATTTTTATATTCCAAGCTCCACCCACTTTCCACAGGGAAATCTATTTACTGTTGCTATGTTCAGAATCCTCTGCCTCTTTTAAGTGGCATACAGGCTCCCTCCCACCTATCTGCTAAACTGACAAAGGGCTTCCCTTTCCGAGATGAGATGCCAGATTTGATGCTTCATGGTTCCTGCTCCATCTTTCTGGGAAGATGACTGGTACAATGGCATGGCTACCTGTGATGCTTTTAAATAATCTCCTGGCTGAGACTAGTGGCCAGACACCACCACAGGGCTTTAGGTATGCCTCTTATGAGGTGACCATCCCAAGGAAACTGAGCATCCGATATGGACAAGAGGAAATCCAGGATGTCAGCTACCTACTGCGGATTGAGGGGAAGAGCCAAGTGGTGCATCTCAGGCAGAAGAAGGGCATTGTTCCGAAACACTTTCCCATCTTCACGTACAATAAGGGGAACCTCCAGGTTGACTATCCTTTCATCAGGGACGATTGTTTCTACAGTGGCTTCATACAGGGCTATCCTAACTCTTCAGCCACCATCACCACTTGCTCAGGAGGACTCAAGGGCCTGTTCCAATTAGAAAACAAGACGTTTGAAATTCACCCTGCCCAGGCATCTGCTACCTTTCAACATGTGGTGTATCAGCTGAGTGTAGACGAAGATGTCATGCGCATGAGGTGCGGGTTGACGGAGAAAGAGCAAAGTCATCAAGAGGCCATGATCCGGGAGGCAGAGCGTGTTGTAGTACAAAGTGCTCCGGCGGGACGCTGGTGGCCACACATCAGATACGCAAAGGTGGCAGTTGTGGTGTCACATGAACAATATGCTAAGTTTAATAATAACGAAACTGATACTGCTTTGACTATTTTCTACGTCATCCATACTGCAAATGAATTCTACGAGCCACTTGGTCTTCACATCTCTCTTGTGGGGCTGGAGATATGGTCAGAAAAGGACCTAATAACAATTAGTGACAAAATTGGGGCCACACTTTATGCTTTTAATGCATGGAGACGGGACACGTTACTTACACATTTAAAGAATGATGTTGCTCACTTATTTACGCACGAGGATTTTGGACAGAGAATTGGATTGGCGTATGTAGACACTATTTGTTCTGATCATTGGGCATCCGTTGTCCAGACATTAAAGTATATAGATTTGAACATATTATCTGTAACATTTGCCCATGAATTAGGCCATTCTATTGGTTTGGGACATGATGCAGCAGATTGTAAATGTGATAGGAGTAGATGCATTATGCATGCTACTGCGGTAAACACTGATAAGTTTAGCAACTGCAGTTATGCAGAGTATTACACAAACAGGAACAAGGGTTGCTTGTTAATTCCTCCAGACCCTGATCAAATATACAAGTTTGAAGTCTGTGGGAACAAAGTAGTGGAAAAAGGAGAGCAATGTGATTGTGGTACCAATAGTCAGTGTGAATTGGATCCCTGCTGCCAGCCTAATTGCATGTTGCGTCCAGGTGCCAATTGTGCTTCTGGACAGTGCTGTGTCAAGTGTCAGTACCATGCAGCCGGATACACTTGCAGAGGGAATATCAGTGTCTGTGATCTTGCAGAGTACTGCAGTGGGGCTTCAGAGCAGTGTCCTGAGGATGTTTATGTGCAAGATGGTGCCCCATGCAGTGATGGTGCCTATTGCTATCATGGTCATTGTACTACTCACAATGCGCAGTGCAAAGCGATCTTTGGCAAGGATGCAACAGTTGGTGCAGAGAGTTGTTACAAAATACTGAATGCTCAAGGTGATCGCTTTGGCAACTGTGGTTTTAGGCGTGGTAGATATGTGAAATGTAGTGCTGATAATACTCTGTGTGGCCGAATCCATTGTGATAATATTCGTGGATTACCTTCTTTGGCAGAACACAGCACCCTAATTCAAACATTTGTTGGTGATACTAAGTGCTGGAGTACAGACTACCACAAAGGACTGGGGAGAGGTGATGTTGGAGCAGTGAAAGACGGGACTCCTTGTGGCACGGGTATGATGTGTATTGATGCAGAATGCAAGAACGTGTCCCTCTTGAAGTATGATTGTAATGTCTCAATGTGCAATAACAGGGGAATATGCAACAACCATAAGCACTGCCATTGCAATTATGGCTGGGCCCCTCCTAACTGCCTAAAGGAAGGTTATGGTGGCAGCATTGAAAGTGGACCAACTGCAAAAGACTGGAGTGGTATCGTTATGGGAACTTTTGTAGGAAGCGTATTATTTGTTTCTGTTGCAACTCTTGGTGTTAGTATGGCTTTGTATTACAGGATTGTGCTGAGAAACCACCTTCGAAGATTAAGCACCAGAGTCAGCGTTGGAGAAGAAACCTCAATAGATCACAAAAGCTTGTAGAGTGTTGTATCTGAGAGTGTTATATAACATATAGTGGAATTCATAAGCTTTGAATAAAGGTGTTGTTTTTTGAGAAAACCTGCTTGTTAATTCAGTCTGTATCATACATAAATAACTGATTCATCCACAAACAAAAAATGTTTGCTGTATGTTAGGTCTGTCTCTGTGCTTTAACAGAATTCTTTTTTTCTATCCTAGAGCGGGGGCTGGAGAAAATCTGTGCTGTAAAATGATTGACTATGCACTCTGAATGAAATCCACAAATTAAACAGGAGGACTCCATACCTATAGAAACCAATTTAAGAAATTGTATTTTTTAAAATGCTTCAGTTGTACAGGGATAGGATCATACCCAAATCCTCTAATTTTCACAGTTATTATGCTAGCAAAGGTAAGGGTACCCCTGACTGTTAGGTCCAGTGGCGGACAACTCTGGTATATACTGTAAGGTAAAGGTAAAGGTACCCCTGCCCGTACGGGCCAGTCTTGACAGACTCTGGGGTTGGTGCGCCCATCTCACTCAAGAGGCCAGGGGCCAGCGCTGTCCGGAGACACTTCCGGGTCACGTGGCCAGCGTGACAAGCTGCATCTGGCGAGCCAGCGCAGCACACGGAAACGCCGTTTACCTTCCCGCCAGTAAGCGGTCCCTATTTATCTACTTGCACCCGGGGGCGCTTTTGAACTGCTAGGTTGGCAGGCGCTGGGACCGAGCAGCGGGAGCGCACCCCGCCGCGGGGATTCGAACCGCTGACCTTTCGATCGGCAAGCCCTAGGCGCTGAGGCTTTTACCCACAGCGCCACCCGCGTACTGTATAGTAAATTCACACTAGTCCAGCAAACAACATTGCAAAAGTGAAAGCGATAGCAGTGACAGCACAAAATGTTAATGTTGAAATGAAACAGCCTACCATTATATTTAACGATCACAAACAACAGAGTTTAAGCACCGATTGTGCAAATACTAAAAACACAGCGCTCGCGTAACTTGAAAAGTCCAGATATTCTGCCCCAAAGGCTTGTTTATTCGGGTGTAAATCAAATGCCCGGCAATAAAGCTGATAATGTCCAGTTTGCAAAATTGCATGCTTTTCTTAAGCACTTAAATAAGAGGCAGTTGGGAGCCTTCTGATCTCTGCCTTAGCAGATTGTCCCAAAGTGATTAGCTCTTTCACTGCAGCCCTGGTCAGCTGCCCGAGGCTCCCGCCACACAGCCTTAAGCTCCAGCTGCTGCTATCATCATGACCCAGCAGCGATGAAAACATTAATCCAAGTTCAGATCCTGGCCCTTCCATTGCTTTTGCTTCGTTGATGCGGTCCAGTGCTGACTCCTGATTGGAGGCCGGCTTTCCCCCTGCGGCAGCGAGCTTGCAGCGGCCCCTCCTGGTATCCGGCGCAACCTCGGGGGCGTGAGCCTTGTCGGAACCAGGAAGCGAGCTGCTGCCAGGGCTGGGGCGACGGGCAGCAAGCAGGCAAGGTGCTCTTCGCATTTCCTGCCTCGTCCTCGTTTCTGATTTCCAGGCGGAGCAGATCTGTTAACGGTGCCGTCTGACAGAGGAAGAAGGGTTGCCAACTTTCCTGCCCGGCAAGGTTCCTATGCCTTTTATTTACTGGTTGTTGCATGACAGCAGGCACCGCTTTCGCTTTCGTTGCAGGCCGGCGGGGGGGGGGGCAGGGAAGGGGAAAGGAAAAAAAGCCCCACCCACGGGGATTTTGCTCCTTGTCCCGCAGTTGTATTAAAGGCACAGGGATAAGGGCGCTGGCAGCTTTGTGAACGTGTGAAAGGGTCCTGTTTTCCCTCTCGGGGTTGCATTTTCTTCTGTTTCGTTTCTCTCTGGGTCAGGCGGTAGCGCAGGGATAGGGAACCTGCCGACTTATGTTAGGAGGGGCTGAGTGCCCACCTGTCATCATCCTCTCTCTGGCTCTGTCTAGCAGATTCGGAATGCAATGTCTCATTCAATAGCAGTTGTTTAAAATCACTTCCTTTTGACTCCCCAGTGCTCAGAAAACCCTGTCAAAATCTTTCTACAATTTCTACTTTTAGTGGGGGCAGCTGTCCCCCCTGCCCATGCTCACCATGTAGCTGAACTAGAACTCCCACCATACCTAACTTTGCAGCAGAACTTATTCCTCCAAAATTTTACTGTAAGCTGTATTTCATTAAAAAAACTATAATGCACATATATATACACACACACACTGACCAAACTGCGGGAGGCAGTGGAAGACAGGAGTGCCTGGCGTGCTGTGGTCCATGGGGTCACGAAGAGTCGGACACGACTAAACGACTAAACAACAACAATACACACACACACACACACAGACGCAGGTGGCGCTGTGGGTTAAACCACAGAGCCTAGGACTTGCCAATCAGAAGGTCGGCGGATCGAATTCCCACGACGGGGTGAGCTCCCGTTGCTCAGTCCCTGCTCCTGCCAACCTAGCAGTTTGAAAGTACGTAAAAGTGCAAGTAGATAAATAGGTACCGCTCCGGCAGGATGGTAAATGGCATTTCCGTGCGCTGCTCTGGTTTGCCAGAAGCGGCTTAGTCATGCTGGCCACGTGACCCGGAAGCTGTACGCTGGCTCCCTCGGCCAATAAAGCGAGATGAGCGCCGCAACCCCAGAGTCGGTCATGACTGGACCTTATGGTCAGGGGTCCCTTTACATTTTCTCTCATATATATATATATATATATATATATATATATATATATATACACACACACACACACACACACACACACACACAGTATATATATATATATACACTGTGTATATATATATATATATCCCAACACCCTCGAAGCAGCTTACAAGAATAAAATCAGCACGAAAAAGTGCAACCATAATTTAAAACATACAAAAACTGAAAACCACAATAGAATAGTGTAAAACAAATTAAAATTTCAATTGACAGAGTGTTGCTTTCTGCTTAGAAATGCATCTCTTTATGTTGTGATGTGGTTGTAGCTGGCCTGTGGGCTTGCTGAACTACAACCCCCGTCATTCCTGGTTATTAGCTCTGCTTGCTGGGGCTGATGGGAGCTGAAGTTCAGCTGCCCAAAGGTTTCCCATCCCTGATTTAAAGTACAGTAAATGACATATAGACAGTTTTACACCAGAAATGTTTAAGTCTTATGGGAGCAGACTGCAGCATAAGTTTGTTCAGGGCTATTTCTAGAAACTTTGGGAGCTAATTAGCTCCAAGGAAATTTGTTCTAAATTTAATGTTTGTATTGTTCTGCTGTTTCGTTTGGTGCTTTAGGTGGAAGGGCAGGATAGAAAACAAATAATCTTTTTCTACAAATAAAGGTTGGTGCTCACACATTGAGATCCAAGGTATTTTCATGAGGATAGATTATCTAGGGACAATCTCATTGCAGGCCATTTTGGACTTTACTTACAGCCCAATTGTCTGCCTAGGTACTTGGAAATAAGCTGCACTTTATACTCCATTATAAAATAGCCTGTAAACCGGTTTTTGAAGGGGATGGCTCTTTTGGTTAGTTATATTAGAAAAATTGTTCACTGGTGCTCTCACAGTGTAAAACTGTATCTTAGCAACTGTAGTATGTGAATTGCTGTAGTTTGTGTCCTGCATGGAGTCTTTTGTGTAAAAGTGCATGCATTTATATGCATAGGTACTAGAAACAAGAAGCACCCACAATTCTCTCACACACCTGTACATGCTTACCTGGAAGTAAGTTGCATTAAATTCAGTGTAGTTTACTTCTGAGTCAACATTTGTCGGACTGCATTACGGGGGGGGGGGGGCAAGAACCCACTTTCCACCTATGGTCATATAACGTAGTTTTCAGAGCACTAGCTGGATTGCAGTGCAAGCATCGAAAAGTATTCTAGCACCACAAAGACTAGCACACTTACATAATTTTTCGTAGACCAGAATCTACTACATGATTAGATATCTGAGGCATTATCCTAAGCTGACAGGTATATCTGGTGGGGTTGGTTGCAAGCAGCGAAGTGAGAGAGAAATGAAATGCACACATGATCTACTGTGACAGTTATGGTAAGGCATGTAAAATAGGTTTGGTGACATCCATAATCTTGATTCAAGCCACAGGTGATAGATTTAAACTTCCTTGAATGTTGTAACTCAGCCATTTCATGCTGGGCTCCCCCTCTCCAGTTCCTTCGTGCAGCAATAGCCATTTGTCAACAGTGTCCTGGGAGGTTTAAATATATTTCCATTAGTTTTTGAAAATTCTGGTTTCAACTGCATGTACATTTGTTTGTTTGTTTACAAAAGTATTTCTGTACCACCACATCATAAAATATCACGATTAAAACAATACCGATAATCATTAAATGACTGGCTGATCAAAATAAATAAAATTAAATGGCTGAAAATTCCTGTCAGCGTAATAAAGTATTAGAGAGATTCCTGAAAGTCCGCAGTGAGGAAGATGCCTGCACAATCTGTGCTGGAAGAGTGTTTCACAGCATGTGACCAGCAATACTAAATTTGTGTCCGTTTATTATTATGTCCTCTGTAGAACACAGAAGGGCTTTGCTGGTATAGATCACACTGGAATACCAGCAGGTGAACAAGACCTTGATGTTGTGGCTGACGCATTTAGGTTCTGTGATTAGGGCACAGAGTTGACAGCTGGGTTTGTTGAAGGGTCTGAACTCAGATTTTCAGATTTTTACATTATGAGAAAAGCGGAGTGGGTGAAGGAGTATCTCCTCTTTTCTTCCCTTTGAGTAGGACCTCAGGATGGGTTTACTTTTTCCTGTGCAAAGCAGGCCATTGTCAGATTATGCTTTGGAGAGCAGGAGACTAATGTGGACTAGTAAAAAAGCTTTAATTAATGTCAGGTTTGGATGTTTCCCATATAGAATTTCTATGATAAAGATGTCATGGAGGATAGGGACCTAGAAACAGATTAAGAGGAAATGACAGGTTCGTCATGAATGGGTGTTGTGGGTGTTGTTCGGTAACTTGAAAACCATACCTCCTTTACCTATAGAAAGATTCTGGGACACTGAGGTCCAGCACTGAGGACCTTCTGGCAGTTCCCTCACTGCGTGAGGTGAAGTTACAGGGAACCAGGCAGAGGGCTTTCTCGGTAGTGGCACTTGCCCTGTGGAATACCCTCCCATCTGATGTCAAGGCAATAAACAACTATCTTACTTTTAAAAGACATCTGAAGGCAGCCCTGTTTAGGGAAGCTTTTAATGTTTAATGTTGTACTGTGTTTTTAGTATTCGGTTGGGAGCCGCCCAGAGTGGCTAGGGAAACCCAGTCAGATGGGCAGGGTGTAAATAATAAATTATTATTATTATTTTGCAGGATGACGGTGAAAATTTTTGCAAACTGCGTATTCTTCGTGAAAGTGAAAAAATTATCCGTTGTGGAAAAGAGCAGACTAAATGGCTGCATTAAAGAAAATGGTGGGCAGATTAAATTTGTGTTAAATCATGGGGTAAGTTTTAAATGTTTAGTTCTTTGTTGTAAACAGAGGTGTAAAGCAATGTAGCACTTTATGCTCTGGCTGCTACTGCATTATTGAAGGGATCTTATTGATCATTATTGATGCTATTATTGATGATCATTATTGATGGGATCTTATATATTTTGCTTATATGTGGCCTTAGGAGGATATGTGCCTCAACAGGGGGCCAGGGAGGGGATTCTGAGGATGCCTCTATTACTTGGGTTTGGTATGACACCGAGTAATAGCCTTGGTAGGTAGCGTAGTGACTGTTGCCTCAAGATTCTTTTTTTGTGTAGACCCACAATATGATCCTTAGTATGAACAGTTCATTTTCTAAACTGAACCCCTCATTACATTTTAGTGTACTCACGTAGTCACTGATGACGCTACTGCACTCAGCTCCATTCATCTGAAAGCCATCAAGAAATATCAGCTGCCCATTGTAGGTACTGATTTCATATGGAACTCAATTAAAGAAAGAAGACTTTTACAGGCTGATGACTACGAAGCCCAGCAGTCATGGAGGGAAAATTCTCATGGACTAGAGTCCTCCTCGGAAGACGAGTTGCTGTCGGAACACTCCTCTGAAGGTAGAGCATTTTGAAGTCTATTAAACTAGAATAAGATTGTGTGTAAATTTGTTTCTGTTTGCTCAACTTATTCACATCGCAAAAAAAAGGGGGGGGATTTTGGGTTGCAGAATTTCTGTACTAGTAAATAGAAAGCTGAAGCTGGGCAGGGGCCATAGCTCAGTGTTAAAGTGCATGTTTTATGTGTAAAAGGTCTCAAGTTCCATCACTGGCATTTCCAGGTAAGGCTAGAATGATTGGAGGGTGGCAACATGAGAATGGGCCTTCTCTGCAGTGGCTCCCTGTCTGTGGAATACTCTCCCCATGGAAGTTCACCTGGCACCTTCATTATGCACCTTTAGGCGCCAGACAAAAACATTCCTTTTTAACCAGGCCTTTGGTTGATTCAATTTAAATCCTATGCCCTTTTAAAATGTGGTTTTTTTGGGGGGGGCTATTGGGTTGTTGTTTTTATTTTTATTGGGTATTTTATGTTTTTATATCTTGATTTTATTCCGTGAACCTCTCTGAGACCTCCGGGTATAGGGCGGTATATATATTCAATAGATAATAATAGTAATCCTAGAGAGTCATTCAGTATAAGCAACACTGAGCTTGGTGGAATAGGGAAGTACCTTGATGTCAGGTTGTTTTCTTTGTTCCTAAGAGTACCCTGATAACAATTAGGCACCAGGCAGAAACATTCCTCTTCTCCTAGGCCTTTGGCTAATTCTGTAGTATATGGCCTGTTGAACTGTGTGTGTGTGTGGATAATGCTTCTCTTTGTTATTACATTATGCATTTTTGTGTTTTTATACAGGCGGTGACCATTTTGCGCAGGGTTCTGTTTCCGGTCCCCATGCGCAGTGGAGTGCGCATAAGCCTGCTCCGCCCTGCCCTCTTCCACCTCCAGTCTGGCCGACCCCTGTTCTGCCCTGCCCCACTTCTGCCCCTGTTCTGCCATCTTCTGGGTCCAAAAGGACCCAGGCATCAGCAGCCACACGTCAATTGGACACACGCAAAATGGCCACCGCTTGTATTTTAAACCGCCCTGTCATTCCCGGATGAAGGACAGGATAGAAATTTAATAAAATAAATATTTAATATCTCTAGTGACAATAGGCTCAACCACAATACAGAAATAAGGAACAACAATAAGGAACAACAACCCAATAGCCCCCCCCCCCAATAAGGAACAACAACCCAATAGCCCCCCCCCAAAAAAAACACATTTTAAAAGGGCATAGGATTTAAATTGAATCAGCCAAGGAAATAAGAAAGTAGTCTAATCTTTTCCTTTGTTGTGAAGTGGCATGGACAGCGGTTGTGTCTCATTGGAGGGCAAAAGGGAAAGAGTAGGTTTACTGCAAATGGCAGAATCTGTCTACTGTTGCAGGAAGATAATGTGTCTTGGCAGTGGTTGAGGGAAAATGGCAGCCCACATCTGGTTAAACCCTAAAATTAGGTGGGATCCAAGCGCTGAGCTGTATGTTGGCGCCGGGGAACAAACCAAGTAGCTTGCTGTCTACAGGGTAGTTTGGTGGGCTGAAGCGAAGCAAAATCATTTACCGTAATACATCTCTCACTGAAAACAGCCTTTCAGATTCTTACTATCTTTCTTGATTTTTGAGATTTATTAGTTGTGGTTCATATACATGAATGCTAATTCAAAAAGCAGCTGGTGGGCATAAGGAAAATAACTACTGTCTTAATAAATAGTTTATGAAGATGACCACCTAGAAAAGAGGACTCCTGGAAAGAATGAATGGAACAGCAGCAGGGCTCAGGAAAACAGCAGTGTGGGTGAGCTAAGGTAATTTTCTTGGCTACTCTGGCTTCTATTTTTCTCATTTAAAGAAGAACAGACATTCTCTCCCTTTGGAGAGGGATTCGGCGCTCAGGGGTAGAGCAAATGCTTTGGAGGGAGAACATCCAAGGTTCCCTACAGCTGCTCTGTTATTAGAATTGGCAGGATCAAACAGGTTTGTGACTGGCCCAAGATCACCTCCTGAGCTTCATGGCTGAGTTGGGATTTTAATCCTGGTCCTAGTTAAACACTTTAACCACGACACTACCCAGTATTAAGATACTTTTCATATGGAACCCTTGGCATATTTAAATAAGCAAGCAAAATGCAAAAAGAAACCTGCCTTTGTTTGTTAGCACTTTTAAGCAAAATAAAACTCAATCACACTCTTGTTCCTATGCAAGCCTTCACTACTGACTTTTGAAAGAGTTCAGAAGTCTTATATATTTCCATTAGGTGGCTGACTTTAATATTGTAGGCTTACAGTTTACTCAGAGGTGAATCCTGGTGGGATGGACTGCAGCCTCAGTTGCATTCAGTAATAAAGAGTCTGGTGTTGCTGTTTTTTTTATTGGTTCCAGATCAAATAATGATGAAAATGTTCCTTATTTCCCTGAAGGCTTTGTGGTTGCAAAGTATGATGTCCTTGAACAGGTAAGAACTTCAATATTGCTGATGGTGTTAAATGGCTTTTGTTTGACTTTTTAATTATTTTGTGAAGCTATGCTGCTTTGGTTAGTTTAGTCAGGTTAAAAACTTAATCGAATAAATGAGTCTGATAATGCCTACCAAATAGAAATGCACTTAAACACCTTTTTCCCCGCCCCAGGTTACGGCGCCTGGCAGGTATGTGGTGGTTGAACTTCAATGCTCTCAGCAGCACTGTGATTATCTTTTCTGCATAAGCACATGCTACAGTCAGCTGGATGGGAAAGAGGTAAGTTGGGGTGGTTGTTATGATCATGCATTAGTTTGTTTCTTTGATGCTGTGAATGCTCTTGAATGAGAGAGGTTTCGTACGTTGTGTTATGCTCTTGCTTAATTTTCTGGATTTTCTTTTCCCCCTTCTTTTGTTTTAAGTAATAATAATAATAATAATAATAATAACAATAAATGTTAATTTTATTTTACTCTGGGTGGCTTCCAAAGTATATAAAAGCACTAATAAAACATTGCACATTAAAAAGCTTCCCTGTACAGGGCTGCCTTCAGATGTCTTCTAAAGGTTATATATATAGTTACTCATCTCCTTGACAACTGATGGGAGGGTGTTCCACAGGGTGGGTGCTACTACTGAGAAAGCCCCCTCTGAACTGACTCACTTCTCACAGTGAGAGAACTGCTAGAAGGGAACTGCCAAATCTCTGTGTCCCAGTTGAATGATGAGGTTGGAGGCGCTCCTTCAGGTATACAGGGCCGAGGTCGTTCAGCACCAACACTTTGAATTGTGATAGGAAATGTCGCCTTATACCAAGTCGGATCATTGGCCCATCCAACTCTGTATTGTCCACACTGACTGGCAATGGGTCTCCAGGATTTCACACGAGGGACATTTCCAGTCACGAGCATAAGCCTGTCTAGCAGCTGATAGGGCCACCTTTTCTACCCTGTGACCTAAGAACTGTCGCAGTACAATTCCCAGGGTTTGCTGCTTGCAATCACATTTCGAGCAGGTTTGTGTGTCTTCTCAAACCCGAAGCTGGATGCCTCACAGCACAAGGAAAACTAGAATTTAAGTTTGTCTCAATGCCAGGATAATTTATGAGAAATGTCTCTCTTTTTGTGATTCTCTTCCCCCCTCCCCTTAAAAAATAATAATACTTGAATTGGGACACTCTTTTGTTCTCAGTTCAAGAAACGATTTATACCAGCAAGGACTTCTGAAGAGGCTAGAATAGTCTATGAGCTTTGTACTGCAAAGCTGAAAAATGAGAATTACCAGTTCAAAGAAGATTTTCCCCATGAAGTGGAATATCTAGCTTCAGAAAAGCTGCAAGAGGTTAGTGTAATTTTTTTAAGGATTCAGTTTTCTGTGTTTTTAGCAGTTCTGTAAGTCGCCTTGAGTCCCATCATGGAAAAAGGCAGAATATAAATAAATATATAAGAAGAAGAACAACAACACAAAGTCAGATTCTGATTTGCTTCCCCCCCCTGATGTGGCAAACTCACATGAGGGGAAGGAGCCAAACAGGTCCTTAAGAGCAGTATGCATCAGTATGGCAATCATTCAATTTAAACCAAAAGTTATTGATAGTTAAGGTTTAATGTGGCATATGAACTGGGACATTAATTCATAGAATCATAGGCTTGGCTGCTTCTGTTCCTATTTTTAAAAATATTAATGCCGTTCTGAAGAGAAATGTCAGTTATTGAAATTCACGACATGTTCTCTGTTAGCTCTGTTTTTAAACCGCTATTTACCATTGAGCACTTCTGGGTGGCCTGATCGCATTGGTATGTTTGCAGGTGCTTATAGCAGAAGCCACGAATTCCAGCTCTTTGCCTGAAACAGTCAGCAAGTTTGTGGAACTGATCTGGATTGAAGCACTTGGACACCTGACTCCGCTGCTGGCTAAACCAGTAACCGAACTCAGCCTCAATGATGTAAGGCAATCCCGCTTGCAGACATTGGCTCACTCAGAGCGTTTAATTCCCTTGAATGCCAACAGAAATACAATGCCAAGCAAATGCGCTTTCTGTTTCTGGATTGTGACAGCCAGTGTTGCTGTGATAGGTTTGTCATTAAACGTGTTAATGGTTTATTTCTACAAAGGCAAGGGACGCACCTCTCTCTCTCTCTCTTTCCTTTCTGTTCTGGCTACAGCCTCCATAAGTGCATGTCCTGCTATGTGGAAGTCATTCTCTTGTGGTGGAATCCCTTGTAGCTGTGCCCCCCCCCCAAATCCTGCAAACTGTAGTGTAACCTCCACCAAGCTACAGTTCTCAGTACCCTTAATAAACTACAATTCCCAGGATTCTTTGAGGCAGGCAGGAATGTGCTTTAAATATATGGGATGTATATGCACCCTTAGCCCTCCTTGTCTGTCTCTCTTCACATTTGTCTGAGTCTTTAAAAAAAACAAGGCGGCAAGAAAGAAAATAACACATTTTTATACCACATTTTCTTAAAAGGTGAGCAGAGCAGAAGGTATTTTGCTCCGAGCAAGGAAGGCACTGGATGAATTGGAATCTCCGAAAGAGAAAATGGAGATAATGTCAGAGTTTTATAAAATCATACCTCACAAAATTATGGATTATGACGTAACCAGAAAGTTGTTATCTACCAAGCACAGTCTCTGTCAGGTAACGTTGTTGAATCTGACCTTTGCTTTCAGTGTATCCTATGCATAACCAGAGTTTGAGTGTGTTGTGCTCAGGTGGGGAACCTGTAGCCCTTCAGATGTTTGTTTAATTGCATCATTTCAAAAATGTATGTACCGCTTAATTACAGTTGTCTCTAAGAGGTGCATGGATGACTCAACAAAATTAAAAATGTGGTAAAACTATAAAATTAACTTTAAAAGCCTGATGGAATAAATTTCACCCCTCAAATGAGCAGAAAATATGATTCTATCCTCTTTGAACAATAGAGATTTCTTATGCTCCAGAATTCCTGTGGGCTTTGGTCCAGAACACAGATTTGAAAGTATTTGCCAAGAGGGAAAACATTTATGTCATCATAATGGTATTTGTCTGGTGCTCCTTTAAGCATTTCTTGGAGGGTCCCATCGGCTTGTAGTAATATATATATTTTATACCCTGCCCATCTGACTGGATTTCCCCAGCCACTCTGGGCAGCTTACAGCATATATGAAAACGTGTGTACATCACACAGAAACACTTCTGGCACTATATTTGGTGCCCAAGCATCATTTGGGGGAAGCCTAGTACAAATTTGCAGCAAAAAAACCTTGCCGCATGAGTTCCATGATCCCATCCCATATATTCAATCTTATGAGTCACAAAAGGAAAATTTCTATTTTAATTATTAAATTTACATTTCTGAAATTTGCTCCGTGTTGTCACTGGGGATTTTCTCAGTTGAAGAAGAGTCCTATGAAGCTTGCTGACTATTTTGTGGGTGTTTGGTTGTTCAGTTGATGATTTGATTTTTTTTCCCCACCCCCAAATGCAGAAGTGGAGAAGTTTGACAGGTGGCCTCTTTTGCCCACAGGGATCTTCTGAAGCCCCTTTCAAAGTGTTGTCTTGCTCAGCGCTTGGGGGAAGGGCTTTGCAGGTATTGCTGATTGGTGGTGCCTGCAAGTTGCCTCCAAGTTTTGACTTGAGTTCATTAGCCCTGAGGGTCAGAGGCACCCAATCCCTGGTCTTAACAGATTTAAAAAATATTATTTGTTGCATATATTTCCTCTGAGGTAAGCTGCTCTCGGGCCTACAGACAATGAGCAGAATGTAAATTATAATAAACAAATAAAAGCTTTGTTTTGGAAATACAAACACTGAAAGTTGCTATATATATTTTTTTATAGCTAATCAGGGACATGCTGAACGTTCATGAAACAAACATATCAATTCCTAACCCACCGTCCCTTTCCAAGTACCGAGCTCTGAGATGCAGGATATGTCCTGTCTTTGGAGAAGAGTTTCAGGATATTGAAGAAAAGATGGACCAATATACTGGGTGAGTTTCAGTTGTGATGTGTAATTTCTTGGTTGTACTACCCAGATTCAGTAATCATTTTTTAATGCCGTCATATGATTTTGAAGGACCTCAAAGAATCTTTTCTTAAACACTGACATAGGTGGAAGATTCAAAACATTTATAAAAACCCATTTACAGATAGGTAGCCGTGTTGGTCTGCCATGGTCAAAACAAAATAAAAAAATTCCTTCCAGTAGCACCTTAAAGACCAACTGAGTTAGTTCTAGGTATGAGCTTTCGTGTGCATGCACACTTCTTCAGATACACTGTATCTGAAGAAGTGTGCATGCACACGAAAGCTCATACCTAGAACTAACTCAGTTGGTCTTTAAGGTGCTACTGGAAGGAATTTTTTTATTTTGTTTTGATAAAAACCCATGTTACTAGGAAAACACACTTACCTGCAAAGCCCTTCAAAGGCCTCTGCGTTTAACTTCAGAGAAAAGGTCTGTTCACACTAAACTTCACTAAATTTGTATACAACTCTAAGACATGGTTTACAACAAACTGTGAGTCATCTCACAGACATGCAAACAAGCTATGGCTAGTATCTTATGCCTTGGTTGTGTGACAAATGTCTTGGTGCTCCCCTATAACATAGTTAATCAGCCAAACCATAGTTAAAACAAACCATCATTCATAAACCATCAACAAACTGAATTAGTGCATTCAAACAAATCAAGCTTTGTCTAATAAACCGTGGATTACTGTTTGTGTGAACCAGACCGCTGTGAAGATCATTAGACTACTGGAAACAAACACAGACAGATAGAAACACAGAAACATTCTGGGTGAGAACTATTGCTCTACGAAATCTTATTAGACATGAAATATGTAACATGTATAAATCACGTGTTCCTCTAAGGCGAACCTCGGACATATTCAATGCTTGTGGCAAAATGTTCAATCTCATTTAGTGACTGTGGCCAGAATAAATCTGGGGTCTTAAACTGGGAAAAAATGCATTTTGGGAACATTCTATTCATTTTAAATTTTCTTGCAGTGAACATCCCGTAGAAGTTTTGGAGATCTATAGAGTAGGCAGAATGACGGAAGTAGCGGCTTTCGAGAGCCATCTTGGCAATGTCCAGTCTTTATACCACGCTTCGTCTGTTCACAACTTCGTTGGAATCCTCTCCCGGTAACAACTTGCGTCATGGTCTGTCTTAGCTTTGCAGGTGGTTTTCTGCTGCGCATGAGAGGCAAGAAGACAACAGAGCCATTCGGCCAAAGGCTCGGTTATCTTTCAATGACAATGGCTGAATTTGGACAGTCCAATTCTACCTTAAC
Organism: Podarcis erhardii; assembly: GCF_964252035.2. NCBI lineage: Eukaryota > Metazoa > Chordata > Lepidosauria > Squamata > Lacertidae > Podarcis > Podarcis erhardii. Next base: position 24,730,238 of record NC_138508.1, read on the forward strand.
GTTAGGATATGCACAAACCACATGCACCCACACGCACATCCTTGTTACTGCTTCCTCTTCTGTCTGCGCAGGCTGTGAAGCAAACCCAAAAGTTTCCCATTAATGTCCAAAGAGGGAACTGTGGTTTACTGACACCCCTGTGCAGGCAATGGGTGTCTGCAAGCTGGAAGTGGGAAAGTTTGGTGGAGTGGGGCAGCCCATCTCTCTACAGTCCTCATCCATTGATGGTGAAGAATGAGGGAAATAACTAGACTCCACACAACCTGGGCTCCTTTGTGTCTGTTTATCCCTTCCCCCTTCCCTTTCCCAATATTGATACACATATTACTAGCGTAGAAAAGCTGTGTGCCTGCATGTCAAGGTGCTTTACCTCAGAGGTGGGGAACCTGAGGCCTAGGGGCTGGGTACAGCTCTCCAGTTCTCTGCCTCTCTAGCCCTTGGAACTTTTTCCAGGCCGCATTCCTCCTCACTGAGCCAAACCCCTCACCACCCCATCTCTGCACCTTCCTGCTTTTGCCTTGCCAGATTGTGTCCTTCCACTGTGGCAATGCCTCTTGCTTGCCTGGACAGAGGATGGAGAGATTTGGGTATGTGCTTAGAAACCTCCCGGCTTTTGCATGGCTCAAATACATACAAGAGCTCTGTCGTCTTTTGCCTCTGGCCTTCCTGCCACTGCCTTGCGGCCTATGAGGGAATGTGTCCCTCGAGCGAAAAAGAAAGGTTCTCCACATTTACTGTGTAAATCTTCTGCTTTTCTAGAGGACTGCTCTTGCCAAAGATTGTCGTTGAAGAGCATGGCGTAGAAAGAACGGATTGTGGGCACTTGGGCAGCGGCATCTATTTCAGCGACTCCGTAAGGTCTGCAGTTCTCTGGCAGTAATAACAGTTGAGATCTTATCATTCACTGCCTGATGGGGAGTGCTATGTGTGTTGCTCCTATTGTTGTTGTTATTACTATTAATTAATTAAACTTGAATATCTCCCTTCACCCGAGGATCACAGGGCAGTTCACAACATAAAAATACAAAATGAGAACACATAATACATAACAAAACAAGCACAAACCAATAACAAACACATTTAAAAGGGCATAGAATATTAATCAGCCAATGGCCCTTGAAGAGAAACATTTTCATTTCTCCTAAAGATATGTAATGAAGGTGCCAGGTGAATTTCCCTGAGGAGACCATTCCACAAATGGGGAGCCGACCCAGAATAGACCTGTCCTCATGATGCCGCCCTCTGGACCTCTTGCTTCTGAGTGCCACTTCACATGCTTTCCCCCACAGAGATATCCCTTTTGAGAACCAGTGGAGTATTGGACTTGGGCTGCATACATAGCAAACACTGAAAGCACATGATTTCCCCTAGAGATTCCTGGGAACTGTAGTTTGCTAAGGGTGCTGGGAATTGCAACTCTGTGAGGGGCAGCGTGAGACCAGTGACATTAAATTTGTGTCCATTATTTTGCCTTATGTGGAATGCAGAATGGCATATGTACCACACTGGAAGGTGCGTTGATGAGTGAACCCTTGATGTTGTGACTAGCACTATAAAGTCTTGCAGATGAGTTGGCATTTGGGTTTGTTGTAGGGTCTGGACCATAATAAACATAGGCTACATACACATCATAGATTTAAAGTCCATTTAAAGCATGCATCTTCCACAAAGAATCCTGGGGACTGTAGTTCCTCAAAAGTGCTGGGAATTCTAGCTCTGTGAGGGGTAAACTATGGTTCCCAGGATTCTTTGGTGAAAGTTATGTGCTTTAAATGGTTGTTATGTATACAGCTTTGGGCTGATGTGGCAAGAGCCGCAAACCCCACATGCCTTTTTCTGTTGGTTAAACTCAAGCTATAGCAAGTACTTAAAATATTTGTCCGAGTATAACCAATCAGCTTCTTCTGCTTTGTTTAACAGCGCATGCATCAACTACTCTTGGCCAAACAGAACAGATGGAACTCGGTTACTGCTGATTTGCGATGTAGCCCTTGGAAAGTGTTTTGAAACAGGTCACATGGACAGTTCGTTAACCGCAGCACCGGCAGGCTATGACAGCGTGCATGGACTTGCCAGGAAAAAGGGGAAACTGAGAAAGGGAAGAGACTTCAAGGTACTGGTTCAAGCTATGTTGTGGTGTTGCCCTCTGTTGTCTTTTAAAGGCATAATATGCCTTGATAAGCTATGCCTCTGAAAATGTTGATTGTTTATTGATTTAGAGCACTTCTACCCTGCTCTTCAGCCAAAGCGGCTCCCTGAGCAGCTTACATGCAATCAAAACGAGACAGTGTCTACCAACTATCTAAAAGAAAAAGGGGGGGGGGGAAGCATGACACAAAAGGGAAGAGGAACTGGGAGGGAAGAGGAAAATCAAAATCACAACTAAAGCACACCAGTTTCTAAACATCCCTGACATAAACCCTCCAGCCCAAGGGGTCGTATTTGATGTAATCCCTACTCAGAGTAGAGCCACTGAAATAAATAGACACAACTATCTGAGAGCCATTAATTTTAATGGGTATATTTTGAATAGAATGCAGTTGGATACAACCCTAGGCCTCAGCTCTGTGTCTTGTACATACCTCTCCACAATCCATCTCACCACCTAAGTCTGTTGCCTTTTTTGTATGTTCCTCAGTGACTTGTAAGTGGCTGCTGTGGAACTTTCTCTAGCTAAATTGACCTTTTGCCGCTGCCTGCTTTCAAAAGCTTCCTAAGTGAGGAGGCGACGAATCGGCTTCGCTCACTAATTCATCAGTTGCTCTTGTAAAGCTCTTAACGTTTACTTCTTGTTTTCTTTTGTTTTCATAAGGATGACGAATTTGTGGTGTACAGAGCTAGTCAGGTCAAAATAAAATATGTGGTTAAGTTTTCCCTCGCCGGTGACAAAGTGAAGGAGTTCCATCCTGAAATTCAGGATGTGCTGCCTTCCCTAGAGCATCAGCCACAGCCCGAAGGTGAGAAATTCTTACCTAAAATTGTCTGTTTCTTTGGTGTATTCTGTAATTGGAGTTTGAAATTGAAGCCTAACCCATTTCCTTGGTGTGGAGCTATAAAGAGTATGCCAAGGAAAACCCATGAAAGAATGAGGAGGCCAAGGTGACTCTTGTTCCCTTCATAAGATCACATCTTTTATTCCCATACAGATCCTACCTATGCTCTACTTTTCTTTTCTCTGTTCCATATTTCAAAAAGTGAAAATCCAGACACAAAAGTTGTGCCCCAGTTTTTGTGTAAACACCCAAGCCATAGGATGGCTTATCCAATGGGCTTTTGGTCTGATCTAGCAGGAATTGTTAATGCTTTTATTCTCTCTCTCCATTTTTATTACATGAATACAGGTGCATATGAGCATATTTTGTTACTTCTTTCCTTGCTTTTAGGTAGCAGAACTAACATTTGTCATCAAGGCTAGGCAAGATAGTTGCTTACAGAGAGTTTTTTGTTTTCGTTTTTTTTTACACTTTTAATGCTGAAAATTACTCTGAACCTTTACAATAAAGGGGGTTTGCCTTCAATAAATCATCTCTCTCCCCCACCCCACCCCACCCTGCCTCTTAATATTTATTTAGATTATCAAATGCCAAGTAAAAATCTGCTGAATAATGTGACTGCTGGTCTTCTGGACAGATCTGGAAACCCAATTCCTCTCAAAGGTCTTCATGTCAAGGGACAAATAGTAGACTTCGTAGCAGAGGTAATGCCAAGGCATTCATATTTCTTTTCTAGGGATGTTAAATATTTCCTTGTGGGTTTTTATTTTATGTTTATTTATTTATTTTTACAAAGTGTAAAATAAATCTGTAGACAAATCCTAGCCCTGATTAACGTTGCCTTTAAATATTCAGTGAGTTTGGTGTGTTATATCAGCAGACTCTCAATTTTTAAATTAAAACTTTGATTTTTTTTCCAGGGGACAGTAGGGGCAATACAAATACATTTATTTGTTTCTTTGTTTATGTGTCTCTTCCTACACACCCTTCCTAAGGTGCTGAAGCAACTAAAAATCTGGTGGGAATCAATAAGTAGTGGGCCTTCTGAATGGCAAAGAAATAATGAAACCCCCAGTACTGACTAGGATGCTGCCATTAAGGCTGTGTACACACTATACCTTTAAAGCACATTTGAACCACATTCTTTCCCTCAAAGAATTCTGGGTACTGTAGTTCATTAAGGGTTGCTGGGAACGGTAACTCTATGAAGGGTGAACTACAGTGCCCAGAATTCTTTGGAAATAATGTATGTTGAATGTGCTTTAAAGGCATAGCACATTTAAATGGTGTTTCCGTGCACTCTGGCTTCCATCACGGAGTTCTATTGCACCAGAAGCAGTTTAGTCATGTTGGCCACATGACCCAGAAAGCTGTCTGTGGACAAACGCCAGCTCCCTTGGCCTGAATAGTGAGATGAGTACCATACCCCATAGTCAAATTTGACTGGACTTAACCGTCCATGGGTCCTTTACCTTTTCACTTTTTACATCTGCAAAGGAAGCAGACAACATTTTGAGTTTGGAGAACGGTTGAGAAAGACAGCAGAACCACGTTTGAGCTCTTTGGGTATTAAATATTTATCTGATGCAGAAGCAGTGGATATTGCTTACTGTTGGAGTGTTTTAAGTGTTGCCTCTATATGTGCTCAACTTGTATATTTGTAAATAAATACAAATATTTGTATTGTATTGTATTGTATTGTATTGTATTGTATTGTATTGTATTGTATTGTATTGTATAACATCAATAATCTCCCAATGGCCTCCTCCTAAAGGGAACCAAACCTGGGTATGTGCTGCATACCTGGAACTCAGAAAAGAGGAAAGTGTCAATCACTTCTCCTACCTGGGCAGTTATCTTTTCACAAGGGCTGACATTGATGTTGAAATCCAGCATCGCCTGAGCTCTGCGAGTGCAGCTTTCTTCCGATTGAAGCACAGAGTGTTTGAGGGACATTCGCAGGGAAACCAAAATGCTTGTTTACAAAGCTATTGTATTACCAACCTTACTGTATGCTTGTGAAACGTGGACCACTTATAAATGCCATCTCCAGCTCCTTGAAAGATTCCATCAAATGGTGTCTCCAAAAAAATTAACATATCACTTGGGAAGACAGGCGAACTAATGCCAGTGTACTGGAAGAAGCAAAGATCACCAGTATCAAAGCAATGTTTCTTCAACATCAACTTCGTTTGACTGGTCATGTCGTTTGGATGTCTGATTATCATCCTCCAAAGTAACTATTCTGAACTCAAAAATGGAAACTGTAATGCTGGTGGTCAACAAAAGAGGTTTAAAGATTCTCTCAAGGCAAATCTTTAAAAATGTAATATAAACACTGACAATTGGGAAACACTGGTCTGTGAGCACTCCAATTGGAGAACAGTCTTTACCAAAGGTGTCATGGACTTTGAAAACACTCAAACTCGGGACGAAAGGGAGAAACATGCTAAGAGGAAGGCATGTTTGGCAAACCCTCACCATGATCAACTCCCACCCAGAAACCTATGTCCCCACTGTGGAAGGACGTGTGGATCCAGAATTGGCCTCCATAGTTACTTACGGACTCACTGTTAAGACCGTGTTCATGGAAGACAATCTTACTCAGCTACGAGTGATCGCCGAAGAAGAAGAAGAAGAAGAAGAAGCACCTGAAATGTTTCCCAGAGGGTGTTATTTAAAATGTTAATCTTGGGAAGGAAAGTGCTTCCATAAAAAATGTTTTTATTGGAATGCATGGCCTGGTGTTTACCTCATATCTATCTGCAATACATGCATGTATTTCTTTCAGGTTGTGGTGTTCCAGGTCTATGAAAATCAATCAGAGAGCCCCATTGAAGCAAAATATGTATTTCCTTTGGACGACACCGCCGCTGTATGTGGATTTGAGGCTTTCATTAAAGGGAAGCATATAATAGGAAAGGTAAGATGATTCAGGGACGGGAGGAAGAGACAAAATATGCGGCGGTGGGACTGCAGTAAATGTGACTTTTCGAAAGAACCTATTTTTAAAAAAATCAGGATGATTTATTATATAATTTCAACAGGTTAAGGAAAAGGAGAAGGCACACAGAGAATACAGAGAAGCCATCAGTCAGGGACATGGAGCTTACTTGATGGATCAAGATGCACCGGTAGGTGTAGCAATAAAAACTACTTATGCCTTTATAAGAGATCAGCATACACTGGCCTTCGTTTGTTTTACTGATGAAACCAAGCAAAGTGCTCTGGCTTGAAAGCTGTACCCTGCATATGAAAAATGTCAATCAGCAGGTGAAGGTGGAGGAGACGGCCACCGTAGCAAACTCTGTTTTTTTTTCTCCACTTAGGGCTTAGTTTATTATTTGATCCTGACTTGATTTTAGGATGTAATTTAATTATTGTTTGATTTTATACCAATGTTATATATTTTATGTTGCCTTCCTGAGCCCGGTTTTGGCCGGGGAGGATGGGATACAAATAAAAGTTTATTATTATCTATTATTAGCCACACCTCCTCTTCCACCGCTGCTTTCCCCCAGGGAAAACTTATTCTTGTTGTTGTTGTTGTTGTTATTTAAAATTTGTATACCGCCCTTCATTCGTAGATAGCAGGACAGCTCATGACATAAGAATACAATACAGTGGTACCTCGGGTTACAGACGCTTCAGGTAACAGACGCTTCAGGTTAGACTCCATTAACCCAGAAATAGTACCTTGGGTTAAGAACTTTACCTCAGGATGAGAACAGAAATTGTGTGGCGGCAGCTGGAGGCCCCATTAGCTAAAGTGGTGCTTCAGGTTAAGAATGAACCTCTGGAACGAATTAAGTACTTAACCCCAGGTACCACTGCATGTATAAAAAAATACAAAATACATCATAACAATGAGAACAAAAACGAACCAACGATCTCTCCTCTCACAACGCATGTGAAAGGGGATTGGATCTCAATCAGCCAAAGGCCTAGTTGAGGAGCAAACAGCTATTTGGGTTTTCTCCAGATTGGAAAAGGAGCAGAGCAAGGGGAAAACCACTCAGTCCCATGCTTTCTAGGCATGGAACAAGCAGAAGTGTGGTCGAGCCCTTCTAGCCAGCAATTATTTGTGGTTATTGCCAACCACACTACCTTTCCCTCTTCCATTAGCCCTGTGTGACATGAGGGAGACTCTCTCTCCCCAGTTGCTGGGGTCCCAGCAACACCTCCAGGGCTACAGACTAGTCACCTCTGGGACGTTTTCAGTATGCTATAAAAGAAAGCAGGCCATGTCGTTGTTTTGTAAATGGCGATTTGCTTCTGTGGACATTTCAAATATCCTTCTGTAGGACATCTTCACTGTTTCTGTGGGAAACTTGCCTCCTTCAACCAAAGTCCTCATCAAAATCACCTACATCACGGAGCTCAGTTATGAGAACGAATGCCTTGCCTTCCACTTGCCGGCTGCTGTGGCGCCTTGGCAACAAGACAAAGCGCTGAATGAGAACACACAGGTGAGGGCCTCTTTCCATCAGAAGGAAGGAAGGAAATCCTGCATTATAATGGTGCAAACACATTAAGTGATAAAGAATATGTGCTAAATGGCTTAATAGGAAAGGAAAAGAAACCAAAGGCATAATAGGTTGAAATGTATAACAGGGTACAAGATTGGAAAGAGGGGAGGAAACTGCTGAGATTGATTTTGTAAAGGGGAACACAGAAAAGGGAGATGTGAGGAAGTCAGGAAAGAGGGTTATAAAGATAGTAAGTAAGGAATAATTTTTTCTTTGTTTTTTGTTGTTAATGTTGTATTTTTTTTTGTTTTTTTTCTCTGTTTTTTCTTTTTTCTTTTTCTGACTGTGATATTTGTTTTACTATGTTTTATTATGAGAAACTTTAATAATTATCTATAATATATATATATATATATATAATGGTGCAAACACAATTGTTGCCGTTCTCCACAACTTCATATTTAATTGCACTCAGTGCTGTTTTTCTGGAAAGAGAGGTGCTGGAACTTGCCATGAACACCACCCTTATATAAAGGCTATGGCACCCACCTAATGGTGGGTTTCAGCCAGAAAAAGCCCTGATTGCACCCATACAGACCTCATTGTTTTTGTTTGTTAACTAGGACTCAGTAAGGAAAGTTTCCATTAGGCAAGTTGGAACAAAACCCGGGTAAGTAGACTAAAATTGTAATGTGTCCTTTAAAAGTTGTCTGTATTTTAAATAAATGCATGGGGGGTTTTTTCTTTAAAAAACAATATTGCAGAATGAAGCATTTATTTTTCCTCACTTGCATTTATTCTTCATCACTTTCTGACAGTAAGAGCTATTCAACAGTGGAACGGCCTCCCTCGGGAGGTTGGGGGCACTCCTTCCTTGAAAGTTTTTAAGCAGAGGTTGGGTGGCCATCTGTCACGGATGCTCTAGTTGAGATTTGTGCATTGCAGGGGGTTGGACTAGATGACCCTTGAGGTCCTTTCCAACTCTACAATTCTATGGTTTTTATAGCCATGAAAAGACAGGTGCTCTGTGCTTTCTAAGCAATTTCATCAATTTATCTTTAAATTAAGGTTACCAGATTTTTTCCAAAGAATCCGGCGACACTTTTTTTTTGAAAAGAGAAAAAGAAGTTATTTTAAAAAGTTATTATTATTTTAAAAAGAAGTAATATCTTCTCTTCTGTGGTCTCCTCTCTCGCGCGGCCTTCCTCTGGGCCCTGGCCTGCTCTCTTGGAGCGCTAGCTGCTGTGGAGTAGGCTTGGGTTGGGTCTGGGCTCAGCCATGTGTCCTTGCCCTCCCAGTGCTCTCCTACCTCTCCTCCTCAGCAGCAGCGGCACGGCAAGGTTGGGGCTCCCCTCTTTTTTCTCCTTCCTCTTTCTCTCGCTTCCTTCTTCTCCTCTCCTCCTCCTCTCTGCATTGGCTCCGGGGTTCTCCTTGCCTCAAAGTGCCACTGGGCAGTCGGCTGAGTACCAGGCACTCTCACTCCCAGCTTGATTTGGGTTGACATGCTGGGTGTCCCTGGTTCCCCCTTGGTGGCAGCAGTGGCAGTGGCAGTTTCAGCAGCCCAGAGCCAGCCTGGTAGCGCAGTTGGCTCTGGCTGGCTTCAGGAGCTGCTGGCTGCTGTGGCACCTGCCATTTTGCCTCACCGGAAGTCCCCATATGATGTGTCTTGTGCCGTTGAACCAATATTCATTCCCTACTAATAAATCTACAACACTTAAAATATAAATCCGGGGACATTAAATGAAATCTGGGGACACTCCAGGAACAGATTTTGTCCGGAAACAGATTTGTAAATCTGGGGACTGTCCCCGGGAAACGGGGACGTCTGGTAGCCATACTTTAAATGGGGTAAAAAGACCTCTTCAGTCAGGGAATATAACATGTGAGGAGGAGCTTTGGGGACAAGTATGTTAGCTATGCCCTCTGACCCTGCCTCCCTCTGCAAGTTGAAGGGTGACTGTCCAAAATGGACTGCCTGTTTCTTTTCCCCACTGTGGCAGAGCTTATTTTAGGCTTGGACCCTCATTTGGTGTTATTCCCCCTCCTCTCCCAGCTGCCTCCATTGCCCTTTCCCTTGCTGTGCAGAAGGGTCCCGGGCCCTCTAGAGATGGTTTTCCTGGAGATTTGCAGCGAGGAGGAGTGGACAGGAATCTTACCTTCCATAAACGTCCTTTACCTTCCATTAATAAACCTTAGGATCCAAGTCATAGTGAAATAGCATATTTTATGTATCATCTACAAAGCTGTTTTTCTGCTAGGTGGAACTTTGATTAATTAGCAGTTTGATTACAGTGAAATCTAATGAATATGAAAGAAAACATGCTATGTTGTTCCTTATGGGGTGTGTATGTGTATCACACACCAATCCTAACCTATTATATAACATATGGTTTCTCTATCTCAGTGGGTTCTCTTTGGAAATGTCAGTTGAAATGCCCTTTGAAATTAAACACATTAGCAGCTGGACACATCAGCTTGAAATAAAGGTAAGCAAATCTCCCTGGTACATCTGTTTCTCAGGGCAGGGCAGTTCGTAATTGGGGGGTGGGGAAAATATGTGAGCCGAATTGCACCTCCTGTTTTAAAAGGAACAATCCATATTTGTGCAGAAGTCAAGCTTGCAACGTGGAAATGTGGATAGAGAGAGGCAGATAGATAATTTTACCGTGCCTTTCTAGATGTGCAGCTGTAAGGTGCTTCACAAAGGAATCATGAATTAGACAACCCCTGCCACCCCACACTCCCAAACATCACAAGTACAGTGGTACCTTGGTTTGCATACGTCTTGGTCTGCATATGTTTTGGTTTACAAACACGTCAAACCCAGAAGTACGTGTCCTGGTTTGCAACCTTTTTTTGGATTACAACCCATTTTTTTGGATTACGAACAAAAAAAAATTGGAGGCCCCATTGGCGAAAGTGCATGTGGCGTTTGCCCTCCTATGTGTGTGACATCATACTGGGTTCATAGGGAAAGGGTTAACTAATTGTAAAATGACTAACCAATGGGAACCCAAGGGGCAGAGTTAACTGTGTATAAAGTTTAAGCACAGAGAGGAGTTAGAGTTAGAGTGGTTGAGAAGACAGTCTGGAGTTAGTTGGGCTATTCTGGTGTGAGAGAGTGAGAAAATTTGTTAAGAGGAGTCAGTCAAACAGTTGAGATAATCAATCAGAAGGTACAGTGGTGCCCCGCAAGACGAATGCCTCGCAAGACGGAAAACTCGCTAGACGAAAGAGTTTTCCGTTTTGGAGGTGCTTCGCAAAATGAATTTCCTATGGGCTTGCTTCGCAAGACAAAAATGTCTTGCGAGTTCCTGCGGGTTTTTTCCTCTCTCCCCCCCTTTTTCTAAGCCGCTTATCCGATAAGCCGCTAAAAGCCGCTAAACCGCTAATAGCGCTAATCCGCTAAGCCGTCAATGGCCTTGCTTCGCAAGACGAAAAAACCGCTAGACGAAGAGACTCGCGGAACGGATTCTTTTCGTCTTGCGAGGCACCACTGTATTAGGAAGGTATAGGCCGGTAAAGAAACTAAAGTTAAGATACTGACAGGAATGTTATCTGAGAAACCATAAACTTGTTAATGTTTGTAAAATAAACTTGTTGTTTTTTTGTTCACTTTTAACAACTGACTGGACTCTGTTTTACCAGAGAGTAACTGGTTGGTGGCAGCGAGGAAGCGAGCACAGTGGTGGCACAGGGATCAATAGACCGTTAAACGTCCGGGGATGTGGTCGCCACAGTGCACCTTGGGTTACAACCTGTTTTGGTTTACAAATGGACCTTTGGAACGGATTATGGTTGTAAACCAAGGCACCACTGTACATCATATTTTTTTGTGGGGGAGCTAAATTGGGAGGGGAACTCTCAAAAAATTAGGATGCAAATTATTCAGGCCTTTTTGCAACAACAGAGTCCCCCCCCCCTTCTCTCTCCTCTCCCTTCCCACTTTCAGAACACTGACTGTAAAGCTGTGGTTCGGACTGTTGACAACAGTTTCTTGGACACTAGTGGCTTTGCAATGGAAATCCTTATCGGTGATGTTCATTTGCCCAGAATGTGGGTAGAAAAGCACCCGGGCAATGAGACTGAGGTAACTCTTATTTTATTCTTTCTTTAAGATATTTTCGATTGCATCTTTGAATGGATCTTCCAGGGGCAGTTTACTTATAGTACATCGAAAGAAAACAATAAAAATGCAACAGCTGTGAAAATAATAACTAAAGAAAACACCCATTAGACTAGAGCATCATTAAAGAGATCAGCATCTGTTCTTATAGAACAAACTAGAAATGATGTTAAGTTTTCGTTTAATGTGCAGATTTCTTTTAAAAGCAAGCAGTATTGACAAAAGAGGGAAGCTGATAATTAACAGGGCCCAGTTGGGAATTTTCTCTCAGCTTTAGAAAAGGGCTTTTTCTCAAGACCGCAATAGGTTTTTTTGGGGGGGGAGGGTTAGATTTCCTCTCCATGCCTGCTTCTAACCCTGCATGTTATAAACAAAGATCAGGCCCTGCACAGCCAAGCAGATCATAAAATTGTAGAGATGGAAAGGACCACGAGGGTCATCTAGTCCAACCCCCCTTACAATGCAGGAATCTTTTTCCCAGCATGGGGCTCGAACCTACAGCCCTGTTGGGGCCCACGTGCTACGGCCCAGCCCACGGGGGCTGACCCTGCTGCCATCCTTGTTTAGGGTCCCACCTGGCGTTGCAGCCACCATTGGTTCAAGCTCTCCGCTCGGCGCAACTGCCAGTTATGCCTTCCTCCTCCAGGTGTGCTTACCCTGCAGCAGTGCAGTACTCTCTCTTGGGTCCACTAAATAATCCTTCCTGAAGCATCTTGTATGCATCTGGCCAGTTTACTTTTTTTAAAAAATATGATGGTGTTCGTGGCACACAAAGAAGAAGACTTTGCCAGTTTCTGGATCCCAGCAAAATACACAGGTTTGCTGACCTTTCCGACTTCTGGCTGTGCCTTTCTCTCTTGTTTTGGCATTGTGGACATTTGCCTGACACCCCTGGTGAACTAAGGCTTCGTCGCTGTTGCCCATCTTCGTCCTTTTAGGCCTGCATGCTTGTGTTTCAACCGGAGTTCGAATCGGCACTTGACCCTCTAAGCACCAGCGGGGAAACCGTGATCTGCCTCGATTGCTCCAATTCCATGGGAGGTTCGACATTCCAGCAAGCCAAGCAGATTGCCCTCTTTGCTCTAGAGTTGTGTACTTTTACTACGAAAAAAATAAGCGTCATCAGATTTGGCACAAGTAAGAAAAGAGCTCTTGAACTATGACATGTTTCTCTCTTTCTCTCTCTTTGTATATTTCACTCTCCATGCAGTGTGTGATTTTTGAACACCCTAAGGCTCAGGGCTGATCTGTTGGCTTTATGCAGACATTTGCAATTTGGATTGATGCTGTTGTCTAAAATGCATATTATTTCTTTCATCAGGAGGCATCCCTAAGTGGCTTATTGTTTTATTTAGCACCTTAAGGGTGCAATCCCAGCCTCTGCTCAGGGTTGGCACAATGATCAGGTCCAGATCAGACCCAATGACAGGAATCCTGGGGCAGCTCATCCCTCTTTTCTTCCTTTCCTGATAATTTCTCATATCAGGGCTTTCCACTGGCCCGGCAGCAGAAATAGCCCAGCAAGCTGCCTCCTTGCATTTTCGGCTGGCAGAAGGTCAGTGCCTGGCATGAAGCCAACTCAGCCAGCAGAGCTTAGTGGAAGGACACCTCTGCACAGTGCACACCCCCACAGCCTGACAAAAAGGGACGTTGATGTTGGGTTTCTCTGCCAGCATGCTATTTCTTTGCTATACACCGCTTAACCTGGGAGTAAGCTTCGTTTAACCCAGTGAGATTTGCATAGGGTTCCACTGCAAAATTACAGAACTTCCATTATTAATAAAATTCTGTGTTGTTCTGGTTTTCCTGTACAGGTTTTGAAGAATTTCCTTTCAATCCTAAATCCCACATGGCGGATCTTGCACCTCTGAAAAACTTTATTATAGTAAGTGCATATGTTTTAGCATATTTTTAATATTCTGTTGGGAGCTGCCCAGAGTGGCTGGGGAAACCCAGCCAGATGGGTGGGGTATGAATAATTTATTCATTCATTCATTCATTCATTCATTCATTCATTCCATCTGTGCACTTAAGTCTTTTGTGGTCTGCCAAATATAATAATAAAGTGTTTCCCCTCATGTAACAAGATCACCGTTGTTGGCTCTTATCCGTTAGTTTCATATTCCTTCATTCCCCACATTTCAGTATCACCCTTTTATGGATAATGTTGAATAAAAGCACATTTAAAAAATACACACATGAAGCTTTTAAAAATCCACAGGTTTCCCAGGCAGTTTCTCAGCCCAATACTGACCCATTCCAGCTAGGCTTGGCTTCAGCCGGGTTATGAAGTTCCCTTATTTCTCTGCTGCTACAAGTCTCAGTAGACCGGTGGCATGATGGTGCAAAGCAGCTTCATCTGATTGTATCTTCAGTGAATAACAGTGTGCTCATGTCTTTCAACACTGAGAAAATTTATTTGCACCCAAATTACAGCGTGGTTTCCCACAAGTGAAATGCGGCCCTGAACTAATACTGCAGCCACACACAATATCTGTGTGATGGGTAAAACTTGAGTGGAGCAACTGACCACCCTTATCCGCACCTGATTACTAGTTGGTTAAAAACAAGGGTCTAAAATGACCCTTTCTGTGTATATGTATATGAAAAAAACATGGACAAGAAATACCCACAACATATATTGCAATATGGCATAGATAAGCAGGCACTACTCATTAGCTCACGCATATCACTTTGTATTTTCCAAGTTGACTTACTGGTGAACTCATTTTGCTGGTTTACTGTAACCGCCTCCTTATTATGTACTGTAAAATAAAACGTTTAGTATTTTATCCTCCCCTAGTGCCCCATTTTTTCGTTAGTCATGTCATGTTATGTTTTATGATTTATATGTGTACAATTTTGCAACTAGAAAATAAATACCTTTTTTTAAATTACCCTTTCTTGTTACCTTCCTCCTTCTTAGTCTGCCACAGCTTCAATGGGGAATTCCGATATATGGAAGGTTTTGCATTACCTGAGTTTGCTGTACCCTTCTAAAAGCAGGCGCAACATTCTTCTTATATCTGATGGACATATTCAGAACGAAGGCACGACCTTGCAGATTTTGAAGAAAAATACACACCACACTAGAATATTCACATGCGGAGTGGGGTAGGTCCAAATTGACTGAACACTTTGTTTTGTGCTCTGGGAAAATTACAAAGTGTATTTAATATGCCAGGCTTTTAGGGTGGTAGAGTGAGTCATTTGCTTTGGTTGGCAGACTTGGGGCATCAGTAGCGCTCAGGCCAGTAGTCAGGTATCTGATTTTTATTATTATTATTATAATGTTTGCACATATTTTAAATAATGTGTGTCCTTGAGCTCTCTTCTGTAAAGGATAATTATCTGGGATCATAATTGCATTTTGTATCAATGTTAAGATAAAGGGACAATAATGTAAGCAAATTGATAATATGGTTTGTCACCGCTGCACTTGGCGGTGTAAACTTGTGGGGAGAAACCAGGTTGTACCTGAGGGCGTGCAAGTGCACTATTTGGAACACACACCCCCACACACCCTTAGAAGCTAAAATAT
This sequence comes from Podarcis erhardii, assembly GCF_964252035.2. Taxonomy (NCBI): domain Eukaryota; kingdom Metazoa; phylum Chordata; class Lepidosauria; order Squamata; family Lacertidae; genus Podarcis; species Podarcis erhardii. Next base: position 24,745,367 of record NC_138508.1, read on the forward strand.
GAAGCTTTCATATCCTAAGTCAAAGTCTTGGTTTATCTAGCTCAGTATTGTTCATTCCGACCATCTGTTTTCCTTGAGATCCTTTTGAGTGGAGACAGACCTACTCATTAGGCAAAATGAGGCTATTGGCAGGGGCTGGGGGGGGGTGTGAATTTGCATCTTAGGCCTTAGAGTATTTTAAATACAACTTGGGTTTAAAGGGATTTCCATTAATAATTTTAAAAGATATCCAACTACTCCAGAAGAGTGATGAAGGTGCAGGCTCCCTCCTGAGCCACTCCTCCCAGACTTGCCTCTTTCTGAGGAAGGACCCCTCTGTCTCTCAGAGCAAGGCAGGGAGTGCAGGTGTGGAGCACGGTTAGCAGTGACAAAGCACTACGAGCCAGGAGCAGCAACGGTAGCTTAGCTTGACTGAACCTGTGATCTTCATACTTGTTCCTTCTACACACAAAGTATGTCCTCAGCTACTGAGCTATCTGCCCTCCCAAATCTCTCGGCTAGCTTTGCCCAGCTTTCTGCTACAAGTAGAAGCAGGACAAAGGTTTCTTATTTAAGGTATGTGGTTCAGTTGAAGTAGAGGGAACAACCATTTTGAGTGGGACCAAGGCATGTGCAATGGCAGATGCGCACACTGTTTCTGGCCCTGGAAGGGGGCAGTACAGGGCAGGTTTACACTTGCTCCGCCAATGCACACAGAACGCAATGACCCAGAACGTAACCCAGTGCAAGCAGGGAGTTAGTTGCTTCGAATGTCCAGGATATACTAAGCAAAATATTCAGTGTTGTCTCTTCAGGCTGATATTTTCCTGCAGTTTCCCCACCCTTTTAAATTCCACATCTCATTCAATCTGGCCATTTACTTAAACCTTTACAAATTGCATTAGCCCCACAGCAAATCGTCACATGCTGAGATCTTTAGCCCAGTATGGAGCTGGAGCCTTTGAATATTTTGATGCAAAATCCAAATACAACTGGGAGAGAAAGGCAAGTATATTTTAATATCTTTTTTCTGTCGTTACAGAGGGGCCAGCTCCTTTTGTGAGATTGCTTTTGTAAGCTTCCTCTGTGGCAGTGGCGCTGTCTTGCCCCCCACTACTGCGGGTACCCAGGGCCATGTGTCCTTACCGGGGGGGGGGGGACTGTAGTGTGTGCACTACATCATCACGCCCCTGCCACATGTGTGCTACGTCATCACACATCCCTATCTGGGTGCAATGATGTAGTGGGTACATGCCGGGGGGCATGATGATGTAGCTCGCATGCTGGGGTGTGTGTGCATGCGGCTGTGCCAAACTTTGCATGTTCCCGGCCCACTCACTTAAAATGTTATGGGAGCCATGGCACACAGGGCTCTGGGACCTGGCACCTATGCTCTGTGGGAATATTTGGGGGAGGCTTTCATTATTTTTTTTTACTGTGATGTTGAGATGAGGGAACCTGTGGCTTATGTGGAAAATATATGAAATCTTGTTGAGGCACTTCATGCTCAGATAAGAGGCCAATGTCCCTGTGTTTGTGGTATATCAAATGCTTCAACGTGCATTGCTGTCTGTGAACCAGTCTAGAAGTACCCTGCCCATTTATTTTTTATTTTGAGAAGACAGCTTATACAGGGAAAGTTTGCTAAGATTGCTACCCCACAGAGAAACAGGATGGGGTGCATCTGTATTCCAGTGACAAGTATCTTCACATTGCTACTTATTCTGTATCCAGTGCACTCCCACTGCTAATTTTTGGACCCCCATTCACATGACATTAGAAACAATCCACAAGCCTGTTGTTTATTGACAAATTCTGCTGTTTAATGCATTCTTTCTCAACCCAGCTTCAATCTGGCTGGAAAACGGAAGCCGCGTTCATTTTGTGCTTAAGAATGGTGTGAATGTTTGAGGCAGCAATTGCACACATGCAGATGAGTGGACATGCACAGGTGGCAGCTTCATGAATAGGAGTTTTTATTTTGGATGGGTTGGGGGTGGGTTCAGGCACAGGGAAGCCAAAAGGCCATGCATTTCAGGTGGATATATCCCTGCCCCCTGTCTGCCTGATGAAGTGTCGTACAAAAAAACTTCTGCATAGCTGTATAATTCTCGTGTCCCTTTTTTTTTTTTTACCCTGTACGAAAGCAACAAATAATAATTTTCTGTTTCCTTCTCTGCATCCAGATGAAGAGTCAGACATCAAGAATGTCTTCTTTGGGGTGCAATGCCATTTCCATCAAATGGCAGCAGTTTGATTTTGATGCACCTGAGCTAATGTACGCACCTGCTCAGATACAGTCTCTCTTCAATCACGACCGACTTCTGATCTATGGATTCATCTCTCACTGTACTCAGGTAAATAAGCTTGTCGACAACCTAATCTCACCACCTTGTGTAATACAAGCAACTGCCAAACACTTTTAGCTCCATGCAAGTGCTTTGGAATTTTTTCCCATGTAATGGCACACGTGGTAAGTTTAAGTGAGAGTGGAGAAACGCAAGAACGACGAACAAGCTGAAGGGTAGATCCAGAACGTTCCCTTTCTGCTGAAGTGAAAATGACTTTGCTAAGAATTGTGGAGCAGGCAAAACAATACTATAGCAGTAGTAAGCATGACAAATGCAGTTGCGCTGTAAGGCACGACTTTGGGCCAGTTGTCCACTTGGCACGAACAGGAGGCACCTCAAACACAGCTGAGCAGCTCAGCCATATTTTAGAGTAGAATTGTAGAGTTGCAACAGACTCTTCCAAGAGGCCATCCATCACATGCTTATGCAGGTGATACATTATCATCTAAAAAGGACACTCCCCTTTCCCCCCGTAAGACCATTAAGTCTTAAATTCACAGCTGGACAAATATGCCCATTTTAGCAACCACCATTTATATATTACATGCCAGCATGTATTATTTAATTATTTAAGGCATCTCCTTCATCTTCCCCAGATGCAACAAAACATGTCTCTCCCCTATCGGTCTCTACAGCCACAGCAGGCTCTGTAACCTTCCAACAGTTTGGCTCCACCTCCAAAGGCACTCTCCTCCATTGTCTCCCAAGGCAGACGGATGCCAACACACACTATATGCCGCTGAATCATTAGCATTTCTAAGTGGTGTGCCTAAAAACAAACCATATGAAGAATAAAACTATGAATGGCCATCCTAAAACCAAGCAGAAACCCAAACATTAGTTTAAAGCACCTGTTGGAACAGGAAAGTGTTAGTGCCTGAGGATGCCTGTCTAATCTCGGCTAGGAGGGAGTTCCATAGTCTTGGACCTGCAACACTGAATGCCCGGCTTTTGGAGCCATGGGGCTCAGTGATTGGGGAGGGGTATAAGGGGGTCAGGTGGTCCTTAAGACCTACAAGAATAATTCATTTTATGAGACACTAAACAATCGTGCTGCACGCTGTATTTATGTCACCGTACTCGCATGAAAAAGTAACACAGCACATTCTGTTACCCTTAACAGTGAATATTCAGCATATTTAATTAAAATAAAAGGAATATTTCTGCTTGTTCTTCTTTCTTTCAGGCCACCTTAAATGCACTAATAGACGACAAAGAACTGCAGACTGTGGTGTCCACAACTGAGCTGCAAAAGACAACGGGCACGGTGAGCTCATGCTTCTCTCATAAGCTACCGTACATCAGGGTCTAAAATAAGTCAGAATAGGGGATTTAGAAGCTGTTGTTTTAAACCACCACTTTCCCCCTCTCAGTGTTTATCCCTCCTCACTCCCATGCATGGCTGCTGCTGTTGTGCAACCCGCCTTCCTTCTCACATACCCCTATCCTGCCATCTAGATAGATAAAAAAAGGGACCCCTGACCATTAGGTCCAGTCGTGACTGACTCTGGGGTTGCGGCGCTCATCTCGCTTTATTGGCCAAGGGAGCCGGTGTACAGCTACCGGGTCATGTGGCCAGCAAGACTAAGCCGCTTCTGGCAAACCAGAGCAGCTCACAGAAACGCCGTTTACCTTCCTGCCAGAGCGGTACCTATTTATCTACTTGCACTTTGACATGCTTTTGAACTGCTAGGTTGGCAGGAGCAGGGACCGAGCAACGGGAGCTTACCCCGTCACGGGGTTTCGAACCGCCAACCTTCTGATTGGCAAGTCCTAGGCTCTGTGGTTTAACCCACAGTGCCACCCGCGTCCCTATCTAGATAGACAGATATTATTATTGCAGGTGACAGGTGTGTTTGTCCAGTCAAAGTCATCTAATCAGGTCCCTCCTCTGAAATGTTGGATAAATTGTGCCCCTCCCCCAAAAGCTGCCATTTGCTCTGGGAGGGAAACTGCAATTGACCCCTGTGGCACAGGAGGAAAAGGGTTTTTTTCCTTAAAAAAATAAAACCCTTCCCAATGTATCATGGTCTTGATCCTGACTGGGCATAGTAATCCTATAAATGTCTACTCATAACTTCCTTTTAGGTCAGTGGGTCTAAGAATCTGGCAAGTGCATATGGGATTGCAGCCCAAATGTTGCTTAAATTGTAAAAATTATTTTAAAAACTTGGTTTTTTGTATATACATATTTTATTACTGCTACGAATTCTTGGTTCTCTCCCCCCCGCCCCGCCTCCTTCCCCACTGCCCAATCTGTATAGATGCTGCACAAACTTGCAGCAAGAGCCTTCATTCGAGATTATGAACAAGGGATTCTTGATGAAGATGAAACAGAACATGAGGTACGTTGCCAAAAAAATAAAAATGAAAAACATGGAACAATTTATTGGCCAGCCATTTTAGTTACAGCTGCTGCTCATTTAGATATGACTTTTGATGAGTTGTAGGAGGTTAGGGCCGCAATCATATACATTATACGTATCCCATTGAACGCAGTGTGGCTTATTTCTGAAGAGGCGTGTATAAAATTGCACTGTAATTGATTAAACCTGCACAAACCTGCACATTACAAAAATATCAGTTTTAAAGAATATAAGATTTATTTTGAAAAGATTATTGTGCAAGTTGATAAAAATAGTTGCATACTTTCTGTAACCTACATAACTTGCGTTAAATAATGGATAGCAAGACAAATAGTGTAGTATTTGACGGAAACGGAACTGCAGTGGAACAGAAACAGCACTGATTGTGGTGGATACTGGCTGGAATGGAAATTGCTGCCTTTTTACATCCGTAGCCATGATGTGTCAAAGCAGTACAGTACTATGGATTCAGATGGGCATATCTGAAGTTCCCACAATATGTGGGGTCCCAGTGCCATGTGGTTATAGGATTGCTCTGCCTAGGATCTGAAATCCCTGCTCCTGTTTTGGCCCCTGGGCAAGAATAAATGCATTAGTATGCGGCTTTGTTTTCAGTTACACTTTGGTGAGGGAAGGAATCCCTTTCTGACAGGGAGGGGACTAGGGGTCATTGTATGTGGAGCAAGACAGATGCCCTCAAATATAAAACCTCACAGCTTTTGTAGCCAGCTTTTCTTTTCAGCAGCCACAATGTAGCCATACTGACCTTATTAATGTGGGAGTGGTTTGCCAACGCTTACCGTATTTTTCACCCTATAGGACGCACTTTTCCCCCTCCAAAAATGAAGGGGAAATGTGTGTGCGTCCTATGGGGCGAATGCAGGCTTTCGCTGAAGCCTGGAGAGCGAGAGGGGTCGGTGCACACCAACCCCTCTCGCTCTTCAGGCTTCAGGCAGCTATCCGCAAGCCGTGGGAGAGCTGCGCGACTTCGCGCAGCTTTCCCATGGCTTGCGGAGAGCTGCCTGCACCCAGAAGCCTGGGGGCGCTGAGCTCAGCGCCCCCCAGGCTTCGGGCTTTGCACGAAGTTGCGCAGCTCTCCCACCTCTTGCGGAGAGCTGCCTGTTCTGGGGGCTGGGGGCAGGGGAAGCTTGGGCTTCCCCCGCCCCAGCCCCGCGCCTGGGGGGGAAATAACTTTTTTTTCTTTATTTCCCCCCCAAAAAACTAGGTGCGCCCTATGGGCCGGTGTGCCCTATGGGGTGAAAAATACGGTATTTGATTCACCATTCGGAGAAGCATCTCTTCACTGTTTTCAGCCCTATACTTCACCTGCTTTGATTAGAGCTCTCTGTGTTGTTTTGAAATAATAATCTGCCTGTGTCTTATCTATTTAGATGAAGAAGCAGCTGTTGAAGTCCCAAATCATTGAGCTCAGTCTGAAGAACTCCATTGTGACCCAGTTTACAAGTTTTGTGGCAATTGAGAAAAGGGTATGTGTGTTCACTGAGGTATTTTGTATGCATGAGCTGTCACTTAACTCTTGGGACCACCGTTCATACTTCATCAGTTCTCGTAAAGGTAAAGGTAAAGGGACCCCTGACTGTTAGGTCCAGTCGCGGACGACTCTGAGGTTGCGACGCTCATCTCGCTTTATTGGTCGAGGGAGCCGGCGTACAGCTTCTGGGTCATGCGCCCAGCATGACTAAGCCACTTCTGGCGAACCAGAGCAGCGCACGGAAATGCCATTTACCTTCCCGCTGGAGCGGTACCTATTTATCTACTTGCACGGGCATGCTTTCGAACCGCTAGGTTGGCAGGAACTGGGACCGAGCAACGGGAGCTCACCCCGTCGCGGGGATTCGAACCGCCAACCTTCTGATCGGCACATTCTCTTATTGACCTAATATTACTGACTGAATTCATTATTACCGAGCACCAGAAGTATAGAAGGTGCTGGGAAGAACAAGCACCCAAAGATGGGTTGTATCCTTTTACCACTTGGGTCATGTAATCCATGAATCCTTTTATACTCCTGCTCAGGAGACTTCATGCCTTCCCCAGAATCAGTGCTTTTCTTTCATCTCATCTCTTGAAAACCTTCGTGTCTAGTCTAAATACTATTTTTCTCCCTGGAATCTAAAGATGCTATTTCACTTGTTTTTCACCTTCACTTATTTTCTTCCTTATTTTTCAAAACAGCTTTATCTTTGTTCTATTCTTCCTTCTGCCTCTCTGCTTACCCCTCTTTCCCTCTCTCCCTTGGCATTGTTTTCCTCAGAACAGCTGTAAAATGCATTGCATTTTCAACTGGTCTCCATTTTGGAGAACAATCAGGGGAGTGTACTTGGTTACCCAGTTTTACTTGTTGACTGAGATGATAATTTCACCATTGAACAATTGTTCAAAGTAGTGTAACTGTTAATCTCATGGCTTGGACACATTGCAAAATTGGGGCAGGCCAGGTGATGTAACACAGGTGTGGGAAACCTTTGGCCCTCCAGATATTGTTAAACTACAACTCCCATCATCCCTTCCCATTGGCCATGCTTGCTGTGGCTGATGGGGACTATAGTACAGCAACATATGGTGTGTCAAAGGTGTGGTGGGCAGCCCTGAAGGCAGCCCTGTTTAGGGAAGTTTTTAATATTTGATGTTTTATCATGTTGTTAGTATTCTGTTGGGAACCGCCCAGAGTGGCTGGGGAAACCCAGCCAGATGGGCGGGGTATAAATAAATGATGATGATGATGATGTAACATAATAAACTGGCTGCTCCATGCCATTGCACAGAGGGACTGCTCACATCATTTGCGCCTGAGTGTGAAACACCAAACTTGCATGTTGCATCATCTGTGGGGTGAGGAGGCAACCTTCACCTGAAAGGAGCTCCGCTCTGGGTTACGCATGGACCAATGCAAACTGGGGAAAACACTGCATGCGGGGGCTTCCTATGGCCAAGCAGAGCGGCACATAATGGAGAACATGCTGAATCTGCTTAAAGCAGGGGTGGCTAACCTGTGGCCCTCTAGATGTTGTTAGACTCCAACTTCCATCAGGCTCATCCAGCATAGCCAATGGTTAGGTATGGTAGTTCATCATCAATAACAACAACAACATATTTATACCCCACCCATCTGGCTGGGTTTCCCCAGCCACTCTGGACAGCTCACAACAGAATATTTAAAATAGAATCAAACATTTAAAACTTCCCTAAACAGGGCTGCCTTCAGATGTCTTCTAAAAGTCAGATAGTTGTTTATTTCCTTGACATCTGGTGGGAGGGCATTCCAAAGGGCAGGCGCCGTTACCAAGAAGGCCTTCTGCCTGGTTCCTGTAACTTCACTTCTCACAGTGAGGGAACCTCCAGAAGGCCCTCAGTGCTGGACCTCAATGTCCAGGCTGAACGATGGGGGTGGACACACTCCTTCAGGTATACAGGTTCCCCACCTCTGGCTTAAAGCTTCTATGTTTTTCTTAGGACTTCCCCATCCCAGTTCAGATTAATTCCAGTGTTCATTTTTGTATCTTGAAGCATGCACATTATTTTACGTAATTTATAACCTTGCTTTTTAATACTTATTTTTGTGGTGCTTTTTATTCATCCGCCCCCGCCCCCGCCCCCATATTCAGGATACAAATGAAGACCAGACTCCTGATACTCTGGATGTTTTGGAACTTGTAGCCAAGAAGGATGTAGACATCTTACCCTACATGGAATATCAGTCAAAAGGACAGACGGCTCCTTGCGAGTTCCCTCGTTTTGTATGTATCCAACACTTTCTGGTCCTCTTCCTTCATGCATTCCACTTTATGCATCTCATGAAGTGGTCTGTGGTCCTTGGCATGGTAAAATACACTTTTCATTATTACTAATTTTGCTTTCTTCCCTATTTTATCTCATTCCCCACCACCTCTATATATGTGTGTGTGCGTGTGTGTTTGTTCCAGTCATCAAGAGCCTCCATCGTTGAGGAGGAGGGAATAGGCCTTGAGGAGGAGGTAATAGACCGTGAAGTATGTTGACAAAAAGATAAAACACTTACTGTATGTTGGCCAGCCATTTTAATTAAGGTTGTTGCCTTTGCTTAATTGTATGAGGTTAAGGTTGGACTCTTACATGTCCTGACCTGTGAATTGCATTGAACTCCGTATTAAAATCCATATTAATAAGTGTAATTATACTTTGATACAACCTTGACATTTCATTAGACGAAAACAAGAGCTGTATTTCAGTGGGAAAGGTGCATCTGATGGGTCAGTTCCCTCTTACTAACTTAGCGAACTGAAGTATTCCGTTTAATTTGCCTATTCTGCCTTTGTTTATCTTCCTTTGCAAATGTCTTGAACACTGAGACATTGGAATGTAATTTAGTGAAATTAAAACAGTGGTAGCCAATGTGGTGCCCTCCAGATGTTTTGAACTCTCAACTCCCATCCGCCCCAGTCAGCATGGCCAGTGGTCAGGGATGATGAAAGTTATGGTCCAAAATATATAGGTTGTACTACATTGGCTGGGTTGAAGACACTGTTCTGCATTTCAAATTCTAAGAGCTCTTCATCCCCCACAACTCTTTTCAAAGGTGGGGAAGGGGACACACTGTGGGAGGAATTGTGCCCCACTCCCAAGAAATTGCTGTTTGCTCGGGGAGGAAAACTTTTACAGTGGTACCTTGGTTGTCAAACAGCTTGGTTCCCGAACAAATAGGCTCCCGCAAACCCGGAAGTAAGTGTTCCGGATTGCAAACATTTTTCGGAAGCCAAATGTCTGACGTGGCTTCTGCTTGACTGCAGGAAACTCCTGCAGCCAATCAGAAGCCATGCCGTGGTTTTTGAACGGTTTCGGGAGTCGAATGGACTCCCAGAACAAATTATGCTTGAGAACCAAGGTACCACTGTATTGACATTTGAGGGCATTTTTTTTGTCAGGGATATGGCACGGGGGGGGGGGGTTAAAAAAAACCTTCTCTGTGTATCACAGTCTTGATCCCAACTATACTCCTGACATGTTTTATTATTACTAGTACAATAATCATTACTAATTATGCTTTCTTCTATTCTACCACCCCACCTCTCACCACCCATATATAGCCGATGCTTGACTTTCATTTAGCAGAAGATCTTGGAGTTTATGAAGAAGTGGCTATTGAGAAGGAAGAAATAGAATTTGTGGAGAAAACGAAAAAGAAAAGGAGAAAAATGGTAAGGGAACTTGAGGTACATTGGTGCAAAAAAATACAAGAAAAAACATGAAGCAGTTTATTGGTCAGCCATTTTAATTAGAGCTGTTGCACACTTTGAGATTTTTTTTAATTCATTGCACAAGTTTAAGGATGGAGTCTTATATGTTCTGACCTTTGAGTCCCATTGAACTCAGTATTAAAATCCCTTTTAATAAGTGTAATAATTGATACAATCTTGGTATTCGTTAGACAAGATTAAGAACTAATCTAACATAACTCAAAGGCCTCATTGATTCACTTCTAGAAAGCATTTTTTTGAAGATGAAACTTTTCAGTTAAACCTGTGTCATGAAAACACTCGCAAGCTTCAGTTAATCATAAGTTGTACACACAACTATTTGGAACATAGGAGCTGCCTCTGTTTCCTAAGAAGCCTATCTGTATCAGCGGAGACAAATACATGTGAGGATGTAGTTATTTCTGGGGGGGGGGGGGAAACACAGATTTTATCCATGCTAGCCCAGAAGTAAGGTTTTCACTAAGTCAGCTTGAATTAAAATGGTAGCTCTACACAGCACAGTATAGAGCAGAGTTTCACAAACTCAGGTCTCCAGCTGTTTTTAGACTACAGTTCCCATCATCCCTGACTATTGAGTCTTGCTAGGTAGTCCCAAAACAGCTGGCGATCCAAGTTTGGGAAGCTCTGGTATAGAGCTTAATTATCCGACAATGCCTTCCTCCATTGTCGTGATCCATTCATGTTTACTTAGAAGTAACTTTGCTGAATGGGATCAATTAACGAATCAGTAACTTCCTGTGGCACTAGCATTAAAGCAATAAAAGTACTCAGTGCTTAGTCCCAGATTATATTATTTACAGTTTAGGTTGACTACAGATCTAGTATAGTTTTTTTCCTTTTAAGTAAAAATGATTTTTAATGCTTGATGCCTATAGTTTATATTTCCAGAATAAATCCTCTTAAGGAGGTTTCTTTCTGACAGATCATAGATTACTGTTCTTGTTAAACCTATTAGTTGCTTGTCACCAAACAGCAAGTAATTTACACTGAAGAACATATGCATGAATACATTATAACGTAGAATTGGGGGGGGGATTCTATAAGCATTGTGAATAATGATATATAAAAACAATGTGTGTTTTCCCAGCTGTGAGACTAAAAGAATAAATTTTACTCCGCAGAAGTCTGTGGTTTCCACGGCTGACCACGTGCCTGAAGCATTTCAAGATGAGAGCAGAGATATGTCAGCTGTTCCTCCACTGCGAATGTCATTTCTTAAGAAGCAACCTAAGAAGGCAGTTCCACTTACAGAGAATTTGAGTATGTCACTGCTGGAGGAATTTACAGGTGGCACGCCGGCAGGTGGCATGAGCAGTTGTCTTCTCAGTTCTGACTTGAAGGTAATCCCCAAAGCTGCCTAGCCGGGGCATATGCTAAGAGCATACCGCTTCTCCTGGGTCAGTACTACTTCACACAGGTGTCTTTTTTTGGAGGAAGAGAGCACTGGGCACTTAGAATACTTTTGTAATACTTGGTTTGTTTACACATATAGTAGAGCCAAAACAGAGGCAACCAGCATGTGTATGCCTGCCACACAGCCAATCCACTCCTTCACATCCAGTCCCCAGAGAAAGATACCAAAAACTGCTTCCCTTTTTCCTTTATACGCGTGCGTGCGTGCGCGTGCGCGCGCGCACACACACACACACACACAGTTGTTTCTGGGCATTCATAGCTTCTCCATCTCAAACATTCCAAGGTGATCAAGAAACTGTTTCCTCACAATGCGCTCTCAGAAAAGACACATCCACTGGCTGTGCTGAACTTCCAAGAAATATTAACATTATTTGGTGTGCGTTTCTAAAATTCCTCTAAGGAAGTTCTCTTCAGACAAAAATTCTGAGGAACTTTTTGACCACTTGTATGACTCAGTGGGAGGCACATCTAAACTCTGAGGGGATTCAAAAACAGATTTTCAAGGGTTTTGAATGATAATTTAGGGAAAACATAACATGTGTCATTAGTTAAAGCTAAAGGACCACTGGACAGTTAAGTCTAGTCAAAGGCGACTATGGGGTTGCGGCGCTAATCTCGCTTTCAGGCTGAGAGAGACAGCGTTTGTCCATAGACAGCTTTCCAGGTCATGTGGCCAGCATGACTAAACTGCTTCTGGCAGAATGGAGTGCCATGATGGAAGCCAGACCACATGGAAACGGCGTTTACCTTCCCGCTGCAGTGGTACCCATTTATCTATGCTCACTTGCGTGCTTTCAAACTGCTAGGTAGGCAGGAGCTGGGACAGAGCAACAGGAGCTCACCCCGTTGTGCAGATTCTAACCGCCAACCTTCTGATCGGCAAGCCCAAGAGGCTCAGTGGTTTAGACCACAGCACCACCCGCATCCCTTATAACGTGTGTGAACCATACAGTATTTGAGTCTAAATGAATGGATTTTTCTTCATAGTTGAGTGATACTTCCATACCTGACATCATGTCTGAATTAGCAGATGAGATTTCTTCTCCAGTAAACTTAACAACGAACAGAGTCTCCCGATTTCTCTCCCCTCACTGTTTGGCAGCTGCATTGCCGTTAGCTGACGTATCTCATGCCAATCCCAGCTCTGATTTGTGGGTAATTCTGAAAGCCTCCTAGTCTGATCATATGTGGAATGCACACCGCTTTCCCAAGCAGCAAGAAATTCCAGGGGCAGCCGTGCTATTTGGATACCTACAGCATTTTTGTAATATTTGGATTGTTTACAAATACAGAAGTGGAGCACACAAGTGGAGGCAACTGGTATATGCTGTCCTGCCATGCAACTGATCTACCCCTTTGCATCCAATCCCCAGAGAGAGGTACCACCAGTTGCCTTCAGATCACAGCTAACTCTGCTTCTTCCCCTTGCAAAACTTTCCGTTATGCACACACACACACACACACACACACACACACACACACACACTGTTGGGTGTGCCCCCTTTTCCAAGCAATGGTTGCTTTTCCCACCCCAAACATTCAAGAAGGATTAAGAAACTATCTTCTCACAATTCACTCTTGTAAAGATGCTGAACCACTAGGAAATGCTAACATTCTTCTGTTAAATCCCAAGTTATGATCGGGGAATATTCCAAGGCAAGGGTGGCTTGTGCATGGCCCTCCAGATGTTGTTGTGCTACAAGTCCCATCATTTTTGACTGTTTACCATGCTGGGTGGTGGGAGTTGGAGTCTACTGATATCTCGTAGCCACTGGTTAGACACCCCTGCTGCCAGGCAGTCCCATTAGACGGCAATCTCGCAACAATCCAAAGGTCCTCTACGGAAGTTCTCCCAAGGCAGACATTCCGGGGTTTTTTTTAAATCAGTTGTACAACTTGATGGGAGGCATACCTTAACATTACAAGAGTTTTGTGTGAGGGGTTTCAGAAGCAGATTTTTCAAGGCTGTGGTAGTTAATGTAGGAAAAGCAGAATGTGTGTGAACCAAATTTGAGTCTAAAATAACAACTTTTACCCCATAGGTGCCTTCTCCTATTGCTGGCAGCAAGCTTGAGGGTAGCTCCTTAGGCTTCGGTTCTGGAATCCAAAATAGTGCTCCAATAAGCGCTCTTCCTCCACCGCCTCCTAGTCCTCTATATGGGAACATCCACAAGTTTGGATCACCTGCAACTGGTCTGTTCGGTTCTGCTTTTGGCAAACCTGCTTTTGGATTACCTGCAGCTGCTCAGTTTGGTTCACAAGCAGTCCCCCAAGCTCCGATAAGCACTGCTTCACCACTGCCGCCTCTGCCTGCACGCATCCCCAACACGTTGGCTTTTGGGTCATCTGCATCTGGTCTGTTTGGTTCTACTTCCAGTCCCAGTTTGGGTTCACAGGCAATTCCCCAAGCTCCGATAAGCACCGCTGCTGCTCCACCACCTCCTCTGCCTAGAGGCAGCCTCAACATGTTTGCTTCGGGATCACCTGCAACTGGTCCATTTGGTTCTATTTTTGGATCACCTGCAACTGGTCCGTTTGGTTCTACTTTTGGATCACCTGCAACTGGTTCGTTTGATTCCCAGGCAATCCCCCAAAGCTTTAGCTTGAGGAAATTTGATATGCTTCAACAGAAGGATCCGTTTCCACTTCCAGCGCTTCCACCTAAAAGAGTGCAAGCTCTTAAGCTTTCTCTAGCACCTGGAAAAGCATTTGTGCAAGGAAGTGCACAGGAGTCGGTCAGCCCTCTTCGCAAAGTGCCAGAAATGCAGTGCTCAAAGGAAACCTCTGAGGCTTCTCACAAGATGCACTATAGCTTGCAGGGGGTAAGATGTCTTTAACTATTTTTAAAACTGAAAACTGTATGTTAATTGTAATCCACCCTGGGACATTCTGGTGAAGGTTGGGTGATTGTGTGTGTGTGTGTGTACACACAGTATATATGCTTATCTGTTCTTATTGCTTCTCTAGCCTATACGACTATTTTTGATGGAGCACCTACCCTTAGAGAGCAGGGCTTTTAGATGTGCTGGGTTAGGTTGTGATTCTTCACATCCCTTGAGGACTAGCTCTGGGGGATATTTTTCACTCTACACTGTTGTCTGTCTCTCTCTTTAAAGGATACTCTCCCGGAGAGGCACAAAATGAAAAAGGGCCAATCATTTCCTGCACAGAAGCCGCTAAGGGTTGTATCCTGGCCTCAACTCTTTAAACTCCAGAATCAGGTATGCACCTTCTTTTTTTCTCTAGCTGTTGCAAGAAAAGAGGGGGGGAAACAGACAAATGGAGCTCACCCTTGGGTGTAGCCAGGAGGAGCAAAGGGGGCAGTTGCCCCCCCCCCAGATAAAGTAAAACAATAGAAGTACTTAACTAACTGACCAATCACGTCGGTTCTGCCCCCTAACAAAAGTCCTGCCCCCTCCCAAAAAAATCCTGGTTACGCCCATGACTCTACCATTATTTTGCAGAAACAGAGGGCCTATCCCTCTGATACTGCGGGGAAGGGACATTTTGACAAATAGAGTTTGTTGTTGCAGCTTTATGATTATCTTTATATTTTATTGATTTACATTTGTGAGCTGCCCAGAGAGGATACCATTGATGGGGTGGTATAGAAATTCCTAAATGAAGCAGAATTTTATTTATGTATTTGCATATCCTAGATGCCTCAATACACAGGTTCTTCGGGCGTCAAGCAAATTAGACATTAAAATGAAAATGAAACATAGCATAGAATAACAGAAAGAAATTCAGAGTAAGATCTCACAGAAAACACAAAGTATAACCAGGGAGGAAACTTTGGGTCTCTTCGTATGTTAATGACTGAGGTGGGCAACCTAAACCCTGAGGGCTGCACACAATATTTGGCCTAATTTCATGCAGATGGAAAGAAAGGCAAAAACAGGGAGAAAGCAAAAACAGAAAAGGGGCATCCCACCCCATTTCTGATTCTGGCCCTGCCCACTCTTGGCGTGCAGCTTTAAACAGATTACCCCTAGGGAAATGTAGCCCTATCCAGAAGACAAATTTTCCACTTCTGTTACATGAGAAACCTTACCTTTTTTGCCCATTTGTGCCTCACCTGTGTTGAAGAGGCTGCCTGCTTTCTTTTTTTATAGAGCCATTCATTACATGTGTTTATTTTCCTTTAAAAAAGGAAAAGAATAGCTTTCACACAACAATTCTCCTCTTCCCCCATTTTATTTTCTATGAATGTGTTTTCCAGGATGGTTTTTGGCAGCTGATCCCTGAGCTTGGGACTCTTCTGGATTTCGATGTGGATTATTTTGTCAACGTTTCACTTGCAAAAAAGGGAATTAATTCACTTGGTAAATCCCATTTTACTTCCTTTATACAGTGTACTCGAACTTCTGAAATGCTTATTCCCATTGAAAGCATTGTGAAAAGTCGGTAATGACTAACTTAAAGCCTATTGTTTTCAGTGGAACCTAGGCATAGTATTTATACAGCTACCCAGAGTGGTTTTTGTGGCATGCTGGCACACTCACAACTGTCCTACAAAAGTTCTCATGAACAAAAAAGAAAAAGGTTATTGCTGTTGTTTGCTTTATGGCTGTATACAGACTTAGTTCCGCTTCTGCAGCAGGGCAAGATGAGCAAACTGTGGACCTGCCACTCAACAACAGTAAATGATCCAGTGGGGATCAAATTATTTTTTAATATAATTAGATATTCTGGTTTTCACAAATACTATTTACAGCTATAATAAAAGCACAATGGAATGGATTTGGGAGTGAGGGTGTCATGGAATTCTACTCAGTATGATCCAGAGCAGAACTCCCAATGTATAGTTAGCAGAGTAAAAACTTAAACATGTTGCGGGATTCCCCAAAAATAGACCAGAGGCAATTATATTTCATCCAACAGAGCTTTACTGCTACTGAAGGCAAATGAGCATAATGGTCACAAATCCAATTCATTCAGGATTAGGATTGGCACTGTCCATAAGAAATCCAGTTGCAGCAGACTTAACTTAAACTTACAATGACTTATAATAAGACTAAACCTACACACTAAGCATATTATGTACAGAACGCCACACCAGAAGGAAGAGAGATAGAGAAAGTGAAACCCAGGCTCCTTCTGGCCTTGTTATTATAGTCAGCATGACCTTGACTGAAAGAGATAACAGAACCAGTTTAAGCCAGCTGTACTCAGCTGCTCTGAAGGAATAACCCAAATATCATGAATTTTCTGCTTGTTCCTTTCACCCAGAGAAGCTTCCAGAATCCTCTTGAATTAATTAGAATAGGAAATATCTCTACACATCAGATCAATACTTTCTGTACTAAGAAATGCAAACTGGCAGAGGGAATCCATGCACTCTTAGGGGGGAAATCTTTTGATACTCAAGTTTTAGATATTCAGGATACCACCAGTCTGCTTGACAACAGCACTAACACTTTAGTTAGGAGTACTTTAAAGAATTAATTCTTCAATATGAAACATAGACAGTTAAATGCTACTGCTTGTTTCTATTCATCCAGGCCCCAAAGGAAAAGAGAAGCTGTTGCGGTTGATTGCTACACTTCTGGTGCTACAGGTTATACGTTTCAAGCAACTGGAAGGCCTCGTCTTCAGATCTTTAACAACACTGAATGACTCTCCCCCATCGTGGTATGTTTTGTAAGCAGACTTAACATTTCAGGCAACTCTTCTCTAAAAGCTAAAGCGTTTAAATCAGTTGTAGGCATTAATCCGTAGTACTAGGACTTCCTTGAGTCAAAGCAAACTGAGGTTGTAAACACGGGGGGCTGGGGACCATTGAGACTTGTAAGTGGAAGTCACGGAGACCAGAAATGTATTCTGCACCAGTGACAGAGCCACTCTGACTGCCTTTAAGTAAAGCAGGAAAGGTGGCAACTGGCTGAGGGCAGGCAGGTTGGTGTTCCATTTGCCATTTGCCCTCCTCTGGCTGTAAAACACATATTCAGGGGGATGTTTCAGGATATGAGACTCCAAGTGGGTGACATATGAGAGCAGCTCAAACAGTAACTTGAATTTCAAATAATAATAACTTGTTTAATATGAAACTTTAGTCTTTGGAAAAGAGGACTGACCAAGTCCAACATTAGGAGAAGAGGTTCATCAAGAGTCTGAGGTTCTAACCACCCAGTCTGTAACTAAATCCATTTCAAATGCTAACTTTAGAGATAAACCTTCTACCTGGGTTGATGCCGTTGTAAAAACTTCAAAATGGGACCAGCGGTGCTTCCCAAATAGCTGGCCCAATAAGCAGAGAAATGTAGCTTTTGAGGGTGAAGGATGCCCAGGCTGAGCTCAGAGAGAGAAGACGCAAATAAATCACAGATTTCCAGCTTCAGACAGAAAAGTAGTTTTACTGCCAATCATAAAAAGCATGAAGGTTACAAACACTATTTACAAAGAGTTCATTGCTTCTGCCTCTCCAGGCGGAGGTCTCCTTACATCCAGCCAGTTTGATGGCTAAGATCAGACTCCTTAAAAGAGTTCTCACCGTCACTCCCCAGAAGTTGCACATGCCCAGATTACCTCCTCCTTTGACCTTGTAGCTGTCCAAGCTAGCAGCTTCCGGAAATTAGCTTCTCACAGATAATCCCCCCTGTATCATTGGGGGACTGTGGCAAGGTTTTTTTCTTAGGTTTTCCTAAATTACAGTTTGTTGTAATTAGTTTGTGGTATAGATATGTTAAGGGTACTCGCAATCCATTGGAAACCTCCACATAAATCTCACTGGAATAAGTTACAGGTAGGTAGTCGTAGTCAAAATAAAAAAGTTCCTTCCAGTAGCACCTTAGAGACCAACTAAGTTTGTTATTGGTATGAGCTTTCGTGCATATCTGAAGAAGTGTGCATGCACACAAAAGCTCATACCAATAACAAACTTAGTTGGTCTCTAAGGTACTACTGGAAGGAATTTTTTTCTTTTGTTTCACTGGAATAAAAGAGGCTTAGGAATGTCAGTAGCTGCCTTACACAGATCAGATCATTGGTCCATCTAGCTCAGTATTTTCTAAGCTGATTGATAAGGAGCTTTTCAGAGTTTGTCAGAAATCTTTTCCAGCTGTATTTGGAGATGTGAGGCATCAAACCTGGGATCTTTTGCATGCAAGGCATGTGTTTTGCTACCATCGAGCCCATGGCCCTTCATGCGTACAAATCTGTACAATGTTGATTTCAGATGCCCTCTTTGTTTTAATGAAGGAAGAATTGGTAAAGTTGGTGGGAGTCTTCTAGGCCATCTAGTTCAACCCCCTCCTTGATGTGAAGAATCCAGAGCTAGAGCATCCAACCTCTAATTGAAAACCTCTGCCAAGGAAAATCTGCCAACTAGGCAATTGGTTCCATTTTCAGACTGGTCTGTTAATAGGTTTTTCCTAATGTGCAGCCAGAATCTACGCAATTGTAGTCACAGGGCCCGTGAGATACAGTCCTGTCCTCTATGGGCAGCAGAACAAGTCTTTTCCCTCTTGACGCTATGGTCAAGTTGCTGTTTCATTTCGACACGATCATTTTATTCATTCCTTTCTCCGCTGTTCTCAGGGCATTTGAACCTGTGAAGAAAGCAGTTGAATGGGCAAGGAGAACTGAACGAGAATTTCCAGCAATTTGCCAGCGTCTTGATCTGGGGAAAGACTGGGATTTTGCCACAAAGAAGCTGCTGCATATTGAAGAGATTGGGATTGGCATCACTGTTGTTTCCCCACCTCATATCTAGTCAGACTAACAGAAATATGGCATCATCATCTATTTGCTTGTCTCTAATCATAATATGTTGATTTTATCTGATTAAGATTTTGGTTTTCTATCTATGTATTTGATCATGGAACTTTGATACTGCAGATTGTAACCAAGAATATAAAACACCAAAAAAATAGTATACAGTAAATATTATGACCTGTTTTCTCAGTACTCATTTTGGGTTGGGGTTCATTTTGTTTTACAAAATGATTGTTTTGTGTTTTAGGAGATATTCTGACCAGGAGGCTCAGTACTATTCATGTCAAAAGTTTAGCTGATGAACCTGGTAGTTATGGGGAAGTGAAATATAAAGATTGACAAGGAAATAGTGGGGCAGAAGCTTAAACAAGTTTGTGGGAATGGAAACTGTTTGGAGATTGACTGCATAGTATATATATTTTTAAACAGGTTTCCATCAGTGTAACAGATTCAATGAAAATGTTCCCGAATCTTATTGCCTCTGGTAGTTAATGCTGGCAAAAGAATGAATGCAACATGGTAGCTAAGTATAAAGCAGAAAAAGGTTCCTTCAGCCATAAGCTGATAAAGAAAGTGCTATCAGAGTGGATGTAAGAATGTATTGGGATAGTTTGCATTTAGTTTGGATTTGTAAATACTGTCTCTTTAAAAATTAATAGGTAATCATTATAGACACATTAGCCCAACAGTTATTTTCTGAACTAAATCAATACATCTACCCAGCTACAAATATTTTTCTGTGTGAATAACCATTCTGATAATTTTTCAAATATAATTGCACCTGATGAAAATAAACTGCGCTAATCTGCTCAGTAACTATCCAGCCTTCTTTTCTACCTGCAAATCATGGGAATTTATTTGCCACTTTGTTTTTGTGAAGATTCAGCTAGGAAAAGCAATGCTGGAATGGGGAAAAGGAAAATGGTCCAGTGCATAGGTTCCTGTGTTCCCACACTTAAGAAAAGTCATGTGTGTTAGCCATAAATAAGACCCTACAAAGTATAGACACTTTCTCTATAGGTTAATTGTGCAAAATGCAGTCCAGTCCAGCGAAGAGATGCAAGATCTTCTTGTGTAAGAATAAAAGATTAAATAAATATGCAGGCAAATGGTTTGGTGGCAAGGTTTGCATCATTCTTTAGGAAAATATGAAGAAATATCGGTGATAACCTTCATTTGAACTAGACTCCTTTCCTTGCTGCTTTTAATTCATAGTGATACCACTGCCTCCAAGGCCTATCCCACTAAGACATGGCTGGATGCCATGTTTAATTGTATTAAAAGCCTCCCCTACTGGTCGCAATTACTTTATAAATACTACTTCTCCACAAACACATATTAGTACAATGAAGGGGGGGGAGCCTAATACTAAACCAGTGCAAAAACAAATATAAATGCCATATAAGGCAACAAGATTGTTTTAACAAACACTGGGTTCGCCCTGTTTCTCTGGAGGTTCGTTTTTCAACTTCACTCCCACCTTAAGACTCCTACACTGATTCCTCCATCCCACCGGATGTCATTCTGCTACAGCACTGCTCCCTCGGGGGACGTCCACTTGGGTTTGGTTTCATTCAAAAGCCTCATATATATAATTGTAGAGGGTCCCCGAGGGTTATCTAGTCCAGCCCCCTACAATGCTGGAACCTTTTTTGCCCTACGTGCGTCTAGAACCCACAACCCTGACATTTAGGGTCTCACGCTGTATCGACTTAACTACATTACATGCAGACGCATAGGAGCCAACACCTAGGTGCCGTGGACCCACAACAATAAAATATTTGAGGGGATCAGGCCCCCACAAAGTTGATGGGCATTCCCATTCAAATAGTGTGTGTTGCACTGCATAATACGATTGATTATGCGGGGCGCGGCTTAGCTGGGCCCCCACAATATTTTATTCATTTTTTAAAAAAAATATTAGATTTTCCAGTGATAACACACACAATATTTTATTCAGCTTGGCACTCCTGTGCAGAAGGGTTCCTTTTTTAAAAAATAAAAAAGTTCAAAAATTGTCCCAGTCGGACGAACGGCACACCGACACCTCCTAGAGCTATCGGTTTCCATGGAAACCCCCTCACATCCGCCTCACGGGATGGAACCGGAACACCGAAGGAAGAATTCCCGCCCCCTTCTCTGACTGGCTCCTTCCCGGAACCTGCCTCGCACTGGCCGTTTCTCCCGAAAGCTGCCCTGATTGGCAGCAGCGGATGGCGCCGTCTGCGGATTGGCGGGCTGCCCTCGCCGCCCGCTAGGCCGCTTTGTTGCCTTTAGCCGTGAGGAGAGGGGAGAGGCGAACGCAGCAGCTTCTCCTCACAGACGCCGCTGGAACGTTCGGTTCCAACATGGCGGCGGCCGTCGTGAGTGGGGCTGAGGAGGAGGAGAAGGCGGCTGCAGGAGGAGAAGGAGCGGGGACTACAGCGGGGGGAGGCGGCGACAGCGACGAAGATGATGAGGACGTCTATGAGGTGGAGAAGATCCTCGACGTGAAAACCGAAGACGTGAGTCCGGAGGGGGGTCGGGCCTTGAGAAGGCAGCGAAGGTCTTGGCAGGGCGCTTTCCCTTTGCCTTGCAGCTGCCGGGCTGTTGACTTTTAGCGCACAGTTGGGACACAGACTGCCCCGGGATGTGTAGCTGGCACGAAAAGGGCGGGCCTTTGCTATATGCGGGGGTTTTTTTAATCATTTAAAGCATAAACAGCGTCATGGAGAAGTAGGCGCCCAACTCTGTGAGGGTTAGGATGCTCTCAGTTTCCGCCCTTAAAACTGCCCATTCCGTATTAAAACGCCGCCTTCTTTTCGGCGCGGACCTCTTCATCTTCCCCTTTCAAGAGGCCTACACTTCTTCATCGCATCCCTGTTAAATGCCTCGTACCTATTTTCCTCTTTCTGCAGCCAATGCAAAACAGCTGGTCTGAGAGCCCCCGCCCCCCGCTAGTGGCAGTATGTTATATTGGATGCAAATATTGTCTTGTTCTGTTTCCAGAGGTAGTCAGGCCCTGCTTTAAAAAAACAACAACCCTCTTTTGAACACGACGCTTACACTTTTGATCTTCTATCCACATTGGCACTGTAGGAATTGGCAGCAATTTTGTGGGTGAGGATTGTGGCAGTTTTACTTGCAGTTTGAGACCCTGTGAAAAATTGGATATTGCCCCTCAAATCCATGGTGCGTGCACACACTCAGCGCCCAACATTTCATCAATGAATGGATACATTCATTGTCCCCACCCCCCACAAAACACATGAGAAACAGAGAGAACTTTAGCCATATATGAAGCAGTCAGTGAGCCAGTGCATTCATGGGTGCAGCCAGGGGTGGGAAGCAGCTTCCCCCAATTAAGTAAATAAAAAATACTTAACTGATCAATTGTATCACAGATAACTCTGTTTGCCCCCCCCCCCAGCATAAAGGCTGCCCCCCTGAAATAAATCCTGGCTATGCCCCATTATACTATTAATATCTGCTGAGTGTCGGACTTGCGTTCGACTGAGCTGGAAAAGCTCAACCTCCAGTTGAGTCCTTCAGAATCGCCTCCGACGATGATTAACGGCCTGAGCCTCTGATAAGACTCCAGGCATGTTCCCTCATTACACACAGTATCCAGCAACAGGGAAGGACGAGAAGTTTGAGCTGCATTGCAAAGATTTTTATTCCTAACTATGCAGACAGAAAAGAAATATGCTCTCTCTGAAAGCAGAGAGCAACTGAAACAAAGGAACAGGAAACCAGTAACATGCCATCCGTCTCCTGTCTTCCGTGAGACTTCCAACAGCCTGGAATCTCTGGAATGCAAAACAGAGTCTTATGACTCCAAGAGCACTGCACAGTGGCAACACACAAAAACCAACACTGAGACCCTACTTGCTTGCACACTGTCTCACCAGAGTTGTACACGCTCTGATTATCTCCCACTTGGCTGAGACCCTACTTGCTTGCACACTGTCTCACCAGAGTGGTACACGTACTGATTATCTCGCACTTGGAGTGCTGCAATACACTTTACATGGGGCTACCTTTAAGGGTGATTCAGAAATGACAAATAATCCAGAATGTGGCTGCCAGTCGGGTGACTGGGAGCAGCTGCCGGGACCATAAGTGTTGGTGCTGAGCCCTAAATGGCCTTGGCCCTGTATACCTGAAGGGACATGTCCACCCCCATCGTTCATCCCGGACACCGAGGTTCAGTTCTGAGGGCCTTCTGACTGTTCCCTCACTGCGAGAAGTGAAGTTACAGGGAACCAGGCCTTCTCGGTAGTGGCACCCATCCTGCTGCATGCCCTCCCATCAGATGTCAGAGATGACCAATTACATGACTTTCCAAAGACATCTGAAGGCAAGCTTGTATCAGGAACTTTTTTATGCTTGGTGTTTAGTTGTATTTTTATATTGAGTTGGAAGCCACCCAGAGTGGTTGTCACAACCCAGTCAGATGGACAGGGTATAAATAAGTAGTTGTTGTTGTTACTACGCCATGTGCTTACTAACTCTCTTTGCTTTGTTAGGGTAAAATACTATACAAAGTACGGTGGAAAGGATATTCCCCAGATGATGATACATGGGAACCTGAAGAACATTTAGAAGACTGTAGAGAAGTGCTGCTTGAGTTCCGAAAGAAAATAGTGGATTCTAAGCCTAAACCTGTTAAAAAAGACATACAGGTATGTTTGATTTCAATTTTTATCTACCACTAAGGAATTTATTTTGTACCCCCCCATCATAAAGGGCATTACCCTTTTAACTGAAATCGGTCTTTTGGGGGGCTGTGTGGTTTTCTCCCTTCTGTTTTGGTAAAATTCTGTGTAGTGAGATAACTGTTGTCTGTAATTACTGTCTTCAGGGTTAATCAGTTGCCTGCTTAGGATGATTTATTATGATTGAAAATGCACCTATCATTAATATAATCTGCTCCTATTACTTTAGTTGGGAGAAAGCATTTCATTATTTGATGAACTATGGTGGTTCTTTTCCTGTACAGTGGTACCTCTGGTTACAGACACTTCAGGTTACAGACTCTGCTAACCCAGAAATAGTACCTTGGGTTAAGAACTTTGCTTCAGGATGAAAACAGAAATTGCACAGCAGCGGCGTGGCGGCAGCGGGAGGCCCTATTAGCTAAAGTGGTGCTTCAGGTTAAGAACATTTTCAGGTTAAGAACAGACCTCCAGAACTAATTAAGTTCTTAACCCGAGGTACCACTGTAGTGGTTTTTAAAATAGCCTTAGTTTATTATGTGCATATTTGATGCCCTTGATGTTTCTACAGACCCCTTTGGTCAGATACTACTTACTGAAAATTCTATCAGCATCTGTTGTGAGGAGGAAGGAATCTTCAAACAGAAATTTTGCTTGTTTGTTACGAAGGAAATTAGTTTGGTCATCTTGATCCTTGTGAAATCTGCACATTTTCACTGTGCTCCAAAGCAATTATCATTCATTTTAATAAGGAAGAGGGTAGTCCTCATCATTACCTTTTTATTTAAGACTGCAATAATAAAACCACATTTAATAGAGAGTAAATCCACTGAAGTCAATAGGACTTAGTTCTTTTTAGTAACATACTCGTTTTTGTTAGCTGAGAAACACACAGATTTTGAACATTTGTTAAATGCGTTTTAGGAGTTACAGTTTTAGACTAAAGAACCATGCATCTTAGTTCTACACAGCTCAGGGTGGCTGGGGTTTCTTGAAACAGGCTCCTTTTAGAGTTACTGTATTTTTCGCCCTATAGGACGCACTTTTTCCCCTCCAAAAATGAAGGGGAAATGTGTGTGCGTCCTATGGGGCGAATGCAGGCTTTCGCTGAAGCCTGGAGAGCGAGAGGGGTCGGTGCGCACCGACCCCTCTCGCTCTCCAGGCTTCAGGAAGCTCTGCGCAACCTTAGGGAGCCCGGTGCAAAGTCGCGCCAGGCTCCCGAGAGCTGCGCAGAGCTGCTTGCAGTCCCAGGCTTCGCGCACCTCTGCGCAGCCCTCGGGAGCCCGGCGCAAAGTTGTGCCGGGCTCCCGAGGGTTGCACAGAGCTGCCTGCATTCCGAAGCCTGGGGCGCGCTGAAGAGCGCGCCTGGGCTTCGTGCAGCTCTCCACAAGCCTGGGGAGACCAGGGCGACTTCCCACCGGGCTCCCTAGGCTTGCGGATAGCAGGCTGTTCTCGGGGCTCGGGTCGGGGGAAACTCGGGCTTCCCCCACGCCAGCCCCGCGCCTGGGAGGGAAATTTTTTTTTTCTTTATTTCCCCCCCCCCAAAAAAAAAACCTAGGTGTGTCCTAAGGGGGGTGCGTCCTATGCGGCGAAAAATATGGTAATGTGTAGTATGCCTTGTCAAAGAGAAAATAGTAAAAAAATGCTACTAGAAACATCTGAGCCCTTGGCTGTGCCTTCGATGGCCTTTGGATTCTGTCCTCTTGTAGGGCAAGGATGACCAAGAGGTATATTGGGATCTACTAGTGGATCTCTGAGTGATAGGCAGTAGATCAGCAAGGATTTCTGAACAATAACAACAGAGTGACTCCCCACTCTGCCCTAAACTATACTGCTGAAATTAAGAAAGTTTGGGGGAGTAACCAGGATTGGACTTTTGTATGAAAGGACCATGAGTTCAGTTCAGTTCTTTTACTCAAAACAAAATCCTTGGCAGCAACAGTCAACTTTAGAGTGCCATTAATCCAGATTTGTCCATTTAATTAGGCACTAGATCACTAAATCAACTTTCCTTCTCTTCTCTAGAAGCTGCCTTTAAATGATGATCTTTTTGAAGCAGATTCTGAAGCAGACAGTGACTGGCAAAGTGATACAAAAGGAGACATGTCTCCAAAGAAGAAAAAGAAAAAATACAAAGAGAAGGAGGACAAAAGCCAAGATGAAATGCAAAAGAAAAAGTCTAAATCAGCAAAAGGTAAAGAAAAACCTGCACTAGAATGTGAGAATTCCTCTGATAGTTTGGCTTCAGATTCAAAACCAAAGAAAAGGACTTCAGATTCAAAGGAAGATACGAAAGATTCCAAAAAGCAGAGGAGAGAAGATCTAAAAGACACCAGTAAAAAAAAGGGAGAAATCAAAGATGGAAAGAAAAAAATGAAAGAGGAGCCTAAAGAGAATAAATCTTTGCAAAAGGGAAAATTCAGTACGCAACAGTTGGATGCTGAATCTAGCATGCTGGAAGATTTATTTTCTGAAGTTGCAGATTTCAAAACTCCAGATTTCGATTCAGACAGCAGTGGGGAGAAACAGAAGACATCTGCTGGGAAAGACCCCTTGGAAGAAGAAAATGTGCCCAGGGTTTCAGCTTGGCAGCTAGACAGTTCAGCAAGCTCAGAGGATAGTTCTGAAGTAAGGGTTAGGAGGAAAAAGAAGAAACACATAAAGTCTGAAGAACTTGAGGACAGTAGAAAAGTGGACAAGAATTTGGAGAGAAAAAATGCACACAAAAAGCAGAAGATGGCAGACAAAGTAAAAGCTGAGGCTGACAATAAGAGGCCAGCTACACCTGCTCCCTTGCAGAAAGGTGTGAAACTGTCTGCTGATGAACGAGGACACAAGTCCACTGATTCAGCAGGGGAAGTAAGCAATAATTCAAAATTGAAAATCAAAGAGACTAAGTCAAGCCCTTCCTATGCCAAGGATGTTTCTCTAAAGTCAACTGCTGTTGAAAGCAAAGAGAAGAATGTAAATACGAGAGCAGATGAGGAGAAGGTGAAAGAAAGGTCTTTTCAGCATTCCATAGGTGAGAATGTGTTCGAAAAATTCATCCTGGATTCTGAATACAGTAAAGGAGGGAACACAGAGAGCAAGAAGAATATCTTTAAAAGTGAGCCGAATACTGATGACATCCCAAAGGAAAGAAGCACTTTATCTAAGGTAATCTAAAGTGGATAATGCATAATCAAAGGTTTTATAGCTTACTTTGTGCCCTTTTCTGGACATCTTTTTGCCCCTTTCTGCTTTTCTTAATTAACTTTTCTAGGCACTTCAAATCATGTTCAATTCTCTTTAGTGGTTTTAGAGCCAAACTAATGGCTTAAATGCAATTAACATGCAGGTCTTTGGGAACTGATTGTTTTTTAAGGAAAGGGCATTAATAGTGCTGTGCTGTTTTTGTTGTTTTTTATCTCCAGTATGGCAAACCATTTTTAAAGCTAATGAATCTGTTCAAAAAAGATCAAAGATTCTCACTAAACAGGTCTAAACCCTCAAGTGCACCTAAGAGCAGCTTTTTGGATTGTGGTCATTGCATGAATCCTTAAGCATCTTAAAATACATCTCAATTTTATTTTTAATGACTGCCAACTTTAGGTGGAATAGACTGGCCATTGAGAACATGTTTACTGCTTCTTAGAGTATCTACAAGTTAATATCCAAGCCTTGCTCTTTTTGTTACTAACAAAGCAGAAGGTTAAG
The DNA here is from genome assembly GCF_964252035.2 of Podarcis erhardii. Classification (NCBI taxonomy): domain Eukaryota; kingdom Metazoa; phylum Chordata; class Lepidosauria; order Squamata; family Lacertidae; genus Podarcis; species Podarcis erhardii. The sequence goes on from NC_138508.1 coordinate 24,772,843, forward strand.
TACAAAAGTTTCAAGGTTTCTTAGCTTCTGTTGCCATTAAGCATTTAAGAACCTGCTTTGTATATTTAGTGTTCTTTTCCAGGAAAAAGAAACCAAAAAAAGTGAATCAAAAGAGAAGCTTCTGAAAAGGCTTGTCTCTGAAAAGGAGGAAAAAGGCAAAAAAGATGTGAAGGGATTGAAAAGTAAGTGTGTAATCTCTAAAGTCATTTTAGAACATCAGTGTAATCCACCCAGAGTTATGTACAGTACAGTATGCAGTTTGCCGCTGTTAAAGTTATGCTTTATATTGCAACCATGTTCAGTTTAGTTATATTTGGTCCTGAATTATTTCATGCTGATATCTTTCCAGTGTGTAAAATTAAGTTTCATTTTGACAACATTCCATATGCGAAACTAGCAAATTAATTATTTTTGTTATGCAATATTTTCTTACTGTCTTGCCCAGGTAATATTGTACAAATACCTTGATAGTCAGGGGAAATTGATTGTTCCCAACCTTAAATTTCCAAATAATGTATGCAGGCCAGGAGATCTAATCCGAAGACTCTAGCACATTGGTGCTATTATGTTCTAGTCAGTTTAGTAAAACAATGCAGAATATATTTTTGAAACTTGTATGTGTATACTAAAGTAATGTATCATCATAAATAAGCACCAGTACTTGGTGATATTTTTAAGCTTCATCAAGTCGTTCATAATAAATTTTGAAGGCCTTTCAAAAGCTAAAAAAGTAAAGGTTGTTTTACTTGGAGCAGGCTCATCAAAATTAATGTGCATGACCAAGTTAGGGCCATTGATTTCAGTGGGTCTACTCTGAGTACATCTTAATTGAATGCCACCCAATCTTTTTTCCATAGAACCAGATAATTGTAGAATTGGAACGGTCCCCAAGGGTCATTAATCTAAGCCCCTGCAATGCAGGAATCTTAACTAAAGCATCCATGACAGATGGCCAACCTCCAATGAAACACAATCCACCACCTTCTGAGGGCGTCCGTTCCACTGTTGAACAGCTCTTACTGTCAGAAAATTCTGCCTGGTGTTTAGTTGGAATCTCCTTTCTTTTAACTTGAATCAATTGTTTCAAATCCTACAGAGGAGGAGAAAACAAGCTTGCTCCATATCCCATGTGACATCCCTTAAAATATGGTCTTGAAATATGGCTATCATATCTCCTCTCAGTCTCCACTTTTAAAGCTTGGTTTCCAGACCCTTGATCATCTTGGTTACCCTCCTCTGCATACATTCCAGCTTGTATGCAGAACTGGACACAGTACTCTAGGTGAGGTGTGACTAAGGCAGAATAGAGCGGTACTATTACTTCCCTATATCTGGACACTATACTTCCGTTGATGCAGCCTAGAATAACATGAGCCTTTTTTGCTGCTGTTTACACATGTTAAGATTGTGGTCTTCTAAGACCCCTAAATCCTTTTCACATGAACTATAAATTAAGCAGTTTCAAAATGTCTTGACTTTGAACAGCTTGAAAATGTATCTAATATCCTTGGAATGTAATTAGAAAGTGACTTTCACTTTTTGATGAAGTAGGTTGTGCTGTGAGATATAAAAAGATTTTGTTTATGGTAGGCTTTATACCCAGTGAAACTGTGCCATTGGCAGTGATCTTGCTAACTGTGTTGTAGGTTTGAAAGAGGTCAAGAGTGCACTTGGTGGGTTTAGCATTTCTTCAGAAGAAAAAAATGAATACTTGGACAACCGGAAGAGAGAAGAATCAGGGCAGGACTACAGATCTTCAGAGGCATTCAAATCAAAAGACAAACAACCACATAGCAGAAGCACAAGGGATGAGACGGATACCTGGGCTTATATTGCAGCAGAGGGGGACCATGATGTCATTGAGGACAGTTCTGGTATGTAGGAAGTGTGAAGTAGAGGACGAAAGATAAAAACAACAACAACATAGATCACTTGAGTTTGAGTTCTTTGCTAAGTACAGGTTCTAGTTATGTCCTCTGGCTTAAAGAACTTGTTTTGAACACTTGAAAAATTCCCACATACTTGGGCCTCAGATGGCTCAGAATTACATACTCTGCTTTACTTCCCTGTCATGCCCCATTTTACTTTCTGACAGAGCCCATTCTCCAAAACCAGGTATACGTTGGTTTTTCTACTTCCTGCTGCCGAGACTACTTAGTCTGAAGCCCCTTTGAATCTCAAAATCTACATCTTGAGCAGTTCAGTATTCCAGGGAATTTAGTGGTTTCTCCAGTGTTCTCTCATAACTCAAGAGTGGCTAAGGGCAAGACTGCAATTATGAGTTGATGCTTTGGGTCTGATTATGGGATCATCTGCCAAGGAACGTGAACTTGGAATGCAATTGTGATACCATTTCTGCTTGGATAATAAATGATCCACTAAGATGGATCAATGCCCCAGATTGCAAACGTTTATCTTCAGGAGTGCAGATCCATCCAGCAGAGGGTGAGCACCATCTGGGTGAACCCAGGCAGGTTGGGTCAGTCTTGGATGAAGCTTCACTTTATTGGCCCTCCAGCCTATAGTGCACTGTGTATTATGGTTGTGTTTGACTTAGAGAAGGATAGATAGAAAGGGTATAAAATGTCTGCAGAGGCTCTGATTTAGTTGGTGATGACAAAGTTGTCTCTCTTCTCCCCCCTAAAAATTCAAACTTCGTAGATGCAAAGCAGCAAACTGTGAATTTGGGCATGGACATGCAGTTAGAGCGGCTGACGCTGGAGGACTTTCAAAAGCACCTTGATGGAGAAGATGAGAATGACTCGGCAGCTGAAGCTATATCACCTGGTCAGTAACAAATGCCTTGCCCTCAAAACTTTTAGATGGCGGATGTAACAAAGCCCTTGTAAATAACAGAGAGGTGGAGTCAGTGTTTCATGTTCTCTTTAAATGCAATTAATATCAGGAGGCTAAAGAAGCAATGGTATATCCCATTTCATAATCCCTTTTGAGACAACCTCCAGAGTCTCTGTTGGTTCTTTTATTGGAAGGTTCTGATTTTTTGATAATAAGTTGCTAGATTTTAGAAAATTGAACTTACCCTTAGATATTTATTTATATTTATATTTATATATATATATATATATATATATATATATATATATATATTTGCTTTCGTAGATTTTCACGGGTACAGGAATGCAGGTTTTGGTGTCCTCGGGTGTCTTCCCGTGTAAAAGTTGGGGTGTCTAGGCGACGTTTCGACGAGGTCTCACTCGTCATCTTCAGGCTGGTGCTTTCGGCTTCTTGTTACTGGAACAGAGCAGGATCTCAGTGTTTGAGTTCCTATAAATACTGTAGAGGGGGTGTGGTGTATAGCCTCCAATGTTCTGGGCAGAGAGGAAGTTCCCAGGCTAGTGTGCCTTTTCTTCTTTTGTTCCTTAATTACTTGAGAGATATCTTGAGTGATTTCTTGAGTGATATCCTGAGTACCACTTAGGTGGGTCATTAGGTGTGGATTAGTTGTTAAAGTCTTTGTGTCTTGACCTCTTGAACTTTGTGAAGAGTTTTCCTGAGAAGATGGCTGTACTGTACTTAGTTGTGCTCTGGCTTGGCTTCGTGTATAGGGGCGAGCTGTGGTTTTGTGGCTTGTGTCAGCCAGATCTGTGTAGGGATTGCAGGGGGGTGCAGCATCCGGAGGTGCCACCATGGATTGGCTACTGGATGGTGTCTGTAATTCATCTGTGGAGAGGGTCTGGGTTTGGGTCTGGTGTGGTTGATTGGTGTTGGCGTTCTGTGTGCCTCTGGATCTGGTGTCAGTTTTTGTGGGGAGGGCTAATCCAGAGGCACACAGAACGCCAACACCAATCAACCACACCAGACCCAAACCCAGACCCTCTCCACAGATGAATTACAGACACCATCCAGTAGCCAATCCATGGTGGCACCTCCGGATGCTGCACCCCCCTGCAATCCCTACACAGATCTGGCTGACACAAGCCACAAAACCACAGCTCGCCCCTATACACGAAGCCAAGCCAGAGCACAACTAAGTACAGTACAGCCATCTTCTCAGGAAAACTCTTCACAAAGTTCAAGAGGTCAAGACACAAAGACTTTAACAACTAATCCACACCTAATGACCCACCTAAGTGGTACTCAGGATATCACTCAAGAAATCACTCAAGATATCTCTCAAGTAATTAAGGAACAAAAGAAGAAAAGGCACACTAGCCTGGGAACTTCCTCTCTGCCCAGAACATTGGAGGCTATACACCACACCCCCTCTACAGTATTTATAGGAACTCAAACACTGAGATCCTGCTCTGTTCCAGTAACAAGAAGCCGAAAGCACCAGCCTGAAGATGACGAGTGAGACCTCGTCGAAACGTCGCCTAGACACCCCAACTTTTACACGGGAAGACACCCGAGGACACCAAAACCTGCATATATATATATATATATATATTGCTGAATTTTTTTTCTGTGTTAAAAATCTTATGTGTCTTATGTTCCTCAACTTTTTATTTGTGATTGGTGGAGCGTAAATAGTTAGATAAGCTAATAGAGGGATATGTTTGTGTGGAGACAGATAGAGCATCTTCATACCTCTAGTTTTGAAATTGAACTGTTGAACCTATTTACTTTTAGCTCAGCTGCGTGATGCTGTTAAAAATGGACAGTATGCTGTGGTGAAAATGGCACTTAATTCAAATGAAGAATATAATCTTGATCAGGAGGTAAGCTTTTGTTAAATAGATAGTTTAATGATCTCTGTATAAAATACAACAGGAATTTAATCATTTTTCATTTCAGTAGTTCATTTAACTCAACAAATTTCTTGTACATGCAGGTGACACAGTAGTGTTGTATTTAATGTAGATTAAACTACATTGCCTTCTGCAGTCTTTTGGTAACTAATGTAAAAATGAAACCAGAGTCCAAGTGTATGGTTTTTAATGCATGTTTTTGATAAATGTTGTGAGCCACGCTGAAGATACCAATCAAAGAGAAGATTATAAATCTACAGAATAAAATTCTAAAATAAAGTATAAACATTAAAAATAATAACCTGGGGTATGAATTCCATCATCTCAGTAGTCTAATGAAGTATGAAAAAAATTGTCCCTGTTTTCTTTGCTGTAATGATAATAATTTTAATATACCCTGCCCATCTGTGGCTGCCTGAAGAAAAAGCTTAAGCATTGAAGAGGGAACATCAGTGCTCGCTTCGGCAGCACATATACTGAAGAGGGAACATCAAGCAGCTTTGTGAATTACCTTTTGCTAATAGAACATTTGGTCCTGTTGTATCTTAGAAAAATGTCACCAAAACCCAAACAATAATATACCACTGTTTCAGGATGCTAGTGGAATGACTCTTGTGATGCTCGCTGCTGCAGGAGGTCATGATGACATCATCCGTCTTCTCATCAGGAAAGGAGCAAAAGTTAATTGTAAACAAAAAAATGGAACAACTGCATTGATTCTAGCAGCTGAAAAGGTGAGTTTCTTTTCTGTCTGCCTCTTCCCTTTAAATTGAGGGCATTTCTTTAAAAGCTCTTCTCATTTGTTTAATGTTGCTTGTTTGGAATAAGAAATTAAAAGTTGGTCTGTAGCAGGATGATTGGACTGCTGAGGCTTCCAGACTCCAGGATCTACAGTACTTGTTAGTCCCTGTATCTGGTTACTGTTTTAAAGAAACTGATTTTCCAGTGTCTTGTTTGAATTTTCAGGGGACACGCACCCTAAAATTATGTGATTATGTTACAAGTCTGTTGATCAGGCTTCTTGCTGGTTTGGACTGATGGGAATTATATTCCAAAACATCTGAAGGATGTTTTTAGAGATGTTTTTAAAATTATCACATTTTTATCTGGAGGCATAGGTATCACTCGATGGCTATCATTGGCACTACAGTTTGCTATAGACAGTCCTGCAGAATAGAACTGGTTTCTGAAAACTTTTATTTAAATATATCTATGCCTATTACAGGACTGCCTTAAGTTAGTTTTTATGGCTCTTCACTGTACTAAAATTCTCTGCTTTCAACATTCTATCTAGGTTCAGACTATTCATACTTTAACCATTATTTTTTTCTTATAGAACAACCTAACTACTGCAGCCATCCTTCTGGAAGCTGGAGCATATGTAAATTTGCAGCAAAATAATGGTGAAACAGCTTTAATGAAGGTATGCCCTGTTTACCTGACTTATGAGGCGTAAATTTGAAAAGTTTTGTTAAAACTGGATATACTCAACTAAGTTTTACTCAGGATTGACCTATTGACATTGATGGGACCAACTTCATCAGTATTGGGACCTGTTCTTTTTAACTTGTTCATGTCCAGTTCTGGTTGCCTGGCCTCAAATAGAATACTGTAGAGCTGGAAAGGGTCCAGAAAAAGGAAACCAAATTGATCAAGGGAATGGAACAATTATCCTTTAAGGAAAGATTGCAGCATTTGGGACCTTAGTTTAGAGAAAAGGCAAGTAGGAGGCTATAAGACAGAAATTTGTAAAATTCTGCATGATAGGGCGTAAGTGGATAAAGCAGGGTTTCCCAAACTTGTGTCTTAACTGGTTTTGAACTACAACTCCCATCATCCCTAGCTAGCAGAATCGGTGGTAAGGGATGATGGGAATTTTAGTCCAAAAACAACTGGAGACCCAAGTTTGGGAAACCCTGAGATAAAGAAAAGTTTTTCTTGCTCTCTTGTAACACTAGGACAAGTGGACGTCCAGTAAAACTGAATTAAGATAAAAGAAAGAATGCATAAACTGGGAACTTGTTCCCACAGGAGGTAGTGGTGGCCACCAACTTTGATGGCTTCAGAAGAGGATTACACAGATTCATGGAGGGCAAGGCTATCAGCTGTTCTCACTCCACCCCAACCATCTAGAGTGAGGTTGCTTCTCAGTCACATTCTCTCTTCCCCTAAGATTGAGTGAAGGTTGACATAGAACTGGTGCTGTTATTTGGACTCTTCCCCTAAGAGTCTGGTGGTCTCTACCTGAAAGGTCTTTAAAACCTCATAAGGGAATACTTTCTTTTCCTTTCTTTGCATGAGAATTCCTACTCCAGAATACTTCGTAAATAATGGTGCCTTTGCTGTTGCTTTCTCCACTTCCACTCGCAGGCTTGCAGGAGAGGGAACTACGATCTTGTGCGTCTCATGATTGAAAGTGGAGCAGACTGCAACATTTCATCAAAGCATCAGACCAGTGCCCTTCATTTTGCCAAACAGTATAATAATTTACAAGTACAAGAACTCCTCACAAGTCACTTGGCTACGTAAGTACTTGCTTGAGAGATGATTCAATTTCCCCAGCGAATCAAGGACTATATTTAAGTTGGTTTTTAAAGAGGGGAAACTGGCAAGTCCTTTAGTTTGTTTAAAGTATTTACAGGCTTGCTTTCTGGACAGAATTCTCTCAGGACAGGTTAAAATATTAAAATTCAGAAATACAACAGCTGTATAGAGGTATGGATGGGATGGGAGTCATTCATTCCAAGAAACAACACTGTGTGAAGTTCCAGAAACTGTGCAAAGCGAAGTTTGTTTACAACAGGTGCAAGGTCACTCCAAGAATGTTGTGGCTTCTGGGCTGGACAGAGAGGTGTTTAGTCTGATCTGTGTTCTCATAGTGTGAAGATGTGAGAGAAGATCTGGCAGCTTTTAGGGGTAGGCCTTGAGCATTTAAGCTGAACCTCCATCAGGGATCTGATAGATGATTGTATAGTTTGCAACTTGAGAACAACAGTAAAAAAAACTACCACCTTCTGTCTGTTCTGAATTGTTTCCTGTGATTTATTTCTACATTCCATCTTAGACTTTGAACTCCTACACACTTGGAAGCTGCATGATACTCTGCTACAAAGGGATCTGGTACTTGGAAGTGTACTAGACCCAAGAGAATAGTAGTTTTGCCTAGAAAATTCGCAGCAGGTTTCAGGGCCTTGCCAATGGTTCTGGATAAACCCAACAGATACAGCTAATGGAATTTGCTGAAGAATAAAATTTACACTTCAGTTCGAGGAGGTACTATAGCACAGTTATACAAAGGGCCTTACATTTTAATCCATAGGCTCCTCCCAGTCAGGCTGGGGAAGGCTCCTGCTTAAAGCCATAGGCATCAACTGCCAGCCTAGACATTATTCAGCTAAGTGGACTCCAAATAAGGCAGTGTTGTACATTTGTAAGCCAAGCTGGCTTATTCATTAGCTAACGTAAGGGTGCAAAGTATGTAGGCTACGGCTGATGTACTGAACGTCATCAGTATAAGTCAGGTGTGGGGAAGCTTTGTCCCTCCAGATGTTGCTCAACTGCATCTCCCATCAGCCCAGCAAGCGTGGACAATAGCTGTGGGTGATAGGAGTTGTAGTTCAGCAACAGCTAGTGAGGAAAAGGGCTCCACACACTGGCTATAAAGTGAGGTATTTTTTCTCTCTTTCACTGTTGGTTAGTAGTTTGGAAGATGCTGCCCTGACTAACTATATTTTCCTTTGTTGATGGATTATTTGGGCTTTGCTCTTCCTGTATTAAGTTTTAAAAGCACAATGGAAGTGCATACACATAATGCCATAATATTTTAAAATCAAACACTTTGTAATAAGAATCTGTCCAGAGCTTCTGTATGGCGTTGGATTTACGCTACTCAAACTAGAAATGGTTGAGAACAAAATTGTGTCAACTGCTAGTTTGAAGCAGTAGTCAAGGTTTTGTGTTTATAACAGATATGATACTGAAAAAAGGGTAACCATAATTTATTTACATACATTATAATGTCGACAGCTTGACTTTGTCTTTCCTTGTTTAGACTCTCGCGAGTGGCAGAAGACACAATCAGGGAATACTTTGAAGCCCGTCTTATTTTGATGGAACCTGTGCTTGATATTGCATGTCATCGGCTTTGTGAAGGACCAGATTATTCTTCAGAGTTCACCTATAAACCCCCGCAGAATGTGCCTGAAGGTTGTATGAGAAGGCATTCTTTCTTCGAACATTGAACTGTGTGTGAGTGAGCGAGAGTCCACCCACCCTCTGGGCAGATCAGAAACAGACTAAGTTGTGCTTAATAGCAACATTTATGCTTTAATCTCTGGGTAGCTGAAACACTGAGCTTACCTGATTCTTCTGGCAGTAGAGAGATTATGGCCTGAGAGAGAAAAAAGCATATCCAAATATTATAGTAAAATTATTGGAACCAAATGGCAGGGAACAAGAACTAGAGTTGCCAAAATGAAATGCGGCTGCTTTATTTTGTTTGTTCCTTATCTGGCAATCATGTGCTTTTCAGGATTGGCAATGGAAACAGATACTTAGCATCTCAAAAAAAAAGTTCAGGATTTGCTGTCCAGAGTACCTCTTTCTGATTTGTAACAGGGATAGTTGTTTTACAAGGGTGGATGGAGGGAATTTGCCCACCTATTCAATAAATTAAGCCCACAATTTATGCACATTTAATATGTGTACATTAAGATTTACACACTTGGAAGGGGAATTAAAAGGGGATAGGTGTCCAGGAAAAAAGACTGACAGTCCCACCCACCGTTGTACTATATGTTTTGACTGTACGTGATTTTGGCTTTAGGTGCAATCCACAAAACATAACCCCTGCGTAAATTGAGGGCTTAGTATAAGAACAATGTAATCCAGGATGTGTCGCCAGTTTATCCTCTTCCATGAGGATTTTTTGAGTCACTGTCTTTCTCCAAACTTTTATTAGGTATTACAGATTCTTTGAGTCATCTGATCAGTTTTGATCAGACTGTTGGTATTTAAGTATGTTACCCAGTTAGGTAAAAATCTCAGGCTTTTCAAACATTTGCTTGTTGAGACAGATTTTAAGCATTTTCTCATGGGAAGTGGCAATTCATCGTTTGTATTGTATTCTTTTAATGCATGGTTGTTTCTTTTACACAGGTTCTGGCATTCTTTTATTTATTTTCCATGCAAACTTCTGCGGTAAACTTGTTGCTGCTCGGCTCTGTGGACCATGCGGTGTACAAGCTGTGGTTCTGAATGATAAATTCCAGTTCCCTGTCTTTTTGGTAAATGTTTCATGTTCTTCACTGACCATATAACAATTATTCAGAAATATAAAGTTGGGTAGCCCTGTGTCATGGATGCTTTAGTTGAGATTCCTGCATTGCAGAAGGTTGGATCACTTCCAACTCTGTGATTCTGTTATTTATACCAGACATATTTGCTTATAAAAATATATCTATATATATCAACCATTTGTATACTTCTTAATCACGGTTGTTTCTAACAAGTGTACAGGTGACTCAATACAGTAAGAGTAAAATGAATTAAATCCATTAAAGAGTTTTAAACTAAAGGCTGATGGCTGGCATGATAGCTTTTGAGGGTATCAGAAAATTCTGAAAGCCCCATCATTCCTTATTAATGTTATTGTTCAGGTAAATCTTTAGACCTTGGATATAAGCCTGTTCTCCAGAGTTTCATACTTTGTGATGTCAAACAGAATGTGTCAGCGCACCTTAAATGCTGTTTTAGTATTGCTTGCTGGTTTAATAAGCACTTTTAGCTCAGCAAAATGCCTTGGAAAATTTTCAAACCTGAGAGGTATCAGTTGAGGGTATAGATAATGTTGGCCCTCTTACTTTTAATGTCTTGGCTCTGTATTCCTACCAACGTTGCCTGCAGTTTTTGGCTGGCCTTGCTGGGCAGTATAGCCTCCCACCCCCACCCCAGTGTAAGCCCTGCAGGCCTCTCCTGAGGAAAAATATGAGAAGAAGTGTGCCAGCTTTGGCCCTGCTGCATAAAGGTACCTCAAGCGCCTTTGCACAAGGAACTCTCTCCCTACTTCATGACAGCCTTTGCTTAATAGGGAAATAGCCTTTGTTGTTTTTATACCAGTTCTTGGTGCATCCTGAAATCTTTTTGCACCTAGCAGCTATTAATAGAAGTTGCCTAACATTTCCTGTATTAAGACAACTTCAAATAGTAAGATTTTTGTGTTTCAACATCATTCCCAGCTTTTTGTCCACCTCCCCCAAACTTTGATTTGCATATAGACGAATTGTTATGGAGAACTTTAAAGCTTGCTTACTACCAGTGTGATGTAGTGGTTAAAGCAGCAGACTCGTATTCTGGTGAACCAGGTTCGCATCTCTGCGCCTCCACATGCAGCTGCTGGGTGACCTTGGGCTAGTCACACTTCTCTGAAGTCTCTCAGCCCCACTCACCTCACAGAGTGTTTGTTGTGGGGGAGGAAGGGAAAGGGGAATGTTAGCCGCTTGGAGACTCCTTCGGGTAGTGATAAAGCGGGATATCAAATCCAAACTCCTCTTCTTCTACTTGGTAACATATTAGTTGGCCCTAATAAAAGTTGGCTTACTATACACTTTGGATTTTTTCCCCAAGGGACTAGTAGGATTACCTATGATTTTATGTAAAAAGGGAGCTTAACTTTCGTATATAGCATCAAGTAAACATTTCCCTAATGCTAGCTTATCAAATGGGAGGGAAATAGCAAGCTCTGGAACATTTCCATACTTCTTAAGAGTTCTGTTAACAACAGAGTTCCCCATTTAGTTTTTTTTCTGGTTTTGAAAGCACAAGTAAATTCAAATTAAATGGGGTTCAGATTTTCTTTCTACTTCATCCTAGGCATTTTGGGCACAGCTCTTAGTTGACCCTGTTGCTTACCCCAATAAGTGTATTTTGAAGTATGGGAAAATCTGCGGAGCTAAGCAGAGTCCATGGTGAGGGTTTTTAAAGCTGTATTTACTTCGAATATCAGATGGTGAGGTGGGCAGCAGACATCTGCAACTGCTTTGCAAGTGACATGTTGCAGGAAGATAAAAATCAGCTCTCTTCCTAGGACCCTGTTGCGTGCCAGTGTGGTTTAGTGGTTAGTACTGCACTAATGGGACGCGGGTGGCGCTGTGGGTTAAACCACAGAGCCTAGGACTTGCCGATCAGAAGGTCGGCGGTTCGAATCCCTGCAACGAGGTGAGCTCCCGTTGCTCGGTCCCTGCTCCTGCCAACCTAGCAGTTCGAAAGCACATCAAAGTGCAAGTAGATAAATAGGTACCGCTCCAACGGGAAGGTAAACGGCGTTTTTGTGCGCTGCTCTGGTTCGCGAGAAGCGGCTTAGTCATGCTGGCCACATGACCCGGAAGCTGTCTGCGGACAAACGTTGGCTCCCTCAGCCAATAAAGCGAGATGAGCGCCGCAACCCCAGAGTTGGTCATGACTGGACCTAATGGTCAGGGGTCCCTTTACCTTTACCTATTGCACTAATGAGACCGTGATTCAGAGCCCCACTCAGCTGTGAAGCTTGCCTTGAGTCAGGCACAGTATCTCGGCATAAGCTACCTCACAGCATTGATGTGTGGATAAAATGGAGGTGGAGAACCATTTGTGCCATCTTGCGCTCCTTGGAGGAAAGGCGGGCTATAAGTACTGTAATAATAGTAATAGTAAATAAGAATCAGCAGGTGTGGAGGTCTTGCTCCCTTCTGCCCTATAGCTCAATACCTAGAGTAGCCAAGTTACCCGTTGCCTCCTTCTCATCCTCTCACCCTCCCTCCCAGCCCCACAGAGCTTTTCATCCTTCGTGGAATGAGCATTTCTCTTCGCGGATGTTCCAGGTGAGTGGCTAGGCTAATTAATATTACTCTGGCATTGGTGCCAATTCTGCCCAGCCTCACGCCCTCCCTGTTCTGGGCTCCTTTAATGTGAGCAGCTACAAAGACAACCCTTCGCTAAGTCCCCTGCCAGTGTCTGCCCAACAGAATTGGCAGGGCTATAGATGAGCTCCACCTCTCTTCACAGGGACTTACGAAAGGAAGCTTTTAAGCTCATCTCCACCCACGTTAAGAATTCCAGGGATCAAAACCAGTTAAGAACGCAACAGCTCTCTTGAACCAGACCAAAGCTTCACCTCATCTAGCATGCTATTCCCACTGTGGCAAGATGCCTCAGAGAGCAGCTTATAAATAAGGCATGAAGGCAGTAGCCCTCTTCCTGTTGCTTCCCAGCTACCCGCAAGGGGTAACATACTATCCCTGAGCTTTTATATAGCTGTTATGACTAAGAGCTAGCAATGGGTCTATCATTGTAGCTTGTTAAAGCCTAAGTCTGTAAGAACATGGTGAGACCCGGACCCATCTTCAGATGTCTCTCACGCTGCCACCCCTGCCATCTGTCTCTGAAAACTTCCGTGTGCTCTCCATCGTGCCAGAGCTCCCAGACATGGCATTAGAGTTTGTTATAAAATTCAATGCGAGGCTGCTTTGGGGAACAAGCAGGGAGGGAAACACCCAAGAATGTGATGTTGCCGCAGCAGCAGCATTCTTCTTTGTTTCCCATTAAACTTATGGCTACCATTGGGTCTTTGCTCAGCTTAAGTCACACACACACATACACACTTCAAAAAGGGGTTGCAGTTGAAAAGTTGATGGTTCTCTTGCAGCTTTTCTAGCTAACCAGGAGCATAATATTGTGACGTGGGCAAAGAATAATTTGCTCTTTTCTTTCTTTTTTATTTTTAGGACAGTCACTTCATTTACTCCTTCAGTCCTATTCCAGGCCTTAACAAACTCTTCATACGATTGGTGGAAGCTCCTACTGCCAAGGTGAGAAATGCAAGTCCAGGTGCATGTACACCAACTCACATTCAGTAGAGCTAAGGAAATAAATCAGCTTAAGTTAGTCATCACCAACGAGTTCAGTGAATCTACTCAGTTCGTGAAGTGGTTGGAAGCAATGCGGATATGTTTATTAATTAAATGTGTACCCTGCCCTGCATCCAAAAATCACTGGACGGTTCACAAAAATAAAAAACAAACAGACAAAAGGCATAATAAAACAACAATACATTATATCTTCCTTTACTAAATTATCAAACTAGTCTGTATTTAAATACCTGCTTTTTCACCCTGACAGGGTCCCCAAAGTGTATTGTGGTTACAAAATGCAAGAGCTACTGTGTGATGAAGTAGTTTTCATAGGGCCCTCAGATTAGGAGTTGCTTCATCCATCAGAAGGTTTTAATATACCTGTGTTCATTGTGCAAAATAACTAAACCCATACTTTAATCACTGTTGAGAGTGAAGCTAGCAGGGCTTTGAGAACATACATGTACTTGTAAGTATGTCATCCATGCCTTTTCAGCATTTAATTGGATGGATAGTCAATGGCATTTTTTCCCTTACAGGTGAAGCTGCTGATAGGTGCATACAGAGTGCAGCTGCCATAAGCTAATGAACTTCATGCTGTTGATGCAGTTATTTTCTTGGAAGTATTTGTTTACTTCTTCCTTTTTGACTGATCAAGCAGTTTGGGAACTCCTGGTGCAGTCAGGACTCTGACAATTGGTTCAATCCGTTTCTTTTTTACCTGGCCTCCATTTTACATGTGAATTCTTGAGCAGGTTAATGTGCTGCTTAAGTGGACAAGATGGTTTTATTTTGTTTGTATATAGGTATTTGTGCCAATGATTGTAATTCTACGTTTCAAAGTCAGACAGCGTATTTCAGCATTTGCACAGTGTGAAGTGGTGCAAAACCCTTAGAATGATGAAGACCTTTTAAAAAGTCTGGTTCTTGATTGTAGATGCTAAATTTTGTCCTACTTCAGTGTTTGTATTTAAATTAACGCTTTTTTAAAGCAGGCAGAGCTATATTTGCTATTGCAGTTTAAATACAGGAATATAGATAGGCTTTTGCCTTAATAAAAGACTGGTGGTAACTAAGATATTGTGGCTTATCAATGGCGGTGGTTGTGGTTAAGCCTGAATAAAAAATACCCTGTAATTGTACTTCTTTCCATAACTAAACTTTTAACAGATACTTTCAAATTGTTTTTTTTTTAAGGCAGACCATATTTATAGACTTATACTATCTCCTCACTCCCTAAAGGATTCATTTAGTGTCCTAATAAATGGACACAATTTTATTGGCTAGCAGCATTTCTGTACTAATGAAATGTAAGCTGTATGAATTATAAAACTTCTTTGTAAGATGAAAACATTGTTAAAAGATAAAACTTCATATTGAAACTCTTCCTATTGTATATCAAGAAGTGTCAGTGAACATGCAGAAAAATTATAGGAAGTATTGCAACTTTTAAATGAGAAATGAAATTTGTGTGAAATATGTAAGTCCCAAAAGGCAGCTTCAATCTGGTATATGTTGTGGAACATAAAACTTGGGCTTTCCCATATTTGTTCAAAGCATTACTATCTATAAATACTTTGTCCGATGGAAATTTCAGTTGTTAACACCTTTGATAGTACTTATGTGTGTGTCTCACATTGGTGGTTACCTAACTTCCCCCTATCATTTGAAAATTGCTGAAGCTCCTGGTGGGCCACTTGATTACAATTATTACAACATGTAGACAAAGCAAAGTGCTGCACTTTCTACTTTGGGTCCTTTTTGGCTGGAGAACGATCTTGATTACCACCAGGGCATGATCTGTGTTGCATTTGCATTGTGATACGAATGCAGTTCAGTGTGGATGAACTTTCTGCACAAAGCAGAAAGTGTAGCCTCAAATCAAAACTGCTAGAACGACCATACCTGAACTTTGAGCGCTTCTGATTCCCTCAAACAAGCTCTACTGAACTGCCCCAGAGGCATTTATGAAACAGGTGGGAAAGTAAGTATATTCAATAGGTATATCATCCCAACTGGATGTTGATTACTATAAACAAAGCAGTAGTACTTTTCTGCAGTAGTACTTTTTTTGAAACAACAAATTCATTTGTTCCATTCATATAGACTGATAGGATATATTGTCCCCAAATAACTTACCAGAATAGAGAAAAACAGCAGTGAGTATGGGGAAATAAGGTAAAAACAGGCCAGTTTTGTTTGAAAGCAGTAAATGAGAACATTCCGTAATGTTCTGGATACTGGATTTTTTTTAGGTAAATGAGCAGATCAATATGGTACATGGAGTCAAATAGTTTCCGCTCAAATTTCCATGAAGCATTCTTCACAATGAAAGTTGAATGACATTTTTCAGCTTTATCCAGCCTGTTAAGAACAAAAACAACAACCCCAAACGTTTGTACAATCATCTCTAGCAAGATAGGTATTTGCAAAACTTTTGGTGCAATGAATTTTAATACCTCTGTGGTACCTCTAGCTGGCCAGGGCACAGCCTGACTCCCTCCTTTGGCAATCCTCACAGAACTTTTAGCCCAATGGTTGCCATTAATTTGATGGGAATTAATTTTATAATGAAATGATTTTAGAATGTTTTATCGTTTTACTGTTGTTAGCCACTCTGAGCCCGGCTTTGGCTGGGGAGGGCGGAATATAAATAAAATTTATTATTATTATGGCCTTCTTTCATACCCCTGCTGAACTTTACACATTCTTGCCCCCACCCCAACCCCCAGTATCTGCTTTTTAAATGTACACACACAAACTTCAACCATTTCCAATCATATCAAAGTAGGGGGTTAAGTACTTATTTATTTAGAAGTGCAACAATGTTACCCGTGTAAATAGCTGAAACTACTCAACTAAGTATCCAGAAATATCTAAAGTTTATAAATTCAGCAAAAATAAAAATTTACAGTTTAAAGCTTTATTAGCTTTATTGTCTTTAAATACAGAAATGTTAAACAGGTTCAATCTTCTAGAATCGTAAGAGTTCCAGGGTCCCAAGGTTCATCTAGTCCAACCCCTTGCAATGCAGGAATCTCAACTAGAGCATCCATGACAGATGGCCATCCAACCTCTGCTTAAAAACCTCCAAGGAAGGAGAGCCCACAACCACAATAAAATCAAGATAAAAATTACAACTCCATTTTAAAGCTGTGGTTCCCAATTGGTGGTCTGCAGTGCCCCCCCCCCCCCGATCTGTGGCACCATTCACATAACTAAAAAACTACCATAAAGGTATCAAAATTTTCAAAAGTAAGGGGTCCATGGCTTTAAAAAACGGAGTCTACAGTACTTAGCTAATTGTGAACCACTGCTTTAAAACACAAGATTTAAAATACAAAACAATTTTTAAAGACTACACACCATGTATTTGTTCATAACTCAAGTGAATACATAATGCGGCTGCCAGACTGGTGACTGGGAGCAGCCGCTAGGATCACATAACACCAGTCCTAAAAGACCTACATTGGCTCCCAGGATTTCTGAGAACAATTCAAAGTGTTGGTGCTGACCTTTAAAGACCTAAACAGCCCTGTATACCTGAAGGAGCATCTCCACCTCCATTGTCCAGCCCAGACACTGAGATCCAGCTCAGGAGGCCTTCTGGTGGTTCCCTCACTGGTTTCATTGGTTTCATTTTAAATCTGTTAACAGTCTTACAATTTTTTCATCACATAACACTCATGCTTGCACTACGAAGTCATGAGTTACATGGAATCCACGCAGCACTTGTTATTCTATAAAGAAGAGCGATGACTGGCAGGTTCTATATCAGAAGCACCCATTGACTGTCCAAGCACACCAGAAAGAATACCCACACTCTAAATTTAAATGCCATTCTTGTTTTATCTCTGGCAGCTTTAAGGTACTTACCCTCCTCAAATAATTCCTTCTTTTGTATTCCCGACTACCTCTGGTACAGTAGTTGATTGCCTGCAACTCCTCATAGTATAACTGTCCCAAAATATACCTTGCGTACATTCACTAGGAAACAAGAAAATCACAAATCAATAGCACGTCTTCATACCGATTGAAATACAGAGCCTAGAAACAGTGGGTTGACTTCAATTGTGGTTTTTCCTTTGCAGCAACCACAAGAGTCTAGATACAGAATTTTGGTTGTGTTCCATTATTCCATTCTGCTATGGATCAGCCTTTGGGAAGGAAAATTACAGGCAAAACAACAAAACTGGGGACCCCAATTTGCATAAGCAGAAGTGCTTTCTGTTCTAACTAAGGCAAAACCATCACTGGATACAACCCAGAACTGCAAATTACATGACAGCAGATCTGTTTTACATATGATAAATTCACGGTAATAAATGAAGTTTGCCAAACAGCAGCATCAAGAACATTCATGTTTCTTCAAGCAGCCACACCATCCCCTGAAAGAAGTCCTAGAACACCCAAAGTTCATAGGTCCATATTGAGATCAATGTGCACCTGCCCCTCTCAGAGCAGTTTCTACAGGCCCACAGCTCATCACAGCATAATCCAGCAGGCAAAAATTCATTACCCATTAGAGATCAAAAACAAAGATATCTTCAGACATGTGTCTTGAAAACCCTTTGAAATTTTCCTCTCCCCTGCCTTACAAAAATGTAAAACAATCAGAAATAAGCCATCATGAATCTGGAAACCCAAAGACGACTGGGGAATGGTGGAAGAAAGATACCTGAAACTTGAAGAAAGGATTCAACTTCCTCTGCTATGTTCCTTGGACAAAGCACTCATGAAGTACATCTTCAACTGCACTTCAGCATCATAACCATTTCCTAGAAGAAGAAAAACAAAGCTTATTAAATGATCATCTACTCTTAATTTGGCATGTCAAGAGTGTTTCCCTGCATCAGGGACATTCATCAAAAGGAACAGTTCACATGGTGCTACACGGTACCCCATTTAATAAAGATGATGCGATGAGACCTCCCTCCTTTAGTTGTATGAATGCATCAGATTGGAGTCCCGATTTATCTCAACATTTGTTCCACTAAGGTTGCTCAGGAACTTAGCACATGCTATAGGGGGTATAGGTAATTCTTCACTCCCTCCCAGCCAGAGAGGGCAATGAGAGGCAGAGAAATTTCCTCTACATTTTTCAGAACATCCTTCCATGACAGTTTATCAGGCTAATGCACCCCTAGTAACTAGGGCTTTCCTTCCGCAAGTGGCTGGCAATGCTCTTCTCTCTAGAAACACATATGAAAAGACTGATGCTCCCTCACATTTCCTGCTGAGGAACATTCAACAATGGGTGTGACTTTGTAAAGACAAATAGTAAGGCAAAAATATTAATGTTTCTGGGAATGTGGTGGCTACAAAGAGGGCATAGTTAAAGCCAATTCATAACCATCCATTATTTTAACTAAATATGCTCAAATGGAAGAAGCCAAACAATTTCATCCATTCCAGAATCCACTAATTTAGTTAACCGATCCTCTACTTCTAGCCTATGTCTGCAGAAGGCCAATCCGTGTTGGAAATGGATGGTGAAATCTAAGAGGTCAGGGTGGTGACAGAAGGTTCAGATCCTGAATAGGGTTTCAGGCACCAGGAGGTGGGACACTGCCCATACCCAGGGTCTAGTAGAAGCAGAATTAGATGCAGCATGCAAATTTAAACACATTTCTATGTGTACTTAAACATATATAAGGCCATTGAATCCAGTTTTGCAAAACACAGGTGTCAGGGGCAGCTCTGACAACAGGTAACATTTTGCGGTGGTCTTTTTAAGTAACAAAGTATACCCAGCCCCAGATCAAAGAGCACATTTCTTTCATCGTGTCTCCAAGGTGATATTTCTACAATCAACACTTCTTCATTTACTCAGCTACATATCATGAAATGTGGTGGTATCATATCCAGAAAGCTATAAAGTCTAACTGTTGAGAAAGTGCTTTCTCATTTCAGTTTCTCAGAATGGTGTTAGGCTTTGGTCAAATATTGTCAAATAACAATCACACATGTTAAGTATTAATTTTAAGAGATTATACATACACCTATTTAAAAAAAATAAAAATCAGAAGAACTTTTTAGAAGAAATCTTAATGAATTATTATAATATTTAACAACATTATTTAAGAATTCTTACAAATGTGGTCATTTTACTGGACAGTTCTATTCTGGTTTTTATCATGGGAACACGAGTGTCAGCCTATAATCACAAGATTAAAAAAAAAAAATCAATTCAAAACAAAGTGAACTAAGAGCAAAAACAAGCCAGTTTTTAAACTGTTGTGGAAAGTAGAAAACATGTGAATGCTTTACTCAGTATCACTTTCAGTTGGCTCTGTACCTCCATCAGCGTCAAAGTCCCAAGCAGCAATGGTAAGCACCCCCAATGCCTATCAGTGCTAATCAATGGCAGCATAATAAAAGAAAAGCTTCCACCTAAATAGAAGCATTCTTGACTCCATGTATTTGACAATATTTGATCAAATAGGCAGCCAACTGGCAGGGCTTAAATGGTCAAACTGACCAACACGCCAGCCCTAAGGCACTTCCTGACCACATTAACAGGCTTCCAAACACGAGTTAATCCAGGGTTTCAATCTCGTATTCCAAAACATTGCAGCTTAGCCAAATACACCCAGACAGCCTAGCAAAAGGAGAAATTATCCTTCTTGATTTGGTGCTGCGCCCAAACTCCATCACCAACAGTATTGCACAGCTTATTTTTCAGTGTGTTTGTGGCATGGAGGAGGGTATCGGACCTCCCAACAGCTATCACAAGTGTAAACTCGAAAAAGCCTCTCGAGTGACCTTACCTCTCCGGCACCTGCATAATGCTCTTCAGGTGACTTGTAGCTTTTAGGCACTTGCATGCTGAAAGTAAGGAAGGTGCAAGCTTCTACCCCACTTGCAGAAGTCCTGGATGTGCTTCAGTTGCATATAGGATTGCGACTCCTGACATTTAGGGTAAGCAGCTGCCCAGTGCAGCATTCTGTACTTTGACTTGTTGGCAACAGATACCTATACATACCCTTACTAAACTTTGAAAGGAGATTTTACAATCAACAGGCTTCCTCCATCTTGTAGTCAGAACATTTCCCATCTTTTCAAACATTTGAGACTACAGTGGTGCCTCGCAAGACGAAAAGAATCCGTTCCGCGACTCTCTTCGTCTAGTGGTCTTTTCGTCTTGCAAAGCAAGCCCATTGACGGCTTAGCAGATTAGCGCTATTAGCGGTTTAGCGGCTTTTAGCGGCTTATTGGCTTAGCGGATAAGCGGCTTAGAAAAAGGGGGGGAAGGGGGGAAAAAACCGCAGGAACTCGCAAGACATTTTCGTCTTGCGAAGCAAGCCCATAGGAAATTCGTTTTGCGAAGCACCTCCGAAACAGAAAACTCTTTCGTCTAGCGAGTTTTCTGTCTTGTGAGGCATTCGTCTTGCGGGGCACCACTGTATCTAAACTTTTTCTTGGCTTGCGATTTTACTGTTTACATCCTTTAATCTGCAGCAGTTGTACCTAAATCCTTGCCAGCCATTATAGAGAAGCCCTATTTCTCAACTCTTGGATAAGATGCTTGTCCTACTGAAATCTAAGTGTAATTTGGCTGTTCATATTGGTGCCATGATGCTACATTCTTGACACATAGGTAATTTGGGGGAAAGTAAAAAATTGCAATGTTACATACTAGTGTTTGTTTGTTTTTCTTACTATATTTGGAACTTACCATTAAAAAAAATTATCACTGCCTACCCATGATCTCTGGTGCAGAGTAAAAGGCTAGAGCAAGCCCCAGTGCACATCTTGCATCAGCCACAAATTCACTGAAGGTAGCACCTCGCTGTGAGTCCTCCAAGTCCCAGTCTCTGCTGGCTGGCACATTTCCTCTTGACTTGAGATGGCAGGGCCCTGACTGACTCCAACCCAAAGACTGTTCCTGCTGCTCCATGTGGACTAAGACAATCAGGGTGAGGTCTAGTTTAGGAGGTTGTTGCTGAGGGGAACCGTTTGTCTCATATTTACAATGCTAAATCCTATCTTAACTTATTAATGGATTGTTTACCGTATTTTTCTGTGTATAAGATGCCCCCTTTTGGGGGGGGACTCAAATTTAACAAAATTTGCACTATGCACTCTCCATGTATAAGATGACCCCCACTTTTTAGCATAATTTTTAAAGGAAAAAACCTAGTCTTACACACGGAAAAGTACAGTATATTTGAGATGTTTTGATTAGCCTATTAACTTTATAGAACCACAGAAGTCCACAGGTGACAGGGACCTTGGGGGTCATCTAGTCCAACCCCCTGCAATGCAGGAATCACAACTAAAGAATCTATGATTCTGCTTAAGAACCTGCAAGGAAGGAGAGTCCACAACCTCCTGAGGAAGTCCATTTCAACTGTCAAACAGACCTTACTGTTAGAAAGTACTGTTGGAATCTCTTTTCTCTTAACTTGGAAGCCATTGGTTCAGGGCCTACAGTCCAATGCAGGTGAAAACAAGCTTGTTCCATTCTCCGTGTGACCTTTAGATATTTAAAATCATAGAATTGCAGAGCTGGAAGGGACCATGTGAGAGCTAATCCAAACACCTGCAGTGCAGGAATCTTTTGCCCAATGTGGGGCTCGAACCCATGACCCCAACTGAGCCAATTTGAAGGTGGCTATTGAATCTCCTCTCCTCTTTTCCAGGCTAAACTCATCCAACTCCCTCAACTGTTCCTCATAAAACTTAGTTTCCAGACCCTTGGATCATCTTGGTTGCCCTCCTCTGCACACGTTCCAGCTTGTCAATATCCTCCTTTGTATGGTTATTTAAAATTTGTTATGTTCTTTAATCTCATTATCGTAAGATGTAGTTTTTAGATATATACATTGTTTGATCTTTTGAGCCACTAGAAGAATGTTTTGCTCCCGATCGCAGAAGTAAAAGCATCATAAACGATGACAATGATATTGGGTTGCCTTACACCGGATATCCTCTTAAAACCCCAATAGCCCATCTGCAATATGTGGATAATACTGACCGAACAAGGTTTTGATAAAATTGTTGAGAAACTTTAGAAGTGTTGTGAACTCAGTACTGCTCAGTAATATCAGTATAATTTCCCCCATCAGAACTAAATTGTCATGTTCACTTTATCCCCCAAAAGTTTGGCAAGATGTTTATTCCTTCCTTAGGTATAGCAATGATGCTGAAATCAAGATCGACTCCTGGAATTGAAGCTGTTCAATATCAACTTACATTCTCTTTATCAATCCATTAAAATGATTACCTTATATGTGCAGCATTTCAAGCAACTTTGTAGCCCCATTATGTCCTTTCCAATCCGTATTTCTCAAGTTTATTTAGGAAGATGCCATGTGTGAGTGAGTCAAAAGTTTTGCTGAAAAAGAGATATATAGTCTGTTGACGGTATTCCCTTTCAAACTAAACCAGGGTTGCTGTTTTTAATCAAGAATGGGAATTGGGCAGGTTTGTAGAAGCATTGGTGCTTCTCATTTTTTTCCAGCTCCTCTCAACCCCAATCCTAATAGCTACTTCAATTTTACAATTGGGTAATAGTTTTAAAACTAATCCTTGCACTAAAATCCAAGAGGTACAACTCACATTCCAGTCACATTTTTATAACACCCATTGAAGAGTCTTAAGCTAGCTGTTTAGATTTAGATGTATAATGAATGGTGCAGAATATAGTTTGCTTGATCTTAACTCAGATAACTAAAACTAGATGTACACCATCCCACCCACTACTTTCCCGCTGGTATTTTTGCCATCGATCATATATACGTAGGAACAGAGCAGCCTGCACAATAAGCAAGCATTTGCTCTGAATAGTGAACAAGGCACAATGGCCTGCCCTTGCGGACAGGTCATCTCACTTTGGATATGGGGAATGATGATGAGCAACAGGTAGACAGGTTGTCCCCAGATGGAATGAAAAATCGCGCTGAAGTAAGCCTACCACACATTAAATGCATAACAATGTGAAACAGCCGCTGCAAATTGCCAAAAAGATCTGAGAAAATTTAATGCTATTTTTCATTACATTTGGTGTTGTTTTATTCTTTGAAAGCCACCTATGGCTGAACGGTGGCCTAAATCTCTTTCAAAAAACTAAGTTACCCCAAACACGCAATGCCAGTTTTAAGGGATGCACTATCAGACAAACTTCCCTTTTCTGTGCAATTGTCTTCATTATGCAATATCTTCCCTACCAACCTGCCAGTTCTTCGCCCGCTCCCCATCCCCATAATATACTTAGTAATTGCATGGAAATGTATCAATTGTTTTGTTACACATATCTGCCCCAGTGAATGTGAGAATTGTGCTCCAGGCAATTACAGATACACACTGCATTGCTAAGCCAGAACAGATTGCAGAAGTACATTGATCAGGAGTTGCCAACTTTGGGAGGGCTTGAGGGCTCATTTGAAAACTAGAGGAAATTGTCGTGGCACCACACACAGCAAAACCTAACACAATGATTACAATAGAGCGCTTCTTTCAAACCAGAGGGGAGGGAGAGTAAGGCACCAAGGCAGGCCAGGGGGTGGGCAGGGATGTGTGCTTGTGGGTTCAGTGTTGGCAACCCCTGACATTTATAGCGCCTCCTAAAGTGACAAGTAGTGAGAATATAAATTTCTGTGTTAAAGACATATTATAGTGTCTGTGGACACCATGGTGCCCTTAAGAACTGTTCCCATTTTTAAAAAAAAATAATAATAATTAGGTTGGGTGTAGCCTGTTTTTTCCAGGGGATGTTGCCTGCTTTTTCGGGTGTGTAGGTGGTTTGCTTTGTTTCGAGTTCTGCTTTGGGTATCACCAGTTTTTCTTATGTGAAATGGGTATCACATGCTACCTACCATCTGTTTCTTATGCTTGCTGGCCCAAAAAACTTGGGGAAGCTTCCATTTTTAAACACAATATTGGTATATTATTGATCTTCTAAACATTCTGTCTCCATTGTTCTTTAAAAGGTTTTCTGAAACAAATTTTGAATGCTTCTGTACTCAGTAAACAGCTAACTAAGTTACAATTCTGATTTGTCCAGTGTGTAAATATGTTTGATATACCATCAAGGAAGGGAAGGTTTAAGCCTCTATCTTTCTGGTCATTTCTGCCGGCCTCACAGTTTGAACTTTCAGTTATGAATGTATATTCATATACTTATCAACAGATTACCTTCTAAGACATTTAAGAAGTTAAAACCCAAGCCTCTTGTAATTTACATATTTAATGCTTTGGACTTAGCTATGTCCTAATACAACAAAAATCCTCAATTTAGGCTGTAACCCCCCTTCTACTGTCTTTCCCCCCCTAATAAATTACAGTGAGACAGAAGTATACACGGAAGTGGTGATACACCAGACTTTAAAAGAGGAGTTTCTTTATGCAAAGCTCTTTCAGTATCGGGCCCCTATCTTTAATTCACAAGACTTCAGTGAAGAAAGTCACTATACCTTCAATACTATATAAAAAGGGTTTCTTGATTTTCACATTTTCTCTCATCCCTTGTTTTAGTTTCAGTACTATTAACATTTTAGAAAAATGACTCCTTTATATTTGTCTCAAAATACTCAATTAAATGTTTTTAATTTCAGATCCCACCCACTTCAATATTATAAAAATTGCAAAAAAAAATTACCTAACACAATAGTTGATCAGAAAAGGACTTTCCACTGCTGTGGACTCAATGGCCAGGAGTAGGAATTGCTTTACAATCAGAGCATGTCCACTATCGTCCGCAGAAAAAGGGAAAAACTCCACTTCTGAGAAGAAATGTATGTCGCTTGTCTTAGTTATTTGGGGGGGGGGGGGACACACACATAAGTAAAAAACAAAACAAAAAACCAAGATAAAAGTTATCCTAGATGTGCATCCACGGACTGTACACTGGTTTAACCTGACAAACAGTAACAGACAACAGCATTCACTGTAGGTGTGTAGGTAAAACCGCATACTTTTTCAAATTTACCTCATGGGTAACCACCACCACCACAAGTGACACAGAGAGCATAGGTTTCAAGCAACTGGGCAATGGCAACAGTGTCAGGCATTTATTTCTCCTTGACTGTGCTGCTGCATTGTTTGTCAGCCCAGAAATCTCTACACACACACACACACACACACACACACACACACCCCTCAGTAAATGGGAAGGGCCCACATGTGTATATACAAAACAGTACACTAGACTGGTACTATTTCATTCTTTTAGATTTCCTGTGGGTTACAGCTGACAGGGAGGCTGACGACCACCAAAGCATAAAGAACTATCCTCCATTTTGAATAGTTATCCTTCAGGATCAAATTCTACATACAGTGGTACCTCAGGTTACATACGCTTCAGGTTACACACTCCGCTAACCCAGAAATAGTGCTTCAGGTTAAGAACTTTGCTTCAGGATAAGAACAGAAATCGGGCTCCGGCGGCGCAGCAGCAGCAGGAGGCCCCATTAGCTAAAGTGGTGCTTCAGGTTAAGAACAGTTTCAGGTTAAGAATGGACCTCCGGAACGAATTAAGTACTTAACCCGAGGTACCACTGTACATGGCGAATGTACATGAACAGACAGGCAATTTCAACGAACGTCTTCAGGGATGTGAAGGATAACGAAACATGGTTCGTTCTGAGTGTTTAAAATATTGCCATTTAAAAAAAATAAATAAATGGCCAAGGCAGCAACAGACACCAAGCAAAAAATTAAACATTATGGGGAAACCAAAGGCTCATCTAGTCCAGTATCCTGTATCACACAGAGCTGCCAAATAGATGTCCGTGTGCCCGTAAGCGCAACACGAGTGTCTTTCTTGACCATATGTAGCAACCAACAAGAGTTTGGGTGGACAGAGACACTGGTGCTAATATGTTCAATTACATGTAATCTGAAAGACACGTTTCCCCGTTTTGTGTTGGCTGGACATTAGCAGTTCTGTGCTTGCAGAATACATTATCTTTTCTGGATTTAGTTGCTGTTGGGCCAAATAAGGCAATGTGAATGCAACACAATGTGCCTTTTTAAAATAAAATTTCATGATTGATGTTTGGGTGTTAGGGGCAAAAACCCAAAATATTTTAACCCATTGGCCTTCAACCGGTGGGTTGCAGCCACTACAGGCTTGCAGCTTAATAAAAGGTGGACTGCAATACCAACACTACTGCCATATTCAATATTCAAATTCATGTTTGGGTTAAGAGTGGATCCCAGGTCTGAAAAGATTGAAGACTACTGTTTTAAATAACATATAAATCAGGGGTGGGAGGGAATGCTGTCTTTCCAAACAGTAGTATAATAGATCTTCCATCTTCTTAGGACTGGGTTCAGCTGAGCAAGTGAGTTAGCAGGAAGCAGCACAATGAGTCCTGACAGTGCAACAGGGACTGTGTGCAGGGGGAAGTCAGGGGAGATTGTTTCCTCAGACAATCTGAAATGCCTGTGCTGCAAGAACAGCTCAAGGAATACGACTTTGAATTCCGCCCTGCATCCGTCACAAGTCCAATTTCACAAAACTGAGTAAAATTTAAAGCAACACTTTACCAAGCAATTTTGCTAAAAAAAAATACTTGTGAACTCAAAAGCAGAGGTCCAAATTAAATCCAATTCAGCATCTGAAATGGGCAGCAAACATACTGGCAAAAATGAAAGTACCTGACCATAGCAACTAAGGTTTTCACTTGTAGTCTTTCTTTTTTCTTGCAACCATTAGGAAAAAAAACATGGGGTATTCTTTAAGGACTAATTACAAGTGTGCTGGAGCTGATGGAAATATACCTGAAGGTCCAAGAGACTTTTGGGTTGGATCCACAAATTGCCTTGCAAGAGACAGTCCCCACCCCAAATCACTTCTACAATTTCCCAACTCAAGCCCTTCACAGCCCATTCCCCACAATTCTAGAGCACCCCAACCTTCAAAAGCAGCTTTTCAAAGGAGATGCAGTGGAAGTTTGTTGCAGAAGTGAACTTTTGCTTGCACTTCTCTGGTTTCAACTCTGTAGATTTAGTTGATAAACTGGAAGAACAAAGCACTGCTTGTTGCATATGTCATTTTCATATCTACTACACGAGTAAGCAAAGTTTCTATGTTCATATGATGTGTCTTTTTTTGTTTTAATCTTTTATAAGGTCCAAATAAACATGACACAAACTTTTGCAAAAGTTTAGGAATCATCAAGAGTAATCAGCATATTTGTGTTGCAAAATTCTCAAGTCTGTTTGGATTCTTCTGAATAATAGTACAGAAAATGTTACAATTAATTTGGAAAATCATGCTAACAAAAAATCATATTTCTGACAAATGATCATAATATAATAGAGGGAATAGAGATTCCCATATAGTATCTGCATTTCGTAAATATTTTTTAAAAGTGGGTGGTTTAGGGCATGAAATCACCCTTTCAACACACAAATTTCCTACAAATTAATAGATGTTTTTATTCTTTGACCCATTCTTTGATAATCCTAAAAGTACAGAGATATGAGGAAGCGATGAAGTAGGCAACCCACTCTTTGAGGGAGAATATCCATACTCCCCTAATAATGTTCACCCCAATTCAATGCAAATAAATCTAGTTAAGAGGATTATTAGAAAGTTATGAACAGAAGTTTCTGTTCTGGTTTCTTCAAAAGCACACAGCAGAATCCTAAATATTTGATTGGCTTGGTATATTTTTCCCTGAACAAAGGGCTGTGTAGGGGGAGGCCTCTGCCATCTAGTGGATGAGGACAGAAAATACACCAGTAGGTACTCTGTTTCCAGCGATTCCATTTCCGAATCTCTCTGGCTTAGCGCCTTTTTCATTTCTCCTGTGAGTGCCCTGTTCCATTCTTTTCTGTTTTCCAAGTGTATTTAACTACATTGGCTTGATGGCTCAGAGGTTTCATTTCTCTTGCTTATGAGACTGCTATTTTTGTACTTATCCTGTTCTCTGGGATTTGTTGTTACTTAGGTTTTTGTCTAAGCCTGTGTTTCCTGTATGCACCATGTTATGTTATTCTGTTTGACACTGGCCAGTTTCTGTTTGCTTATTCTTTGAGGAAGCAGTCGGCTTGATTGTCCCCTTTCCCTTATGTGCTGTTTGCCCTTTGCCTGAAGCTGGACTTGTTAGAATATGGATTAAGGTCACTGGCAATGAAACACCACCTACTTCCTCAACTAGTGCATTTCCCACCCTTGACCACTAGATGGCCCTTTGTCCGATAAAAACACTTTACAGGTGAGTACAAATGGTACATTTTACGAAAGCAAAATGCCCATGATATAGGCACACCCCTTTGGGTTGCCATATTTTCAACATGAGATCACATCCCTACAGGATGATTTTCAGAATTCTTCCACAATGCAAAATTACACACAATGTCCTTAGCATCACCCTTTCTGTGTCTAATCTTACCTTTGACTGCAGGAGGCACCAGGATAAGGCCAGTGTCCTAGTTCCACTTCCAAAACAGTGTCAGCAGGTTTTAAGTCTTTCTGAAGATCTAACTTCTTAAGCCACATCATGCATGTGCACGAATGACAGGGAAAGGAGAGTAAGTTTGCCACAACACATACATATGGCCTAGTTTTTTCCATATGCTCCTATACTTTATAATCCCTCTGTTCAAAAACATCTAATAAGGACAAATTTATGGTTTAATCAACAGGTTTATGCATATAATATGACACCAAATGAGCATTTTTACTGAACATCTCACATAATACATGAAGCACAAAGGTCACAAGAGCATGCTACTGTATGTCTGAACAATTAGTTTTCCAAAATGATCAGCAAGAATTTGTAAAAATGAAATAGAGTCAATGTTTGTTGTTGCCTTATGCTGTCTTCTGCTAAACCAATATTAAACTGCTGAATAGCACATTAAAAAACCTGTGTTATAACGTTCTTGAATTCCAGGACCCATTTGTGATCCAGGTTCATATAATGCTAATCCATGGTTAACATTATTAAGGTTTATCCAATTACCCATGGCTTATGCACATGGTTTATTAATAGTTAATAAACTATGCTTAAGTCACTGGGCCCAGCTCAAATGACCAAATACACCATGGTTTAATAAACTATGCCTTATCATGTGTTTATCTAATTAGTCATTCAAACAAAACCACTTCCAATGTATATTAATGAGGTAAAAAATCATTCTTAAATAAAAAACCTTTAACCTATATTCATTAAAAGGTATTGCAAGAATACTTTTGAGTAGCTATAAATGATCAGTTCATTTTAAGTAATGGAAGAGGTTGACTATATACACAACTTTAGTCCCCCCTAAATTAAGATCTATTCAATGGGATCAGTACTCATAGATTCACTGTTTCAAGAAATCTAGTTTAGGTAAATTATATAAGGGCTTAATGAAGACTTAAATGAAGCACTAAAAGAACCCCAAGCACAGAATATTATAGTACCACATTTTTCATAAAAGTATGAATTCTAGTTGTAAATATTAAAATATGAAGGGAAAGGAAATCTGATTTCACCAAGTGTTCAACAGCATCCACTATTCTGCAAATTTACTATAGATAGGATAGGAAATATATTTAATCTGAGGCAGTCAGTCCATGTACTATATTAATGAAATCTGTTTGCAATTTTCTTTATGGGAAGTGTCTATTTCAGAAAGCATTGTCAATATAATTTCAAACCCTACATTTTAAAATTTGTTTTCCAGATCAACATACCACAGGAAATTATGGTTTCCCATTAAAAGCACAGGCCTTCCATGCACACACAAATACATATTTTTCTTTCACACACCACAGCAGAAGATTGCAAGCTTACCTTCCAATTTCATACTAGACACAGTTTCCTGTGACAAGTTCAGATGAAAAGGGGGAGGAGAATGTGAACCAGAGACTATTGCATGTAATAGGAAGCCCAAGTTTCCTGTTGAATCTAAACACGACTATTGTCTTATTTCATGTTTTTGCCTCATTGTGATGGTTAGACACTGAAATCTCAAAAGCCCTTCATCTTCCCACAGAAAAGCATCACCTTGCTTTGATTAAAAAAAAAATTGAATCCATCTTGCCAATAGAACATCTCGATCAGACTTTTTCCATGGTAAAGTGTTTCCTGTTCATTTTCTTATTTTATTTATAAATCTCTTCCTATAAAGTATCTCAAAGTGATTTAAACGTAAGAACATCAACAATAAATTATTTAATCAATTTATAGAGCCCCCCAATACACACTTTTCTAAGCAGTGTAAAAATTATAACATCATGACAATGATGTAAATAAAATGAAAATACATACTGTCACCAAAAATCCAGAATCAAAATATTAGAACAAAATACTGAGCAGTGCAATCTAAATATTGAAGTTTTCAAAAGGTGTCTAAAGCACATCACGGTTGACACCTCTCAGAGGAGAGGGTGTTCCAGGAAATCAGCACCACTGCAGAAAAGAACCAGTTTCTTCATGCCACAAACCACGCTGATCTTATCGCTATGTAACATCTGAACTGATCTGGATTAGTTCTCAGTTCTTTTTACATCTTTTCACATGCTAAAGCTGGCCAGTCACTCAAGTGGCTTTTATTACAATTTTTTATACAGTCCTTTTCACACCAAACGCAAGGTTTTTAACAAAACCCTTCTCCAGAGTCATACAGAATTACAAGCTTCCCGGGTTTCCCCCCTACAGGTGGAAGCAGCTACTAGTTGGGTAGAGAACAGGGGTAAAAGGATACTTAACCCTCTCCTTCCTTTGCTGTTTGTCCACCTAAAATTATCCCACTCCCATATGCTTTTCTCCCCAACAGTTATAGTTACAAGCTTAAATAAATCCAAGAGTTTAAAAAGCCACTGCAGACACACTACAGAAGAAAAGCAATGTGACTGGTTATATTGGTATACTGTAGCTGGATTTACTCCAATAGCCACTGGTGACTAAAACCCTCCTTACCTTCAGTTATATATCTAGCTATATGGAATGTTTGGTGCATTAAGTATTAAGTATTAATATATATTAATATATATTAAGTATTAAAGAGTTTCTGAATACTTGTTCCTTATTCAACAGTGGAATCTCAGATCTATCCCCCTGGTGATATGCTGCTAACATTCTAAATAATTTCCAGGAAAACAATGTGGAAAGTTCATTCCAGAAAGTATGGATGACAATAGCAATGGGGAAAGTGAAAGTGGACACTGTAACAAATGGCTTAACTGTAACGAAACCTTTCAAATACCTTTTTGAAAACATCACTTTTACAGAACAGACCAAGAACTAGCTTTTATCCAAATGATAACTAAATTAGAAGATATCTGAAGGGGCAGTAGCAAAGATCAATAGTTGTACCCCAAAGGTAACATAGAATCAAATAATTTTCAAACTCGTTAGCACAATTTTTGGTTCTCAATTAATGATGAACTAGAAATGTATGTATATTAGCAAAAAGCCTTGGCATATGCAGTTTTCACGTAGGATGTTGCAGAAGCTTCCATGCTGGATTTACACACACACACACACACACACTGCTTTGAATAAAGGTAAGTTTGAAGGGCCTTAATTGCAAAATCCTAGGTTCAATTCTCTATCTTTTTATGTTGAGAACTTAAACTTCCTGCATTAGTTCCCAATTTTTTAAAAAATCACAAAGTATGCAGCCAGTTTCATAAAAAGGAGAAAAGATCAGGATATACAAGATGACTCACCTGTTTTTCTTGCTTCTAAAAGTATCGTAAAAGTGGCGGTTTTTGCGTGACCCATCAGAGGATACTGCAGATACTTCCCTGGCTTTAGAAGCCGAAGCACTGTCTTTTAGTATATTTGCTGTAAACTAACCGTACTAGAGAGTTGGATACAATCAAAAATATTAAGTACATTAGTAGAAATTAATCTAATATGGATAGAAAGTTACATGTTCCTTCTAGACCAGAGTTGCAGCGTGGAGGACTGTTTTAGGATAATCAGTAGTCCTTTCTGTTTGTTATCACTCATGGCACCTTGTGAATAACATTTAGAAGCATACATTTATTTTCCTTTGTTCTAACACAGCTTTCAGGATTATATAAAATCAACTGGTCAAATGTAAAGTCACCTGAAGTATTTTCTAAGGACGACATCAAACCATGTCCTCCTACTTAAGCAATAGGACGTCCTGTTTCTTTTTTTTCTTCCAGTCCCCACCACACCACCAAAATCTGCTCCAGGGGTCCCCCAACCCTCCAGAACTGATTTTTGGAGGCATGCTGGTAGCTGCAGGGGGGAGGGAAGAAGAGACGTCGCCTTGCATGTTGGATCTCACCCCAAATTTCTATAGCGCTCCAGTATACACTCCTCTAAATGCTTTATAACAAAAGATACCAAGCTGGAACAAACAAGCAAGAGAGATCAGTATACACACACCGTAAGTCAGTTCAAATAACGAACAGTCAGCCCAGATCAATGAACAATTTTCCAGCTTAACAACCATGTCTGATGACTACATATTTATTTCACCTGCCCCCTAAGTCTGCATGGAGAAACATCAAATGACCTGCCCTGAACACAGAGCTGCACGACTGGGGTGTTACCACCAAGGAGGAGCTAGAAGTTAGATAAGGAACACTGAGTTCTTTCAGATACGCAATAGGTCTTAAAATTCAAACCAAAATATTCTGAATTTGTCCTGTAAAACAAATGTGCCTGTCTTTAGGACAAGAGGTTGACAGAATTCAGTTATCTGATTCCAACAGGTGCATTTTGTAACTGTTGTGATTTCCAAAGTAATTTTCAAGGAATCCCCATATAAAATACATTCCAGTAATCTAATCTAATGTTTAATGTGGTAGGAATCCAGGATGGTATCACCAAGCTGTGAGCTCATCTAGCGTTTATAAGTCACCAATCCCCACCTATTACTATCACCTCCAGTCAGGATTGAGTGCCAGTTTATTAATTCTTGCACAGCGTGTTAGGCATTCCAACTATGATTCCTAATTGCACTATCTCACTCGAATTTGAGGAAATGGAAATGCTTAATGGTGCCACTAGTATACTGGTAACACTATAATACTCCAGTGTTATCAGTCTCATCCACGAGATCCTGAAGCTGGCTCAATGTCAGCAACTATCACATTCATAAACTAAGATATACTGAAGAATGACCTATTTCCTGCATCTAAAGGATCCAAGGAGGGACTCTTGTGTGTCCTCAAGGAGATATTCAGTTTTATGGCTTCAACAAGCCTCACTTGACATCTTGAATCAACTAGGAAAAGGTAGGATCCACAACATGTGGGAAGGATTTGGCAAGACTCTTATAAGAACCTTGCAAAACATCCTCAGGCTGTTACAACTCAAATTTAGCCAGACCAGTTTTAACAGAGGAGACTTCTGGTTTAGGTGCTGTTAAAGAAAAATCCAAGTTGGATGAGATGCAAGAGGTTTTGGTAACCACAGCAGGTTACCAAAAACATCATCAGGTGGGCCAGTGGACAAGACAAGTATTACTCAAATCAATTCTACAGGATGGCTTTGCCATTTTCACTGCGACAGAGTAAGTTCTTCTAATTTGTGTCTTTGTCAGATTTCATTTCCACTTAAACTGGAAAAGTTGTCCCAACAACTTAATCATTGTATTTCTTCTTTATAGTACACCTAACCAGGAGAAAACAGAAAAATCTGACCATAAACATTATTTTATGTTGATTGCGTATCCATGAAATCTAAAGTATATTTTGAAGAACACAACCAGAATAAAAACCATTGGTGTGTATTCTGAGATTCATATAATTTAAAAGTTCACAGGTTACAGACTCAAGTAGGAAGATATCCTTAGAGCAGAATCATAATCATGATATAGAATTCTACGAAATTTTACTTTATTTCAATCCCAGTACAAGATATTCCAATAAAATAATGTGACAGGATAACAGCTCTGTAGTGTACCTACTAACTTAACTTTTAGTTATGGTCAATAAATGTTTTGCTTATTAAAACTTAACACAATGGCCTGGTTCCCATGTCACACAAAGCTAACCCATGGATTAGCATAAATGCATGAGCGTGTAGAATCTGGGAAAGGAGATCCCAGCTGCTTTGCTCTTCCCTGGTTGTTCTACTGCTGTGCCACGCTAAGCCATAGTTTGGGCTCAGTGTGCCACCCGAACACAGGCTTACAGCTCAACCAACACTTTTGCTTTTATTTTGGATACCAAAATGCTCAAACTAGCTTTAAATAAAGTACTGAGTTCTAAAATTCAAAGAAAGTTCACAGAAAACATTAGCTTTCGCTCCAACACTAAAAGCGAAAACTGAGAAGTTTGACACTGATGTTAAAAAACAATTTCAAAACAAAAAGTTATCAAGGAACACTTGGTAACTAAAGTAATAGCTGAACTGCTTTATCTTGCCCATTGTTGTGTTAACTTGTGTGCTGTGGCTTTCTGAGACAGAAGTAGTCATTAGGTCACAAAGTTTACTTGAAGTTTACATGAACTATCACTGGCTTAAGTCGACACCACACTTTCAAATAATAATAATAATAATAATAATAATTTTTTTTTTATATCCCGCCCTCCCCAGCTGAAGCCGGGCTCAGGGCGGCTAACAACAATAAAATAATACAACATTCTAAAATCATTTCATTATAAAATTAATTCAAATCAAATTGATGGCAACCATTGGGCTAGAGTTCTGTGAAGATTGCCAAAGGAGGGAGTCAGGTTGTGCCCTGGCCAAAGGCTTGGTGGAACAGCTCTGTCTTGCAGGCCCTGCGGAAAGATGTCAAGTCTCGCAGGGCCCTAGTCTCTTGTGACAGAGCGTTCCACCACATTGGAGCCACAGCCCAAAAAGCCCTGGCTCTGGTTGAGATACACATGACATGACTTGCGGGGGGGTGGGGTGTCGTTTAGCTTTTTTTAAAAAACACATGCAAACTACCTCAGTGAATATAGAGTGAATATAGAGTGAATGCTGGAATTAGTAAAATCAATACAATTTTCTACACATTCAAAATTATAGAAAAGTGTTCAGTGTGTGCTCAGTAAATGGGAAATTGCCTAAAATCTTGTAAACATCAGAAAATGTAGCTCATTATTATTCCTCCAAGTGTGCTCCACTGAAGATAATGCGGCTCACAACACCAACAGCTGTCTCAAGCCCTTTGAAGCATAATTTCACACATTTACCTAATGAAACCATTTTGTATGAGATCGGGTAGTAGCATTAAAGCAGGAATTCATCCATTAAACTGCATGAATAACTATTTCATCAATTAAAGCATCCAACAGTCCTGTGGCACCTTAAAGAAGAACAAATTTATTATGGCATAAGCCGCCATAGTCCACTTCACCAGGGGTTAAGTTGAGTCACAGATAATACAAGTTGTTGTGGGGTGGGGTGACTGTAAACCGTGAAGTCAGAGGTCATGAGTTGCTTGTGAACCATTTAGTTATTAATATTTTTACTAACAAGGATTTACCTCCTACATCTATTGCTTGAATTGTGTAGAAGAGTAATCTAACATTCTCCAATATAGCCCATTATCAAGTACCTCATTTTCTAGTGTTGCAACTCTTGAGAAAGTATCAGAAAATGCACCAATATTTACCAATTTTACGCATACAAGTCATTTGTCAAAGAAACTCATCTTCTTGGTAAGGTCCACATTATCTCTACCTTTCCTTTTTAGAAAGTTGAGAGTAAAATGAGGGCAGGAAAAAGCCATTTGCTCTTACGTTTAAATGGCTACCATCTTCCTGCATTATTTTACATTTCACACCTTCCATATGATGAGGATGGCTGCTTCTTCAGGATCCAAACAGCAGCATACAAATATAAATTCCTGGAACTGATAATCTAGATCAGATTTTATACAAATTTAGTTTATGCAGCACCCATGAAGAGTAAAACAAAACACCCACCCAAAACCAGTATTTCTAAAATGTTACACTGATGAAAATATGGTCACTAGGGTCCTGTCTTGGCCCAGGAATACAGGGTTTTCCTTCTAATTATTTAAAAAGTCCAACACTCATATTGATTTAGCAGAAATAGAAATAGGGGGACAGGTGTTACCACATATTTTGCAAAACCATACTCAGCTCACATAATATACCATACTTATTCAGAAGTACTGGTCTTCCATATAACTCCAACACACTGAGGTTTAATAGAATGTTACCTAACAGTATTCATATGCAAACATGCAATATTTACATTAATGAAAAACATTTTGTAGTATAATCACAATATTGGTATATAAATATTGGTATATGTCAGTAACTTCTCATCCCTCTACTTAATATGAATTGTATAACTGGAATTCTCAGTATTATTTTGCCCAAGCTTTTGTACATTGTATCTACTTTACAGCATGCCTTTAAAAAGCTAGGTAAAGGTTGCACCAACAATCCTATTGAAAATGTGTGTACTTAAATGAAAGAACCAAATGCAAACTCATTTTGCCCATGGCAAGAGCTAAACAGCAGCAGTTATGATCATTATCTGTATATATATAGTAAGCCAGCTCCCTATAACATGGAAGATATTTTTTCATGCTGTGAGATAAAAAACATATACAGTAGTAGTAAAGAGCATTGAAAAAAGTAACTTTATCAAGGAAGGAAAGGTCTTCAAACCTATACTGCCAACTCATATTCTTTATGAATCTTCTGCAAAGGCAACAGCCAACCTACACAATCCATTGAAACCCTTAACAACAGGGCAAAATACTGTTTTAACACACAATTACCAGCCAAGTTAACAAGATTTTGGTTTTCTTAAAGAATATTCGAGTTTTGTTTCCTGCGAAGAAATTATTATTCATAATCCAAAACCACAGGTGAATATTTACTACTTGGGAGATTTTTCAAGACTTTTTCAAGTGTTTATTTGAAAGCTGAACACAGGATACATTATTATGACATTCCCATTGCAACTAGGTTTGTACATGTTGGTGAGAACAACTTAAAACAGATCTATAAAGTCATACTGAATGTTTCAGATGTTCTAAAGTTGCACAAGCCTCAACATTTGCTCCATGAGTTGTAAGCTGCACTTTCATTTCCATACAGTCACAATCTATAAAGCATTTAATTTTCAGAAGATAGGCTTTTCGAAGAAAAATGAAAATCTATGCGTACAATTAGAAAGTTAAGGGAAAGAATTCATAACAATGTTTCAAAATCATTTAAGCAGATCTGTATTATATTTTATTGTAAGTATGGAACTCACAAATTTCACAGCATGGTCACATTTTATTTTGCTGAAGTCACAAACATCAGACATGCAAAATGAAGCACATTATTTCTGCTCTACGTTAAAGCCTAAGACTGAATACAAAAAAGTAAGTTTTACTCCCCCACCCCACCCCCCAAAAAAGTTTGGTGACTACATTAACAATAAAACCGTTTTCAAGGTAACAGCTAAAATTATAAAGGCATAACACCAGATAGTCAATCAATTTTCTCAGAAGTAAGAAATAAATTTCAGTATCTGCGACGCTTGTTAGGTCCTTCAAAGCTGCCCCCAGGGTTTCCTCTACCAAAGCCACCGGGTCCACCACTGACGGCACCTACACCACCCATAGCCGGCTGAGGAGTTTCGGAGCCTGCCCTACTAACCATAGGAGAACCCATTTGTGGTGGGCCTCCTTGCGGGAATCTTTCAGAATGCTATTTTAAGTCCATTTAGAACCATTTTAGTTACAATAAAACCAAGGGGGGGAAACCAAGTGGCGTTTTCATGAAGATCGCAGATAGTCCAGCAGAATCAGGATGATACATAGAAGGAAGAAAGGAGCAATTAATTTTAGTCATTATATTAATAATAAGCTGAAAAGTAAATTAACTAATGTTGCGCCCTCCAGTATATTAAGACAAAAGGGGAAGGGATCTAACATCCAAGTTTTTTTTTTTAAAAAAAAGAGAGATAAAAAAATGCTGAGAGAAACAGTTTCTAAGCCCCCCAGAGCATTCAATATAAAGAGCGAGATAAAAGTATAATAAATATATTTTGCAGATTCTCCTGTACGGTAGACGTGTAAAGTAGTATTTCTTCTTGAAATAAAGTAAGCAGAAACACAATTCATTTTCTGTTGGAAGACATATCAATACTTTAAACGGTAAGTAAAAACCAGCTATAGCACATTTCAAGTTAAAGGTAGACTAATTTGAGTTAGAAGAGGAAATAAGTTTTAGAGAAGGGAAAAAAGGAGCCAGATGCCATTAGCTACCTGCTCATTCTCATTCAACCGCCACATACTGCCCCAAACCCTTTAGGCATTTTTATTTAAACCTGTTGTCAGCTGAAAAACTAACAACAACAAAATCTGCTATTGTAAAATTTGCAATATATTTTTTGCATTATGATATAGTTTCAGATTATACTCATTTTCAGATATACTCAGAAAACTCGTACGTTCAAACTGAACTAATAAGGTAAAACAAAACAAATTCCTTCCAGTAGCACCTTAAAGACCAACTAAGTCAGTTCTTGGTATGAGCTTTCGTGTGCATGCACACTTCTTCAGATACACCGAAACAGAAGTTTCCAGACCCTTCTATATAGTGAGAAGGTGGGGAGGGGTATTACTCAGAAGGGTGGTGGGAATGGGTGATTGGCAGATAGCTGTGATGAGCCTGTTGACGACTCTTAACGACTGCAATATTGCAGTCGTTAAGAGTCGTCAACAGGCTCATCACAGCTATCTGCCAATCACCCATTCCCACCACCCTTCTGAGTAATACCCCTCCCCACCTTCTCACTATATAGAAGGGTCTGGAAACTTCTGTTTCGGTGTATCTGAAGAAGTGTGCATGCACACGAAAGCTCATACCAAGAACTGACTTAGTTGGTCTTTAAGGTGCTACTGGAAGGAATTTGTTTTGTTTTGACTATGGCAGACCAACACGGCTACCTATCTGTAATAAGGTAAGTTCTTACATGCTCTTTTGAATCTAGGAGCATTAATTTAAATATATACATTTTTTTTTAAATCCCCATCTGACTTCACTGCTGTCTTTCCTCTAGTATTATCTGTGTATACCTTCCAAAAATCTGGAAAGGAGGCTCAGTCATATAAGAAATTACAAAGAATTGGAGAGCTCAATTGAGCAAATAATGTAAGACAGTGTACTGCAGTTGACACCGAATGTTGGACTGGGGACCTAGGAAACTAGGCTTCAAATCCCCACTCAGCCATGAAGATCAGTGGGTGACATGGGACTAGTCAAAGTCTCTCAGCCCACAAAGAAAAACTGGAAGGGAGACGTCCATCTTAAGCTCCTTGGAGGAAAGACAGGATAG
Organism: Podarcis erhardii; assembly: GCF_964252035.2. Taxonomy (NCBI): domain Eukaryota; kingdom Metazoa; phylum Chordata; class Lepidosauria; order Squamata; family Lacertidae; genus Podarcis; species Podarcis erhardii. The sequence goes on from NC_138508.1 coordinate 24,812,632, forward strand.
AAATACAGTAATAAACGTCCTTCACACTGGATCCAAAAGGCATTGTTGTATAGGCTGAAGACACTTCCACACACAAACACACACACAGAATTCCAACAATTCCCAATTTCTACTACTGGACCGAACACCAAAGAGCCCCCCCCCCCGAAGAATGGGCTTTCTGGGGGCACCAGGGGCTGCATAGTAATGGGGAAGTACAGTAGTTGGTTTTTTTTAAGTGTGCTCTTTTTTTGAAAAGTTTACTAGTTCTTTGAAAAAATAACCAGCTGCAGAGCAACATTCCATTTTCAAACAGCACTGTCATAGCTCATTTCCAGAAGTTTTCATAAATGATTATGCTACAAAACATTCAGGGTATGTTGATAAACGCAAGTTCCATCTCCTTTTAGAACACAATACAGTGGACCCTCTAGTTACGTACCGCTCTGGATATGCAACTTTCGGGTTATGAACACGGCAAACCCGGAAGTGTATAGTTCCGGGCTTCACCGCGCACACATGCTCAGAAGCACTCTGTGTGCGCATGCGCAGAAATGCTCAATCGCGCTGCACGCAGAAGCGGCGCCTCTGCCTACGGACTTTTCAGGTTGCGGACAGACCCCCGGAATGAATTTAATTTATATCCACAGGGTCCACTGTATATTGTCCTTCCCTTTATTAGATGTTAACATAATATAGGCCAATTTCCTTTGGTTCCCTTATGAGAAGGGTTAGAGAAAAAGGCCCACCTGCCTCTTTCAGTATTCTGCATGCTACATGGGACCTATTAAACCGACTAGTCTATATGTCATGAAAACAGTAACGGTAAAGGGACCCCTGACCGTTAGGTCCAGTCACAGATGACTCGGGGGTTGCGGCACTCATCTCGCTTTACTGGCCGAGGGAGCCGGCGTACAGCTTCTGGGTCATGTGGCCAGCATGACTAAGCCGCTTCTGGCAAACCAGAGCAGTGCATAGAGACGCCATTTACCTTCCCGCCAGAGCAGTACCTATTTATCTACTTGCACTTTGATGTGCTTTCAAACTGTTAGGTTGGCAGGAGCAGGGACCGAGCAACGGGAGCTCACCCCGCCGCGGGGATTCGAACAGCCAACCTTCTGATCGGCAAGCCCTAGGCTCTGTGGTTTAACCCACAGCGCCACCCACGTCCCTCATGAAAACAGTATTCTGAGTAAAATACATAGAAAAAACTGGTGCTGATATACTTCTCTTCAAAATCAGTATGAGCAGAAATAGCCCAGCTTTCAAGATATTGGAGAGTATCTGAGACAGCAAGAGCTTCATCTGTTGTTTCCACTGCAATCATTTTTACTGTTTGAAAGTTTAAAAATCACCTTGACTTTTCAGCAAAAATAAACTGATACAGGAAAACACAACAAACAAAGTTCTATCTGTTAACTTAAACCAGGAGCAGGCAACCATTTTCTTGCCAACGGCAACATTCATTTAGGGATAAACTGTCAGGGAGCACATGCTGACTGAATGGGGCACCCCTTTTCATTGTGGACCTGCAAGAAGGATGTTTTTGCCAGAGGTCTGGTCTGGTCACACTGCAGATGGTTTTTAAAATTAAGCCAAGAACCAGATGCAGTCTGCCAACACAGCCTGCCCACCTGTGAATTATACCCAACCATCTGAAGAAGCTAGTCCGCGTGTTGAGTCACACAGATGGTTCTATAATTGTAGCCTCACTTGTATAACACTAGCATGTTAACAAATTAAATTTGTACTTAAGATTCACTTAATCAAAGATATCTTCACACTATGTGTCATTTCAACAGCAATCATATCATAGGTTTACCTGCCCCAATACAGCAAAATAAGAATGACCAATTATATTTGTTGTCTATAAAATAATATATTGTTTTGTTTTTGCATTCCTCTACTTTGATCATTGCAAAAGTGTGAAAAACGGCCTTCTGACTGTAAAACAATTTTGGCAATTAATTCTGTGTACATAATTATCAGGTATAATCACTTTTAATACAGTGTCAGTAACAATATCAGCAAAACTGCAGTTAAGTTTGTTTTTAAATTATTTTTCAATCTCAAAGGGTATTTATTAACTCAAAGGTCTATTCTAAACTAGTTTTAGCGTGAAGTTATCTTTGCAGCAAAGAGATGTGCCACAATGAAGTAGAGACAAAATTAAAATTTTGTGATACATTACCACAGTTCCATTATCTGGCATCATTGGGGCTCCAATGTTTGCAGCTCCTTCTGGTCCCAAGGCAGGACCAGGACCCATTGCAGGGCCAGGCATTGTTCCTCTGTTGTTCATATTCATACCCATCATTGGAGGTGGAGGAGGAGGACCTTGGTTTCCAGCAGGTGCTGGGCTAAAGGCATCTATGCAAAACAGTCTACACTTAGAGCTGTCCTAACTGAATTTTAAAATTTACAACAATAACAAACTATACATAACATCAATTAAATGAACAAATTGCTTTTATCCTTTGAGACTGTACATTTACTTCCACCATAAGGTTTTAAGAAAAAGTTAGTTACTGAAAGTTACTGCTGAAATTAAGTGTTTAAACTGTTTATAGGTTTCAGCTCTACAATTCATACAGGTAACTGCAGTAACTTTCAAGTTGGCCCCAATCCAAAGAGGCCTGGTGCCAGCATTTGTGTGTAACGCAGCTTTTTCATAGCTTCTCCCCCCCCCATGGTTTTTAGTAAATAAATTTGAATCACAAGACAAATAAAAATAACTTAAGAGATTTACGGCAGAAGATACTATCACAGGTGCGCAAATAAGAATGAATGAAACTGAAAGAAGTCACCCAGAGGTACTTATGTTCAAGTAGTAGGCAACTTATTCAGCTTTACTAATCAGAGTATGAATCCCCTTAACTTTGTGAACACATTGTACTTATTTATACTGAAGTAGTTAACCTCTTCATTTTTAAAAACAGCTGCACATTGACTTGTAGTGGAAAATAGTAATACCCATGAGATAAGATGTGAACTGTACATTATAGAAATGCAGAAGGAATCATCACACTGTATTAAAAAATATTCGCGCACACACAGGGAGAGAGAGATAGCGAGAGCGAGATCCATGATTTTAGGGACATGTTTGTATATTCAAGTCAGTGTCCCATTACATTTAAAGCAGGGGTTTATGTTCAATAAGTTATAGAAAAAGAGGCATATGAATGAGACCTGAACCTTATACGCACACAAATTATCTTGCCACACTCCATCACTCCTGTACGTCTTTCCTATATGTTAAACGAAGAAAGCTGGACTGGCAGAAAAATGCCTAGGATTATAGGAGCACAGGGAGGTTAACATAAATGATTTTTGGGTGTAAAAATCAGCTTTACTCTACCACACCAGCTTCACATGAAACGAGGGCAGAAACATGAAGAAACAGAATATTGTTTCCACCATGATACCTACTTTGGCTCTGAAACATAGAATTTAGGATTCTAATTTTACCAGTGCCAGGAAACAGAGATGAGTGACAAGAATGGTATGCTCTATGCATTTGGTTAAGGACAGCTATAAAATGATATTCAGCTGTCATTTTAATAGTTCAAATAAAGTACTTTTAATAAAGTCTACTTAGCTAGACTTCGTAACTCTTCAGCCACAACTTTGTTTTTACAACTTTTTTTACACACACACACACACACACACACACACGGTTTTGTTGGGGAAATTACTCAAGCTAAGCTTGGCTAGAACAATGATGAAGTAGTAGGATTCTTATATATTCAAACCAAGTGCATATTTCTTAAACATAAGTAAACAAAGAACTTAAACAAACTGACAAAATGAACTTTCATTCTATTACATATAAGCCTAATATTTGAGCACATGTATGAATTATGTATTAATCTGGGTGCCAAAGCTTTCTGTATTTTATGTAGACAATTTGACTTAACTACGCCTCTCCCTTTCTTTCCTAGTAATAGGGAGAGGAAAGACCTTATGCTCCAACATTAAAGTGCTTGAAGTTCAATAAAGGCCAGTTCAATATAGGTCTGCCTGCCAGAAGTGCACATCAAAATGTTGTGCCTCAGTTGTATACTTATGGGCAACAAGACATCTTGCCCACCATCCTTGTCCACAAATCTGGAAATTACAGCAAATTCACTGAGTAAACTACACATCTTTCCAGCAGGTTAAATGTGGGGTACACTCTTCTAACATGTGGAGTCAAGCTCTATTTGGGTGTGCTGGTTGCATGAAAAATTCCTGGATCTATTTCTAAAGACAGTGTTCATAGAAGTTTTGTTCACTGTAAGTGCACTAAGAACCTTAAAGAATTTTTTAAAGAATGCTTTCAATCAGACAGCCCATTTGAAAACGCATGCTGTTTAATTAGCGCTTCCATTCACAACAAAGGAAGCTTTTTGCTTTCAGAATTAATAGTAACCAATACTAACCAGCTCAAATTAAACCACGGTTTAATTTTAAGCAGCGAGAATATGCACTCCCCCCCTTCCCTTCTACCCAAATTTCTTCTTTATTATCCATTGTTTGTTTAGTTTACCCAGTGCTATATCTAATTAATGCTTTTCTGGTTGGTCCTATGGAAGAGCATTCAGCAACTTCAGGGCTGCAATGGTAAAGGCCTCACTTCTTCTGTAGGCCAGCCCAGTCTCCACACAAGGTGGAATCTGAAGCAAGGAGAAGTAGGGTCACACATTCAGATCGAAAGGGCCAGGGAGGCTCATGCAAAAAGCAATGTTGCGTAAGATAATCAGGACTGTTTAATGCTTTCTTAGTCAACAGAATCAGCAGCATCACTCTCCTCCTACCCTCCTTCAGCACATTTCATCTCTGAAGACAACCGAAGCAGTTTCAGTTTCAAACCTAGGTCTGAAACTAGAATGAAATGAATCTGGGTAATCAGCTTCATCCAAGACTGACTGAAGCATGTGCAGCTACCACCCTTTTGAGCATCTTGCCTCAACAAGGATAATTAGATAATGTCTCTAGGTTCAAATATGGTTTCTTCAGAATGGTCAGAAGATATAACTAGAAAGCAGTAGTGGCCACAAAATCTTAGCCATGGTTAGAAGAGTGGGGGAATTAAAGCATGAAGGAGTGTAGCACATTCTCAGTTGCTAAACCATAGCAGGCAATTGGGTGCTCCCCCATAATAAATCACTGTGGTGATACTGTATACATAGTGCTAAACTTAATAGAGCATGAAATTTTCACAAAGGTGCTTCATTAATGCCAGTTACAATGAGGAGACTTTGATAAATGTTAATTGTACTTTGTTTCCGATCGTTTTCCAGAATCATCTTCCATAAATAGCAATGTATTCAAAAACTTAAATAAGTGAATCTCAAGAAGTAATTTTTTAAAACCCACGACCTTTTCTTTTTGTATTAGATACAATTCGTATTTTGCTTTTCTTCAGAAACAGTCTTAAAATGAAAAAAGTAACAACCCACCGGCCCATATTTAGTATGTTCATTTGCTTTTTCCTAATGTTAAGATAACTCACATTTGAAACAAAAAATCCTGAAGAACAAGATTCACTACAGAAATAAATATTTCAAGAATACTTCTCAATGTATAATACTCATAAGTAACATGTACAGTCTCAAATAAACTTTGAAATAACAAGAGCCTTTTGCTTCAGATCCCTACCTCCCATGTTTAATGCTCCACGAGGACCCATATCACCCATTCTCATTTCCTGTTCTCTCTGAAAGTAAACATAATTTTCACAATCAACCTATCACTTATTACTTTAACATTCTCATCTTTTCAAGCAACATCAAAACTTAATTTGTCACAGTTATTACAAAATAAATCAAATTTTCTGATTTACGCAATATCAGAGGAATCCTGCAAAAAAGAAGTTTTAAAACTGAGTAAATTATTGAAGTCCTACAATTTGGGGCTTGCTGAGAAAGTTTAAGTACACAAGATTCTTCCAACTGAGATATCTAGAGATAGAGGATCTCGTGTAAATGTTATTTTTGCTCAAGGTCAAAGGAACAAGGAGGAGTAAATGAAGTTGAGACTCTCTTCTGATCACAAACCTGGCAGAATCAAAGAGGTGGATAACAACTAAACAAGCCCCTAGAGGTTGACTACACATCTGGACTGCATACTCTCAACTCAAACTTGTACATTCTTGAGCTTTGGTGTACAGGCATCCAGTGCAACAGGGGCAATGTTCTGGTCCCCAAACAGACAACAGATAATAGCTTGAGAAATATTACTTCTGCACCAGGTCGTAGTGCACCCAGAGACAGTATAAAGAAACTACCAGGATCGAGAATCAGCAACAATTTAGATTAGTGTATAGGGATTTAATTTGTTTGTATGATTCTTCTCACAATCCTGAGATATTCGGAACAAATAGTATGTACTGACCCCTAGGAGCATGAAAGTATGTTGTTGTTTTTTAGTTATTCTTCTTCTGAGCCTTAATAACAAGCACATAATATCAAAAAATGGGCCGTTTGGAATGATATTGTTTGAAGTCTTAAAAATGTTTCAGACTGGAAGCTTTATGTGCAATGGCCATAAATTAAGAAAACTCACAATATAGAATACAAATAGCAGCAGTAGGTCACTATCGTAAGGCAGGTGAGCAAATACTCATTCACCAGTAGCCTGTACTGAATTAAGAATGGTCTCGGCCAGTAAGAATCAGGCAGGCAAACTCAGAAAATTGAAAATGAAGGGGTTTTTTCAAGCCTTCAAATAACTAAAAGCTATGTGTAGGTGGAAGATTAAGTGTCTCTGTGTGTTATTGGACTTGTTTACAATACTGCCATATGGGCTTAAAATCATACTACTTATCATTTTAGATTAATGTGCAAGTACACTGAACTGTGCTATTAAGAAAAGACACAACTATTAATATATTATCCCTTACAATCCAAATCATGCAAAACACAGGTGTTGAATTCATTACTAAAAACCAGGTCTATAAAAGAGATGGAACAATATTCATCAAAAGCAAAATTAGGACTTAATGGTAGCATTCATAAAATGGGGTGGGGAAGGGGGAGTAAGCTGACTTTTTAGTGAAGTCAAAAGGCTAGTAGAACACAGATATTATTGGAGATTAAAAGTTTGTGTGGGTTTTCAAACAATTCCATTAATAGATAACTTGAAGAAATTCAGAAAGGAGTTATTAAAAACTGCAACACAGAATAATAAAGTCAAGACACACAGTTTTCCACTTTCCCACCTTACAACCAGAGGCAACCTAAGGCAATACACACAAGAAAACCATGAAAAGTCAAGCAGCTCTACATAAATAAGCTGTTCTGATAAATATATCCAACCATTACAAGATTAAAACCAAAAATATTAAAATTACTGTAAGACTAAAAGTGGTCAGTAACAGTATTAAACTTCCTAATAAAATTTATAAATATTGAAGCATCAGATTTCAAACAGCTTCAATACAATATGTTTACAAGCCAGTTTAGAATACTGAGAGAAGCCATGCGCCCCTGACATCGATTGCAACTTAGCACAGACTGCAGACTCCACTGAAGTCACAAGAATGGAACTGTGCAAATATCATAGGTTAAATGAGAAAACCCATTTTCAGAATTTTTTTTAAGGTACCCCTTTCCCAAATATGATACATTTTCTCATGTGGAGAAAAAAATTTCAAGAAAATGCAGAATTATAAAGTGTTTAGTTCTACTTAAGTCATTAATAGACTCACAGAACCAAGAGTGTCGTATGCTCTTTCCGGAAAAGCAGTAGTATTGTTAGCACAAAGTACTAAAAGCCAGTATTCAGAAGTACAAATGAAAGTTAGACATGCAGTCAAATATTCCATATTTGTATGTAAGTATGTTCCAAGACAGTTTTAATAAAAATTTAGCAGAACATGAATACTTGTAATGTCAACATAAACAACACAAAATGGATAGAATACCACATAACCTCCAGGCTAATACAGCTGAAATATAAAATTTATACAGCTAAATGTGTGTACTATTATAGCAGAGAAGTAGGTTGTATGTACCTGGACAAATAACACATGCAAAACAATGGACAGAAAGCTGTATGGTTTAGAGGTGGGAAGGACTTTGAACTTTTGTTAACAGAAAATTGGGGGGGGGGGGGAGAGAAGCTTTGTTGGAGTAATTAGGCAGCACCTCGCTGTGAAAACCGCTCAGCTGTATTTCATTCTGAAACCTCTGTGCAGCTGGTTTAAATGCTCAAGAGAAAAATAGGCTCCAGACAGGTCTGCCACCCAAGTACTACCCACCAGCTTGGCCGTGATTCGCCATTTCAAATCTGAATGGCAAGGAGAGTCCCAGTAGTGCAGGAAGAATCTCACCCCCCAGATTAGCAATGGCTGCATTGGACCGTAATTGCCTCTGCTCCCGATATGGTATGGGGTCTCTGTAGTTCATCCTGAAACCTCTGTGCCATTACAACTATTAACCTTTTAATCAAAGTGCAAATTGCATCTACAAAAAGAAATCATTCATACTTCTATACAGTGATGTTGACTAAGCCCAGTTTGCTCACTAGGCAGTTCAGGTAAATTGTGAAAGAAAAGAAAATGCAAACGTTCCTAAATGTATGGCTCATATTACGTTTCACATTAGATACGATCATCATGTATTTTACATTGCATTGTATATGTACATCAAATTTAATTTCATCAGATTCACACTTAACTGGAGGAGTTACCCTTTGAAAAGCAAAAATGGGTGGGTGATGTCTGGCAACACCCCCAGAATTACTCTCTCAAATATCTTACCTTTTCCTTAGAGAAAGTAACTCTCATCACCCCTAGATGTCAGTCCACAAAATATTTACACCCAGTAAGGGACATCTTCAGTGGGAGAGCACCCAAAATCTGTTTTGTTTTTCTCAGCTTCAGCAGCTTTTTCTGAGAGAGCCATGTCACACAACCATTAGCTGTCAGTTGTGTTAGCAAAAGCATTTACATCCCACCTATGATTTTTGCAGAAAGCTAAACTTTTGCAGAGGAAACACCAATAGTGTTTCGTCAGGTTCGGTGAAGCCATTACACTAGCTTCCTAGCAGTTGGGCTGCTCGTGCTTGAGAGTAAGGTAGGGGTTGGCATAACACAAACACAACACTGCAGCCAATGTTCTTGCGCTAACCTCCTGAACTCCTCACCAATTTGCCCTTCCTCCTTTCAGTAAACAACAGCACCCGACCTCCCAGGAAGCTAGCATTGCAGTTGCACCTCAGATGGCAAGCCGCTTTTGGGAAACACCTGCAAACATAGCATTCTGTATTAGTTAGCAAAAGTAAAAATTCAATATATAGGGCAGATTATTGAAGTGAAATGAAGGAACAAACCTAGCAATTGGTTCAGGGCCAAAAAATAATCTGCCAACACAAGATGGGGAAATATTTTGAATACTTTTTTTTTTTTTTTTGGCAAACACATAAATAAATATTTCTTATCTTTGAGGCACAGGGGCAGCTGTGGATTACTCTAAAACTGGTATTTTGCTGTTTCATATAGTTTAAGGAGAACATCTAAATAAGAATAAAGTAATTTGAAACATTCACTCAGTATCAAACTGACAGTTTACAGCAAATGAAGGCTCCTTGGCAAACTGCACATCTTCTGAAGTTGTGACGGGTGATGTCTACCACAAATAAGCTCTCCACTGTATCTCTCCATGAGCAAGTGCAGAGACACATTTTACCATTTCCTCTATACAGCCTCAAGCTATTATTGCTGGGATACTGCCAGTCTTCCTCTGTATCAAAGAAGCAAAAAGGGAATTTCACATCATTTGTCCTATTATCCTCATTAATCCTATAATAGTAGCAAATTCATTCTTCAAGTGTGGTCCTTATTAAGCCAAAATGGCACCACTCATGCACAAATGTTTCCAACGTTAAAAGTGAGAGCCACCCAAATTAATCAATGGAGAAATCCAAGATTTTAATATAGTTGAAATTGGGCACCAGATTGTTCACCCCACCCCAGGAAGACACCAAAAGGTAGTAGAAAAGAATCCAACAGCACTATTCTCTAGGCAACTCACGTGATATAAAATACAAATAAAAACAGGGTGATTAAAAAGAAAAGGCTGCATTAAAATTTCTAGCGTGGAGAAGAACAGAAGTAGACAACCCAAACGTACAGAACTTATAAACTGTAGTTCATAAGTTAACCACACTCAGAATTACCATGGACTCTCTGGAGAGGACATTCTAAATCTGAAATGCCACCATTGAGAAGGCCATTAAGTAGCATTCACCAGCCTCACTTCACTTGGTAGGGCCTCTGAAGAGAATCTTACGGTTTGAGTAGGTTTATTTTGGAGAATGCAGTATTTCAGGAAGCCTGGTCCTACACTATTTAGAGCTTTAAGAGGCTAAGACCACAAATCTGAATTAGGTCCACAGTTGGAATGGGAATCTGAGCAACTGATAAAAGTACTGGAACAATATGCTTAAGTTCCTGCTCTAACTCAGGCTGCAACCCCAATCCCATTTACTTGGGAGTAAGCACCACTGAATTCAACCAGAATTACTTCTGAGTAGAATTGGTGAGGATTTAACACACTCCATAATATGTGAGAAAATATGACACTGCCAGACTGCAGTGTCACACAAAGCAACCTCTGGCTTCTGCTTTGGCTGAAGCATTCTGACCTTTGATGCACCTTTAAATGCAATCATTTCAGGGTCAAAGAAGTCCTTATCTCAGCCATGAATAATGAAAGCCAATTTACTGGAGAGTCCTGAACATAAGAAAGGACTGCCCTCAGGTCTTTGGGTATAGGGCACTATACAATTTAAATAAATAAATAAATACTGGCCCTGCAGTAATCAAGTCTCAAAGTTACCAATGCATGCGCATGATTTCTTTTACTACCCGCTGGTGCAAGGAAGGCATATTCAAACTTTCTGTACTATGCAGGAGCCTGTTTTTCCTGCCCCTCATTAGAACTTAACTCGCTTTCAAAATGCAAAGTGTGGAGCGAATGGCCAAATAATTGACAAGTGTTATCAACCTACCCTGTTATCCGTCAGTCAAAGGAGAACAGGGAATCACTTGCAAAGAAAAAAATACATATTGAGCTTAGGACTATTTCAAATGAATCTATATAAACTGTTAATTTCATTAAGGCTTGCTCCTTAATTTTTGCAGCTCTGTTCAAGGAGGCAACCAGTGATCATGATTCAACTACTTCTACATACAGAAATGCTTTCCTGAGGGAAAGCCCTCACTTGCCTATTCAAAGTGCAGGAAAAATTGAGGACTTTTCTGCTTCAAAATTTCATTTTCCACATTACTCGAGTTACTTTTCTTGGTTAGCAAAACTGGCATATTAGCTGCTATTTCCAGCCATGTGAACAGACTCAAGTCTTCAGGGAAAGGCCATAAATATGTTCAAAGTTAAGGATAAAAATAGAAGCTATGACCAAAAAATTAAGTCTGTGGTCTCATTGAGCCAATCAGTCCTATCATTTTTATGTCTTTCAGATTTGTTAATTGCATCACAAATGCAGTCATCAGACAAAGTATGGTAATTTGTGACATAAATGAACACGTGCAAAGCCTCCAAGTACAGTATCCCATTCCCGAGAAAAAATACTACTAGATTAGAAACCCCTTTTGTGAGTGTTGATATTGCTGTACTCTCCAATCTTGACTTCAAAAGAACAAGACAGTTTAACAGAACTTTCCTAGGATGATTCTTCTGGCTGACTTCAAAAGCACCTGTCTTGACTTCTATTCTAAATACCTGGAACTATCCAATAAAGCTGTGAAGCACATTGTGCCTTTTCCTACAATATTTCTATGAAGGGAAATTTTGTGCATCTGCAGCATTGAAATCAAAATATTGAACCAAGCTGGATATGGAACCAGATTTAAGGTAGAAACTTCCATTGCTTCAACCATAAATCCAATATTTAAAAACTGCAAAACAGCACCAGCCATCTCAGTAAATGTCTCACTATAATACATAAGCAAATGTTCATTCTGTAGAATGACTATAATAAATCACGTCTTGTACATACATGTTATTATTTATTTTCTCAATTAATGGAGCCTAACGGTTAAGCATTAATGAACAGGAAGAAATGTATTCCTTCTAAAAACTATTTTCAAGGTTTCCGTTAAAAGATAAATATTCCCTCAAATATACATCCAGGTGTGGTTGCATAGCTCAGCAAATTGTGTATTAAATCTAACCATGTTATTCTTAAATATATTTGACAGTACGGACTGGCAAAAAAGAATTAACCCTCAAGAATGGACTTATTGTCAGGTAAATATATGAAGGTTTTTGACGGAGTAATTCAACTGACATCGTGTGACATGTTTGTGTATATTTAATTCTTAGGTACAATAATCACCAACCAATGTAAAACTATCACATCAATTTTAAAGGCATTTTTTCATCTCATTCTTCAAGCAAGCTTATGTAGGAAGCTGGAACACCTATTCTGAAGTTTATTCCCACAAGAAAAATACTATTTGCTTCATTCAGCTAATTCTCTTAGAGAAATGAAAAATAAATAGATCAAGAATATCTCTAAATGCACTGAAACAATTGAAACAATTTCACGGTGCTGTCCCCAATGGTCAAGACTTTGTTTTCTAGACTTAATTCACAATACATACAGCAATCCTTTCCTAGATGGTGTTGGATCTAGGAAACCAGCAACCCAGCGGAATGGGTGGCATATAAAATAATAATAATAATAATAATAATAATAATAATAATAATAATAATAATTACTATTATTGTCTTTATACAGTTCCAGCACAATCAGCTTCTTATTTAAAGTTGATCATGTCAGATACCATAATATAACTACTGTACATAAAATATTTTAAATGTATTTTTAAAATAGTAATTAAAAACTATATGTATCACAATTAAATATATACACATTCCAATTGACCTCAGAAGCAGCATGGATTTCATGAACAACAAGCTGCCTGTCACCATAAAAACATATATGAGCTGCTGTGATATCATTAATACTTCAAATACCACAGAGGGGGACATGGGCCAATCATAACTGTAGAAAATTCAGTGCAACTGCTGTGAATGTCAGTTTGATTATCCAAAACCTTATACAAGGCAGAAGGATGACCCATGTATACACTACAGAGGCTAACAAGAGAAAAAACATTACAAGGCCTACTGACAAAAGAGGTTGGATCATTTGGTGGGTACATATAAGTACAAAGAGGTAGAAGGAAGCATGAGGGGTACACATAACCACTCATGATAGACAATAATTTTATTACATTCCTACTGCATAGATGACATGTAATGTAGTTTCATATTACTTTTTATAATGCTGGCAATTGAAGATTATTAGGAACTGAGAATATTAGCAAATTATAGCACACATTTGTTCTATTTAAAAATGCATTAAGTATACAGGCATACTTCTAGTTAATATCCAAAAAGTTTATTTCACTAACGAAGTCCTGACTGTAAAGAGTGCTTACCTATGAAAGGGAAATCTTCGGGAAAACAGCATTCACCATTGCCCTTTTATTGAGAAATACTAAGATTTTAAGCAATTAAACCATTATCAGACATTTCCTTAGATCAATTCAGTGAACTGCTCAGCATTATAAAACTTCAGTGCCTTAACATGATACTGAACAGATCCCCATTCTTCAAGCCAACAGAACTAAAAAGAAATGCTTCATATATGTTAATTTCCGACATGGATGCCACTTCTGTTTAGAATGTTTGTAAATTCTAACTCAATGAATGGTATAGAAACATTTGATGGCACAGCATGGTCAGATAAGCAGACATGGAGCTGATCAATAGCCTGGATGGAAGACAATCAGGAGACCAAATAAGCATAATCTTAAGCACACATGTACCACAGCCAAATATATTCATCATGCATGAAAAGTAATATGCATATAGGAAATTCATCAGCTATGAAGTGATCTTCAGTCACCTACAAAGAGCACAGTTCATTTTCACAAGTTTAAGTGGCTAAAGGTTTATATCATGCAATCACTTGTATCTTGAAGCATATCAAATTGAATGATAGAAGCCTTATCTTTATCTCTGTAATAAATGTTCTGGAACCATACTGCAAACAACATGCCATGGAAAAGAAAGTATAAGCATTCAAGGGGGTCAACGTTTATATCTCAAACCTGCATGGAATCACAAAATCTCACAAGTTATTTTAGCTGCAAATCCAATTACCAAAAAACTACCGTACAGTGGTGCCTCGCAAGACGAAAAGAATCCGTTCCGCGATTCTCTTTGTCTAGCGGTTTTTTCGTCTTGCGAAGCAAGCCCATTGACGGCTTATCGGATTAGCGCTATTAGCGGTTTAGCGGCTTTTAGCGGCTTATCGGATAAGCGGCTTAGAAAAAGGGGGGGAGGGGGAAAAACCCGCAGGAACTCGCAAGACATTTTCGTCTTGCGAAGCAAGCCCATAGGAAATTCGTTTTGCGAAGCACCTCCAAAACGGAAAACTCTTTCGTCTAGCGAGTTTTCCGTCTTGCGAGGCATTCGTCTTGCGGGGCACCACTGTATTAAAGAACTGAAGGGATCAGTAGTACTGAATAATCTTTTTGTCCTTTTGTATACTAAGTAAAGTGATTTGTATAGTGAGCAAGCACACTGCAAAGATCTACTTCAGTGGTACCTTGGTTTACAAACTTAATCCGTTCTGGAAGTCCGTTCTTAAACCGAAACTGTTCTTAAACCAACTGCCACCGGTTCCCTTCCACCATTCAGTTTCCGTTCTTAGACCAAAGTAAAGTTCGTAAACCGGGACACTATTTCCGGTTTTGCGGAGTTCGTAAACCGAATTGTTCTTAAACAGGACTTTTCTTAAACCGAGGTACCACTGTATATGCAAAACTGTGATCAAAGAAGCAAGAAAATAACAGAAACAGAGCAGTGGTTACACATAAATGATACACTGGTTGCTTACCTTGAAGATGCTTTCTCTCATAGAGTGAACAAAGCACCCATCAACCCTCCACCCAGGGGACAAGCAAATACTCATTTGACTAGCTTCAGTATGCATCCCAGTCCCTGGTGGCTCCTCCCCAGTTTCTGTCCATGGCACAGATATAGACAGAAACCTGTGGAGTTTATTTAACACATTTATAGACCACCTCACAGCATTAACACCATTTAAGCAGCGTAGAAGAATGGAATAGGACATCAAAATACAAATTCTAAAAATAATGAAATCATTTCAACGAGCTATAAAATAAAAAAAACAATAAAACCATATTTACACATTCTAAAAACAATACAACTATTTCTGGGGCTCTACAATTTACATTCCTTAAATGACTGAGTTAGACCCCAGGAAAAGCCTTCTTAAACAAACTATATTCAGTAGGCAAGAGGTTTAGAGGCAAGAAGTGTGGGAGACTGCACTTAAATACAACTAGCATGCATGAATGCTAGCAAGTATATGAAGAGGTGAAGACAATACAGCTGGATTCCCAGACTCAACTTGGGCATGCTCCCTCTTCTCCAATGAGAGGAAATAAAGCCTTCTCATCCTCTTCTCTCTCTGTATTTTTTCCACAGATTTGGATTTTCCCATAAGAATCAGGTGAAAGAGAAACAAAGCAGAAAAAGCAGAGAATTGGGAAGAAGGGTTTAAAATGATCAAAGGAGCAGAAAACCTCGATGAAAAACTAGGATTTAAGGTAACCAAGATATTACTAACATTGTGAGGCTCAAAGAACTCTGTCCCAGGCAAAGCATGGCATGAGACTTGGGAAGAGTCACTAGGTCCTGGGAAACATTAAAAAGGGTGATGGGTCACTAGGTCCTGGGAAACATTAAAAAGGGTGATGGGTCCCTTCTTCACCCCAAGCACAGAAATGTCAATCTCCTGGTATTCTCAACAGTGGTAACATGGTGCTCTATATAAACCTGTGGCACCAAGGCACAAGCCTGTTTCTTACCTACTTTCATTATTTCTATATATCCTGAGGCATAATGTTGTAGGGGAAATAGTAAATATATTTATCAGATGTAGGAATATCCTGAACTTTGGACACAGACCTAGCAATAGAACCCATCAGCCAGAATGAAAATTGATCCACAGATACTAATTTTTCCCGTTTTGACTAACTTGGATCGTGTTAATCCCCAATGTACATCCCTCAGTTAAATATATTTTCACCCGTTATGTATTCTCCCCACTCCCCAGACAGTTAAGAAGTGTTAAGATGTCTTCTTAACACATTTCCTCCAGATTCTTGATGCCCAAGCAAAAAAGCTCAGTTAAGTATGTAAGACCATAACTGCTGGATCAAATCAAAGGCACATCTAGTCCAGCATTCTGTTCTCACACTGGCCAACCTACTTGTGATCCCAGCAAATGGTTATTCTGAGGACTAGTGCCTCGGATATATCCATCATTGCTAATAGCCATTGACAGCTATATCCTACATGGATTTGTCCCCTTTTATAGCTTGTCCAAACTATCACAACTTCCTGCAGTAGAAAAATCCATATTCAACTATGCACTCACTGTGTGAAGTACTTCCTTGTGTATCACCCAACATTCAGCTTAACTGAATGAACCCTCATTCTAGTATTGAGAGTTAGCTATTTACTTTACTATAAGTGTTTTTGGTGACAGAGTGCTGGAGACAGAAATTAAATGGCCCACTTTTGGTTCTGAGGTAGGCATGGTTAAATATAAGCAAACTGTGATATTGTTGGAACAAAAGAATTCATGACCCCATAAAGAGCTAGGCTGTAGTTGTCTTCCCAGCAGCCAATAGTCCTGCAGGGTATTCAGATGGAGCAAACCTTCACTGAATGTCCAACAGTACAGCCAATGCATCTCTTACCTCCTACTCACCATCCCAAGCTGGGAATGGGGGAAGTATGGTTTTTGCATTATCTAAACAAATGTTTCTCAAACTTGGGTCTCCTTGACAGTTGTTGGACTGCAGTTCCCATCATCCCTGACCACTGGTCCTGCTATGTAGGGATGGTGGGAGTTGTAGTCCAACAACAGCTGGAGACCCAAAGTTTGCGAAACACTAATTTAATCTGTTGGAAAACTCTCTGCTGAAACTCAGTAGTCTGTAAATTCACTTGACAAAACTTTTTCTTATCCTGTCATTGTCCCTCTGAACTCCAATAAAACAATCCTTACAGTTTAAGATAGAATCTCTTGTATTTTCATGTCACAAGCAAAGTGCTATGAAGTACATTTCTCAGATTAAAATTACATGTAATTAAGGGTGATCCACAACCAGAACTGTTTGGTAGTGGCATTTAAACACCAATAAGTCTCCTTTCTTATTTGATTTATGAACTGCAAGGACAAAGGCAATTAGTGGCAGTTATATTAAAACAATTTGACAAGGGTTGCAGATGATGGTAGCTGGAAAGGGGGGGGGGGGAACTATTCCATATACCCTGTGCATCACAAGGAAACATTACTGAGAACAGCAGCCCTTAAAGACATTTCAGGAAAAGGAAAAACTCAAGAGTAATATATTCATTGCGTCACTACTAATATGTACTAAGTTAATTAGGAAGTTTCCAATTTGAAATTATACATATATTAATAACTGCCTTTCACTTACTTCACAAACTGCCAATACATATTAAACAGTAACCCTTAATGAAAGCATTTTCAGTAAGCAAAAGAAGTGCTAAATCAACTGAATGTTTAGCATCACCATGCGGCAGATTCAAGTAAAGACCTTAAAAAGTGGCTAACTTTGAGGACTTTGACAGGAAGCCTCGACTGTTGGTGCTTAGCTGTGGTTTAAAGAATAAATTAAAATCAAATAAACATACTAATTTTAGAGAATCCTCAATACTGATACTAGGATCACAGAAATAAAGTCAGAACTGAGCATACTCTGATATAAAAACTATTGAAGATGGCATGGTATACAGCAGGCATGTCCAACTTTCAAGAGACTGTGATCTACTCCCACTATAAAAAAACTGACCATGATCTACCAAAGTTGTTGAGCTTTATTCAGGAAGCCAGAGTTGTTGAACTTTGATTGAGCTTTTTCCGGGGGGGGGGTGTTGTTGGGGTCCCACAATCGACCACAGACCCCACGCGATCAACCAGTAGATCACGAGCAACCTGTTGGACATCCCTGGTATACTGTATAGTAGGGATGTCCAACAGGTCGATCGGGATCGACTGGTCAATCCCTGGGAGGTTGCAGTCGATCGCTGTCTCATTTTCCTTTGCTTTTGCCTAAGAGCACCTGACCCCACCCCCGCCTAGATTTTCTCCTGATATCTGTAACAGAAGATGGAGTTTTTGCTGTGAGGCAAAACGCTTTCACAGCGCTGTTTTGGTGAGCGACTAATCAAAGTCCCTCCCCCAATGGAACGCCAACAGAAGGGGCATAAAACGGGGTCAAACACTTTGCTCAACAACTTTGACCTGAACCCAAAAAAGGGGGTAGATCACTGTCAGATTTTAATTCTGAAAGTAGATCGCAGTCCCTCGGGAGTTGGCCATCCCTGCTGTATAGGAACGATTAAGTTTATTATCTATCGGTAAAATGCAAAAACAGGGATCTCTTTTTAATTTTCCAAAACATAGGAAGCTGCCTCACATCATGCTCATTTCATCTAACCAAGTATGGCCTACCTACTCTATCTGGCACCAGCACTCCAGGGTCTCAGTCAGTGGCCTTCACTTACTGTTTAATCCTTTTAAAAGAAGTTGATGGGGATAGAACCTGGACTTTCTGCAAGCAAAATACATATTCTACCACAATTCTCTTATGATTTCATTTTATGATTGCTTTTACCTATGTACTGATTAAAGGCATTAAATTACAAACATTTCATATTTACCATCAAAACTGCCCAGAAATGCTTGTTAAGCTAACTTTAGGAAGCTAATAGAAAAGTGCTAATCTGCACCCTAAGTTAACAGTGATTTGCACTGTAGGCAAGTTAAATAACTTTTCCTCTGGCCAAAAGCACTATCCCAAACTATGTGAATGGTAAACTGTGGGTGGAATTCAACTAACTCTTACTCAGAGTACACACTGAAATTTATGAGCACAACTAATATAAGCCCATTCATTTCAATTAGTATTCTCTGAATAAACATCAGTTGAATTCTACCCTAAGTATCTACTGGGACATGACTGAAGGTTGGCAGAATTTTTATTTGTTTGCTTCCATAGTAAAATAGCTTCAATAAAAATTGTAAGTGGTTTTCTTTATTTAGCAACTTGTAATTAATATGCTGATATTGTTTATGAACTACACACGTTTCAAGTAGAAGCATCTGAAAATTAATTCTGTGTTAACTCTAAAAACAAGGACTGTTTTTGTGGTTCCAAGTACACTTACCATTTATGCCTTCCTTTTAATTAAAAAATGTTGAAGATTACGTAAGTAGACTTATTTTCACAGTTCAAGAAACAAAACTTAAGTTGTTTATAAATACATACAAAAAATTGTTTCAAATTTAATTCTGCAATAAAGTGGCATTGTCAAAATAATTGGGACAGAGAACACAGATAAAACATTTTTATAATCAGTCAACCCCCCCCAGTGTGATTCAGCAAAAGTAAAAAAATTATTATTAAAACAGAAGTTAAATAGTACTGCCAAAAACTCTACACAAGCCAGTTTTGTTTTCCCTTCCCATTCATTTAAAAACACTTACATGCTGTTTGACAGAATAATAAGGTTCTACTGGTACTAACATATTAAAATTCAAAGATACAGGATGTCTTTACCTTAACTCATCTCATAAAACAAATCATAATTTAAGGAGATGAGGCACATGAAAAATGTATCACAACCAAAAAGCGTTACCAATTTAAAGATCACTTGACATAAACAGTGAAAAAAATCTTCGGTGAAAAAAAGTCTCTCCAGTACTGGCCAATCTCACTAACCAAAACAGCAGAAAAATGGGGACGACCTCTGCTGTTAATCTTAAGAGTGCAGGTATGTAGATATGGGTGAAGGAAGTCCTTCAAGTTGTTCAGGCCCAAATCATTTAGAGGCTTTAAAAGAGTTAAAACTAGCCTATTAAATTGGGCATGAACTGCACTGGCAGCCAGTTGCATGAACTCTTCTACCCACCCAGTTCCCAAAACCCAACCCTCACACATGTCCTGTTCCTTCCTCTTGCAGGTTCACAACTCTATGAGAAGAAAATCTACCTAAGGTGAGGATGGGGCTCTCTTTAAGGTTCACAGCAGATTCTGGGATTAAAAGGGCTACAGCATGTACATGGCTATGCCATGTGGACTTCGCATGGCATATAACTCTGTGCTAACTAGGGTTACACAAGCGAAGCTGTTTATTGCACTGTCTTCCTTCTAACTTTTAAGAGGTAGCAATGGAGGCACCTGCCAACTCGGAGAGTTTTAGTTAAAATGTTTACAAAATTATAGAAAAAAACGTTAGCATAAATGCTTAATTTAATATGCAACTTGTCCAGACTTCACACATGCAGGTTTTATCCACATTCATTGGAACAGAGTAGACGATGTGCCCTTCTAACAAAGCAAGGAAAACATATGAGTGAAATTTTTCCCCTACTAGTATAGTTACATCACCCTCTTTTTTTCACAAGAAAATGTTCAGAATGCATGAGCACCACCCATATTTTCCTCTGGAAGAAGAGAGCAGAAGAAGCCCTGGACAAACAGGGCTTTCTACATAAAAGCTAACCCGCTGGACCAAGACCCACAACTACATAAAATGTTATAGAATCTTTCAGGTTCTGTAGTACTTTAAAAGGTTATTAAACTGTAGGCAAACATTAGCTAAAGAACTACACACAGCTGGATGATACCACATTCCAACATAACATTAACTTATAGAGCAAAAATGTCATACCAGCTTTATGGAAAGTAGTCATGAAGTGTTGCTGCTGAAGCACATTAGCCTCAAGATAATTATTACTGCTGCTTACAAGCAAGTGCAATTACATCTATTTTGCAACATCTTGAAAACAACTTCTTTTTCAAAGTAGATTTAGAAGCAAATTCTGGGGAAAGAAGGCAAAATGAACATCCCTCCCCCACCCCAAACTTTCAGCTACCTGCTACATTAAATGATTATCCTCTTTCGAACAGAAGGTTTTGTAAAATGTTCAGATCACCACTTCAAGTAGTCACATCCACTAGTTCACAGAAGATAGGCCTCCGAATGATAAAATTTATGGGCGCATGTTGGACAGTACCAACCAAATACAGTTTCAAATTGTTAAGTTATAACTCAATAAACAGCATATTGTGAATTTACATATATATTCCACCTACTATAAATTAGTATGCCAAATTCTGTAATTAAAACTCGCCCTATCCATTAGGTTAAAGGTGGGTTTTTTAAAAAGTGCAACACATTTCACAACCTATCTTTCATATCCCCTCCCCATGCTAAATAAAATGAACAGCTAATATGTATCATTTAATCTTCATCATTAATAACATTTGCCTTACGAGGATTTCTCACA
Source organism: Podarcis erhardii (assembly GCF_964252035.2). Taxonomy (NCBI): domain Eukaryota; kingdom Metazoa; phylum Chordata; class Lepidosauria; order Squamata; family Lacertidae; genus Podarcis; species Podarcis erhardii. The sequence continues at coordinate 24,834,049 of NC_138508.1, forward strand.
AACCAATTGATGGTTTGCATGTATGCACAGCAGTTTTCATGCATCTCACAGCACCTTGAACACAATTCAGTGGAGGCAACTAATACATTCTGCCGGAGTAATTGAGTGCTGTACAATCATGCATTAATCATATCTGCTACAGCATAAATGAGAAAAAATAAATGCATAAAAATTGTAATATAAACACTATTTTTAAAATTCCAGGAGATGATCTGAAGACTTTTCTCCAATTAAAGTTAGAAACACTTGGGTGAAGAGCATGACAAAAGTCTTTACAAATCATTCCACACGCCAGCTGACTGCTTTGCAGAAAAATCACCAGGGACAATAAAGGATCAAAGGTGCAACACAAATGAATAATCAGAGGAAAAACACACTTAAGAATGGTGCAGGCGCAGCAGAATTTAAGACCCATACGAGGACATATAACAGAACTGTAGGAACACAGCAAATTCTGGTTATTTTATTTCAGCAAACCTCTCTAAGGAATTTCACCCCCATGTAAGTTTAAATGTGAGAGGTGAGCATAGTTATAAAACATACCATATAGCACCTTCCTAACCATTCATGCAGTTGAACTTTCAATATAGATATTAAAGTAGAGGGAAGCCTTTTTCCAAAGTTTTATTTAAAAACATGGAAAACATGGAAACTGTCTTAGGAACCATTTTCTCTTTTAAAATTATGCTTTTGTTGAGATTCCCTTCCAACTCTACAATTCTATCATTCTATGACTAGCTGTAGCTCTCTAGCATCTCAGACAGGTCTCTCTCATTACCTGCTGCCAGATTTCTTTTCTAACTTAAAAGTGCCAGGGGCTGAATCTAGAAATTTCTGCTTCCTAAGTATATGCTCTGTCACACAGGTATGCTCCCCCTCGTTTACATAATATATTTTCTATTCTTAAAAGTAGTAATTTTAGATTGGATGCCTAAATATTGCAAACTTACATGTTTCCCCAAATTTCCAAGCAATTTCCCCCCTTGTATTCAACAATTCTGGAAATTTTGCATCTTGACTCTAGGGTACAAGTCCAGGCATCTGACCCATCTGCTACAGTGAATGACAGGAGAGGGATGCCAATGTGGCTATAGTTGTATTTCCTTCCTATGGACAAATACAACCTGCATTAAAAACATATCCTCTTACAGATGAACCTGAAGGGTGACTTCAACAGGGTCCAAATGACAATTCTGACCCTTCTCTGCTTTCAAGAAATATTCTCCCCCCCCCCTTTGTACTACTTCCACTTTCATTTAATCATCTGTATTTCTTTTTTTGCCTTTGACAAAACCATTAGAAGCTGTTTGTTTCTGGAAACACATCTTTATCTTTATATAGGATATAAAAAATGTTCCCAGATTATTATTTTGTATGTATGATAACGTATAAGTACAGAAGACACTATCTAGCAATTCTGCATTGGAATAATTATTTGAATAATTATTTCTTCATTTTTATTGGTACCTTGTAGAAGAGGAAAGCAACAATGGAACAAAAATACCCCTTTATTTGAGTTTCCGTATACTAGCTTCTCATCATATCACATTTGCTTCATGTGTACTACAAAGTCTTCCATGGCAGAAAAAATCAGAGTTGAATTAATGCCATTTTTGTGTGTGCAAATTTGACACAAAGGAAATTACAAGCAGTACAGTCCTGGGAAAGCTGAAACATATGCTTTTTCTGACAGTTGCTCTCACTGCAAAGGATTGTACAGACAGTAGTTTCTGTTCTATTAGTACTAATGCTTAGAATCTAAGCCACAGACAACATAAGTTAAAAATGAATATGAAAAGGAGGGGGGTAATCATTTACGTTATTAATCATTATTACTTTAGAGATGTGGCCACTGTTCTCTGTTATGGAGTTATGACAAATATTAGATCATTACATGGTTCCAGGAATAACTTTTAAAGAAAGTAAGTTATAATGGAGAGAAAGTAAAGGCAGACAGGAAGATGATACTTGTATCACTAACAGGTTTAGGAAAAGCATGTGCCCATTTCAGTAAATAAGAGTTCTACTTACATTATCCATGAAATTGGACTTAAATCCTCCTTCCTGCTGTCTTCTCAATTCCTCTTGGCGCAACATCTCTTCTTCACGGCGCCTATGTTCTTCTTCATGTCTAATGGTTTTGCACAGAATGCATCTTCCTAAGATACTTATTACATCTTTTCATTCCAAAAACTATAAAATCCTTCCCTTCCAATATCACAAAAACATGATTTTCAATCTTAGAAGAACTATAGCCCCCATATGAACCAACCCAGACCCTGCAATCATCATCTGAAGCTTTTCTTTGTGTGCCTCCTCCACAAAAGGTCTGAACAGGCCTTTTCTGCAGTAGCTTCCTGTACCAGGCAGAAACATTTTTCTTCTCCCAAGCCTTCGGCCAAATAAACTATCTATGGCCCTATGTGGAAGGGTTATTGTTTTTGTTTGTTATTATGTTACATATTCTTGTGTTTTTATACTATAAACTGCCCTGTGATCTTCGGTTGAAGGACAGTATAAAAATTTAATTGATGATGATGTTGTCATCATCCATCTACTGTTCTCTGTTTTATTTGTTGTCTTTTGACCACTTTCTCCATCAATAAGAACATAAGAGCCTGCTGGATCAGGCCAATGGCCCTGTTCTTGCAGTGGACAACCAGATGCCACAGTTTGTATTCTTTTTTGTTCTCTTCATTTGGACAAGACTTCCATTTTTTGAAGGATGCCTTCTTCCCTATAATAGCTTCTTTGACTCTGCTCATTAAACATGCTGGCATCATCTTGGCCTTCATAATACCTTTCCTCATCTGTAGTATAGACTCCAATTGAGCTTCTAATATCCTATTTTTAAACAACTCACAAGCATTTTGGAGTGATTTGATCCTCGCCCCATGTTACTTATAGATACCTCAAGAACCTATGTAAACATTCAACATAGCAAAATATAAGCAATGGTTTTATAACAAGTTCTAAGGTTCCTGAATTACTATAATTCCTGTAACTAAAATGATGGAGAGAAGGCATCATAAGCGTTACATCAAGAAAACAAGGCAGTAGCCCTGGCAGCTACTGACACAACCTCACACATTTGTCACGGTCATGGGACTTTGTAGGCAATCTCTAAGTAGTCAATTTACTATGTATGTGTTTTAAAGGCTACAGAGGACTAGAGCTAGTTTTAAAATGGTATCTCTTGAGTTATGAAATCTCATTTCACACATCTAAGGGCTATCACCCTCTAGCGTGGATTTATAGAATACCTCAATTGTATTTGCTTTCGTTTCTGTAGCTCCTGATTCCTAAGTTCTTCCAAACGTCTCAATTCTTCCTGACGCCTCATAAGATCTGTGAAAAGTCAAAGCAGCAGCTAGCAATTATCATTTTAACAGGAACAGTTATCAATATAAAAATAGACACTAAAAAGCACAATGAAAAGTTATGTTACCTATAAACTATGTCTCAGATTACACATGAACTTTAGAGCCCAGTCACAGTATTATTATTTTGCTACTGTGATTTTTTTAAAAAGCAATGATACATGCTCCTTACATTAATAACAAAAGGAATAATGGTTGTTCACTCCTGACCTAGTGCATTAATAAAGGCTGGAGTAAAATATTTTAATGGAGGCAAGTTTGCATTTGTGAGTCATGGAGTAGAACAGAGCATCAGAGCATATACAAAGTGTCAAATAAGTTTGGTCATAGTATGTTTACCTACAGGTAGCTCTGGACATTGCACAAACTTCCTGAAAAATCCCTGCTTGTGGCTTGTAAAAATATGGAAATGTTCACAATGTATAGACACTTTAGATATATATTTCCTGCGACAACACAGACCACTTTTAGTAATTTTTCAGTTTATGCAATAAAAATTACAGAATAGGGATGCAGAATACCTTGTCTCATCAGCATTAACTGGTGCTCATGTCGAGCTGCTTCCATCTCCGCTTCCAGCTTCTCCTTAGCTTCTCTAATGTTTCTATCAACTTGTTCCCGCTGTTGCTTTTCCATTTCATCAAGAGCCTTCCATCGTGAAGCATACTCAAATTCAAATGTTCCAGGTTGAGCAAAACGTGGTGGCTGTTCTCTTTCCCTAGGAGCACATCACATTTCACATGAACAGAATGCATTCATAAATGGCACAGCAAAATGCAGTTAACTGACAAATTTCTCCATTATTTAATCAAGTCTTCCTTACGCATTCTAAAGAAAAGAATTCGTTTCTTTACTTATATCTAGCTCATTTAAAGCCAAACAAGATGTGGAGGCCACACACCTGTGTGTTCAAAACACACATCTGCCTGAAACACACAGAAAGAGGAACAGTTCAGGGCAATTTTTTTAATCAAATGGGGCACATTGGTGCAGTAGACAGAACCTTCTCCCAACAGCTTGCTACTGTGCAGCCCCTATTTCCCAGTCAGGGAACCTCTTATATAAGCAACCAAGGGGACAGCAAGGGACAGTGCCCCTCACTACCTGCCACTGATCCCTTTGGACAGGATTGAGAGGGAGGGAGAAACCAATTGGGCAAAGAGAAAAAGCGATCATGACACTCATCAAAGCAGGGGGAGGAGTTCAAAATCTTACCAAGAGCCCTCCAAAAGCTAGAGCCAGCCCCATCTCTTGCACTATTTCTAATTCAGTCAGCTTTTTGGGGTGAGTAATGTGAGGATATTTCATAAGTTTTGTGATGGCTGAGGCCAGTGAGATGCATTCTAATTTTATGCATCCTTATCCATTAGCTTTCACTTCTGTTGTGGCAAAAACAGAGCCCTTCAACCATGACAGTTTTTCCCTAGTTCATATTATATTTCACCAATCCATTCTAAATAACGGTATATTGTCATGGCTAGCTTTACTGGTACCAACAATCAGGTTTTTGAATTAGACCCACACCTCTCAGGAGTTAAAGCTTTACTTCCCGTTTTTTAATATTCTATAATGTGAATGTATAAAACGTACTTATGATATTGTTGTGTTTTTTGCATTAATTTCTCAGGCAGCCCATCTTCATCATCAAATTGCTCCATAGGTTCTACAATTACTGGTCGAGGGGTTCTTAAAAAGAAAACATTATAAATGAAACAAACTCCTGTAAAATGAAGCTGCAACATAATCTAATATACCAATTATTAATATAATATGCCAATGTCCCCAGTTCACTTATCAAATAGCACAAATAAGCAAAATCTGCATGTTGAGTCTGTACGCAAAAATGACTTAAGGAATATTGCTTGCATATAAACAGCAGGGTGCATACAAATTAATTGGCTCAGAGTTGATAGTCATACATATTTATGACTAACGATGAAAGGACATGGACAGTTACCTTCCATCTCATAAAGAACACCAATATACTAAGTAACTACTGGCAGCTTTTGCTTCTTAGGGAGAGCATTCTATTTTGTGTGAGATGGTGCAGGGTGACTATATGACAAAAAGATTTTAAACAAAATTACATATTGTGCTGTTTACATGAAACAAGTCAATGTAATTCTAATGTAGCTTGACATGATCCCAGGCATTAAGTTATAATTAAGCTTGACATGATCCAAAGCATTTTTATATACACAGTCTATCATAGGCTACATAAAGACATGATCCACTTTATATCAATGTGTTATTGTCAGGGAACTGCCATCAGGGCCGGAGGGAGAGAGCGGGCTCCGGAGGGGTCCCAGAGAGCGTCCCGGGATGGGGAGAGGCAGCCCATCTTCTGGGGAAGAGAATCAGCGTAGCACCAGTGGAGAAGGGGGGCAGATGGGGGAATCGGCGAGGCAGTCCCATGACTCCTTGCCAGGGACCAGTGGGGAGAGTAAGGGTCCTCCGCTGCCTACACCCTCCCTGTGCAGAAGGCTTCCACACAGGGAGAGTAGGAGACTAGGCGTCAAAGAGCTTCTTTGCTGGAAGAAGTTCAAGAAACGCCCACTGATGGATTCTGCCAGCGATTGAGACAGCCACGGGTGAGTGGCTGTCCGGACAGAAAAGGTTCACTCAGGCAACCCAGCCAGGTGTTGTACCGGTTTACGCACGAGCAACCCCTAGAACCATTACAGTTATTTATGGTTATAGCAACTAATTAGTACATATTTGTTTAGGAAGTACCTAAATAATAAACAGAAAATGTTGATTTAATTTTGTTTGTTTTTTAATTATTAAAGTCACCATGAGTTAACAATCAACCTGCTCTGTCAAACAACATTTATTTTTATTTAACAAAACCTATCAGAATCTATTGGCTCATGTAGTGGTCTTGGAAACATGTGTACAAATTTTGGGAAAAGGTATACCAGTGCCTTTGAACTCCAATCTCTGTCTTTTATCAATTTTTGATGAACTGAATAGAGTTATTATGTAAATCTACTAGAAGCTGATCATTTGACCATATCATATGGCTGAAAAAAGTCCTTGGTTTTTCTTTAAATATTTGGTTCAATAAGGTAATGTTTATTTTTATTTCTGAGAAACTGGCTTATAAATGAAGGATATCTCAGGGTGCAGCTAAACTTATGGATTTTACTTCCATTTGTTGCTTACATGACAGCCAAACATGGAGATGGAATATGCCATTATTCATAACATTAACTTTGTATTCTTTCTGTATCAATATGGTTTGTTGTAACATTTAATTCACCAAGTAGAGAATGTACTTTATTTTGAAGTAATGGCTGTGAACCTGGCTGTTTTGTATTTTTTTTCTTTATGCTATTTCAGATTCCTTACCGGATTGTTATTTTAACTTCATAGCATAGCCTTGAAATATTTTTTACATACCTCGAGTTTATAAAACCTCAAAACTGGGCTCCACTGACTGCAGGCAACTGCTGAAGCCCTCACTGAGGTTACCAAAGGTATGGGCTGTTAAGGAGCTACGTGTGTTATTCCCACTGCCAGCACAATACTCCACAACAGGGTGTTTTGGCGGAAGAGCAGGCCAAGGCCAGCCCACTTGTTGAAGAAGTTTGATTTATCCAAGCCTGCAGCTGATGCAGTAAGAAAAATGGCTGATGCCACTCTGAGAAACTTCAGAGCAGATTTACGATAGCTCTGTAGCTTTATTATTTGTGACACATTCTTACTTCTAAAAGTATTCTCAAAGTTTATTTAGCTCTCTGTGAATACTAACAATCTGAACACTAAAAGGGCCTAACTCAAAATTACATAGGATATGTACTGGAACCTCAATATCCACAAAAACCGGCAGCATTCTCTTCTGAGCAAAATGTATTTCAAGCCAACTGTTTTAAGGTCTGTTGCACCTAGTACTTCATCACAGTTCAAAGGCTGATTAAAATAATCCCATTTGCAACAAAAATTCCAGAAAGATTTACTACAGGGGTAGAGGCTTACATAACTGGATACAAAGAAACATATCAAAGTGCCATGGTTATATATGTACCAAGCATGGAATTATAAAAGCAATTATTATTTTACAACATATCATTTCAGGGCCAGTTCTTAGCCCAACAAACAGACAGAGTGATCATCTCAAAGTATTTGTGGCTAAAGCATACAAAGAACAGGAAATTATCATATTAAGTGACACGCCACCGTCATTTTGACAGCCATGGTAAACAAAGTTTAAATTACAGTAACAACCTTTGGAATTTTAACTGAACATGCCTTCCCACGCCATTATGTGTGTTCCTGGCTTTGGGGAATCGATAAAGCTTAGGGGATTCTGCTGGTTTACTACCAGTCTAGCTGTCCAGCAATCTCACTGCCTGAGGTGACAAGAGCTGTTGTCTGAGGTAGACTCCAATACGGCTGGTTTTGGGGACTTCTCATCCATGCTGAGGCAACAGGCTCTAAGGTGGCTCAGGACTTCATAGCTGCCATGACGATAATGGGGCTGTCCCAACATGTCATCAGCCAAACACATGTGGAAGGCCACAATCTGAACCTTGTTTTCTCAACTGGAGAGGTTATATGAAAGTTGTGAATATTGACATCCGCCACTTGTTATGGTCAGATCACTTCCTACTGAGGACAATACCCTTTGGATACTTTTGCATCAACATCTCAATGCCACTTAAATCTATTCCTTGGTTGCTTGCAGGTTCACCAAAAATGGAAAATTGTCAGCTACACTCCTATACAATGTTGGTCTTCAGTCTAGGTTGGCTTCAAGGATAAATGAATTTACCCTAAACTTGCCTCTTGGAGAAAGTTCATCTAAGGCTTCAGGTGCTGCCCCATCATTGTATTGTGGGTTTTTTGGTACTCTCTGCCTTCTTCTTACAGTTTTGTACTCTACATTTGGTAGAGTATGTTTTGCTTGCTGCTCAATTTCATCAAAATTAACCCTGGACCTTCTGCATATAAAGCAGATGGGCTTCACTTATTTCACAGAGTTGGGACTGACCTAACAAATTCATGCTCACATAAACTAAGATTTTATTCCAGAGCAATGAATATGGGATTATTGGACACAACATTAGCTAAGCTGCAATGTGTCTAGAATCTACATAATGTTTCAGGTATGCTGAAATCACTATCAAGGAGCAATGGGCAGAATAGTTGGAAGGGTTAATACCATCTTGCTAAGATGGGAGTAATAACTAAATGTCTTAGATTAGGAGCGGGCTTTTTCCTATGTCTCTGCATAATAACATTTTATCCAAGTGATAACTACCATATTTAATAATAATAAATAATAATTTTATTATTTATATCCTGCCCATCTGGCTGTGTTTCCTCAGCCACTTTGGGCAGTTTACAGCATATGTGAAAACATAATAAAACATCAAACATTAAAAACCAACATCTTACACAATATCTTTCAAATATGCAGACTAAGGACTACGAGTAGAAAAGCCAGCATGATACAGCAGATAAGTGCTGAATTTAGACTCATCATCACCTCTCAGACTAGACTGCTATGGTGCAAGACCCTTTAATGAAGGGCTGCAAAGTAGCATGAGGATTAAAATCATTCTCTTATACTTCCCCCTGCCTTGGATGCCTCTGAAATCTGTAATGTATACTTGCTATAAAGTAGAGTCATAATCTTTCACGGAAGCCACTGTCACTATCAGCTTTTTTAGGCTGAAAAAGAAGAAATCTAAACTAGGTTCTGAGACCAGTTCAAATTTCCATGAGTTTTGAGCAACTTCTATTGCTACTTTATCGGATAATCCAATTACATAGTTTTCTTTATACATATACCACAATAAATTCAATCAGGAACTTACGTCGTCAGCAGGAATGCTCCATCATTGCATCTTTCTAGAGCTTTACGTGCTGGGGGTTTTGCAGCAAACTCTACGAAACCTTTCCCAGTTGCTCTACCACGATCATCTACCACAACAACAGCTCTTTCCACAGGGCCAAATTGAGAGAAAGCTTGTTCCAGAAGCTCATTGGAAACAACAGGTGAAAGATTCTTTACTGTTAAAGCAGCTCCATGAGTAGCAAAACGAATTCGAAGTGGTCTGCTCTTCAAAATAGTTCCATCGAGTTCTGCCTTTGCAATTTCAGCTAGTGTCCTGGATTCCTTTTCAGGAAAAAACATATACACATGATGCACAGTTGAATATAACACATCAGTAATTCATTTCAACATTTTATGGCAGGAATTCAACTTTGCGCTTTTCAAATTTTTCCAGCTATGCAAGCATTCCAGCTTGCCAGATGGAACAACACCCGTCCCCCAGCGCTGTTCTGGGGATTGTCCCAACACACAACCCCAAGTCAATTTCAGAATGCACGTAAAGGGGAAGCCACATTACTCAAGCTGAAGTCCTTGTGCAGGGCTTCCATAGACAGGGCTGGTTAGGTGAATCCCACCCTATGCACTTAAAATCTGCAAGTACTGTATTCCGTTTCTGATAACCTATGACCAGGCTTCAACAATTTCACTCGCCATTGCCCTCTAGTGTACATGGTGAGCAATCTGTCTTCAGTATAACTTTGAATCAGTGTTAGAAACTGGGATAGAAAAGTTAGGAGTCAAATGGCTTCTAGGACCTGGGTTGTGGGCGCCAAAACAGAATGTCTAGTCGCCGCTGGGGTGTGTGTGTCAGCAACACTTTATTTATTTTTTTGATAAGCATGAATTAATACACAATTCACATAAGTGGCACATTCCTAATATCATATTTTAGCAGAAATTCTTAAGACATGTTTAATAAAAATACTGGCACCCAACTTCATTTTTCAAAACACCCTACTCTTTATTGTTAAACTCCTTAACATATTGTCTATCCGTAACATATACTTTGAGGCTTCAAAGCACATACATTTCTGTAATTCTTGAGTGTCAGCCAGGCACAAAAAAATGGCACCCAGTCTTTTTTGAGATGCTCACAAATGGAGAATCTTTAGGTGCAAAATGTGCCTGGCGCCCTGCTAATTTCAAACCCTGCTTTGAATCTACAGAGGTGTTTGGGAATTATTATTATTATTATTAATTTGTATACCACTCTTCATCTGTAACTCGTAGGGCAGTTCACAACATAAAAATACATGATAAACACCACAAAATGCATGATAAAAATAAGAACAAAAACAAACCAATCATCCCCCTAACAGTTGAACTGTGATCACTGCAACGTCCTCAGATCTGAAGATGGGAGGGAGGTTGGGGGTTGTTTTGGAGCTTGAATGCCTAGGCCACACAAAGTGAAACCATCCACACATTCACACCTGAGCCAGCTTTTTTTCCTCCATAGAAACCCCTGACTATTTTTTATGAGTGTCCCCCACCTTTTTAATCTATGAATGCCATGTTAATTTTTACGCTGCTCACAGAACCTCAATTATTGGGCAGCATGGCAGTCCCATAAATATTCCAAAATAATCTCAGTTTTGTGTTGGGGAAGGAGGAATATCTTAAAGCTGGGGGAACTAATGTGGCACCTGGGGGCACTACAATACCCTCAAGCATCCCTAGGTGTTTGCTGAGGTCCCCAGTCCCACTTAGCATTAAAAAGCCACCGTGTCCCACACAGAAATTCTGTTGGTGCAAGAAACAGGGGGACATGTAAAAATAGCCCTTTATCATGAGGCAGCCTAAATAGTTTTCAAAAAGGATGTGAATTGGTTCCAATATCCCGTCAATGTCTCCTTGCCAGAGCAAGTGGGGATAATACATGTTAATTATGATTAGAACTAAGTTTGAAGAGCTCAGTAGGAATGCCTGACCAATGTTGCTGCATTTCGGGCACAAAGAAAAGTTAGTCCCACTTTCTATCAACCCATGATGTTGGATTTGTGGAGCAGCCTGAATACAGACCAAGCAGTATAATTGCTTGGTGTTTGTTTTTTAAAACACAATGTGTTTGTCTCCTCAGCCCCCTACTGTATTGCGGCATGCAACTGTTATAAAGAATGGTGGAACCAATTAGATGGACAGATGATATATGAGGATGGGGAAAACGTGTGAGACCACAGACATGTGAGACCACTCATTAAATACGTGAATGGGGTAACCATTTTGACACAAACTTGAGGAAAATAGTCATGGAGCTTGGGAATATGGAACAGCTTTACAGTGGTGCCCCGCAAGACGAACGCCTCGCAAGATGGAAAACCCGCTAGACGAAAGGGTTTTCCGTTTTGGAGGTGCTTCGCTAAACGAATTTCTCTATGGGGCTGCTTCGCAAGACGAAAAAATCTTGCGAGTTCCCGCGGGTTTTTTTCGCTTTTTCCCGCCCTTTCCCTAAGCGCTAAGCCGCTTATCAGCTGTTCCTTCTCAGCTGATCGCTAAAAGCCGCTAGACCACTAATAGTGCTAATCTGCTAAGCTGTCAATGGGCTTGCTTCGCAAGACGAAAAAACCGCTAGACGAAGAGAATCGCGGAACGGATTCTTTTCGTCTTGCGAGGTATCTCTTTTTCAGGATTGGTGCGGACAACGTTTTAACTCTTGACCATGGGATAGCTCAGCTGGCTACAGCATAGTGTTCTTATTGCAGCCGGTTAGATCCCAGTATGGGACATCTGCATACAGTCATACCTCATGATACGATTGCATCTGGTTACGTGTTTTCGGGTTGGCGCACCACGGTAAACCCGGATGTACCAGAACAGGTTACTTCTGGGTTTCGCTGCTCGCGCATGTGCAGAAGCACTAATTTGCGTCACATGCTTGCGCAGGCGTGCCGCTTCTATTTGTGAATGCTGCGGGTTGCGGACATGCATCTGTCACAGATTACGTCCGCAACCTGAGGTTCCACTGTATTCCTGCATGGGGGGGGGGTTGGACTAGATGATCCTCGAGGTCCTTTTCCAACTCTACAATTCTAAGAACCGTCAATGGGCTTTTCATCTGAACAGCTTCATACAGGATCCACATCAGTTGCTCCTGGGATGTTTGAAGGACAGAAAACCGGCTCCATCGCTACAAATGAACAAAAGCCATTCATTCATCATCAAAACTGGGTGTGAACGTGGGTTACGGAGGCCAACGCCAACGGAAGGAAAAGTCGTAGCCCCACGTAAAGGGACCATACAGCAGGCACGTGAAAGGAGGGGAGGAGGCCACCCGCGTGCACAGCGGCTTCGAGGGGTGGGGGCTTGTGTGAATGTGTCTGTGTCTGTGTACGTGCGTCTATCGGGAGAAGGAGTGTTGCTCTCTGGTGCGCGCGCGCTCGGTTTCTACTGCAGAGCCGTTCGCGAGTGAGGGGGGGGGAGCAGGGATATGGACACGTTACGGCCTCGTTCACACGTGAGCGGGGTGGGGGGAGAGAAGTAGAGCGAGGACGGGCAGGGGAACATTTCACTCTCTTTCTTCGTTCTCTCTCTCTCTCACACACACACACCATTTCCAAGGGAAACCCCGGGCACTCTTCCTCACCAGCCGGATGAAGCCGAAGCCGCGGTCCCGGTTAATGAAGACCTCGCTGGGCTCCCCGTAGCGCTCGAAGAGGCGCTTGAAGTCCTCCTCGGTGATGTCGGTGGGCAGGTTCCCCACGAAGAGGCGGCACCGCTGCGTGTAGCTCTTCTCGCCGGGCTTCAAGAAGCTCTTGATGTCGACGGTGAAGCCGGCGCCACCGCCCTGCTCCTCCTCCTCCTTCACCATCACCATGGCCGCTGCCGCTTCGTTGTCCGGCGGAGGCTCCAGACCGCGCAGCCCTTTCATGCTCCCGCCTCCCACCATGCTGATCGGCGGGGCGGCCGCCGGGGAGCTGTTCTCAATCCTCACTTGCTTCAGGTTCCTGTTCGCCGACATCGCGCCGAGGGAGGCGACGCTGCTGCGGAGAGGAGACGAGAGGAGGCGGGCGACGGAGAGCAGCTCTCGGGCGCCGAAGCCGTTTCTTTCGGCCACCGGCGACGGAGGGACGAGCCGCGCGCGCGCGCAAACACACGCGCACAAAAAAAGGAAAAAGAAACCCAGCCCAAAATGGCGGCGGGAGCCCTAACTCGCTGACGACTCGTAACGCCGCCCCGCCCCCTCCAACTCGCCTCCCGCTTTGTTAGTGCGCACGCGCGCGAGGTTTGAACTGCCGCTGGGCAGCGCGCTCGGCTTCGAAGCTCAGTGCGCCTGCGCGTCATCCTCGCGCCTGGACCATTGGCAGTGCGCGGAGACAAAAACGTCCCCCGCGTTCGCTGAATCTCACAGTCCTGGAAAAGGGATAGCGGGGGTTACCAGTCACCGTGGGGAAACCTTTCGTCCTAAAGGAAGCACTTCTTTCGTTAATAATCATCCCTGCTCCAACCTACTTAACTTGAAATGCATAGTTTATCATTAGATGGCTGCCGCACAAATAATGGTGACCAATGTACTCAACAAATACTGTATTGTTTTCTGTTTATAGTTTCCCCGTTTTTCTTCCTTTTTCGTTTTTGTTTTTTTGTGGGCACTTGATTCTTAATAGTTAAAAGATGGTGTCACAATAAGAAATGTCTCTTGTTTTTTTTGTATTTTTCAAATTGATAATATATAAATGCCCTACTTGGTTAAACTTTTATTAAAATGGAATAAAAACTTTTAAAAAAACACAAATTAATTCTGATTAAGAATTGGGGCCTGCACTTGCTTTTCCTCTTGTGCCATGTCTTTTATAATGTGAGCCTGAGGGCAGGGAATGTCTCTCCACAGATCCACGTGTTGGGGGAGCCCTGGCCAGGGAGATCGCCGTGGTCCATTTTTCAGGGGGTCGCATTGCTCCCACTGCCCTCCCTGAGCCAGCCCTACACCACTTGGCGAGACCACTCGGGGAGGGTGGCATGAAAGGGATGTGGCAGCCATGCACCCCTCGACTCCAGCCTCAAGAGGCCTTGCAAGGCTTGGATCTGGGGAGGGCGGCACAAAAAGGGTGCAACAGTCACATGCCCCTCGATCCCAGACTCATGAGCAAAAGTGAGGCTGGGATTGAAGAGGGCACAGCTGCTGCATCCCCATGCCACCGCGTGTGTCCCCCCCAGCAGTCTTGCAAGGCTGGGATCCGAGGAGGGTGGTGCAAGAAGGGTGTAACAGCCATGCCGCTCAGGACTGGTGTCATGGCGGCAGGGACTGGGCAGGCGCAGTGGACTCTGTTCATCCCCCAGGCTGAACCAGGCAGAGGGCCTTCTTGGTAGTGGCGCCCACCCTGTGGAACACCCTCCCATCAGATGTCAATGAGTTAAGTTACAATACAACTAACTACAAGGTGACCCAAAAGTAGGGATACTGCTTTAGAAACCACTTTCTTTGTTCTTGTCTCAAGTTCTCATCATTCACAATATCAGTAGATTTAGATTTAGATAAATTTATTGTCATTGTCCGTATATACACAGTATACACAACAACGAAAATCAAACACCCAAGACCGGATTCACATACACATTTGCACGTATCTCCAACACTCTCATCCTATTCAGACATAATCTATTAAAACATACATAATCCAGAATATAACACAACCTATTAGAAGCATAGCATAACCTAAAACCTATCTCATTCCTTACTACTCACTGCTTGCTATTTCTTACAACTGGCCCTGAGATCATTATTTAGTGCAATCAGAGCTCTTGGATAGAAACTATTCAGAAGGCGTGTGGTTCGTGTTTTCATTGTCCTGTATCTTCTGCCCGAAGGCAACAGTTCAAAGAGGTTGTGAGCAGGATGGGTGGGATCTCTCAGGATATTGTGCGACTTCTTCAAGCTGCGAGACGTGAAGATCTCATCCAGGGTTGGTAGTTGGAGCCCAATAACATTCTGGGCAATTTTAATTATTCTCTGTAAAGCTTTTTTGTCCATTCCAGAGCTGCTCCCATACCACGATAATATACTATAGGTTAAGACACTCTCAATGGTACTATGATAATAGGACAGAAGTAGGTGCTGAGATAGATTCAATCCTCTGAGCATTCTCAGGAAATACAACCTCCCCTGCACCTTCCTCACAACCATATTAATATTTGCAGTCCATGAGAGGTCCTCAGAGATGTAAGTGCCCAGGTATTTAAAACTACCAACCCTCTCCACCTCCTCGCCATTTATGTGCAATGGTAAAAATACACTTTTCTTTCTCCTAAAATCAATTATGAGTTCTTTGGTTTTTTTGGTGTTAAGCATAAGATTATTTTCTTTACACCATTGAATTAACCCCTGTACTTCTTTCCTATAAGCAGCCTCATCATTCTCACTAATGAGCCCCACCACTGTTGTATCATCCGCAAATTTGATGATTGTGTTGGACTTATACAGTGGGGTGCAGTCAAATGTGTACAGGGAATAGAGAAAGGGGCTTAACACACACCCCTGAGGGGCTCCTGTGCTTAATACTAGAGTAGAAGAATAGTAAGGTCCCATTTTCTCAGTAAAGAAAAATAAAGCTTTTATTATTTGTTTGTTTGTTCATTTTTAAAAAGTATACCTACTTTTGGGACACCCTGTATAGTACGGTAAACAATATGAAAGCAGCCCTGTGTTGGGAAGTTTTTAATGTTCATTGTTTTACTGTGGTTTTATAATTTGTTGGAAGCTGCCCAGAGTGCCTGGGGTTTTTTTCCACCTGGAACTTGCTGGAACTCAGTTCCAGCACCTCTCAGGTGGGCGCCATTGCCATTCTGAGAGAACAAGGGAGGTGTTCATGGAGAGTTTCAGCACCTCTTTTTCCAGAAAAATAGCTCTGCCCTTCAGCATCTGCCTCCTGAGGCAGCTTCCTCATTGTAGGGCCGGCCCTGCCTATTCCCCAGAACTGATCAGTACAGTGGTACCTTGGGTACAGACGCTTCAGGTTGCAGACTCAGCTAACCCAGAAATAGTACCTCGGGTTAAGAACTTTGCTTCAGGATGAGAACAGAAATCGCGCAGCGGCAGCAGGAGACCTCATTAGCTAAAGTGGTACCTCAGGTTAAGAACTGTTTCAGGTTAAGAACGGACCTCCAACACGAATTAAGTTCTTAACCCGAGGTACCACTGTAGTGAGCAGAAAGATGGCCTTCTTGACAGTGACACTCTGTTGAAAAGCTTTCCTGGTGCCAACTCTGTTTCATTTCCATGCCAAGCAAATTCTTTCTTCTGTGCCCATATAGTTCAATGTGTTTTATAACTGTAAGTTTATGGGGTAGCTCTGCTGCCCAATCTTATTAAGTTTTATGGCTGTCATTTATGATGCTTTTATCTGCTTTTATACCTTTTCTTTTCTTTTCATTGTTTATTGATGCATTAGCCATATTTGCAGCTTGCCTTTCATCACAGTGGATCCTGCGGTGGAATACAATATGCAAATGGCGAATGACCTATATCAGCTAAAAACATTTAAAAAATAAACAAACCTGTAGATCAGATTACTAATAAGAGCAGCAAATATACAATGTTAAAATGAATGGTATCAATAAATATGGACAGTTGTTTTAACAGAAGAAAACTATCCTAACAAATCAAAGACAGAAAACAATAACAACAATTAAGGACAAATGGTTCTGTTTTATTGCCTACATAGCACAAAGGGAACATGATTGGTGACCCCCAATCACCTATGGTTTATTGTGGAAAGACACATTGGGATAACTGTGATTTTGAAGGATGACATTAATGGAGTTTGCTTGAAGGACAGTTTTGAACTCATGTAATATTGGTACTTTCTGGTAATGTGTTGATGATATTGAAAAAATAAATTCAATAATAACATTTGTAAACAGCTAGTAAGCAGCATGGTGAGCTACTCAATATCTCATCTGTAAAAATTCTAACCTCCTTTCAAGCTATGGATAATAATAATAAAGGAGTATTTTACTGACATCAGAGTCATACTGGAACAGCCCTTCCATTCCAGGAATGAGAAAGCATAAAATAAACTGTCATAAATAACTGAACTATATTGATAAATGATCTCTTCTGAGCACATTCACAAAAGCATTGTGCTAACATTTCCCCTCGACGCAGCAAAATCCCCAAAACTTGCCATGACATTTCTCTTTCCCCATGCTATTTGCTCATTAATACATTGTTTCCTTTGTGTACCAACATTTTATATATTTATCGGCCCAATTAAACTGTTTCACAATGTGACATTTTTATGCATGACTGTTGTTTTCCCCAAAATTTTCAAAACAGAAAAGAGCAATAATATTTTTGTTGGGGAATGATTTATTGTGTCCTCAGAGCAGAAGGATTTATGGAGAGCTGCATTGTTTGGTAGGGACTGAGAGCTATTACTGCCTCCTAGTGGGCATGCATTATCGAACATTTATTTATTTATACTGTACTGCACGTTTGAAGCATTTTACCCTGCTCTTCATCTGAAAAAAGCTCCCAGAATGGCATAGAATGATAAATAATAAGATAGTTCAGGGTTTCCCAAATTCAGGTCTCCAGCTATTTTTGGATTACAATTCCCATAATCTCTGGCCACTGGTTCTGCTAGCTAGGCATGATGAGAGTTGTAGTCCAACATTCAGACTAACAGACTAAAATACATGACACAAGAAGAATGTTGGATTGGGAGGGAAAAGGAAAAAGGCAAACTCGGGCAATAGTTCTTATTGGCTAGATGGAATAGAAACAGTTCAAAGAGGAAAGCAGGCACATAGGTCACCTGGTGGTCATGATGGTATGATGTATTTTATTTAGATAACAGCAAATATTTCTAAATTCACACCTATACATACAAATTTGTATATGCAAATCTGTGATGATGCAGTTCCTTTTTTTTTTTTTTTTGCTGTGGGTTAATGTCAAGGTGGGTGTAGGGAGCAATTCAGCAATAATTGGCAAGGTATCAGTGAAGTTAACTCTTTATTCAAAGAAACAAAATAGCCCAGGTCTAGTGAGCAAAGCAACTCTTCCCAGCAGATCTTGCCCCAATGAGGCAGTTGCGAGGAACTGAAGGTCCCCACCTTCCCATAGCTCTCTAAGTCACCGCCTCCCCTGGTTCCTTCCCATGCAATCTGAGGCTCCTTTGTCTTGCTTGTCGCTGCTTCACCATCTCCATATCTCCATGGGATCTGGTCACTGCAGGAGGAGACAGCCTGGCTTCCTTACCTGCCTAACTCAGTGCTGCCTCTTAGCCCCTCTCCTCTCCAGCCTCTGCTTCTGCCTCTAATTCTGGACTGCTCTCTGCCACAGCTTCTTCCTGCTCACTTAATCCTCTTACCTCTTCAGCTTTTGACACCTCTTCCCTGTATGCTCCCTCTTCTCCCTCTGACCACACAATATTGTCCCACCACCAACCCCTTGGCTCTGCGCCATCTTCCTTTGGGGGTTCCCCAGCTGGAGTCTCCCATAATTCCTCTGCATCCAGCCAATCCATGACAGTTAAGTGGTCCTCCTATGCCGAAGTGTGGAACTCCCTCCCAAGTCATGAGGCACCCACGTTGCTATGCATTTGTCACCTGATGAAATCTGACCTATTCCCACAAGCTTTTAATGGCACTTAATTGATTTTTATGGCATTGCTTCTCCCCCTGAATTAGATGTTATGAAGACTGCTTTTATTTTTTTATATGTAGTCTATTGCACAGACAAAGCAATCCAATTCTCTAGTTGCAGCTGCCATATCCTAAAAGTCAGCAGGCCTGGTTACCATAATAATTAATTGCCCATGTTAGCTGCTTCATACACTAAAAAGAAATGTCTCAAAGGAACTTAAGAATGAAAGGAAATGCAAACAGACACAACCATTTTTTAAATGGCATATAATGCAAAATTCCTAAAATGCTCATTCAGCAATGCAATAACAAAGACAAGTCCTACCTCACCTGAGTAAAAGATGAGCACCACAGTAGAAGCCAACTTAACCACCAAATGCCTGGGTAAATAGAATATAGATTTGTTTTGTTTTCATATAGAACTGGAACCACTGCAAAACAGGAGGCTTAGCCAGGTCCCCTCCTCTGCTGTATGAGGAAAAACGACAAAATATAACTTGAAGTAAATAGTATTTGTGAGCTTTACCCCTTGAGTGTGTAAAGAACATGATGATACATGTCAGAATGCAAGGTCTGCTAAACAGATGCTTCCTGGACCTATGGTAAATATGGCATGCCTCCTCTCTCAACATTTCAGATGGTGGTCATATGGATCAAGAGATTACGCATGATATTATGAGGTACTGACAATGTATTGAATGTACTATACAATTTGAAGGAATTACCCACAACCAATAAGCAGCAGTGTGTTGTCCTCTTTGACTTGGAAAAAATTGTAAATGTTATATCCTAAGTGTTGTTGTTTTTACGTTTTGGAGTAAGAAAGAGAGATGAAATTGCAGTGTTCATTGACTACACAGGGGATGAAAAGTGCTACTTTCGTTACTTTGATTGCCAGTATGCCTATTTCCTCTGTGGATAATATTGTCTGAATGTTCATTCACTGTTATTTTCAAGGACAAAAATGATGGACAGCCAAGCAGAAAGAAAGAAAAATAGTGACACATTAAAAAACATCTATCCATTCAAAGATGTACCAATGTGACAACCACTAAGAACATCTAAGCACCCATAAGATGTCAAAGTACTTCCTAAAGACAAAGTAATCCCTAATCATGGGATACGAAAATACAACCATGTAAGCAGAAGTGTCAGTGATGTAGCTTCTTATGGAATATTGTCCATAAATATTATTACGCTTTGTAAGCCACTCACTAACATGTACACAATTTTTTGCAAACCACGATATCAGAGGGAATCTGGAGTTCTGGTTGTCGTTACTGGGCAGACCCAAACTTAGTTCCATTTTATACCAGTTTACCAGTTATGGCTTCTGCAAATAGTCCTGAAAATTATAGTTTAGTGAGGATGCTTCTAATTCTCTTAGACATTCCATAGCTCCCAGAACTGGAGTTCCCGGGATATGTTGGAGAGAGTAAAGGAGCTCTTAAACAGTCAATTGTATACATGCTCCTTTTGATTAACCCTCCACTTTAAAGTCAATGCCAATTTGTTTAGCCAGATGGGCGGGGTATAAATAATAATAATAACTGTTATTGTTATTATTGTTATATTATTATTATTTTATAGATAGCAGTTTTGGCTGCAAAATCATAATGGCTATGAATTACATCTGCATAAATGTAAAGTTTTCTTTCTGCAGCTTTAAAAATGTTGTAGTTAAGACACCTGCTTTGTTCAATTATTATCCATGTCCTTTGATAAATATAATAGCTGCAAACGTTTCTGTCCTCAATTCCTGTTATAACTTCCGATTCATAGTACTGGGAATAAAGAATTAAGACACTAATCTCTTTATTTTTTAAAAGAGAAAAAGCTGGTTTCATATATATGCTAGAAATCATGAGATATCTAGAAATCGTGAAATGCTGTCATCCTATATCCCACAATGGATTTTAGTTTAAGGAAATCTTAGTAAACTTGTTTTCTGAAATTCTTCAAAATAGGTTTCAGTGTTAAGTCTTTCTTGCAACAAACGCAATAGATTGCTAGTTGTACTTTTCATGAGAAATATTTTAATCTTAATACCATCAGCTAAGGTTTGATTAATTAATTTATTTCCAGTCAATAAATTTGGACATCATACTACACTTCCTGACATCAGGGCTGACCCTGAAAAAAAGGGTCAGCACATTGAATTGTGCTCAGAAATAAGCCAATAGCCAGTAGAGTCGTTATAGCAGGGGACTTGTATGCTCCCTAAACCAGCCCCAGTCAACAATTTGGCTGCAACTCTTTGAACCAGTTGACGTTTCTGAGCTCTTTTCAAAGGCAGCCCCACGTAGAGCGCATTGCAGTAATCCAAATGGGATGTAACTAAGGCATGTGCACAGTGGCCAAATCAGACATCTCAAGGAATGGGTGAAGCTGGTCCACTAGCTTTAACTGTGCAAATACACTCCTGGCCACTGCAGAGACCTGAACATACATGCTCAGGGCTGAGTCCAGGAGAATGCCCAAACACTGAACTTCTGTATTCAAGGGCAGTGTTACCCCATTCAACACAGGCTGAATGACTATTCTCTGTTCTGCCTGCTGACAGACCAAAAAGCACCTCTGCCTTGTGTGGATTATGTAGCAGTTTGTTTACTTATAATTAGCTGATAAAATTTATTAAAGTCAATTTATTTGCACAGCCATAGGTAATGTAGATCCATTTTAGAAATGGCTCCAATACTTTGGCCACCTCATGAGAAGAGAAGACTCCCTGGAAAAGACCCTGATGTTGGGAAAGATGGAGGGCACAAGGAGAAGGGGACAACAGAGGACGAGATGGTTGGACAGTGTTCTCGAAGCTACCAGCATGAGTTTGTTTTTTTTTTTTTAAATAATATTTATTAAATTTTCCAGAATAAAAAGGAAAGATAGAAAGAAGATAAAAATATGGTTTACACTTAGTATCATTAACATCTTTCCCGGACTTCCCCCCCCTCCCCCTGTTGTATTCCATTTCCCTTAAATTAATTCCACAAATTCTTACCCCGAATTTTAAAGCCTTATTATAATTTTAAATAACCCATTTATTCCAAATTAATTTATCTTATTTATCTTATTTAACCATTTCTCCTTATATTTTATATACTTCCCTAAGGTCGACCCCAATTCCCTTCCACGAATTCCCCTATTTTCAAACAACAAACAAGAAAAAAAGAAAGAAAGAAAAAATATGTAATTTTACAGCCTTTGGGTTCCAAATCCCCCCCCCCCCCATTCCCCGGTTCCGATCCCCAAAGTTCATCCATCGTCTACTGCCAGCCTGGTGAATCCACGCCCATGTCTCAGTTCCACTTTGCCGCCTTTCGATAGCTTTTAATTTCAGAAAGTCCAATCTCGGAGAAACTCTCAGAAAAGATCATTCTTCTTCCATCCAGACCTCTATGTTTAAGAGTGTAACTCAAATTCTGTTTCTTAATCCTTTTAAAGTCTGGATGTCCCAAATGCTCCAACTTCCAGTTTAGTCCAGCTCTTATTCTTCAGGTTTCTTTTTCCTGTTCTGCTGCAAAAACCTTCTAATTCAGAAACTTATTCAGAAACTTCTTGTTCTCCACAGAGGCTTTTGTTATTCAGGAACATAAACTTACGTCAAGTCCCTTCCTTTCTTCAATAGATAAATCCATTGTCTCCTTTAGTATAGAGACCTCTGTAGACAAAATAATGCTTCGTTTTTGCAGCTTTCCCAAGAGATAACAAATCCTGCTCAAATTCATACCAGTAGCACCTTAAAGACCAACTGAGTTGGTCTTTAAGGTGCTACTGGAAGGAATTTTTTTATTTTGTTTTGACCATGACAGACCAACACGGCTACCTATCTGTAACTGCTCAAATTCATAGTATTTTTCCACTTGCTGCTACTGTTGCAATGTCCCGACCTCCCTCTAGAGGGAATATGGTAACTTAATTTCTTTCCAGATCAGACCCAAAAGTCAAATAACTTGTTGCCTTTATTTCCAATAATTTATGTCCAAATTGTAACAAATCTAACCAGCAAAGCCATGTAACAAAATTCTCTCTTTATTTTCCTGCTTTGACAGCTGTCAAAGTTTCTGTGTCCCTTCGCCAGTCTCTCATAGCGGATCGTTCCCGGTTCCCGGGGGGTTGCACTTTAATTCCCACAAACCAATCTTCTCCTCCAGCGCAATTATTGTAATTTCCCTTCGTGAAGTTAATTTTTTTTCCCAAATAAGCAAGTTCATCTCTCGATCTTAGTTGTCAAATCCTTGCGTTAAGCCATCTACAACGGGGGGGGGGCGGACTTCCTTTTTGCACCCCCCCCCCGCTCGCTCCAAATTCATAGATCAGATTTTCCTTTTAAGTCCAATAAATTTACTCACGGGTTGTTCTTTTTAATCCAAATCCGAAATTTCCAAAGAAGAAGTTGTTGCTCTCCGCCGAATGGCATGCGGCTTCGCTAGGCAGGGGAAGCAGTGGACTCATAGCACCACACACCCCCCGTCACCCGCTCTGCAGCCTTTAAAAAGGCTCCTTCGTGCGTCGGGGGGCGCAAACGGTGCCCGCCGAGTCACCAAGTCCATGGGCATCTCCGCCCATGGTTTTTGAGGGTCCCCGCGTCGGCGGCGCGGCAGGACCCGACCCCTACCCAGCAGACTCCCTCCGGAGCTCGGAGGGAGTCTGCCATTCGGCGATGGTGCCGACCCGGAAGTCCCAGCATGAGTTTGACCAAACTGTGGGAGGTAGTGGAAGACAGGTCACAAAGAGTCGGACACGACTAAACGACCAAACAACAACAACAAAAATGTCTTGGGTGGCTATATGCTCTGCTTTAAAGAAGGCAGACCTCGGTTTGTAGGTATTGTGGCAATAATTTTAAGGTCTTAGATGTATAATAAATGTTCATAAATGTACCAACCAAGCACGTATATAGATCAGCACAGGAAGACCAACCTGAAACCATTTTTGATTCCTAAACTGACCAAATGTTTTCTCTGAAAGGTCAAAGGAAAATGGAAAAGCATCTCCATTGTCTTTTCCTTCATAAATCCTGTCTTAAGAGCACATTTAGGATATGAATAGGGTGTGAGCCTGTGACCTGGCTCAGGAACTAAGTATTTATCATTACAAAAGACTGGCCAGGCTCCCCAGGGTATCCAATCAAGTAAGCATTAATAGGTAACCTGCCAGACAGGAGATAAACAACAACAGGAAATAAGCAACACACTCAGATTTCTGCTGTAGACCACCCTTTCTGTGATGTAGGTACGATGTGTCTGGGGGGTGGTCTTGAGCTACGCCTCTTCTGTGATGTGTGTATGATGTTTCTGGGGGTGGTCTTGAACTCCAGGGCGGGCAATTTAAAATGTCTATATAAGGGCGGACACACCTGGGTTCTGGGTCCTCCTCCTTTCCTGCGTGTGAGGGGAGCACCCTGTTGCAACAGATCAATAAAGATCAGGCTTACTAGCTGCTTTGCTTCTCAATATTCTCTGGTTGGCCACTGTTATTTTTCTCCGACCGGTGGAGAACCTGCAAAGGACTCTACAAGGGCTCTTGTGTACCCCATAAGGGAATAAGGGCAGATTTCAATTTATTACAGTATCCTGTATTCAAAGGCCACCCAGTCCAAGTTTTGTTTGAAGATAAAGAAATAATAGAATCATGGAGTTGGAAGGGACCCCAAGGGTCATCTGGTCCAACCCCCTGCAATACAAGAATCTCAGCTAAAACATCCATGAAAGATGTTTGCTCTGCTTAAAAACCTCCAAGGAAGAGATGGTTTGCACTCCCTACATAGAAGTGTATTTGAAAACGTTTGTTTTTGAGGCTTTTTTCTTCACGTTTTTTTCAGTTCTTTGTACAGTGGTACCTCGGGTTAAGTACTTAATTCGTTCCGGAGGTCCGTTCTTAACCTGAAACTGTTCTTTTTTTTTATAATATTTTTATTAAGTTTCTTTTCTTATAGTCAAAGATATACAGAATAAAGAAAAAAGAAAGAAAACAGAAAAAAAGGAAAAAGTATAAAGAGTCCAACTTTCCTTAATATTTTTTAACAAACCAACTGGACTTCCCCACATCCTCCAAACCCTGCATTCTTTGTAATACAAACATCAGCAATTTGTTACCTTGTTTCATAACTTACTGTATCTTTCGATTTATCATGTTTCTAGATTCACAATGTTATGTCCCAATTCTTATGTATTTAAATTAAACATAATAAAGTTATTTCATAATTCCACCTCTTATTTCTTGTACCTTAGTTTTCATTTCACCTAATCAAGTTGCTGAAGCTAGAGTTTCCTAAATCGTGCATTTTCTTAACATTCATACAGCTTATAATGTTTTTGCAAATAGTCCTTAAATTTTTTCCAGTCCTCTTCCATTGTTTCTTCTCCCAAGTCTCGGATTCTGCCAGTCATTTCAGCCAATTCCATATAGTCCATCAACTGCGTCTGCCATTCCTCCAGCGTGGGTAAATCTTGTGTCTTCCAATACTTTGCGATAAGAATTCTTGCTGCTGTAGTAGCGTACATAAAGAGATTTCTATCCTTCTTTAACACTTTCTGGTCCACAATGCCCAGAAGAAAGGCCTCCGGTTTCTTGGGAAAGGTATACCTAAATACCTTTTTTAACTCATTGTAAATCACCTCCCAGAAAGCCTTCACTTTTGGACAAGTCCACCAGAGGTGAAAGAATGTCCCTTCCGCCTCCTTACATTTCCAGCATTTATTGTCAGACAGGTGATATATCTTAGCAAGCTTGACTGGGGTCATGTACCACCGGTATACCATTTTCATAATGTTTTCCTTCAAGGCATTGCATGCCGTGAATTTCGTTCCGGTGTTCCATAACCTTTCCCAGTCCTCAAACATGATGTTATGCCCAATATCCTGTGCCCATTTTATCATGGCAGATTTAACTGTCTCATCCTGTGTATTCCATTTAAGCAGCAAGTTATACATTCTCGAAAGTATCTTAGTTTTTGGTTCTAGCAATTCCGTCTCTAGTTTCGATTTTTCCACCTGGAACCCAACCTTTTTGTCCATTTTAAAAACCTCTTGAATTTGAGCATAATGTAGCCAATCTCGCACCTTATTTTTTAATTTTTCCAAGCTCTGCAACCTCCAATTGTCTCCAGTTTTTTCAATTATTTCCCAATATTTCGGCCAGTAGGCCTCCATATTAAGTCTTTTTCGGGCCTTAGCCTCCACCGGTGATAGCCACCTCGGGGTCTTACCCTCTAATAAGTCTTTGTATTTTGTCCAGACCATAAATATTGCTCTTCTGACAATATGGTTTTTAAACAATCTATGAACTTTAACCTTGTCGTACCACAAATATGCATGCCAACCAAAAGCATTGTCAAACCCTTCCAGATCCAGGACATCAGTGTTCTCCAACAAAAACCAATCTTTCAACCAGCAGAAGGCTGCAGATTCATAATACAACCTCAAGTCCGGCAGGGCAAACCCCCCTCTTTCTTTCAAATCAGTTAATATTTTAAACTTTATTCGGGGCTTTTTGCCCTGCCAGACAAACTTAGAAATATCCTTCTGCCACTTTCCAAAACATTCCACTTTGTCCACGATCTGTAGGGCCTGGAACAGAAATAACATTTTCGGCAATACATTCATTTTTATAGCTGCAATTCGACCCAACAAGGAAAGTTTCAATCTTGACCAAATTTCCAAATCTCTTTTGATTTCCGACCAACATTTTTCATAGTTATCTTTAAACAAATTCAAATTTTTGGAGGTCAAATGAACCCCTAGGTATTTCACTTTTTTAACCACATTTAGTTCTGTCTCTTTCTGAAACTCCTCTGTTTCTGTAGGTGTCAAATTTTTAGCCAAAACCTTAGTTTTTTGCTTGTTCAACTTAAATCCCGCCACCCGGCCAAATTCATAAATCAGTTCTAAAACTCTTTTTGTACTAGATACTGGCTCCTGTAATGTTAAAACCAAATCATCTGCAAATGCTTTCAGTTTATATTGTTTCACTCCGACCTGGATTCCTTGTACCAACCGGTCCTCCCTAATCATGTTCAAAAGCACCTCCAGGACTGAAATGAATAAAAGGGGGGATAAGGGGCACCCCTGTCGTGACCCTTTTTCAATTTTAAATTCCTCTGTCACCACATTGTTCACTATCAGTTTAGCTTTTTGCTCTGAATAAATTGCTTCTATTCCATTTTCAAACCCCCGTCCCACTCCCATCCCTTCCAAGTTTTTCTTCATAAACATCCAGGATATGTTGTCAAAGGCTAACCTGAAACTGTTCTTAACCTGCAGCACCACTTTAGCTAATGGGGCTTCCTGCTGCCGCCGCACCACCGAAGCATGATTTCTGTTCTCATCCTGAAGCAAAGTTCTTAACCTGAGATACTATTTCTGGGTTAGTGGAGTCTGTAACCTGAAGCGTATGTAACCTGAAGCATCTGTAACCCGAGGTACTACTGTATATTGGATGTATGTATGTTTAAGCAATATAAAAAAACAAAACAAAACAAACAAAACCCTCAAAGGAAGGAGATGCCACAACCTCGCAAGTCCACAACCACTGCTCTTCCTTTTAGAAAGTTCTTCCTGATGTTGTCGGAATCTCCTTTCTTGTAACTTGAAGTCATTGGTTCATATCCTTGACAGTTTGCATTTATTGGTACAGAAAGTATTGATCTGATGTGTAGGGATCTTTCCTATTCTAGTTAATTCAAGAGGGTTCTGGAAACTTCTCTGTGTGAAAGAAACTGGTGCAAGCTGGAAGTTTCTAGCTGACAAGTAAGTTTCTATTCTGCCTAGAAACAAGCAGAAGGTTCACAATGTTTGGCTTTTTCCTTCAAAGAAGCTGAGCACAGCTGGCTTAAACTGGTTCTGTTATCTCTTTTTGTCAAGGTCATCCTGACTATAGCAATAAGGCCAGAAGGAGCCTGGGTTTCACTTTCTACAGTGATACCTCTGGTTAAGAACTTCATTCGTTCTGGAGGTCTGTTCTTAACCTGAAACTGTTCTTAACCTGAGATACCACTTTAGCTAATGAGGCCTCCTGCTGCTGCACAATTTCTGTTCTCATCCTGAAGGTACTATTTCTGGGTTAGCAGAGTCTGTAGCCTGAAACGTCTATAACCCGAGGTACCACTGTATCTCTTTCCTTCTGGTGTGACAGCCCTTTAGATATTTGAAGATGGTTATCATATCTCCTCTCAGTCTCCTCTTTTCTAGGCTAAACATACCCAGCTCCTTCAAGCGCTCCTCAAAATGCTGTTTCCAGACCCTTGATCATCTTCAAATACCTGCAAAATTGATTAACATACCCACAATTATTTCATCCAAGTCATTTATAAAGATGTTGAACAACAATGGGCCCAAGACAGAACCCTGCAGCATCACACTTGTCATTTTTTCCCTGGATGATGAGGAACCATTAATGAGTAGTCTTTGGGTTTGGTCAGTCAACCAGCTACAAATCCACCTAACAGTTACCCTTGTTCAACCCACATTTTATCAGCTTCTCACAATAATGTCATGAGGGACTTTGTCAAAAGCCTTACTAAAGTCAATATACACTATGTCCACAGCATCCCCCTGATCCACCAAGCTTGTAACTCCATAAAAAAAGAGATTTATTTTGCATGACTTGCATTTGAGGAAACCATGCTGGGTTTTACTAATCACAGCAAACTTTTCTAAGTGCTCACAGATCGACAGTTGGATTATTTGTCCTAGGACTTTTCCTTGTATCAATGTCAAGTTCACAGGCAGGTAATTACCTGGGTCTTCTTTTTCCCCCTTTTTGAAGATGGGGATAACATTTGCCCACCTCCAGTCTGGAGAGACCTCCCCTGTTCTCCCAGAATTCTGAAAGATTATAGACAGAGGCTCTGAGATTACATCCACATGTTCCTTTAGTATCCTTGGATGCAGCTCATCAGGCCCTGGAGATTTAAATTCATATATAATAGCTAGGTGTAGGGACCTTGAAGTTGCCCATCAACATTCAGCACCTAGATAACAAAATGAGCTAGAGCAGTCTTCCCCACTATGTTGAGGTGTATTGTATCTCTATTTGAATTATTATTATTTTCTAAATTTGCACCTGGACATAAAAATTAGAATGTGCAAATTTTATGCAAACCTGTACAGTCATACCTTGGGTTACAGACGCTTCAGGTTCCGCTTTTTCGGATTACGGACCGCCAAAACCCCGAAGTACCGGAACAGGTTACTTCCAGGTTTTGGCGGTTGCGCATGCGCAGAAGCGCATACGCAGGTTGCGTACACTGCGGGTTGGGAACATGCATCCCGCACGGATCACGTTCGCAACCTGAGCATTCATTGTATCCGCTTTTCTGGTGATACATTTCCTCTTTTTTGGAGATGCATCTGGCTAGTCTATGTCAGAAGTGAGCAGAAATACTTTAACAAATGTCTGTATTTCTCAAATATACTTTTAGCTATAAGATTGATTTAATACCTTTAGGATTTGCAGGCATTTAAGCATGCTTACACTGTGTTCAATGGGTTTATGTCCTATGGAGTGTCCATAGGCTTACAATCTTTCTAAAATATAGTTGTTTATTAGTTCATTTTCAAGAGTACAATGAATATAAATAAACAAGAATTAAACTGATACACACTACCACCCAGATAATCCCTTGCCCTTAAGTGTCCAGATTTCTTGTTACCTGTATAAGTAAATACAAATTACCGTATTTTTCGCTCCTATAAGACGCACCAGACCACAAGATGCACCTAGTTTTTGGAGGAGGAATACAAGAAAAAAAATATTCTGAATCTCAGACGCCAGAACAGCAAGAGGGATCGCTGCGCAGTGAAAGCAGCAATCCCTCTTGCTGTTCTGGCTTCTGGGATAGCTGCGCAGCCTGCATTCACTCCATAAGACGCACATACACTTTCCCTTACTTTTTAGGAGGGAAAAAGTGAGTCTTATAGAGCAAAAAATACGGTACTTATTTGTTTGGATGTTCATATCGTGTAACATAACTTATCCTATATCTAGCAAAATAGCGTAAGAACAGTTTGGGTGGATCTGTTAAGACAGGTGCGGGGAACCTTTGATCCTCCAGATGCTGCTGAACTACAACTTCCATCATCCCTGGCCATCTGCCAGACATGCTGGGGCTGATGGGACTTGGAGCTCAGCCAAAGGTTCCCCACACTTGCGTTAACAGATCCAACCATAATTGTCTGTCAATGTGTTGCTGGTGTGTTGGCGGTGAAACTTTTGCTCTTTCACTGTTTCAAATATACTGAATGAAATTGCACAGTTGTTCAACAAAATAATTGAAATCTGTGTTGTTATTTGTTTTTAGCTGTTCTGTTAATTTTTCCAAAAGTGCTGTTTGCCACACTTTCTGCAGCTGCTGATTAAGAGTCAAATTAGAATTACAGAACTGTAGAGTTGGAAGGGACCACAAGGGTCATACAGGAATCTTCTGCCCAATCATGACCCTAAACTTAAGAGCCTTTTGCTCTACTGAATGAACTATCCCTGGCAGTTTTGTGACACTACCTGATGAACAGGGATGAGCAAAAATAACCCTAATCAAGTCTTTACATAAATAAATCCTTATTTACAGATGGTTGATGTCAACACTCTGAAAGTATATAAAGTTATTTAAGCTTTAAAAAAGCAGTATGTAAAAGTAAATGGTTAAGAATTGCATATTCTTAAATGTAGTCTGGACAACAGAAAAATATTATTAATTGTTGAGGCAGTGAAACTATTTTGCTCAACCTAAAACAATTTTGTTATACTAATTCTGGCTGATGATACAGCTTTGGGTTGCATAAGTGTTTTGAATGCCTAAATTGACATGACTCCCTTTTTGTTTTATTTCTTTGGGGGAAGAGTTGTAGCTCAGCAGAAGAGCATTTGCCAATCGTACAGAAGGTCCAAGGTTCAGTCTCCAAGATGGGGTGGGAATGGCTCTTGTCTGAAACTACCATCAATCAGAGTAGAGACAGTATTGACTTAGGTGGACCAATAGTCTGAATCAATAGAAGGCAGCTTTGTATGGCAGTGGGTGATATCCAATATAGTTACAGAAGCCGATTGATTTAGTTTGGCCTACCCTGAGTATGACTAACATTGTATAACACTCAATGTATTTATTTATAACTTGCCTCACACTAATTTACATCTTCTGTATGATAAATATAGCCATGGAGTTAATATATGATTTAAAGGAATGGATTACTTAATCCCAACGTTGCAGGTGCCATTTTTTGGGGGGAGGGGGGAGCAAACATCTCTATATATACTTCAGCATCTCTAGAAGTCACTGATGTGCATATGTGGAAGTCATTGGAGATAATACAAAATAAATTCCTTCCAGTAGCACCTTAAAGACCAACTAAGTCAGTTCTTGGTATGAGCTTTCGTGTGCATGCACACTTCTTCAGATACAGTATCTGTATCTGAAGAAGTGTGCATGCACACGAAAGCTCATACCAAGAACTGACTTAGTTGGTCTTTAAGGTGCTACTGGAAGGAATTTGTTTTGTTTTGACTATGGCAGACCAACACGGCTACCTATCTGTAATTGGAGATAATATGACAGTAAGACAAAGTATTTCTTCCCATTCTCTTTTTGTATACAGTGGTGCCTCAGGTTACAGACGCTTCAGGTTACAGACTCTGCTAACCCAGAAATAGTACATCGGGTTAAGAACTTTGCTTCAGGATGAGAACAGAAATCGCGTGGTGGCGGCAGGGCAGCAGCGGGAGGCCCCATTAGCTAAAGTGGTACCTCAGTTTCAGATTAAGAATGGACCTTCAGAACAAATTAAGTTCTTAGCCTGAGGTACCACTGTACAGAGACTCTTGTGGTAGATACTTCTTGCCCCAGTCTTGGTAAAGTTAAAAAAGTATTTCCTGTGGATGATGGAATGCAGCAATACTCAAGTGTGACTCTGAGAATGTTCAACCTCAGACTTTGAGAATGTGCAGCATTGAGTGATTTTAACTAGAATAATTTTTTTCACAAAACTAGTCAACTTAAAAATACTCTAAATCAGTGGTTCCCATTGTGGGTGGTACCACCCCCTGGGGGTGGTGGGATTACCTAGAGGGGCGGTAAGAGGCAAGTGGGTGGCAGGGAGGTGCTGGAGATGTAAATGATTATCAGGCTTTGAAAAGTTGGTATCACTGGATCAAGTTCATAAATTTTGTTGAATTTGTCAACTAAATAATTATTAGATTTTGAATAAATGTGCAATTAATTGTTACTGCTTTGAATTTTATTGTGTTATCATCTTCCTTAGTGGGCTGCCCTTATGAATAATGCTTTTTACAGAAAAAGGAATGAGTTTATGGAACCAAGGGAGCGGTGGCCCAAAAATGTTTGGGAACCATTTCTTTAAATTGTGGGATCCTACCCGCGTTTCTTCAGAAGTGCCTCTGAATCCCAAGTAATGACCCTTAAATAAAACCCAAGGTTTTCAGATTTCAGAGTACAGTATTTAGATTCCTATATGGAGAAAGCAATGGAAATGTTCAGTCCTAAAAAAAAACCAAAAAAACCCCACACAATACAACATAAGTCCTGAAAGATGCTGCGGATAATGACTAAACCAACAAAACTTCTTCCTTTACTGTCTCCACTATCAAACTCCAATTGAAAATAATGTAACAGGAAATGCAGTTATCAAAGCAGATAATCTCATTGTCCAGGCTTTTAATATAGGCCATCAAGTGAAAAATTAAGTTCTCCCCTTCACTATCCATTAGAGTTTATAGACTTTCTGCGACGTTGTTTGCCCACCTAGAAATGCAAGCTTTCGCATTTCCCATTAAATCGGCGGCATCCTATTAATAGTTTCACATACGCATTTGGCTAGACCTGTTGGCCGTTGCCTGCGTCTCTCTTTAGGGCTGGTGGCAGGAGGGAACTAGATATGGTACAGCGACAGCGCCGCGTTCAGCATGCTCGCGTCTGCGGCGCAGGGAAATTAGCCACCGAGGGCAACCGAGCGAACTTAAAACTCTTCGAACTGAGCTCCCGCGCAAGTTACCCAGGGACTTGGCATCGCGAGAAGCTCTTGCATATCTGAGATAGAAATGGGGCCAACAGCTCTTGCCCGCTCCCTTTCCCCCCGTACATAATAAGCCTTTCTCCAGGGAATAAAATACCGTGCTGCTGCGTGTACGTTTGTGGAATCGCTGCAAGGTGGAGAAGACTGTGTGGCGTTGTTTCCCGCCTCTTTCTCCCCGTTTTTGTCGAGGAGAGAGAGGGACAGCCCACGGGGTAGTCGGTGGGTTAACCAACCAGGCAGAAGACTGAGCACGCCCCCGTCCTCGAAGAAGCGGGCGTCAATCCCATGGCTGGGGAACGGGGAACCAACCGCGCAAGGGAAGTGCGCATCCTCCATTTTGGCTGAGGGAGGGTGGGGAGCGTGGTTCTCGGTGCTTTGCCGCCTTGGCGGCTCTGGGTTCGATTTATCCCTTTTAGGGCATTGCCAGAGGTTCCCCCCCGCGCTTTGCTGTGACCCTGAGGCGAGAGGCTCTGAAACCAGGCACCTCATAGAGCCCCATGTTGGTCTGAAGTGGTCCCAAGTTCCCTGCCTGCAGCAGCTTCCGACAAAATGGAGGACGTCACCACCATTACCAACCACCACTACCACCACCAGGAACCGTGCTGGCAGTTGCAAGGGACACAGCTTTCTTTCTCCGGAGTAGGCAGGGGGAGGAAAAAAAAGGGGGGTTGTTCCTCAATGGAGACAGCGATCTTTGCCCTTGGGAAAGAGCTTGGAGACTGAGAGACTGTTTCCATTACTCTGCCCCCTTATGGAAATGGGTCCAGGTTTCCCAGCCCTGCTGTGGGGGCGCGCGCGCGCCTAAAAATGTGGACGAAGCGTGGCAACCATCACCTCCCCACGGAACAGGGTGTTCACACCCGAAGCCACACGGCTCCGCTGCAATTATTGCCCAGAGGGACCGTGGAAGGCAAATTAATGGATTAAACACGCCACCTCCCTCCCTGGCAAATGTCATGCGGAGTAAAAGGGATGCCATCCCGCTTTCATCCAGGGGGAAAAAGAGCACAAACTTCTGCAGGAAAGTACCCGGCAGCAGCAGCAACCTCTGGGGCCCCAAACCCGCCCATCCACCAGGAGAAAGGCAGAGGTGCTGCAGCTGTTGGTGGTGGGCAATGCGATTCGGGTTTAACCTGATGGAACCAAAGAGGGAGGGACCGTAGGCGTGAGTGAGAATCGGATTGACAGGGGCTCGGCCCAACCACCTGCGGCGGGGACGCTGATAGGCGGGAAGCCGCTCCAATGGTTCTGCAGGCAACGTAGCCCTCTTCCTGGGAAGGCCAATAAGCGGGCGCACGAGGCGGCCTTTCCCCGAGCTCGGCTGGTGGGGTTGGTCCCTGCTCCTCCCCTCCGCCAAGCAGCAGCGCTTAGCCCGGGACTGGACCGAGTTAGAGTTGAGGAAGCGTTGGCGGAGCCGCGGAGGGTGCGTGTGACCCGCCGGCGCCGCCGGGGCGAGCTACTTCTCCCCCCCGAGACTGGTGAGGGCCGTGAGAGGCAGCGGCTGAGGTAGAGGAGAGCCGGGTGGCTGGCTGGAGCCCAGCTTGCCCCTTCAGGGTGGGGATCGGAGCAGCCCAGCCGTGCCTCGCAGCAACCCGGGCTAAATGCCCCGCTGCGTGTCGCTCTCGCCTCACGCCAGCAGGGATTGGGGGCGGGGGGAGGGTTGGGGAGGCGGTTGGGGGGGACAGGCAGGAGGAAGCCCCCCTCACTGAGGGGCACTGAGGGCAGAAATGCGGAGGGGGCTGCCTTGGGGGGGTATCTGGGGTGGCGGCGTGGGGAGCGGGGCGGGGGGGGGAGAGAAGGGAAGGATCCATTTTATCACGGCTTCGTTTCCAACCGCCTCGCCCGCGGTTTTGTTTTCAATGCCCTCCGCCCCGCCGGCTCCCCTCCCCCCCTTTCGCGGCGCCCTTCTTTTTGCGCCCAGCGCTGCGCTCCGCGTATCCTCCTCTCTCCCCCCCCCCAGCTCCCGCTTTCTCTCGCGCTCCCCTCCCGTATTGTTTGGCTGGGTCTCCTTAATGGCGGCCGACTGGAGGCGGCAGTGCTGCCGGCCGACTGCAGGGGGGGCCAAACCCGACACCCGGGGCAATTGGCAGGCACGGGCGCCAGGGCAGATCTCGGCGCTGGAGGCGCGCGCGCGGGCTGTTGTTTTTGTGTGTATGTGTATATGCGCGTGTGTTCGTGTGTGTGTGTTTGTTGGGGGGGGGGTGTTCAATCGACTTAACACTCGGTCCCCAGAGAGAGCTCTGAAGGGGGAAAGAGGCGGCGGCTTTGTGTATGTGTTGAGTGGGTGAGGAGAGTCTTCGCTATTGCCTCCTCCTCTCCCACCCCCGCGCCTGTCTAAACTACACCCCCCCCCGCTGCCCTCCAGCAAAGGCTCCCAAGGCTGGGCGCCCTTGGGGAGCAGCGCTGGGGGACAGGGCCAACCCCCCACCCGAGGTGGGGCTGTGGGGGAGGCGCTGGGGCGGGTGGAGCCTGTCTCTGGGGCAATAGGTTTGTATCCCACTGGGAGTCGGGGGCTCTGCTGGAGGGGCTGAAGGATTCAAAGTGGAGGGCCCTGCTGCCAACCCGTTTCTTTGCCCAGGAGGAAGGGCGTCTCCTGGAGGGGAAGATGAGGAGGCGCGCCCACTACCTCGATTAAAACCCGATTTAACCCCCCCTCAACCTCACGCTCCACCAGCACCTCTTCTCCCTAGGCTCCAGGCCAGTTTGGTGCAGCCTTGGCAAGAGCCTCGCAAGGAGAAGGAGCTCCATTGTGAGTGCTATTTATATATTTTTTCTGCCTTGGGGAGGAGCAGGAGGTAGATCATCCTTCTCCCCCCCTTTTTTTGGCACGAGGAGTGGATGGGTGGGGGGGGTTAAGAGGAGGTGCTTCCAGGGTAAAAGGGGGGGGGTTGTTGGGTGCAGCAGCTGCTGCCCTGGAGCAAAGCCCCGGTAATGGCCGTGAGGCGACTCCTCCCCCCGGGGTGGGCTCTGCTGCAGACATCGCTCCTGCAATACCAACACCCGCAAGCAGACGACGGGCTCCTGCCGCTCGCCTTACCCGGCTCGGCAGCGCGGGGGAGGGGAATGGAGAGGGTATCTTTCGAGTGCCCTCTAGAGTTTTGGAGCGTATATTAAAGCGCACA
Organism: Podarcis erhardii; assembly: GCF_964252035.2. NCBI lineage: Eukaryota > Metazoa > Chordata > Lepidosauria > Squamata > Lacertidae > Podarcis > Podarcis erhardii. The sequence continues at coordinate 24,870,005 of NC_138508.1, forward strand.
TTTAACCAGATTTCGAGTTAATTCCTTCGCAATTCCGAATCCCTGCAACCTTACCTGACTTCTCTGGCCGGCGAGAGGGAGACGACTTAAAATAATCCAGTCCTGAGCGAAGTGTGTTCTGGATCACACGTTTTATTACTCGTTCAGGCGGATTTGCTTAGGCATGGAGGTGGGGAAGAAGATACAGTTGGACACAATGGACATTTTCATGTGTTTCTCTGCTAAGGACAAATGTCTTATTTGCCCCATTTCCCTTTAAATCCTGATGCTATCTGAGAATCCCATCGGTTGTGTCTCGTTTGATTGAATTTTTTCAAGGCTATTGCAAAGTCAGCGAAGAACCATCCTTTTCTTACATTCTGAGATGACTGCAGTTAGCCCCCTTCTCTTCCCCTTAGTAATTTCAGCTCTTTACACTAAGTGGGGAAGTAGCTCTGTGAGGGCAAACCTAATAGAGCAGTTTATGCAGTGACCTATCATCTGGAGACTGAAAGTGATCAATAGTTGCTTGTTAAGGGTCTCTTACTAGAGGCCGCTGCAGGAATCCATTGGTGGCATTTCACTTTTTAGCTTGCAGGAGGCAAACATGGGTATTGCATGATCCAAGATCAGCATTCCTTGTCCATTATTCACATAGAAATTAGGGAGAAAGATCAGGAGGAGTATACTTTATGCAAGTTGTTAGTTTACTCAGAGGATGAGGGGGGTGCTGATTTTTAAGCTGTCTTTAGAGCGACTGGTTTAAGCCTTAGACTTTAAGGGTGCAGATTGACTCACAGTTCTAATTTCTCAAGTTTTTCAAGAGCATGAGGAAGATTGTATGGTAAATAGCTTTGTGCAGACTTTAGTAGAATTGCTGAAATAACCTGTGACAAATTCACATAAATGTGGAAATGAATGTGTATTAATTTGTAATGCCAAACAGGGTTGCAGCCCCCCAACTATTTTCCTGATTTGTGTTTTCTGACAACTTCCAGCAGGATCATAGATACCAAATGATGACTTGAACAAATTATAAATGGTTAATAAATACTTCCCAAGCAGCATAAAAGAAATACCAGAATTGAAGGTGAATGGAAACTTGTTTTGTACAAGTCTTCAGAGAGGAGGTTTGGTCAGTTCTGAAGGGTTTCAGCTGCAGAATTAAACCATAGTACATAGACTTCTTTAAACTGGGGATCTAAGCATGCTTGCTTAAAAATAGGTTATATTGAAAAAGAATAACTTGGATGTATTTCCAAGTAAAACATATTTAGATGAGAGGTGTAGTCAACACACTGCTTATTTCAGAACAATAAAATAGGATAACATATACTAAAGGACTAAAAATTCTAACAGGCAAGACTTGAGTCAATGCCATTTGGCATATGGGACCCATGCATATCTGAGGTGGCTCCCATGTGATCATCTTGTGATAGGTTTGCATAGAAGAGCCATTGGTGTATCTTCACATAGGTGCTGATGATGCAGACATCGTTATTGGTAAATTTTAAAGTATAAATGGTGTTGCATGAATTGGTGCAGTTATGCATACGCCACCAATTTAACTGAGCAAATCAAGTATAGACTGTCTCATGAAAGCTAGTCCTAAGTCTCACTGGGGCAAGCAAGTAAGTGATTGGTACTGGGACATTAATACTATACCTATTCTGTGACAGAAAGGCCTGTTGAATTCAAGTCTTCTGCACTGACAGTTACTTGTGTAGTACAGAAGTTCTTACACTGTAAGTGTCTTGCGACTTAATTATTTTGGTACATTTGATTTTACTAGAATCTTCATTTAAAATGTAATAGATGGCCCCACAAAACACGTTTTTGATAGTTTTAAGATACTTCATTACTGTGTAGTGGGAAATTCCCAACAGGAGTAGTAGTATAAAGAGCTGGCTACATAAAATTAATAGTTGGATAAGGCACTGAATGAAGTGAATAGAAATGCTTAAGATGAATAACTTTGTGTAGATAAAAGTAGCTCTTGGGAAAAATCTGCTTTTTTCACCACTCAATTTTAGGCCCATTTCTAGTATAACATTTGGAGTTTAGAGATAGGGAATTAAAAGTAAATGCAGTGGCATTTCTTTGTAGACATTTTATGTGGAACTGACATTTGCTGCATGCGTCTAGATGTCTATTGGAATCTGTTAAGTTACAGCTCCTGAAAGTTGCATGGATGACAGTCATCCCTGTGAAGACTAAACAGCTTTACTGAAACATGTTTGCCACACACCTTTTAATATGTAAACCACTTTGAGAACTTCTTGTTGGAAAGTAGCATATAAACAAGGGAGAGAGAGAGAAACTAATTTATGGAGGTGTTCAGGGTTATGTTGGAAGTGTATCCTGAGACATCTTGGTTGATAACTTCCATGTCACAAGATAACTACATCTATTTGCCTGGAGGTAACACTTTTTAAAAGGGCCACCTTCAGCTGATTTTGCCTTGTGTATCATTAGGTAATCAAATTTAAACTTGGGAGTGAATAATTATTGCCAATATTTCTAAAATGATTGGCTAGGACTACAGTGATACCAGAGATCATACAAGTTTTCTTGTTGTATTGAGAGTACAAATGTAATGGAGTAGTACAAATATTTTGTGTGTTTTTTCTGTCAATGAATTAACTAGGATTTGCCCGTGAAAACCATTATTTATTTAATTCTTATCTTACTCTTACTCCAAGGATTTAATGCATAGGTCAGTGGTATGGCTCATGCTTTGTACCCAAGTTCTGTCTCTGGCATCTTTGATTAAAGAGAGTCAGATAGCAGGTAATGTCTGCCCTGAGACCCTGGAGAAATGGCAGCAAGTCAAAATGGACAGAATAATCTGATGTGTAAGATACCGTATTTTTTGCTCTATAAGACTCACTTTTTCCCTCCTAAAAAGTAAGGGGAAATGTATGTGCATCTTATGGAGTGAATGCAGTCTGCATTAAGGAGTGAATGCAGTCATCTTATGGAGTGAATGCAGTCTGCACAGCTATCCCAGAAGCCAGAACAGCAAGAGGGATTGCTGCTTTCACTGCGTAGTGATCCCTCTTGCTGTTCTGGTGTCTGAGATTCAGAATATTTTTTTTCTTGTATTCCACCTCCAAAAACTAGGTGTGTCTTGTGGTCTGGTGCATCTTATAGAGCGAATAATACGGTAGATACTTATATTCTGTTTTATCCTCTTAACACTGTGAGGTAGGTTTGGCTGAGGGACACTGACTAGCCCAAGATTCCTCAGTTAGCATCATGGTTTAGCAGGTATTTGAAGACTGCTGGGGATTGAAATCAGGGCTAAAGCTTTCTTTCCACTATGCCACACTGACTGTCTGAAACTTACTGTCACCATATTGTATCGTAGTTGCTGTAGGTATGAAAAGTAGCGGAAATTACACCTCTGGCCACATGAAGCATGTTATGTTTCTTCAAAATTTTAACTGGGCTATATGCTCATTCCTAAAAACACAAATCTGCTTGGTCATCACTTATAACATAAGGCTGAAACTACATTCTAATTTTAAAATGGTACAGTTGTTCCACTGATTACATTGCAAAAAGTAGATTATTATTATTTTAATCAACAAATTGCTCTCTCAGGTTTCATGAACATGAATGCTTAACTTGTAGGAAGTTGCTTAACATTTAAATTCACACACTTTATTACAGCTTTATCCCTGCACTGTATTTCAAATCATATGTAAACTGAATGTATTGGGTAGTTTGCACAAAGATTAAATCTTTTGTGACTTGGTTTATTTCAACATTTAATCACAATCATGTACAGTTAAGATAGTTGGGCAGACTAATTTTAGTTGGGCAACTAATTTTACTTTTTTTAAAAAAAAAACAGAGCTGTAGTCACAAAATGGCAATTTAGGGAAGGTTGAACCTGGTAGAGTGGGTGAGGGAGGTTGCTAAACATGGTATTGGATGGATTTAAATATCTTGTAACCAAGAAGAACTGTTCACACCTAACAGGCTGCATCAGCACAACATAATACTTAGTAGAATGAAACTGTCACACGCACAAAGTGGAAACAAAAAGTGAGCCTACCTGTGGACATGACAAGTTGCATGTTCAGCATGTGGAATATTGACATAATAGAAAACACTTTGAGATTAGCAGGGAGTGCCTGCCACTGCCTAAGAATTCAAAGAAACAAAAGAATAAAATCATGATTTTTAAATGGATGGTGTAACGGCATGATTTAGGGGTGTGTTCATCCACCCAACTCAGGGAACACCTGACTTGACCCTGAATCCATGTGTGGGGTGGTGAAGACACGCCAAAGTGACATTTTGGTCTGCCATCTTGATTCAAAATGGTGGCTGCTGACTAAACATTGACAAAGACTGTTGGCTCCGCCTTGGGAACCCTCACGCCGAATTTGGTGATGGCTGAGGACAGATACAAGCTATTTCCCAAAATATATAATAGATGGTGGGCAGTAAAGCTTAAACAAGGACAGTAGGTCAATCCAGGGCATCAATTGACACACAAAACAGATAATTCAAGAAAATGAGCTACGCTGTAAACTGCTAGTCAAATCTTTCACATGGCAGCATTACTAGTTCCATTTTACAGCTATAACACAAGGATTAAAAAAGGAATTAAACCCAGTGACTCTTACTTCTCTTCAAAAATAGACATGAAAAACAAAGCATCCAATTGAAATGACCAAAAAAACATGCTGAAGAGTGATACTTTTTATTAGTGCCTGACATGTTTCCCACTCAAAAAGACTTTCCATGGAGGCTCTTCTATTAAAAGATAGGACAACAATTAATAAACCATGCTTAAAATATTTTAAAAATGTGAAGCCAAACATTAGATATTTGGGAGCACAGTGCTAGCAGCACGCTGATGGCACATAGCTCTATTTCTTCATAACATTTAAACTGAGAGGCTGCAAGCTCTGGACCATTGCCTTAATGCAGTGGTGGACTGGATGACAGCCAATAAACAGCTGTGGGAAGACAGAGGCTTTGGGTGGTTCCATTGCCCAGACGATAGGAGAGTTACCTGTTCTGGGTTGGGTTGCACTCCCTCTAAAGGAACAGATGCATGGCTTGGGGGTACTTGTAGGTATGTATTTCTCATTCATGGGCCCAAGTGACCCTTAGTTTGGTGTGCCAGCCATGGCTATAACTAGATTGGGATAACTTTGTTATAGTAACCCCAAGACTGGATTACTGCAATGTGCTTTGTGTTAGGGCCTTGTCTGAAAGCTCCAGCTGGTTCAGAATTAAGTGGCCAGACCAGTGTCTCCCAAACAGGTTCCTGGCTGTTTTTGGGACTACATCTCCTATCATTCCTAGCTAGCACCAGTTGTCATGGGAACTGTAGTCCAAAAACAGGTGGAGACCCAAGTTTGGGAAATGCTGGGCCAGCTAGACAGTTGATGGGGACAGGTGGCCAGCAGCAGGTGACACCTAAAAATGTTTGCACTGATTGCCCATATACTACTTGGCTATGTTCAAGGTTTTTGTGTTGATGTACAAAACAACTTGAGCCCAAGGTACCCTAAGGACCACCTGACTTCTTATATCCCATCTTGATCCCTGAGATCACATGGAGGAGTGCTGTTGGTTGTCTCCCGTTTTACAGAGTTCCAGTCAGCCTCAACTAGAAGTTGGGCATTTAGTTTTGGTGGGTCCCATGCTGTGGAACATTTCCAGCAGAGGTTCATCAGACACCTTCACTTTTGACTTCTGAAGAGGGTTTTTGTGTGTGTGTGTGTGCTGCCAGGCCTTGGAAGACTTTGATTAGCCAAGTCACTTGAATGATTATGCTTTTATTCATTTATTTTTTGTTTTAAATGTTTTAAAGTGTACACCTTGTTATATTTTATGATATAGTGGCATAGAAATATAAAATATTTATAATTTTCTCATTAATAAAAAGCAGCACTCTTCAGCATCTTTGAGATTGATTCTCCTATGTCCTCTTGCCATGTCCACTTCAAAGTGATCATGCTAATGAATAAATATCAGTAAAAAGGCTCCAGTACCATCATAAATACCCAGTGTAAGCCCTGTTAAACATAGCAATACTGACTTCTGAACATACATAGGAGTGGAATTCATGAATATAAAATTGCAGGCTGCTTTCTGATAAGGTATGGGTAGATAATTTGAAGTATAAACCGAAATGTATGCCGTTCATCAGCTTTGGCTGATAGCCCAGTGTGCCCCTATTTGGGCAGGGATAGCCTAACTTCTGTCGTCTATGCTCTGGCAACGTCTAAGTTAGTTTACTGCAATGCATTGTATGTGAGGCTACCAAATGGTTTCTAGGCCCAAATCAAAGTGCTCATTTTGACCTAAAAAGCATTAAATGGCTTAGGATTCAACCTAGAAGAGTATAGCAATAATTGACATTGTTTTAATGTTTTGGAAGGTTAAGGCACTTGGGTATTACCACATTTTCTGGTACTACCAATATTTGGGAGCTCAAGCTATATGATGTCACTGTTTTGATGGTTTTCTTGTCTATGTAAATTCCTAATTGGGTCACAATTGTGCAGTGTCCCGTGTATATGTCCTGTTTTTGTGTCCTTTTCTGATGGGAAAAGGTAGATACTGAGTACTTTTAAAAACAACCTGATAGCTGCTTACCCCTTCTGTGTTTTAGTAGCAAATATTAAGTAATAATGCCTTGGTACAGATGGTAGGCACACACTTCTATAATGTGCTTTCAGTGGGGGCAGAGAAGAGATTGAATTCAGCTTTCGGTGTGTATATTTTGGAGAGCATGTGTGTATTGTTGGAACAAGTATGAGTTCTGGGCAATGCTAATGGTTCTTGCAGCATTCTAGATAGCTAGGTGACTGGTGGCTTTCTAACTGTGCCATCATTGTAATACGGTATTCCTTTTTTAACTCTTGAAATGAGTGAATATGGAACTAAATTTGTATTCAAGAATAGATTAAAAAGGTAAAGGGAACCCTGACCATTAGGTCCAGTCATGGCCTACTCTGGGGTTGCGGCGCTCATCTCGCTTTATTGGCCGAGGGAGCCGGCGTTTGTCTGCAGACAACTTCCGGGTCATGTGGCCAGCACGACTAAGCCACTTCTGGCGAACCAGAGCAGTGCACAGAAACGCTGTTTACCTTCCCGCCGGAGCAGTATCTATTTATCTACTTGCACTTTGACGTGCTTTCGAGCTGCTAGGTTGGCAGAAGCTGGGACTGAACAACGGGAGCTCACCCCGTCACGGGGATTCGAACTGCCGACCTTCTGATTGGCAAGTCCTAGGCTCTGTGGTTTAACCCACAGCGCCACCCATGTCCCTTCTAAGAATAGATTAGTGACATTAAAAATTATATTTTCTAGAGCGATAGTACAAAGGAACGGTGAAGGACAAATCTTGTTTGTGACTTCATTGCCCTGCTTAATTTGGTGTACAGCTACATTTAGCAGGAAGAGAAAAAAATAACTTGGTGCTAAGATAGAACTTCAACAGAATATTATATTTGCTCTTACTTTCATGTAGCTGTAGTGTCCTCTAAAGAGAATGGACTTTAAAAATGGAGATGTGAAAGGAATGATCTTTTTATTTACTCATGTCCATGTTTTGGGTATCTTAAGTTGGTGAAAGTTTGATAATAGTGCAAAAGTATATATTTAGTTAATCTATTTTTGACCCAATAGGTCAAAAATTTCTTCTATCTTGGAGTTGCGTATGAATCTCTGTATCTGTCATTATAGAAGTTTTTCTTAACTATAGACAACAGTGGATTTAAGTGCTTTGGGGAGGGCATGGGCTATGTGTTTGTGAGTAGGGGGAAATTCCCTTGAGCTACAACAGAAAGGTTATTAAATGCTTCCCATAATCACAACATATTTCAGTTGATAATATGAGAACAACAATTCCACCTCCCATGCAACATTCCTTTTTCTAGAATGATACTTGGAAGGAACTTCAAAATCAAAACACTTTCTGAAAAGTGAGAATTTTCCCAGTTCAAAATCTAGAAAATTTATCACTGGGGAATTTTAAGGGCCATAACTTAGTTATGTTGGAAGTATTATGCATTAATATTAGTATGTACTCTGCTTTTCTAGGACTCCTTAAGATATCTGTTATTAGAAATATGGTTTGAAATTTGTGGCTGTTCATAAATGTTGCTTTCATGTTTTCTTTCTACATAACAGATGGTACAAACCAAGCCATTTATCAGCAATGTGAATGTTACTTGAGTTTTGTCAAGTAATACATCTCCCATTTGCTTTAGTGAACATGACACAATTCCTGATGGAACTGGGTATATTTTTAAGTTTAGGTTAGTTTTGGGGTTAGGACTGAAATATTGTAAGTTTTCTGAATAATAAACATTCTTAACATGGATCTAATCTGTTTCAGGATACATATTTTCAGAGATCTCCAGTCCCTCTGGAAGAGAAAGCCAGGTTTCCAGCACAAACAAGGCACTGGAGCAACTTTTTAAGCTTAACCTACTGCTACATATTCTTGAATGGGTAAGTGTTTCAGAAGATAATACCTAATCCTCTATAGAAGGATGGTGATTTCAGGCAGACTAAAAAGTGTTTCAAAAGGATCACTCCAGTGTAGATGAATGGGCTACAAATTGGCAGATGAATTTAATGTAAATGCTCGTTGGGAGACAAAAATATACACCAATCTGGTCCAAGCTGGCTGTAAACTCAGAAAAATATTTTTTGATAAGGGAATGTGCATGGAAGAAAGCTCATCAAAATCAAGTTGTGTGCTGTAGTAAGAAAAAAGGCACACTGTTGAATATTTCATAGAAAAATAACAGTGACTAGTATCTTAATACCATTTAAAAAATCTATTACACATTCATGTTTAGCATATGTTGAAAATTTGTGTTGCTGACTCCTTAAAATATTAAAAATATAAAAACTCCAAATGACAGAATCGTAAAGGGTAGCCAGAATCTTGTTTTTTCTTTAGAAAAACTGATTAAGAGTAAAATGAGGCTTATAAAATTATGAACATTGTGATTGGGAGTGTGAATAAGACTCCTCTGTAATAGTATGACTTGAAGTTGCTTTACAGTAGAAACAGGATTGACTGAAGGTGAATTGCTGAACGTTGTTAGATGGAAATAAGATCAATTTATCTCAGACTTATTTTCTAGTACAGCCTGATTAGATTCACACTGCACTGGAAGTTTACTTCACACCTTTGTTCATATTGTTGATGGATTTCTTACTAGCAAACTGTTTGAACAGACGTTTTCTAATGACAAAATGGCTTTTAATTTCCCTTCTATTAAACATTGAAATACTAATTAACAGAAAACCGCAGAAATTAACAGAAAACCTGTACTAAAAATTATTGAACATTAAGAGACTTCTTTAGTTGCCCATACTGGGTAGAATTCAACAACACACTCTTCCAGTCACTCTGTCTGCACATGCAGTTCAGCTCACCACATGAAATGATATTCCCCTTTCTACCACTGCATGCTGTTCTGGGGGTTATTCTGAACCCATCTGAGCCAATGTCATGTGGGGGGAGGAGTGAAGAAGTCCCATTGTGCAAGCAAAAGTCATTGTGCAGGGCTTCTGCTGATGAGGCTGGTTAAGTGAATCCTTCCAATTCATATTACTGTTTTTATTTCTGTGCTAATTTAATTGGGAATAAAGCAAGGTATTCCAGTGATACCTTTTCTCTTTTTTTGTTCAACATTTTATTGGTCATGAATAGAATGACTAATTCAACAGCAGATTCTTTAAAAAATAAATAAATAAAAATCTTACCCCCAAAGTGAATATAATGGATTTATGAGGGAAGCAAAATGTGTAAAAATAAAGCAAAGTACACTGCAAAAAGAAAAGGGACTGGGGAAGGACAACCTTGCGTATGGGTGAAAATGAAACAAAATATTAATATTTGTGTAAAGAATTGTTAAAGAAATCATTAACAAATCACATTGAATGTCTCAGAATTCTCTTTTTTTTATGTGGTACATAAATATGTTTAATGGACACTGCTAGAAAATCCCCAGTCCAGTTCTCAGCATCTTTGCTAATCCAGGAGAATAAGTACATTTGACTAAATTTCAATGTCAAACACTTTCTATTGAGGAAGCCTCATGATCAAGCAAATTAAAGTTGTATAGAAGATATTACTGTTATATACCACACATTATATTTTCTATGTTATAAAACTTTTGAATAAAGTTTTAAAAAAAAATCCCTGAAAGTGACATTTGGTACCCAAGTATTTTAGTAGGTAGAAATGGATAGCCCCTTCAGCTATCTGTTGTAAGATAAATCAAATCTTATCCTCAAAGCTTATATCATAATACAGTGGTGCCTCGCAAGACGAAATTAATCCGTTCCGTGAGGCTCACAGCTTAGCGGATTAGCGCTATTAGCGGTTTAGCGGCTTTTAGCGGATCAGCTGATAAGCGGCTTATCAGTGGATCAGCTGATAAGCGGCTTAGGGCTTAGGAAAGGGGGGGGGAACCCCGCAGGAACTCGCAAGACATTTTCATCTTGCGAAGCAAGCCCATAGGGAAATTCGTTTTGCGAAGCGCCTCCAAAACGGAAAACCCTTTCGTCTAGCGGGTTTTCCGTCTTGCGAGGCGTTCGTCTTGCGGGGCACCACTGTTAAGTCTGTTAGTCTTCAATAGATAATAGTGGTATAACCACAGAACCAGATTCTGAATTCGAAAATGCTAATGTTACTATATTGGAAAGAGGTATGAGTTCTGTTGGCTGTTTAGTAAATAGTGAAAGGTGTGACATTAACTCAAAGATTAGGCATGTAACATCTATCTAGTGGCCTGCAGCGACACATGGGTCTTTGCTGTTTGCAACAGATTTATAAAGCTACCCCTCTGGTTTTGTGTACGTTCACCTTGAGTCATGACCTCATTTTTCAAATATCGAAATCTGATGCTTAGATCTAGATTGAGTCTTAACTTATTAAGTGTCTTGATAAATTTACAGGCCCACATACATAATATGAGCTTAAAGTTGAATTGCCAATTACCACATGTTCAGCAGAGGAATCTTGCCCCATCTTCTTTTTTCTGACCTGCTTTAGAGGTTTAACATGAAAAAAGTCATAGCAAACCTTGGATTGGTACCCTCCACCACAAAAATGCATGTTACCTGGATATTGAAAGTTTCCACTTTAGATTTTGAAGAACCAATTTTCTTTTCCGTTCAAATTTGGTAAATAGTGGTTCATTCTAAAAGTGTCTAGTTCAAAACTAATTACAATTAGAATTGTTTTGATGTAATGGGAAACTGCTTTATGCAAAATGAAAAGTGCAAGCCTTTGGTTTCCTGCCATTGTGTGAATAGAGGGGATGGAAATCATCCTGGTTTGAGGCTTGCTAGAACTAGTGGTAAATCATGATTTCATATTATATCTGAACTAGGCCATTAGATTGCTTTCCATAAATCCTTTGATGTGTGATTTCTCATGTAACATGTTGGTCTCTGAATAGCTGTCATTTGTATAAAGAAGAATTTAAAAAACTTGTCAAAACTGTTGAAAGAATTTTGACATCTACATGTATTCATGAGATGAGTGCATGACTAGAACAAAAAAGGGATCTCTTACGTCAGTGGAACAGAGATACTGACCTCATACATAGAATCTGGAAATTTCTAGATCTAACTGAAAAATGGAGGGAGGGAGGATACACATACCAGCCAGGAAAATAAAACAATTGGAAGTATGCTGCTTTTGGAAAATACTTTCTGAATTAAACAACCAGAACATTGCATTATAGTGAAACTGCTTTTTTTCTTTTATAACAGTTTTTCTGGAAGGTCCACAAGCTGTCTGAAAACTGGCGCTGTCTGAACACCCATCTGAGTTATTGGGGCCTACCACAATGGCAACTGGCCTAGCCAATGTAGGAAACTCTTTCGGCTGTCCATCTAACTCTCTGGTTTCTAGATCTAAGTTCCAGAGTCCTTCCGTAGAAGACGATGATGATGTTGTATTTGTTGAACCTGTGCAACCTCCACAGATTTCTGCAGGGTTGATAACGGATCCTAGAAATGCAGCTTTTAGTTCACCCAATAATGAAGAGCATCACGGAAATGACCCCAAAGCAGTGGTTCCAACAAAAGACCTGAGTTCTCAAAAGGGAAGTATAACTGAAACTATTATTATTGATGATGAAGAAGATACTGAAGCAAATCAGGGGCAAGAGAGAAATGATTCCAGTTTCAGTGAAAGAAGATTTCCAGAGCCTAAAAACAGAGCCACTGAGATGGAATTTTCACCACCCAGTTTTTCAAGAAGTAAGGTAAATTCAGGAATAGGTAATAGTGGTATAACCACAGAACCAGACTCTGAAATTCAAATTGCTAATGTTACTACATTAGAAAGAGGTATGAGCTCTGTGAGTGTTGGCCGTTTAGAAAATACTGAAGGGCGTGACATGAACTTAATGATTACACATGTAACATCACTACAGAATACCAACTTGGGAGATGTATCTAACGGACTGCAGTCAAGTAATTTTGGTGTTAATATACAAACATACACCCCATCTTTAACTTCACAGACCAAGACTGGTGTAGGACCTTTCAATCCTGGTAGAATGAACGTAGCTGGAGATGTCTTTCAGAATGGAGAATCTGCGACTCATCATAACCCTGGTAGGTTGTACCTTTTTATGCAAATAAATATTTCTTCTACAAGTGGCACAACTAATAATACCAGTTACATTGTGGATTATTTTTTCCATTTTTGAGACCATGGTACAGGTTTACAAATCAGGCTTCATTTATCTAATCAAGGTTATTTAAATGGAGTTTTCCCCTGTAATTAGTATGTTTGCTGAGCAAGTGTGCATAATAGCCGGTTACTATAACAATTAAAGCCTATTCTCCTTGGACCATGTAGCCCACATACCTTCTGTGCTACAGAATTATATCTTAATTTGAGACCAAGGTGAGTAGCTGTTGAAGAGATAGGCCCATTGTTTGGTGCGGCTTGCTTATTAGTGAACATAGTGTACTTTCCGGAAGGGATTGTTAGTTACTGGATAGAATAATTATTCTCTATGATAAAAAAGGAAAATATTGTTTCAGTTACTGGAGAAAAATATATTTCACTTGTCAAGAATTTTATTTATTTATTTAAATTTGTATACCACCCTTCCTCCAAAGATCACAGGGTGGTTCAGAACATAAAAATACACAATGAGAACACAAAGTACATAATAAAAACAAGAACAAAAACAGACCAACAACCTCACTCCTTTTCAGAGCTGTAAAACAGTAATGTGATTACTGAAGAAGGAGCAGTCAAAGCATAAAAGTGGCATCTGTTCATAATACAAGATACTTTCAGATAAAACTAATATGGTACAGACATAATAAGGTTTAAAAGTGCCTCTCAAATCCTATAGCGATGTAGTTTCATGGTATCTCTCAGAAATTTTGCTACATTCTCCATAATGGCAGGCCTACAGCTGTTTAGTAGAAAGGAAACCCTGGAGAAGTCAGGGCAATTTAACCTTCCTTTCAGCATGGGGTTTATATATTTATTGCAGATTTTCTGTGTAAAATGGGCAGTAAAATAAAACATGTGCAATGGTTTTGACCTGTTTATACCACAAGGACCGTATCTTTCTGAATAAGGAATTTTCTAGAATCTTCCTTACAGTAGCAGATGGCATGATGTTAAATCTTGCAAGGAAAAAAGCTCTACATTGGTGGAGATTCTGGTTCTTGGTCTCTGGGGCACTCAACACTGAGTGGCCCTCAATCTAACCTGCATAATAGAATGGGAATATGAATGGAGCTAAGCTTCGGGCAGTGGGCACCAACCCCACATAAACAGAGAACAAGGTCATATGGAAAATAATTGAATAAGTAAGGGACTAAGATGCAACCCTGTTTCCTCTCCTTTGTTGGCAATAATTTTTTAGGATTCGCCTGCCTAGTTGGGAGCATTTCACTGGCAGCTCATGGAGGTGTATAATTTCCTAATAAGAAAAAGTAACCTTACACTAATGTTCATTCTGGTTAATTTATTCCAGAGTATAAATTGGGATTGAATCAAAGGCTCCTTTTAGGTCCAGGAAGATTGTATAGAGCTTTGACTTGGATGCCTTAGAATACTTGTCAACGGGACTCAGCTATATAGCTGCAAATAAAACATTTTATGTGTGCTTTATACAATGTGACACTAGATGATGATTGTGAGCCTTATGGAAAATTCAATGTATTTTTTAAAAACACTTTAACAAAAAGCATTTTCAGAGCGGTTTTTATGGGTCTAGATTCTATATGGGTGAGATAGGATGACACAGTGGTCCAGAGTAGTTTACCCTGGCAAAAGACCACCTGCTTTGGGCCTAGTATTGCAAGTTGAGACATCCAAAGTGTAAATTTACCCAATAGATGTTTAGCATATAACTTACCCACTATAGGGAAAAGACTTATTGATCTATAGTTAGATGGTATTATATGGTCTCCCTTTATATATTGGAACTGTTATTGCCCTTGTCCATGCCTGTGGCATGGATCCAGTGTTATTGACCCATGTGAACAGGTTAGCCAGCAAAGGGGTTCACCAGTCAGGTCTAATTTTAGTACTTTGGAGCCTATCACATCTGGACCAGATGCCCTTCCCTTTCTTTAGCAGGACTATTAGCATTTTTTTTTCATCAGGGGAGATTGGGAGCATAGAATGGTGACCTGCCACTCCATCTAGTCGTTCCTTGTGAAAGACACTTGCAAAGTAATGATACTAACTACTAAGCGAAGTGGATGGAGTGGGGAGGTCTTTGGTGTTGAGTTCCTCAGAGACCAAGAAACAGAATTTCCTAGAGCTATTTGAAATTATGAAGCAGATTTTCCCATTGCTTGTTAGTATATTCAGTTCGTTCTCTCTCTCTCTCTCTCTCTCTCTCTCTCTCTCTCTCTCTTTTAGTAAGATACCGCAGTAGATTTTTAGAACTAAAATATTCTGGAAGTAGGCAGCACCCTCAACCTTCCAGTATTGTCAAGAAATATTCTGGATATAAGATTTTAGAGCTCTACATTCCTTGTCAAGCCACTTGTTAGTAAGAGACTCCCTGGATTGTTTCCACACCTTAAATTGTGGTTTTGAAAAATCAGTTAGAGATATTCCTAGATTTTCATATGCTTTGATAGCTTCTTGGGGGTATTCTGGGTTAATTACAGAAACTGCACTCCAGTGTTGTCTTGGTTTTAAATAATGGATGGAATTTATGCAGTCCAAGGAATTCTTGGCAGAATGTCTTATGTTTTCATCAGGAGTTGGGCAGGAAAGGTGTGAGCACAGGACAGTTAAGTTCTATGACCAAGGTCAAAATAAGTGGTCACTTAACAGTGCAAACGCCCACCATGACTCAATCCCCCAATACTGGGGAAACTAGGAAATAGTCAATCACACAGTTAACCCCTTCTTGATATATAGGTGAACTTTCCGGAATTATCAAAACTCAATGAATAATTGAGCAAGACTTTACTGAATTGAATGCAAAAATTGGTGAGGCATATGCCTGCATTGTTCAAGATCTTGTCCTTAGAACAGTAGACAGTTAAAGGCAGGTAGAGAATTACCTTGGTCAAGTCCAAGCACTCTGAGAAGTGCAGAGTCATCATTGCCCACCCTCTCATTAAATTCACCTGCTAAGATTATTTCAGTAGAGGGAATTTGTTGTTGCAAACTGCTTAGATGGCTCTAGTGAAGAAATGGGGAGGGCCTCTCTGTGCAGGGAGATATATCTGCATAGATTTTGGCAAGTGTGCCTTGATTCTAATCAAACTTGAAGGCTTAGATCAGGCATAGGCAAACTTAGCACCCAAATGTTTTTGGGACTACAACTCCCATCATCCCTGACCATCGGTCCTGTTAGCTAGGGATGATTGGAGTTGTAGTCCCAAAAACATCTGGAGGGCCGAGTTTGCCTGTGCCTGGCTTAGATAGTAGAGCTACAGGCTTGAAGGGATGTCAAGTTTAAATCTAAACATAGAGCAGTAAGAGTGGCTAAACTGGCTGGAATCTACTTTTGGGTTTAGTTTGAAGGCTGGCAGTGAATAGGTTTTAAAGCCTTGAATTACTATTGGGGTTTGAGACCAGGTCTCCTGGAGCATAACTACATCAGAGTTCCTTAGATACTCTAGGAATTCACAGTCATTTGCCTTATTTCTCCAGCTTACAATGTTTCATGACAAGAACTTACTGTCTAAGGGTGGAGGAGACTTAAGGAGTCAGTCAACCTCGATAGGTTGTCATATGGAGTTATTATCGCCATGGCATATACAGCCATTTCCCAAGCCCCCATGCTTACCTCCTGATACTGAGGTCCTAGTCCCCTTGGGCCTCAGGGTGTTGTGAGGTGCACTTATGCACATCCACATTCACTTATCTGTAACATGTTCAAAGGAGCATCTTCTGTTACCATTGCTTAGCATCAAAGGAGTTTCTGGACTGATGGGGATCAAGATGTTTTTAAGTAAACAGGTTTTGACCGCTTCTAATCTGTCTGTAATCAGGTGCTGTTCAGAAGTTGTTTATTTCTTAAAGGGTTCTTAAATTGTTATCCATGGAGAACTCCCCTAAAGGCACTTTCATCCAAGATGTTCAGTTCTCGGACGGCAAATTATTAACCGCCTTTTAGATTTTTTAGTGGAGAGGGGCGAAGTTCTCACACAATGGGGTGTCTTCAAGTTAGTAAGATTGGGCAGTAGTGGAACTTTAGCTGCCGTTGAAGATACGAGCTAGAAATACCCAGGGATATAGGATAATGTCTCAATAATGAATAGTGTCACTGGTGGCTTTATTAATACTGGGTGCAGTAGAAACCCTGCAGCAATAAATACAATATGGGATCTTTTTTGCTTAGCTTCAAAATACATTCTCTCCTTCCCTCCCCATTTCCTTTATATGTTGAGTTGAACAGGTTTGAATTTTCAAGAGAGCTGCTATACACCCTGCTCAGGTTGAGAGTGTTAAGCTTAGCTACTTTAGTTATCCATGGATTAAGACAGTTTTTGCATCCCTGTAAAGTTGATAATTTTGTTCATTTATGAATGATAAATAGAGAGGGAGGCCTGGTTACTTTTAACAAGATCTGCTAATGGTTCAACCAGCAGACCTTTGTCCTTTTGCTCTGGCATCACAACCAACTTTTGTGGGGCTTGGTTTTGGGAGTTGTCTGGGTTCTGGTCACTGTTTCTTATACAGTGGTGCCTCACAAGATGAAAAGAATCCGTTCCGCGATTCTCTTCGTCTAGCGGTTTTTTCGTCTTGCGAAGCAAGCCCCTTAGTGGATTAGCGCTATTAGCTGCTTTTAGCGGACTAAGAGGCTATTAGCGGCTTAGGAAAAAAGAATAGATAGAAGTAACTTGGAACACATGAGAAGGGTCACAAGGGGTAGGGAGAACAAAATTTTGCTTCAAGAAGAAAAGAGTGAGGATCCATCTATTTATTTATTTAACAAATTATATATATCTAAGCAGTTTACAGAAAATAAAACATTAGTATTGTCACCAAAACATTAAATTTCAAAACCAAATAGTGGAAGATTACAAAAGAATTGTATATACTATGTGTCAAAAGAAAGATATAAAGATCCCACAAGATCCCTAAGTTACACATGTAGAACCAAACTTGCACAGTGGCATTGAGGTATAATTCTTCTGCTAACTTTTGAGCAGGCGAAAAGGGTTGCTTGCTAAAAACTCTGACCTCCAAATCTGCTCAGCCGCTTTTTTAGTTCTTGAGATTTTACCAATCAAGCTTTGTTTCTCTCTAAGAAAGATCTGAAACTAATGAAAACTTGAGTTTCTGAAGGTGCTTAATTTTTTCACCTGATACACAGTTTCAGACATAAAAGACAAATGCAGCTCTGATCAAAAGAGGTTGCCTGAATATGTTACCGACGCCACTGTAAGTGACTGGTGTTTCAGAATTTTATGAAGCTTGGCCATAAAGCTTCATGTATAAACTGCTTTACAATCATGTGAGATAGGTCTCTTATCACTCCAATATTGTAGACAATTAAATCTGAGTTTGCCTTGTTACCCAATTACATCAATTATCACTACAAGGTTTCTGTACATTAATTTTCTGTAGAAATTGACCGGAAACCTGCTTGTGGATTTTAGCATGTCACAATTCCATGTACAAATTTCTTGCAGTATGTATGTGCACTGAGGTACTTAATAGCACATTCTTCAGTCCATGGATGAACAGGAGCTTATATACAGTATGTGATTTACAGGTGTCAAATGCTATTCTATCTTACCCACTGAAATGGTGAATTATTTTAACTTTAGATGCTATTAGATTTAAACACTGAGGTTCATTCTTTCACAATTTCATAGTGCCTTTGAGCCAATATTAAACATTTTAACATGCTCCCTGACCGCCACCCCAACCTTTAAACATTTTGTGCCAAAGAGATTTCCCATTTTCCATATTAAGTATCATATACAGTCATTTCTACATAGGAGTAAATTAAATAAATTAAAATGAGATATTTTTCATTGTTTTATTTTATTATTTTATTTTATTTTACTGTTGGGAACTGTGGCTAATACTTAAAGATAACCAATTACAGTTTGGTTAATGAAGGACCCATTTCCCACATGCATTTCATTGTTTGGAAGAACTAGCCAGTCTTCTCTCAAGTAGCAGTTTTTGTAAAAGTAATCTTATGAAAATACAGGCAGGCAGGTTGTATATCCACAGCAGTGACTAGAGGATGAATGACTGCTGGGAGCAGCACAGAGAGAAGTGGTGCCATGGTGCACCTAGATGTACCAACAAAACTGGATGCCTACATCTGCCTCACCTGCAATAAAGCATGCCTCTCATATCCTTCTCTATAGCCATAGCGGGAGCTGTAACTCTCCAGTTCAACTTTACCCCCAAAGGCACACTCCTCCAATGTCTCCCGAGTCAGACTGATGCCAACAACCGCAATGAAAATACTGCAGATTCCTGGAGTTCTCGTTCCTTACCTCCTTTTTCTGTGGATGGTTTTCCTCTACTCTAATCATGGTTTATGTAATATCCAAGTTGGCAACTGTTATTAGTGCTTGCACTTGAAACCAGAATGGAAAACCCAAAGTTTTTTGTTTGGAGGACAAGCTCCCCTCCTCATTGTCAATTTTATCCATTTAAGTTCACTCTGGGGTTTTTAATTAGTTAATTACTATAATGTCTTCATACCACTCGGTGAGCAACTTTCCAGATTCCATTGTGGTAATAGACATTGCTGGAACAATGTTGGGTGGTTGACAGACTTTACAGTTATGTACTACAGCTTAAAAGCCATATTAGGACAACCTGCTTATAAAAGTGCAAATCTGCATCTGAACGCAATTACAGATAGCGGATTTTAAGTTTTTAATGTTTGATGTTTTATTATGTTTTATATATTCTGTAAGCTGCCCAGAGTGGTGGTGTTGTTGTTGTTGTTGTTGTAGTAGTAGTAGTAGTAGTAGTAGTAGTAGTAGTTGTTGTTGTTGTTGTTAATTTCTGAACTTCCGGGAAAACTGCCCACCATTATGTGGCCAAAATAGCCCCCCCCCTATAAAAAATGTAAACAACTTCATTAGGTGACAGTAATATGCAGTGTTGGGACACAGAGGCTTGGCCATGGTTAAGTTTCTCCCAAGGTTGGGTTTTTCAGTTGTTCTTATATCGTGACTTTGTAGACTAGTCAGCATTTAGAGGAGTGGTCACAAACCATGGTTAAGAAAGGATGCTGGGATTATTTGTACTGCCAAACAATGGTTGAAAACAAGGTGGGTTTTTCAAACCAAGATTTCTAAGCCAGTAGCAAAACGATTTGGTTTCAGAAATGGTTTCACAAATGGGTGCTGTACATATGCAGATCTTTGCTGAGAACTTTCTAGAGCTAGGTTTTTGGGTGAGCTTTCCCCCCTTCTCTCAGTGTGCATGTTCATGGGAGCATGGTCCCCAACTTCCTGCTCAATACCTTTTGGCAGCGGCATCATTATCAGAGATGATGTCCTTGCTCTTGGGCAAACATTGTCCTTGTTTTCTTATCTATTTCTTGAGTAGTATGTTACTTTTATGTTCTTGGTTTTGTTGTTTGCTGTTCGTTTCAGGGTGCTTCTAGAGCCATTCACTGATTAATGTGATGTGGGTCTAAAAAGGTTTTCATCCACACTGTAGAATATAGGTTTTGTTTCATGAAGGACAATTTCCATAGACAATCTACAGAGATTGTTTTCATGTCACAGGTTAATGATAGAGAAGATGAGTTAGGGTTTTATGATAATGTCCAAAGTCAAGTGCTGAAGTGTGTTATTAAAGAAATACTGATCTATTTGTATATGAGAAGTTTCAGTTCCTTAAGATAATGAAGTCCAGTTACTCCTAATATTTTCAGTTCTTCAAATACAGTATCATGACACAGCTGATCATTTACCAGTTAGTTATTTTATCATCTCCATTTCTAAATGGCAAATTATTGAAATTTCTATAGCACTGTATAAAATATTATGATTGTACACAAAGTTCAAACACAAAATACCATAAAAATTAGATCATATGTTTTGTGTGGAAATTGTTCGATTTGGTTGTGTATGTTTTGATGTTTATGACCATGTCCCTCTAACTTCATTTGCTTAGGTAACTTGCCTTGCTCAATGAAGAAGTGTTACTAACTTGGATAGTTTTTTAAATGATTGATTTGAGTTTCTCAAAAAATGTGTGGGTTCAGTTGAGGAGTTATATAAAACTTGACCAAATAATGTTTCAGCCACTTATAGCATATTCAATTTCCAGTAAGTATTTGGGAGGTTGTGAGATGTCTAATGACAAAAACTGTTAACTCCGTGTTCAAAACTAGTTCCTTTTTAGAAAGTTGCTAGCCCTTGTCCTGATAGCTGAAATTCAAATTCAAAGCTTTTTGATTCCTCCTTGAAAGTGAGGTATACAGCAAATTTGCTTTAAATCTGGAGTGGGGAACCTGAGGCCTGGGTGCTGAATGTGGCCCTCCAGGCCTTTCCATCTGGCCCTTGAAACACTCCTCAAGCTATAACCCTCACTGACCCTGCTTTGTAACCCAAGTGCATGTGCCTGGCTAGAATATGCTCTTGAACTCTGATAATGGTTTTCTGATGGAGGATAGAGAGGTGTGTGAGTGTGTGTAGAAACCAGCGTACTGTACATTTCTTGATCTATTCATTGTGGCCCTGCCTTGTTCCTCAGAAGTGAATGCTGAAAAGGGTTTTCCCCAACTCTGATATCGTCTTCCCCAGCCCCTCTGTTCCATCTTCAAAGTCCTACAGAGTAGGAAAATGTCTTCACGTTCACCGAATTCTCCTGAGCATTGTGTTGGAATTTTGAAGACAAGGGCATTCTATTGCTATTTCCATGGCTAGCAGGTGGTGATCTGTAAATATTTATTATGCAGTATGGGTATCGTTGTGTCCCAACATCTTTTTATGTTACTGACACTTCTTATTTAGCCTTTTGGAAAAACTGAGTGGGTCTCCTTTTACCTACACTGGGAATAGAATATTCTCCTTCACTGTCAAATTGCTTGTCATATTGAGAGGTAATTTTTAAATTTTAACTTTATATATTTTGTCTCTTTAAGATTCCTGGATATCTCAGTCAGCTTCATTTCCAAGGAATCAGAAACAACCAGGTGTGGATTCTCTGTCACCAGTGGCATCGCTCCCAAAACAAGTCTTCCAGCCTCCTACACAACAGCAGCCTTCTAAGCAGGTTAAAGTCACATGTGCTAACTGCAAGAAACCTTTGCAGAAGGGCCAGACTGCATATCAGCGGAAAGGATCAGTTCACCTTTTTTGTTCCACTACCTGCCTTTCATCATTCTCGCATAAACCAGCTCCAAAGAAACTCTGTGTTATGTGCAAAAAGTAAGGGTTAGATCTTACTGCTTGATCCTTGTCAGTGTGATCAGTATTCCTGTTCAATGTTCCAAGAACTCAGTAAAATATTTTATTTTTATTCATTCATTTATTTCATAAAATAAATACACTGTTTGTTAGTTGGTTTTTTTAATATATAAAAAAACCGTCCTCGAAGCAGTTTATCCAGGACATGAATGAGCTACCTTCTTTCAGCTTATTCTTGTTCCTACTTGTCATAAAAACTGATAGGCATTGAGTTGGTTCAGATGTAATGACCAAATCATTAGCCCGTTTTGAAGGGTCTTCTTGATAAAGCAAACTATAGAAGCACAAACCATAATTTGCTCATAGTGGGAGATGGGAAATTGTTGGCTTGAGTGCCCATTCACATTGAGCTAACCATGGATTGGTCATTATTTAGCTAATAAAATTTATATAACGCTTAATCAGCAAAAACCTCTAAGCAATTAACATGAAACAATATAAAATAACTAAAATGAAGGTGGTTTGTATAAAAAGTTTTCTCCTTATCACACACATGTTTAGTCCTTTGTCTGTATAACATAATCCTACGCCAATACGGGACTTGGAAAGAGGAACAAACCTAGTTAAATTTCGTACTACTTAGCATCTTAGTTTTGTTCACTGTTTCCTCTTCTGGAATCCATGAAGAATGCTGTTTGGCACTAATGATGTGGGTGTATAAACAGTTCTGAAAAAGCAAATTATAAAATTAAGCTGAGACTTGTGGGAAGCATGGGTGGAGCATTTTGGCCTAATTTGTACACATTTGTTGAGTTCTAGCAGTGAGGTCTGTGGGTGGTGCCAAGTCCTGCTTTGCTTTGTTAATGAAACATGATTAAATCCAGTGTGTTAATATTCTTGAAGCCCTTTTAAGTTACCCATCTAAACAACATTAACTGCTGCATTGAGACATGTTGCACAGTTAGATAAATTGATTTTGACATCAACTTGTAATTTAAAAATGTATAACTTTGCTTTTAAAGCTGTCAGGTTTACTGAGAGAGAAGAATTGTAACTATCTGTTGATCCATTGGCTGTCTGCAGCTAGGTAGCTGTCTTCCTGTTTTATTAGAGTAAAATCACTTCAGGTTAATAGGGCTTAGCTTATGCATACTTCAGTACAAGAGACCTAAGGTTTGTGAGTATCTTATGAGCAATGAGCAGCTATAGCACAAAAGAATTAAATGTGCTCCCATTCCCTTTTGTTAAACAACAACAAACGTTTGCTTTATGGTGTTTCTGTTTATAATTGATATTTTTGCTTCTCATTGTATTCCACGTGTCTCCAAATAATACTTTTACAAATAAACTTTTCCATTTTCTTCATTGCATTTTCACCACCGTTGAGCACTGATGTAGATATAAGACTAATTCCTTTTAAATTGTGGTTTGTGAAATGGGAGACTCCACCCCCAGCCCCCCAAAGCAATTTATCCCTCTTTTCTGCCACAAGTCATGGCTTTACATTACAGCTTCATCTATGGCAAAATAATTCCATAAACAGATTGAACTACGTTTTCACACTCTAATTTACAAAGAAACGGGATTTGTTCTCCATAGTTTGCATTACGTGTCCATGATATATGAAAATATGTTTTCACTGCAAGATGAGAAGGGGTGTACATATCTCCTGATACTCAAGGAGAAAAGACTAGCTTTTGATATGCTAACCATTATTTGCACTGCTCCTTAGTCTACAGCAGGGATAGCCAATGTGGTACCCTCCAGCAGTTTTGTACATGAACTGTCTGCTCCAGCCAGCATGGTCCGTGATCAGGGTGATGGAAGTTGTTGTCAAAAACATCTGGAGGGCACCAGGTTGGGGAATACTTGTTTAACAAGCAGGAACGAGCTGAAGTAAGCCTTGGGCTTGCATGCTCCTCCCTATTCTCCCTCTCAGCCTAGAAGAACAACTTAAGGATTCCACTTTTAATTGCAATCTGTCAGGTCAGCCATAAAAAACTGGTTAACACAAACTGTGGCTGGCTTTTTAAAAACTAACTTCAAACCACATTTTCTGAAGCTGGCTTTTTAAAATTAAGCATAGTTAATGCTAACCACAAGCAGGGATTTGGATGACACCAAAGTTATGTTTAATTGAAGAAGTGAAAGCATTGTCTTTGGTTGTACAGCTTGTTCCTTCTTGTGTGTTTCACATTAAACCATTTTTATCATGATGTTCAAATGCAGCCAATGGGATGCCCCCCTCCCATTTTGGGTGGTGGGAGGGAGGGGGCTCTTGATAATATCAAATTGTTCCCAGTGTGGTGTAGTTGTTAAGAGTGGTAGACTCGTAATCTGGGGAACCGGGTTTGTGTCTCCGCTCCTCCACATGCAGCTGCTGGGTGACCTTGGGCCAGTCACACTTCTTTGAAGTCTCTCAGCCCCACTCACCTCACAGAGTGTTTGTTGTGGGGGAGGAAGGGAAAGGAGAATGTTAGCCGCTTTGAGACTCCTTCAGGTAGTGATAAAGCAGGATATCAAATCCAAACTCTTCTTCTTCCCAGTTTTTTGTTCAGACTTTTAAATCTTGTACTATCTGTGACTATTGTACTTTATGGTGGCTCCTAATATTTAGAGGACGTTCCCTTTTTATCTTTCAGAGACATAACAACAATGAAAGGTACCATTGTTGCTCAGGTTGATTCAAGTGAGTCCTTCCAGGAGTTTTGCAGTACGTCATGCTTGTCCTTCTATGAAGACAAACAGAATCCCTCAAAAGGAATCTTAAATAAGTCTAGATGCACTATTTGTGGAAAACTAACAGAGGTTTGTTTGTTTCTCCCATCCCTCATTTATACACTAATATAATATTATTTGAGTTTCTCAGGAAATTACTTAGGTAATATTTCTCACCAGTATTTCTTATGTGGGCAGAATTTTCACTTGAGCCACTTGTCATGCTCTTCAGTCTTCTGGAAGCATACAAGTTCTCATATGATAGCTAGGAAATGAAAATTATTTACCTAGCTTTTCCAGGTTGGTTGGTTTGCATTTATGCATCCTTCACAGACTTTGAATTTTCTTAGATTAAGTATTTGATTCTTTTTAGTTACGACTTGTGGTAGTCTCTATCCTTGTCGTTATCATTTGTCATTTTCCTTCTTTGCAAAGATAGAAATAATGCATGTACTGTAATGCGTGGTTCAACTTTGTCAGGGTCTGAGGCAAGGAGGAAATTTGGTGCATTTTGCTCTTTGTGCTTTTAATATACACGTAAAACTCATTTTTCCTCACATTTGTCCATAGTGCAGCTTATTCTGTGAACATTAGTTCTATGGAAAATGGGGTATTTTTCTTAGAAGAGGGTATTAATTTCCAGTCTTTGAAAATTAACTTTTTGAGAGTTACTAAATTTCTGTGGTGATGGAATACATTGTAAAACGGAATATATTTTGCCTTACATGTGAAAGTTTACTAAACACATTTTATTTCGTTCTGGTTTTTTAATACTCAGTCATGTACAGAATACTTACCAATATTTTACCAGTCATATATTTTACAGTCAAATTGTATTTCATGTAGTATCCTCTGTTCCTGTTTTGTTTTTGTTTTTTAAGTTTCAAAAGTACCAAATCCAGCTTGCATTTCTGAAATTGCATTTTCCACATTTTTCAAACAGTTTAATCCAAATTTATGTTGAAAAGCTGTTATCTGGCTAATTATAACTCATTACAGTAAAATTGTTTCCCCCCCTTTTAGATCCGTCATGAGGTTAGCTTTAAAAATATGACACATAAGCTGTGTAGTGACCACTGCTTCAATCGATACCGAATGGCAAATGGCTTAATAATGAATTGTTGTGAGCATTGTGGGGAATACCTGCCAAGTAAAGGAGCAGCAAACAATATCCTTATGGTTGATGGAGAGCCGAAAAGATTCTGTTGCCAAAACTGCGTTAGTGAATATAAACAGGTAACTCTTTATCTTCCATTGTCATTTAGTGATAGCTTATTTAAAATTGTTTAACCAGTTTATTTTGAAACCATACTTGGTATTACAAGTAGTGTACATTTGTTCATCTCGAAGCATATTCCTTATTTTAAAAGTGAAACTGAGGACACGAAACTCCCATATTGGTTGAAGTAGCACCTCCACAATCAACCTTGGCCCTTTTTTCATTCATTTGGATGCCTAGGATATGGCAAACATATTTCCACAATAAAGCTGTATTTCATGTGTTGATCTTAACATACAGGTTTTGGCCCTGTATGTTAGATTTCCACTTGTTTTTAAAAAATTAAGAAAAGATCAGCCAACAAAATATGCCTTCTTCCATATGTTTCTCATTAAGGATCCTTAAAGCACTTGCTGTAACTAGCTGTAGCTACCTGGTTCTTCAGAAGGAGTGGGGTTTGTTTTTTGTCCCATCCCTCCAATTACCGCATATGTGACTGTGATAGCAGACTCTTTGAAGCAACACGACAACTGACAATTTTGTCCAAAGAGCATCAGGAGTAGTGCATATGGGATTTTTCATTCCTTTCTCACAATAACTCCGAATGCCTCCACACTATTTCTCCCAAACCTCTCCCACTGTAGTCGCCAGTCCTGAAGCACAGGTCTTTCTTGAATGCCCTTTGACCTTCCGGGGGGCTTGAGAGGGGCGGGGTGTTCTCCTTGTGCAACTATTCTTGTGCATGTTCTACACTGGATCCAGGCCAATGTATTGTTTCATCAAGGTGCTTTTTAGGTTGCTTCTAAACTGTGGAAGAATTTTCTATTCCTTTCTTGGAACAAGTTAACTATTAGTCTCTTAAAGTGGAGAGGCTTTATACTGAATAAAAAATACTCTATATTCTATCTCATTTTGTATTAGCCTGTCCTGTTCTTAATGTTAAGATGCTACTTATATATATATTTTATAAAATGTAAACAGCACTTCTAGAAACATAACATGGGCCTTGTTGTTTTATTATGCAGCAAAACAAAAGGGTCAAAATAGGTTATTCAAGATACTAAAAATGATAGGCACACACTGAAGCCACGGAGAAACTTGGAGAAGCCTTGAATAAGATTTCATGAAGGAACCCAAAAGATACAAGAATAACATGGGAGTTTCCCACACAATCAATAATGCATTGCTGAAATTCCAAGTGAACATGGAATTGTGATCAAATAACAACTCTGTATCTTATCAGTTTATTGTGACATGTACATTTTTTCACCTGTATAGATATTTCATGCTATTTTTGACATATCATCCCATATGTTTTTTTCCCCAAGAGGGTGAGGTGGTGTGATATATGTAGAGGAAATTACAAAATATTATTTGAATCATTGAAGTTTTTATTTTTGGGACCTATATTTTAGAATTTATTTGGAGATGGATGAACGCTTTAGCATATCAACTTAACTTTATGTAGAAGGCTGTGGGGGCAAATATTTAGCTGCATATAAAACTTGGAACCTGATAAATCTCTCTCCTGTTATGTGCTTGGCCATTAATCTGCAATTAAAGGCCCTTGAATGAGTCTAGTGGTTTCATTCCTCCTTGGGGCCAGTCATAAGCTGTTTGTTGTCCAAGAGTGAGTAGCTTGCATGGGAAGATGATTCTCTGGCTATGGGAGATATTTATAGTCTTCCCATTGCAGGTAAAATGCCTTGGCATTTTGTAGTATGCCTGGCTCCATATGCAGTAGTGCAAGGCCCAGGTGGGGGAGAGTGTATTAGTGGTGTATTGGGGACCCTTCCCATGTGTAGGAAAGGGATGGATCATTCTGTTGGATTGTAAATGGTTTGTTATGGAGAAAGCTAAGTTACTTCTATACTTTAAAAAATAACCAAGAGATTGGTGCTTTGGCTTTAAATTCATAGTTTAGAATGGTTGATAAATTGGTGGCTTTTGGGGTCTGTGTAAGCATAACTTACATATTATTTGGGATTTCACTATAGAAGGATAGAACCATAGTAGTGGACCCTCTGTCTAGCATTTTGTGAACTAGCTTTATTCTGATTTTAAATTACTATAAAGGAATGTAAACTGATTGCATCTTAAGTATTTTTTGACTTAAAAATCAACACAGCTATACCTTATATTAGCAAAAAACTATGGGCACTATAAGTGAGTATTGTTAAATATGTTTAAATATTTTAACATTTAATATTAAAACACAATCGTTTGGAAACATTTGTTTTGAAATTTTTGGTCTGGGCCTAAAGCTTAGCCTAAACGCAATAGGCTATGCAAAACTGCCTTTGCTTTTTGCTACTAAAAAAGTTGTATTAACAAATATTTGGTTTTTATGTAGTAGGAAAACTGATAGACATAATATTTGTACCTACTTAACATTTTGTTTAAATAAATAATTTTTTCCACAAATAACTTTTTTGAAGTAGTTGTTTCAGTTCCCACTCGTTCTGCTCTCTCTCAACATTTTCCTGTGCAATTTTATTATGGTAGTCTTTAGTAACACAGAATTCATGGATAAATAGCTTGAAAGTGCTTACAACTTGACTTTAGAGACCATTATTTTAGTTTGGTTGTTCTTTGAGGACTGACATATTTTCCCACATCATGGGTGCCATGTGAGAAAAGTACTTGGAATATGAAGGCATACTTCCTTCCAAGTGTTCACATGGTTGTACTGGAATGCATGAGGAGAAGGAACGGGTTGCTATGTGGCAGTAGATTTGCATTGGTTACATATCATTTCAAGCTGTCCTGGAACATCTGCAAGCCTAGGAATGCCAATTTGCTGCTTAGCAAAACTTTTCCTTTCACCTTGTGCTTTCAGTATAACCACATCAAAGTGCAGAAGCGAGCAGAATCTTAACATGCTTCTGCCACTATATTTGCTTTAGGAAAGTCCTCCAATACTTTGCTTTATATTCTGTATGGTCTCAGGGACCATCTGAAAATGCATTAGTCCACAGACAAGGGCTTATTTACTTACTGCTCTTCCTCTCTCTCGAGCCCAGAGTGATGCCAGCTTACATGGAGTCAGAACTTTAGCTCTTAGTACAGTGTTTTCTGACTGTCTAGATGGGTAGGCAAACTAAGGCCGGGGGCCGGATCTGGCCCAATCACCTTTTAAATCCGACCCATAGACGGTGCAGGAATCAGCGTATTTTTACATGAGTAGAATGTGTTCTTTTATTTAAAATGCATCTCTGGGTTATTTGTGGGGCAGAGGAATTCTTTCATTATTTTTTCAAAATATAGTCCAGCCCCCCACAGGGTCTGAGGGACAGTGGACCGGCCCCCTGCTGAAAAAGTTTGCTGACCCCTGGTCTAGAACTCTCTGTGGTCTGTCAGAGGCCTTTCACTACCACGCTGCCCAAGATCTCGGAACGTTAAGTCTTGGATGAGACCCTTTATTATAAAAATAAAAATCTGAAGAAACAAATGAAGGTTAAATGTGGAAGACAACACAGTGTTTAAGAAGATGTGAAATGAAGCAAATAAATAAATAAATGAAAGAAGCTCAATTATGATAACATGAGTTCAACTGGCCATCCATTTGTATCATTGATGTCCAGCTATTGTAGGCCTGAAACCACTGCTGCAACATAACAGAAACCTAGGGCTGCATTGGTCTTGCACTATGCGGGGGGGGGGGGGGTTTCTGTGCAACTTTACTGGAGAACTTTGCCAGGTACATTTTGTCTTTTCCCCATATTTGTCCCTGAGAAGAAGCCATGCAGTTGTTAAAGGTCCAGGAGTCTGTTCAGAATCCAGCAGGCCTAGAGGAAAGTAATATCAATTTTATCTCCAAAACTCAAACACACAACACATGCAGACTGCTTCCTTAGCCATTGAATCTAAAAGGAGCAGAAAACATGGGGGGGGGGCGGTTTGGAGAAAAAGGAAATACAGAGAGTGTCTAAAAATTACAGGTTATTAGGTGATTGGTTGGAGAGGCAGTTCCTCCAAGAAGTCCAGGACCTGCATGTGCTGCAGAAGTGATGCTATAAAGATGATTTAACATGCCTTGCTGAATGCATTTCCGTAACACAAGGAACATGTTGCCATTTTATGTCAATCGCTGTGAGGGTTTTGCTGAGTTTGTCCATAGATACTATCGCAATACAGCTGAGCATTCACTCTTTACACTTCAGCTGCTAACCAGTCACTCTTGATGGACATTACGGCTGTGTGTTAATACATGCGTCAGTAAAGGTGTCTGCACTAGATAAGTGAGTGAAGCAGTTTACAGATTTTATTCTGGTATGTGTTTCCAGAATCCAGTCGCATGATCTTTTTGTGTATTTGGAATGACACACACTGCAGTGCACATGGGTTTTCTAATACAAATATTTTTAATACTGTATCTGGCAAAGTAATTCATGAAACTGCACTTAGACCACAAACAGAATATGGCAGTTTAGGCTGCTGTCTGTAATTGACTCGTTTTGTTTGCATTGCTTTATGGTAGCTAAACCTCAATGATTTCTATCTCTTTTTCTTCAGTGGTTGATAATTCAGGGCATGTCCTTTTAGTTTTTGCTCCTTACTTTCTTTGCTGCTACTTTAACTGTTAGCGCTTATCTGTCACGCTTTTCAGAGGAGGTAGTTGTATAGAATCAAACAAGTAAACTTTGTTGCCAAAAGGTAGGCTTTTCATTTTGAGCAAAGGAACATGCAGCAACAGTGAAAAGTGGTAAAAGAAGGAATGCTCTAATGAACATGTCATGTGTCTGCTTGAACGAGTAAATAATATTAATCTTCAAGGCACACAAAACAGCAATGTAACAGAGATGAAAGAGCCTAATTCCTTAATTTACTTGAAATTCAAATACATAGAGTACGTATCTTCTGTAGTCAGATGCTTCTAAAGATGTCAGAATGAGTCTTACAGGAGAGTGGTAACTTTACTTTATTTGCTGTTTAGATCTGTGAACCCTAAAAGTAACACCTGAATTCTTAATTCGTATTCTGCTTGTAGGCTTTTTTTCTACCTTAAGGCATCCCCTTACTTACAAAACTGCTTGTACCTTTGTTTTTCTTTTGTTCCTTTAGTAAGCAACTTTCTCCCTTCCTTTAATCTCACCACGGCTAACTCTTTCTGCTTCCAAAAGCTCTTCTGTGTATAAAACACATTGCTGTATCTAACTTAACTTTCATATGCTTTTTTGCTGTATTTATAAGATTTCTTATCCACCCTTTACCGCAAGATTGCAGTGCGGGTTACAAAAATACAGTTATAAAAACAAGTAAAATTGTTCAAACAAAAAAAAGGGGAACATAGATTCAACAAGAGAAGGTGGGTCCCACAAAACAAAATAAGTTAACTGTGAAAAGGCCATGGAAAAGTGTCTTACTTTCACACAAAGTTCTCTGGTACTTTTTACTACATGGTTCCTATATTAACATCTAAGTCACTGGGAGAGATCATCTGGGGGTGTGAGCTGATTGGTGATTGGGTGTCACCAGTATTTTGATGATTCCTAGTTTTACATCTCCTTTTCATCTAATCCAGCTGAGGTAGTGGGAATTGTGAGCGGTGCTTGGGTTTGTAGTGGCTGAGGGCCAGTAAACTGAAACTTGGTACAGGGAAGACATGAATATTGTTGG
The DNA here is from genome assembly GCF_964252035.2 of Podarcis erhardii. Lineage (NCBI taxonomy): Eukaryota > Metazoa > Chordata > Lepidosauria > Squamata > Lacertidae > Podarcis > Podarcis erhardii. Next base: position 24,901,398 of record NC_138508.1, read on the forward strand.
GGGGTGGTTTGTCTGCCCAGCTAGGTGGTGCTCAATCTGGTTTGGATGAGGTTTCACTCCCCTCTATATCACAGATAGCTAAGAACCCTCAACTAGCCTTTCAGAAGTGTGCTTAAATGTAAGGTGGTTTACACCAGAAAGGGGCATGCCATACCATTTTGTGGGGGAGGGAATTTCATGATTCTGAAGCCACCACACTAAATACTGTGTTTCTTATAGATGTCAACCTAATGTCAGCAACCACTGGTATAAGGGTCTGTGCTTCCTTAGCCAGTCTTCATTATGGGTGATGATGGGTCGTTCAAAAGGGAAAGGTTGCCCATGAGAGTCATACTATTCTGGATACTAAAGGTCACCAGCACCTTAAATTAGTGTCAGAAACATTATGGTAACCAATGAAGTTGTTTCAGAATAAATGTTATAATCATAGTGGCGCAAATCCATCAATGTACGGACCTATTGAAGTTTCTGGATGGTCTTTGCAGTTCGCCTACCAACCCAGACTGTTAAAAAGCATTTTGGACCACTGGCACATCCCAGGTATCCTGGAACTGAGGGGGACTCAGATGCATTCCAAACTGCAGACATGAGTGATATGACTCCCCCTTCCAGAACAGGCAGTTTCCCAGATTGCTGCTTGTTCAAATTTCCAACCATCATTTCTGCTAGATGGAACTTCAGTTTATTCACCCACATCTGATCCCATTACAAATTGAAGATACTCTTTTAGAGGAGGCCTTCCACATTTCAGATAAAAGGAGGGGACCTGGGTGACTTGTAGCCATTTCATGAAGATAAAAGGTCTAGGGGAAACAACTGAACTGAGGATGCACATTGGTTATTTTCTATGAGGAGAGATTCTGTTGTGCCGGCACTGTATTTTACAGTGGAGTCCATTGGACAGAGCAAGGGAGAAACAGACTTGACCGCAACAGTTGCAGTAGCTGATCAATAAGTTTCTCCTTCCCCTCTGCATGACCTACTTCCACCCCACCCCTATTTGGGTCATCAAAAACATCACCCTCATTCCCTTGGAGTGATGGATCCTGAAACTGATGCTTCACAGCTCCTGTTGGTTTTCCCCAAGGGGTCAGTATAAAAACTGCTTTGCCACATTCTTGCTGTTAAGCACTAGCATTCTGATTCAATCTACAGTTTTGGTTGTAGCAAAATGTTCTCTAGTGGCTAACAAGTCTAAACTCCCTATACAAGCATTTACTATCCCATGGCCCACCAGAAGTTGCTGAGTTGCAACTCCCATCATTCCTGGCCACTGGTTGATGAGGGTTATAGTTTAGCAATATCTGGAGGGCTACGGTTCAGTCACCCATGCCTTATGCCACTGTCTCATTTACATCTTTCAGACAGTTTGGCTTTCCTAGCTGGCCCTGCATGTGTAGTATCTCAGAGAAGACTGCTGGAGGCCATGACTTTCAATCTCCTGCCTTGCAACTTATGTTTGACTTCTAGGACCATATGACTACTTCCCCTGTGTCAGTGGTGCCAATGTGGATCATTGGTTCCCACCCAGTATACTTTGCCAGACTGTGTGATACCTGCAACCTTCATACCAGGCAGACAAGTCACTGTATCCACCAGAAATCTAGGTATCTTGGTCTCTAATGATTGAATTACCTACAAGGAGCCTGTCCCCATAGGGATATTCTCACTGTGACAGGATATATGTTAGCCCCTCAGTAATAAGTCACTTCTAATGGAACATTTCCTCTTAGAGTGCTGTCCTCATGCCCCAAGATTCACTAGGACTGCAGAGGAGCTTTTGCCTTGAGAATGAAAAGCTGCTCTGTCCTTGAAGGCCTCGTCCACCAACCTCTCTGCTTCCCTTTGCTTCTCCAGATCCCAAGAGATCTTGCTCCTTCTTTTTAGTGAAAGACTTGATTTTCAGCTAGAGGATGTACTGTTTAAGGAATGGTTATGGAAACACCCTTTGCACGTTTCAAAGCTGTGTTTCTGTACAAAACACAGTTAAATTCCTATCTTACTTAATACAAAGAAAGCATTTGTCTAGAAAGCAGACGTTTTCCTCCAGGCTATTTAGGCAGCTTCTGTAAATCAACTTTCAGATAGCAAGGCTGCCAGCAGATGGCCTTTTGAGACTGTCAGAACATCCTCAGTACAGATATGAAATCATGGCTGTTCTAGCTAGATTCCCCATTAATCACCAGCAGTACTACAGCGACTGACTAATCTTAAAGGAAGACTTCCTCTTTCATGGGTTGTCTTAAGCAAGCGCAAACTCAGATTAAATGAGTCTGAAACTTTGCTGCGTTTTGTAGAAGAAAGACTAGAACATGTTGATTGGTATTTAAAGAAGACTCAAATAAGATCAAATTTCCCACTGATCAAGTTAAGGTTTAGGTTTGATTGTTCCCTCTCATTTCTCTTGGTGGGAAAAACTTCTTGGGTGGTTTCAGAGTGAAAAGCAGGTTTTAGAGGCTCCTGTTGCAGAGGCAGAAATTACTCACATGGTACTGTGAGTTGCTCCCATAATACTAGATTCCATGGGGCAGGGTACCCAGCATGGTGACTTCAAGTTGTAGCTGGGCTGTAACTCCCACCAGTCTGAAAGCCAGTGTGGTGTAGTGGTTAAGAGCGGTAGTCTCGTAATCTGGGGAACCGGGTTCGTGTCTCCGCTCCTCCACATGCAGCTGCTGGGTGACCTTGGGCCAGTCACACTTCTTTGAAGTCTCTCAGCCCCACTCACCTCACAGAGTGTTTGTTGTGGGGAGGAAGGGAAAGGAGATTGTTAGCCGCTTTGAGACTCCTGAAGGGGAGTGAAAGGCCGGATATTAAATCCAAACTCCTCCTCCTCCAGTCCCAACCAGCTTGATTAGTGATCAGGGATGGCAGCTTTAGTCCAGCAACATCTGGCGGGGTAGCATCCTGGCTACCCCATGGTAGAAAAATGAAGCATGTCTTGTCCCCTGTAGACATTGTTCCCTTACATGCAAGTCAGTCCGTTCATATTGGGTTAATAACTGAATTTCCTCCTAAATAAATTAATTGCCTTTGATCATTTCCTACCTAATTAGCCAGTGGTTATAGTAGATGTTAACTCAGTGTATGACAGTTGTGAAAAGGGCAAATTAAGTTACATAGATTAGGTAGGTGATTAAAAGAAATCTAAACCTGCTTTACATTCACATGGAGACTGCACACATGAACCCAAGTCCTGTCATCCTTGCCCATAAACATTCTGGAATAAAAATAGCATGGGCAGGCCTATATGCAGATTGCTCCACATAAGCAGACACAATTTGCAGATTATGTTGAATGCATGTTAATGAGGTGAAACTGGCATAGATGGGGTGGGTGGGTGGGTGCTATCTCTGTTGTATGTGGGTTCTACATTCTGTGAAATACATGTGGATAGGGATCCTGTCTGTGGTGACTTGGCCTCGCTGTAACAGTAGCTGAGCTTTTGAGAGGATACTAGAAAATTCCTGTATGCCTGTTGTAATAAGACAATCTGATTGAGTCATAACTAATGTTATTTTTACTTTTTCATTATTTGCTTTTTAGAAATATGGCAAATTAACAGCTTGTACTGGTTGCAGAGTTCAGTGCAGGTTTTTTGACATGACACAGTGCATAGGACCTAATGGACATATGGAGCCATACTGCTCAACTGCATGCATGAACACACACAAATCAAAACATGCAAAATCAGAAAGTAAGTGAAAAGGTTGGCGTGTTTTCATCCATGATGATAAAATAATATATTCGAAGTAGGAGACTCTTGTTTCACTTATGCTTTCTATCTGATTTTCCTTTGGGGGGAAAATTATTTTAAATTAGTTGATGCCTAGATTACATTTAGCACGTAAAATAACATTAGCAATGCTTATCGGTCACATACAAAAGCTATAAAGATTGATGCCTTTAGACTTTTAATATTTAGCTACAACTTCTTTATAATGAAAAAAATGTACTCTTAATTCTTCCATTGCATCTATTTTTGTCTTAAATTCATTGTGAAGCTTTTATTTTATGACAGAGGTATATTGTTGGAGTCATGATCAAAGAACACACATTGCTAGCAAAAGTGCAGTCTGTGTTCTTCCTTGCAAAATAGATGGAGAGGGTTAAAAATCAGTTGAATTTGTTTGAAAAAGTGCAAGTACATTTTTTGTAACCCCACCAATATAATACACTGAGGCATGATTTACACAAAAAGTGTTTGTAATTATATCTGTATTTTAAAACAAACTATTTAAGTAGAGCTTTGACATTGGCTTGGTTCAGATGATTATCTGATCATCTTACAATGCCATGATATGAACAAGATAATCATTTGTTCCTCCTTCAACACTGTGAGTAAACTAGGAAGCCTGTAATTAACCATAGATTTTGTTTTCATCAGAACCAAGAAACTATAGTTTCTAGCTTCAGAACACCTGGTGTCTTCCAAAGCTGGTAACTGTAGTCTCCTGGTTCAAGTAAAGTGGGAAAATAGAGATTTCCTGGATTGATTGCTTGAGTAGCAAAGAGGCTGCATTCCCAGCTAAAATACTCAGTTTATTAAGCCAAGATAAGATGATATGAACGCAGCCATTGATGCAGATTTTGAGAAACGCCAACTTGTTATTCATAACATTGTACATTTGCATTTATTTTATTTGTAAACTACATTTTTCTTTTAGGTATGGGGATTGTTTGCCACTTTTGTAAGCGAAACTGTTTACCTCAATATCAAGCCACAATGCCTGATGGAATACTGTACACCTTTTGCAGTTCGAGTTGTGTAGCTAAATTTCAGGTTAGCTGTTGTGTTAAATCTCTTCCTCCCTGGATATGTATTTTTCTGTGCATGCCTGTTAGGTGCTCTTAGTATGTTCATATTAAATAATTTGCTACCTACTCATTGTTAAAAACTACTCTTTATGAATACGCGTTTAAACAAGTGGGGCTTCTAATGTACCTGGTCAAATTTTGGCACTTCTCAGTGATTTCCAGAGTTATGGTGAGAGTTGTTTGAATGTCCATTCCCCTGCACTAAGAAAAGTGAGATTGTAAGCAGGTCACCACCTGCATTGGGACAACCCATGGTTACTTGAACACAAGATCAACTATGACCCTGTGTATTAAACCTAGTTTCAGATAACCACAGGAATTCCTGGGTCATTTCTGCATACTGTAATAGGAAGCATTTATATCATCCCATGTTTAGAAGTTGGTGAGAGACAGGGAGTAAGTTTTAATATCTTATCTCAATGTGAGTGAGAGTTGGGCTTAAGTTCTCCTTGGGCTGCAAGAAAAACCGAATGTTTAATTTGGCATTGACTGGCAACCTATGTAATTGTGCTTCTTTGAGAGATTAAGAATTACACTGCACAGAACAATTGGATTGGTTTCCAATGCACTGTTTTCTGGCTGTTCATCCCATATGAGTGACATTTGAAGCCTCAGCGTACATGTAATAAGGCTGCCATGTATTCACGTTGCATAGTTTTAAGCGACAGAGTTCTGAATACCTTAATCCCCATTCCATTTTAAGTGTTTTTAAATAAGAAAAGAGGGAGCAATTGTTTATGCTACTTGGTAGTGGCCTCCCAGTGGCCTGCTGCTTATTCTTGAATGTTATGCCAGTTTTACTTAAAATAACCAAATGTGCTTGTCTCTACACCATCCAGATTTGATACAAGCCCGTGAGACTTAATGTTGAATGGGCCTCGAGCCTCTGTTGCTTTCCTGACCTTTTGCCTACTTTGTTTTCTGTAAATGAAATAAAAATTGTAAATTTGGAGGATGGCGAAATCATCATTGCAAGATGGTGTCTTAACCCTGATGACCCTTTGTGCCCTGGGATTATTAGTCTTAAGTATGCAATTGTTAGCTATGAATGCTAGAAAAAAGAAAATATTCCCAGATATGATATGCCACATAAGCTGCATGGGAACAGAAAAGATATTTGGACCTACTTTCCCCATCATTTCTGCTTCCCAAAGCTACCCCAGAATGAGATTTAGGAAGCAAAAATATGGATATCAAGGAGTCCAGCACCATGGCAACCCTTGTCTCCTAACCTCACCAGAAATTGGATGAAGTCCTCCAACTCTTTAGAGGTGACATTGCTAAATAGGCAAGCAACTTAGCAGAGATCTCAGTGACAGCAAGCACGGCAATGAAACTCAGCTTCAAGAACAAAGCCGCCATTGAGGTAATGAAACCCCCACAAATTGACTTAAAGCTACAGCTAGAAGACATTCAGGATCAAGATTGCTGCCTGAATATTAGGGCCAGGGGGAATCCATGAGGAACCTGGAGAGCAAAGTTTGCAAGAAACTTATAGCACAGATCTGTCAGCTGCTCCTGAGGTGAATCGTTAACCAGGGGATATAGAAAACCTACACAGTTCACTTTGTTCCAAACAAAAAAAAAGGCAAGAACCCTAGGGATGTTGTAGTGCGTTTTTCCAAATACTTGGTAAAAAATGACTTAATGCAGAGATTTAGAGTTACCATTGTAAGTTAATAGTAATCCAGAATGGAATCTAGAAAGCTTTTATAGCATTTGGAATTGCAGCCTGAATTGGAGCAGTGAACACAAGAAGCTGATGAAGAAAGCAGGGATCCAGATCAAGAGAGCTTTGACCTAGTGGCAAAGAGACAGAAAGGTTTCCCCAAAGAAGAAATGGCCAGAATTTATCCCAGATGGAACCTGCTCAGTTTGGGATTTTATGTGACCATTCTGTTGACATTGCATAAGCAATCATTTTAACTTCAGCATAAAACTTCAGCGCTAACTTCTTTACTGTTAGATCCGTGGAGTGGGGAGTTTTCCCCTTCCCCTTTGATTCCCACTGCATTTGAAACTCATTGAGTTTCAGGGGAAGGGGAAGTTGTAGGTGATGGGTTGTTACTTGTATGGGACTAATGGGTACATGCCAACAATTGTGGGAAGTGGTTAACTACAGGTTCAGTGTATTGCCCCGATAAACAGCAAATACTCTTTTTGAAAAAGACACTTTTTTATAGCAAGAATCCTTTAAACAGGAATGGATGGCCATCGGAGACGATATTCATTTCACACTAAATGAATATTTTGACAGAAGTAAAAAAATACTTAAAGGGAAAAATACATCACCCTCTACTGAAACTCTGCTATATTAATTATTGAAAAAAAATTCACTTTGATATGATGCATACAACTTCCACCAAGAGAAACATGATTACACTTGTTTTTCCAGTTAATAGGACACTTTCTTATAGCCTGCCTCTTGATCTCAGAGATGTGGTCCTTTTGGGTCTACTCCTCCAATATTGGGAAGATGCACACTTTGATCATATTCCTTTGTTCACTTCTTTGATCTGGGAAAATAATCCACTGGAAATGGATTCAGGATTACTACAAGTCAGTAGTTGTTGAAAGGCCACCAAAGGAAATTCTTAAGGCAATGGCCAGAGGAGCATTAATTAATTTAAATTATAGATAAAATATCTCTTCCACAGTTAATCATAGAAAAATGTTAAGCCAACTCCTCTCTATTGAAGAACCTCAAGTGGGCATTAAGAAAACTAAATGTATTTAAACCACCAGATGGCTAAACTGTTGTCTTCTCTAAAACCTTCCAAGACCAATTGGCTTCTTTATTGTTAACATTTTTAAACAAATAAAGCAACAGGCAAATACGAGATACTTTGAAAATTGTTATGATTCCTAAACTTTTGAAGGATTTTAAATCCATTGAACCACATCACCCCGCCCTTTAAATAAGTGCCTGTACTAAACATCCTGGTAAAGAGATGGGCTGTGATCATATCTAACTGTATTCATCATTATTAAAGAATTCACCTGACAACGCTCAGTTGCCTAATGTTGAATGCAATTAATTTTGGACAAAACCATCCATTGCCTATAGCCATTTTAGCCCTGGATGCCACCAAAGAGTTTGTTCACTGGGAGTGGAAATTTTTATTCATTACTTTAAATAAAATGGCAAGTGAAAAGCTTAGCAAGCAATTAAATAAATGGGTAGAACTCAGCTGTTTTCTTCCCACAACTAAAACTGTCTGAGATTCCATATAATTGGATTAACATCCATCAGGTTCTACATGTTTCTGACCTATGACACGATTTGAAAAGTTGATTTATACCACAGATCATTTGGATAAAGGCCTTCTGTCAAAAATGTTGAATATTTTGGTCCAGACCTCAAAAAACCCTCTAACTTCCTTAAAGGCCCTTTGGGGTTGTGTCCTGGGTGCAATAATAGGCAGTACAGTGGTGCCCCGCAAGACGAACGCCTCACAAGACGAAAAACCCGCTAGACGAAAGGGTTTTCCGTTTTGGAGGCGCTTCACAAAACGAATTTCCCTATGGGCTTGCTTCGCAAGACGAAAATGTCTTGCGAGTTCCTGCGGGGTTTTTTCCCTCCCCCCCCCCCTTTTCCTAAGCCCTAAACCGCTTATCAGCTGATCCGCTGATAAGCTGCTTAACAGCTGATCGCTAAAAGCCGCTAAACCGCTAATAGCGCTAATCCGCTAAGCTGTCAATGGGCTTGCTTCGCAAGACGAAAAAACCGCTATACAAAGAGCCTCACGGAACGGATTAATTTCGTCTTGCGAGGCACCACTGTACTCATTGGGAACACATGCAGGGTAAAGCTCGGTTTCTCTCGTCATCTGCTTGAGCACTTTAAAATGCATTAAAAACTTCTGCACTGCTGGTATAAGCACCCACTTCTGTTAAGTAGGATTGCCAAAACAAATGCAGTCAACTATCAAATTATCGGAGATTAGGTTCCCTTTTCTACATGTAGCCCTCCTGCCCAGAGTTCTAGCAATTTTTGGATAAAAATATTTCATAACGCTGAAGTGATTACTCACCTGATAGCAGCAGTTAGATTAACTATAACTAAAATTTGGAGATAGCTAAACACAGGTGTAATGGAAATTGGTTTCAATAATTAGGAGGCCTTCAGATGGAAAAATTAACCAACAAACTACAGTGATAAGACATAAGTTTGACAAGTTTTTTCCTGTTTGATTCAGTTTTATTAGATACGCTATGACAAAAGTACATGGTTAAAGAGTACAAGCCTCTCATGACGATCTGTGGAAAGGTGCTTTATTTGATGGGCACTTTTATTGGAGAATTGAATTTGTTCAGACATGATATGCTGTATTTATCTGTGGGGGTTTATTTGTATGTTTTTTATACTTGAAATTTAATAAAACAAGCTCAGAAAAGGAAAAGGCCCTGTTGATTTTGGTGGGAAAGATTTAGGTGTCTTTAGCAGGAGAGTGACTTGATCTTAATACAGCTTAGCTTTGACTAGATTGTATCCATTTCTTACAAACTTGATAACTTCACTGGTTTTTTAAAACTTTGTCCAAGTTAATAATAAAATGTGTAAGGAGACACCTGATTTAATCTCCAGATTTGACATTGGCCTATTAACATATAAACTGGTCGTTCTTAGAATATTCCAGAAAGAAGTTCCATCAAGTGGAATATACCTTTGCTTATAATACTTAGAATCGGACAAACTCTTGCTTTTCTGAGTCACCAAGACTGAAGCCTCAATTTGCAAATCTGTATCGGTATCTATGTACACACTGATAGTTGATTTCAAAATGGCTAGAATATGTTTGACCTACATCTCTAACTGTACCTGTAACCCTGGCTGCTTCCTTTTTCATGTAAACCAGATGCATCTTTTATCTGAAAACTGAGCAAAACAGTAAAAAGAAACAAACCAGTTTGTGTTCTTGGCCTTCTTGCATGCTATCTGTACCTACTAGACTCACCTTTTAGCTGTGCTTTACTTACTACTTTTTATTTTTTTTAACAATTTAGCCTACATTTCAGTCTACCTCTAAGGGCTCAAGGTAGATTAATTCCCCCTCCCCACATTTGATCCAAACTGTGTATGTGGGTTAGTCTACTCAACCTCTTTTGCTGCTTGCATTGTTGTCCTAACACGGTTCATTTCTTGGGGTGACCTTGTTACGTATACGAAGAAGGAAGAATTGGACAGCTCTCACATGATGTAGCTGGCTAATAATACTGCTTCTTATCCGATGGAAAGGGAAGGCAATCTGCAGGTGTGAACTGCCCTCATTTTCACTGGGTGGATGGAAAATTTACAGGTCAGATACAGTGGTACCTTGGTTTGCATATGTCTTGGTTTGCATACATTTTGAATTACAAACACGTCCAACCCGGAAGTGCATGTCCTGGTTTGCAACCTTTTTTTGGATTGCAACCCATTGGGGGGGGGAATTATGAACAAATTTTTTGGAGGCCCCATTGGCGAAAGCACGCCTTGGGTTACAACCTGTTTTGGTTTACAAACGGACCTCCGGAACGGATTATGGTTGTAAACCAAGGTACCACTGTATATTTTCCAACTTAGCCAACATTATGTCACAGAAGTAGTAGCTAACAATTAGTTTTCTCATGTTATACCTCCAAAGCGAGTAACTTAAGCCAGATCTGCTACACACAAGTATGAGAACTACACATATAGCATTCACTTAATATAGCTGGTTATGCAAGAAACAAAATAGGCAATTTTGGCATTGGCTTTAATTCTCAGTACACTGAATTAAAACTGTTGAGTGTATATAAATGATTCCCATATGGTGTAAACCAGTGGTGGCCAAACTTGGCCCTCCAGCTGTTTTTGGACTACAACTCCCATCACCCCTAGCTAACAAGACCAGTGGTCAGGGATGAAGGGAATTATAGTCACAAAACAGCTGAAGGGCCAAGTTTGGCCACCACTGATGTAAACTATGGAACCCGATTGCATTTTGTGGTGTTCAGACACACTTGCTTCCTGTTGACTCCATTGTTCCGCAATTTGGGATAATTGGGTGTTGCAGGTATGTGCACCATGTTGAGTTTAGCATATCTGTAAGATTAGACGATATGTCAGAATCACATTAATACAAATAAAATTAGGCTTGCAGACCAATCAGACGTGTATCCCAAGAAACCTATCTTTCCAATAACTTTGTGTACCCCACATTCTCCCAGTGGAAATGTTGTGTTAACCTGTGTAGCTATACACCACTTTTCAACTTTATTAACACCTCTCTGCATTCTAAAGCTACCTGTATATATGTCTAGGTGATATCTGAAAGGCTTCAGAGCTTCTGTGGTCCCAAAGGTCCTATCCATGTGGCTTACAGTTTGGCTCAAACATTCAAGCCTCCTGTTGCTCTTCAGTTAAATACACATCCTATTCTGCCATTGATATCACCCACCTCACCCCGCACTATTCCCTCACCACAGTCCAAGTTGATATAAAATTAAAGTAGTAGGTTTTGAGTGGCACCTGAAAGTTAAATCACAAACAGAGCTACTTCTGGAGATAACTGATCTTTAGTGATACTCTGTTTGGATTTTTAAAAGATGTGCTAAATGAAAATTAATTGGGAGTTGGAGCTGGAGACTGAGTCAAAGGAATACACAGGCTGCAGAGACAAATGACATACATTGTGTGCTTTGGTAATGGAGTACTGTCTGCTTGATTCTGCTGTTCACTATCACCACCACCCATCAAATACAGTCTTTATTTGCTCTTATCAATTGGGATGGTCTGAAGACCTTGGGGTAGCCTTTTCTGGAAGATTTGACTTATCTAGATGCTTACTGTGGAAAGGGTTTCTCCCTGTTGCTTCTACCTGTACTTATGGGTGGTTCTGCTCAACCTCTCTCTCCCTTTGTTTTGTCGGCTTTTGAAGGGATGTGGGATGGAGCTTGACTACAGGCCAGGCAGGGTCCGGAAAAGCCTTTTGCTACCTCTCCAGGGGCAGGAGTCATCTTGTTGTCCAGCTAACTCTCCCTGCCTGTGGCTGAAGACAGTTGGGCTCCTTTAGGGTTCTAAATCAACTCTGTGTTTTTCATTAGCCTGCCTTCCCTTTTTGTGAGGTGTTCTCTTCCTGGTCCTCCTCTCCTCTTTGTTGGACGTTGTGCTGATAGGGAGCATGTGTGCGCTTGTGCTGTTGGTCTCTCCCTTCACCTCATCTGTAAGACATCAGGTGGAGCGGCTGTGGCTGGGGGAAGAAGGGCCTCACAGGCCAAATTAGGCCCTTAGGCCTGCCTAACTGTGGTTAGCTCAACCACAGGTTTCATATCTGCTTCTGCACCAGCTGAATTTTCTTCTCTTTACTTCAAGGCCATGTGCTCTTTGGAAAGCATTATAGGAGAAAGAGGCTAGCTAGGCAAAGGATTCATTAGGACCACTCTAGTTGCCCCCAACCCAGAGGGCCTTCTGCCACCAAGTGCCCCGTGTGAAGGGTCTCCAGGAAGTGTTATATTTTAATATTGTTAAAGTGGCTTTTAGTAATCTTTCTTTATGTTTCTTATAAATTTGCTTGGAAGGATTTGTGTCCTAAAAAACAGGATGTAAATAATTGTAATAATTAAGTGCATAGACCTGACTAGTATTTCATTGGCATCTTGTCATAAAGACCTCTGCCTTGACAGTAGTGATTATGATTTAATGCCTCCGTGTGTGTGTGTGTGTGTGTGTGTGTGTGTGTGTGAATGTGTATCTCTGTGTTCATGTGGCAGTGCAACCAAACGGCTTCTGTAGGCTGAGCACAGTGAACGGTTGAGAATGCAATGACATAGTGAGAGGGAGTTAGATCATGAGACGTCACACACTCTTTCTCCACCTTTCTCCATGGGCCTGCCCCATCTCATCTGTCTACTGTTGTCTCCTGATATATTTGTACTAGAGAATGTTGTTCTTCCATCACCACCTGCTGCCTAAAGTTCTCTCTTGCACAGCTTCACTCATTACACCTTTCTCTCCCTTCTTTGCGAAGCCTTTGGTTTAACCTTCCCCAGCTGGACTGAAGCCAAAGAGCACCCAGTGTTCATATTTATCATTGCTTCCCTCTTGTCCCTTTTTGCTGTTGTTGTTTTGGAGGCTCTTTTGACACCTGCTTCTCTATGTAGCTCTGAGTTGTCATGTCCATCGATGACTGTATAAACAGTAAAAGTGAGCTTCAGAAACTTTGTGAATGATCCTATATAGAGGATGTGAAATTTAGCAGAAGCCGTTTCAAGGAAAACCCTCTTCATAATAGCACATATTCTCACTAATTCTTTTTAACAAATGCAGTAATGCACTTCCAGCTCTACAATGCTATGATTCTCACTTTTGTACTGTGTCTTAACAGTGGAGGAATTTGATCTGTATATTTTAAAAATATTTTTCAGACTCTTAGTGTACAGTCTTCAACCAATGGCCAGTTTGTGGCTCCGAGTGATATTCAGTTGAAATGCAATTATTGCAAAAATACTTTCTGCTCAAAGCCTGAAGTGCTGGAATGGGAAGTAAGTAAATTATATCAAAATGGGATATGTACCTCTTGTATTGAACATAAAATGTTGTTGATACTTTATTGATGTATTTAAAATCTTTATAGCCCAACCAAGTCGCTGTTTAATATTTCTTTAATAATCCTAGTTGAATGTTACCAGCCTTTTCATTCTTTAATGTCTTCTAGAGTGACTATGCAAAATTCACTCGTTAGTAGAGATACACTATAATACCTACCAAGGAAAAGGCATTTTCTATAGCTGTGCCTCAGCTATGAAAAACCCTCCCTAAGAAGGCGGACCTAGCATTGCAGACATTTCAGCTCCAGATCTTCCACCCCAATTTTATTTTATTATTCAAATTATGTGTGAGTTGTTGGATTCATGGGGAAACTGTTAGGACAAAAGAAAAGGAATACATTCTTGATGACCAACACATTCCAGACATCTATGGTTCAATTCCAGTTACTGCCAGTTCTTTCTCTCAGGCACACAGTGTCTTGTTTTCTAGTACAGTGGTACCTCGGGATGCAAACGGGATCTGTTCCGGAGCCCCGTTCGCATCCTGAATAGAACGTAAGACGCGTCTGCAAGGGTCGTGTATTGCCGCTTCCGTGCATGTGCGTGACATAATTTTGACCATTGGCGCATGCACAAGCAGCGAAACCCGGAAGTAACGTGCTCCGTTACTTCTGGGTCGCCGTGGAGCGCAACCCGAAAATACTTATCCTGAAGCGTATTTAACCCAAGGCATGACTGTATCTGTTTCTTATAAGTTGTAATTCACCCATGTACAGTGGTGCCTCACAAGACGAAATTAATCCGTTCCGTGAGGCTCTTCGTATAGCGGTTTTTTCGTCTTGCGAAGCAAGCCCATTGACAGCTTAGCGGATTAGCGCTATTAGCGGTTTAGCGGCTTTTAGCGGATCAGCTGATAAGCGGCTTTTCAGCAGATCAGCTGATAAGCGGTTTAGCGGCTTAGGAAAAGGGGGGGGAGGGGGAAAAACCCGCAGGAACTCGCAAGACATTTCGTCTTGCGAAGCAAGCCCATAGGGAAATTCGTTTTGCGAAGCGTCTCCAAAACGGAAAACCCTTTCGTCTAGCGGGTTTTCCGTCTTGCAAGGCGTTCGTCTTGCGGGGCACCACTGTATTCTAAATTATTAGATAGACGGGGAAAAAACCCAATGTAGAAAACAATGCCCTGCTCACATTGCAGCCTTTGGTTTTCCTCCCATGAAAATGTTGTTTGTTTGTGCATGCATGGCTGTACGTAAAATACTTTGTGGTATTCTGAGAGGAGTGTGGATAACTATTTATCCTGCTCCTAGGAAATGGGGTGGAATGGACAAAGACACCCTAGTTCTTCAAACCAGCTGGAGCTCTTACTGCTGCTGGAACTTGCTGTGGGTGTGCAAAGTCTGCTTTGCAAGTTAGCTGCAGAACATTAATTTGAAAATACATAGAAACAGCTCTGCCCTCTGTATTCCTATAGAATGGCTTTTGCTAATCTGGCAACTGTGCCCAGCAAGCAACATTGCCCAATCCTTGGTTAAAAAAAAACACAGTTCTTACTTTTATTAGTCAAACTATAAAAGCCTTAATATGTCATATTCTTGATATTGTTGGATGATTTGACATTTTAAAGAACTAATAGTCAAGCGGATTCTCCTTTGCTTTAAGAAACAAACACATAGCCTTTTTCCTGAAGGGTAAAGTTTCTCGTGAATAAGGATTTCTCTTCTTTGAATAAAATGTCTTAAGCTAATGTAACTTTTTGCCTTTTTTGTTTGCAGTCTTCTAACTTACCCATTTATCTTCTGTGGTATTTTTTCCATTAGAACAAAGTGTATCAGTTCTGCAGTAAAATTTGTTCTGATGATTATAAGAAACTACATTGTATAGTAACATACTGTGAATACTGTCAAGAGGAGAAGACTCTGCATGAAACGGTGAAATTTTCTGGTATCAAGAGACCATTCTGTAGTGAAGGTGTGTTGTGTCTCTCTGGTGCATATTGCTACCAATATTGTCATTTGTAAACGTAGTATTTAAGTATTTCAACATTACAAAAACTCGTGAACCAGTTTGGGATGTGTCTGGGGCCTAACTGAAGGAGCCAGTAGGCTGTAGCCTGCCATTTATTTGATCTGAGGTAGTTTTTGCATCTGATACCTAGACAGACTCATGGCTGAGTAATATCAACATCCAATATCCAATGCTGTCCGCATGGAAGCCAAATGGACTTCCAAGGTTTTGCCTTCTTGTCCTTCCCCCTGCAGCCTTTTGCTTGCCCTCAGTATATTGTGTGGAGGGTCCTTAGGGGCAGATTTGGGGGCGTTGCAAGGAGGACGAAAGAAGCGGGGGGGGGGCTCCTTGTGTGAGCATGAGTCCATTTGTGCAGCATTAGATTCCACCCCCAGTGCACTACTGCTTGAATCAATTGAATTTATTTTTTTGTTTAGATTTTGCACATCTAGTACGTTGCAAAATCTAATATAGACCAGCAAATTGCATCACATGCTACAAAAATGCCTTAACTCTTGTCTATTGCATGTACACACACACACACACACACACACACACACACTGTAGAAACAGCTTCTGATACAGGAAACCTGAGCCTATGTTTTTCCACATTCATTCCCCACCTGCTAGCATTATCTGGGAAATTGGGAAAAGAACAGAGGACAAGACAGGGCTTGCCATTAGGCAGAGTGAGATGGCCAGCTCAGGTGGCAAATGTTTAGGGGACAGTGGCAGGATATTCCTCCTGGTCCCCTGGTTGTAGCCTGCTGTTGGAGGACAGAACTGTTTATGCTGCATGAACTGTCCTTCACCTCAATAGGATTAATTGCTAGTCCAGTCAGCTTCTGTACATGGTATGGTAGGAGCACCATTCTAACTTTAGCCTCAGGCAGCAAATATCTTAGGGTGGCCCTGGGGGTTTGTGCATCTTTTGCAACACAGTACAAAAAAGCTGGCCTTTCTCTGTTGTTGTTGTTGTTGTTGTTGTTTTGGGGGGGACAGCAAGATCAAGGTGGCCTTTAAAAAGTAAGTGGATTTTTAGGTTTCAGTGTATTCTCCTTTTCGGACCATTCAAACCAACCACTATTTGGGAATTTTGCTGAGATGGTATATGAAACAGTCTAAAGCCCTTGAATGTCTTTGCTATTGGATTGTCATATATGGCTAGGAAGCACCTTTATTTAAACCTATAATCTATGCAAAATAAAACCAGGGACGCAATTCTAATGTGTGGATTTGTTCATGGCATCTCCACTAGATGGAGCAGTGAACCACAGAAAAATAAAATAAAAAGTTATACACTTCAACCTCAGCTGAAACCAGATGGACATCTAGAATATGAAATAATGAGCCAGGCAATTTTGTTTTCAGTGATAAAACCCCTGTTTATACAAATCCACTTCAGCCAGGGGCATGGCTAAATTTTGTTTCTTAAGGAAGTATTCTGCTGGAAGAGAATCTTATATAGATATGTTTGGATAAGTTTAATGTAAAAAAAAAAGTCTTATTGAGCAAAAGCTTTTCAGTGTTCATTAGTATTTGATCAATATATTTTATCTTGTATTATTATTCATTTTTCAATACCCTTTCACATCTCAAACTGTACAGAATCATACACAAAAAGAGAATAATGAAAAATAGTTTTAAAAATAATCCAAGCAACAACTAAAGATAGATTTAAATAGAGTGCACATGGACACCCACGGCAGAGGCCCATATCATATAGGTTTCATCAACTGTCTGTGTCATTTTTCTTTTTCCAGGTTGCAAGCTGCTGTACAAACAAGATTTTGCAAGGCGGTTAGGATTACGGTGCGTCACTTGCAATTATTGCTCTCAGCTCTGTAAAAAAGGAGCAACTAAGGAACTTGATGGAGTAGTAAGAGATTTCTGCAGTGAAGAGTGTTGTAGAAAATTTCAAGACTGGTACTATAAGGTAATGCAGTATTCCATAAGTATTCAAAAGCTTTAAAAGAAATGAAGATTGAGAGAAAAACTATCCAAAATATTGTTGATCCAAATGATGCATATAAATAAAGAAGTGCAGCTATATAACATGCTATAATTTGGTTTGCATGATACAGAAAGCCGAACTACGGCTTCCTAAAGGTGTGCCAACATGCAGGCTCCCAGAGAAATGCTCCCAGGCACTTTGCTTTTGCCCGGTCCTTTTTATTGTAGTAATAATAATAATAATAATAATAATAATAATAATAATAATAATATTTCTATATCACCCTTCATCCAAAGATCACAGGGTCATTTACAATATAAAAACACAAAAATACATACCTTAATAACAAACAAACAAAATAGCTTTCCCCCCTCCACACACACACACACACAGTTTAAAAAGCCATCAATTGTTTAATTAGCCTATAGCCTGGGAGAAGAGGAATGTTTTTGCCTGGTTCCTAAAGATATGTATTGAAGGCTCCAGGTAAGCCTCCCTTGGAAGGAATTTCACAGTAGAACTGTGCTGCTTAAAAATATTTCAAAGGTATTACTGTTACTTATTTTCCCTTTTCAGCTGCCCAGTCTAAACACCTTTTAGAATAGTATTTATATCACATGTATGGTAGTAATTCTTTCTCTAGTTAACAACATTGAAATTGTTTTTAAGGCCGCAAGGTGTGACTGTTGCAAAACTCAAGGAACTCTTAGGGAGAAAGTCCAGTGGAGAGGAGAGATGAAACATTTCTGCGATCAGCACTGTCTTCTACGTTTCTACTGTCAACAAAATGAACCTAATATGGCAACACAGAAAGGACCAGAAAACTTACAGTATGGTATGATACTTCCCGTAACTAACAACACAGAATAAAAAAGAGATGATGTACAGTGGTGCCCCACAAGACAAATGCCTCGCAAGACAAAAAACTCGCTAGACAAAAGAGTTTTCCGTCTTTTGAGGTGCTTCGCAAGACGAATTTCCCTATGGGCTTGCTTCGCAAGACGAAACGTCTTGCGAGTTCTTGCGAGTTTCCCCCCTTTTTTCCCCTTTTTCTAAGCCGCTAATAGCCGCTATAGCGCTAAGCCGCTAATAGCCGTGCTTCGCAAGACGAAGAGACTCGCGGAACGGATTAATTTCGTCTTGCGAGGCACCACTGTACTTCAGGAAAGTCAAGCAATATGAGCTTCCAAAAGAGCTCTTTTAAGATAAAGCACTGGAGCCATCTATACAATAACGTGGTGCACACAGATAAGCAGGGATCACCCTAGAGCTCAGCATGTCAGCCTGCATGATCAGTGGACAAAAATGGATAGTCTTTTCAAAAAATGAAAGCAGACACATTTCCCCCCATTCTTAGGAGGATCCCCTGCTACTTGATAGTCGGTTAATTAGCTGAACAATGTTAAGGGCATAAGAAAAGCCTGCTGGGTCAGTCCAGTGGTCCATCTTGTCCAGCATCCTGTTCTTATCATGGCTTACCATGGGAAGCCTCAGTGCAAGAGCTCTTTCCTGCTTGTGAATCCAGCAGCTGGCATTCAGACACACATTGCCTCCAACCATAAAGGCAGAACAATGTTCATCATGGCTGGTATACATTATTACTGTAGTAGTGCAACGAGGTTGAAAACATTGGTATTACCTTTCATAACAACTGCATAAGAAAAATGGCACTATATTAATTTTCTCTTCTCTCATTCATAGATCAGGGCTGTCAAACCCCCCGAACAAAAACCACAGTAAGTAAATTGCAGCTTGTATAGCTGGGTTCATTGTACTTGCATTCCACAAAATATAGGTGGGGATTTGTTTTGGTATTTTGGCTCACAATAAAACTCCTGATAGGCTTATATTGGCCATCTGCCTGTTCAGAGAATCGAGGTCTGTTTTCTGTAGCACAGCTTCTATGGCATGACACTTCTGAGAAGTGTCTTGGGTGGGCCAAGCTGCTGTGGGTTAATGATTATATAGGAAACTTGTGATGATCTTGCAAACTCAGCAGCAATTTAATGCGTACTTTCTTGTATCCAACAATGTTGTTCTGCTTGCAGAACAGAACTTCCCTTCCCTCTCCCCTGAAGCCCCTCAGGCACCCTCAAAATCTGCTCCAGAAGATTGGAGGAGAGGACCTTTGAGCAGTTTTGGGGGGGTGCTTGGGAAGAAGGGAGGGAAGGGTAGTCTCACTGCATGAGTGGAACTCCTCAGGCCCTGTGCTGGATACCACAGATTGATTTTAGAGAGTTACTGATGTAAAAGAGTTTAGGGTGTCCTCCCTACTTGTTGCCAGTTGTATAGAACACTGAATACTCTCCTCCACGTCCACTAGAATGCAGGCTTTATTCTAAAAGGAAAGACCCTTCAGGGCTTGGACTTTGTGGTACCTCCCACTAGACTTGTTACATCTCTTACATCACTATAGAAAATCCATTTTGAGCTCTCAGAAGCAGCCATTTATAGCTTTAAAAAGGTAAAGGTACCCCTGCCCGTACGGGCAGTCTTGCCAGACTCTAGGGTTGTGCGCTCATCTCACTCTATAGGCCGGGAGCCAGCGCTGTCCACAGACACTTCCGTGTCACGTGGCCAGCGTGACAAGCTGCATCTGGCGAGCCAGCGCAGCACACGGAACGCCGTTTACCTTCCCGCTGGTAAGCGGTCCCTATTTATCTACTTGCACCCGGAGGTGCTTTCGAACTGCTAGGTTGGCAGGCGCTGGGACCGAACGACGGGAGTGCACCCCGCTGCAGGGATTCGAACCACCGACCATGAGATCGGCAAGTCCTAGGCGCTGAGGTTTTACCCACAGCGCCACCCGCGTCCCTTATCCTGTATTAAAGAAACTTCAGTGTCAGTTGAGTGGGCTATTGCCCTGCCCTTGTTAGGGGTCTTTCTTTTGTTCTTGGGGGTGCTAATATTGACTGATGTCCTTATTCGCAGGGATCGGCACCACCTCCTTCCCCAACACCAAATAAAGAAATGAAGAACAAAGCAGTTCTTTGCAAACCTCTGACAATGACTAAAGCAACATACTGTAAACCTCACATGCAAACGAAATCTTGTCAGACAGGTAAACTGTTGAGTCAAAGCACGGGCTGTCCAATCGCCTTCTTTTGCAACATTGTTTGTGAGGAATACAATTATAATCTCATGATTGCATGCTACCCTTCTCATGCTAGTCTATAACTGCATACTGTCTTTTGTTTCAGATGATGGCTGGGAAAAAGAATACATCCCTGTACCTGTTCCAGTTCCTGTGTATGTACCTGTTCCTATGCACATGTGTAGTCAAAATGTTCCAGTTCCTACAACGGTTCCTGTTCCAGTAAGCCAGATTTCAGCCTTGTTTTAAAATTTGTAGTATTTTGCATGCCTGGAATATGGTTTAGTAATCCTATATTTTCTTACTGGATTCATCTGTTAAGAAGAGTTGATTGTGCCTCTTAAGAGATGTCATATGCAGCTGCTAGGCTTCAACAGATCACTCTCTTAAATATGCTTATCTCCGCAGGCATCTGTTCTATTGCCGAAATGCATTTATCATTTCAATAAGTTGTACCACACCTTTCTACAGAAAGCTGTGCCCCTCTTATTGCATGCCCATAAACCAGCAGCCTGGTCAGACATGGAGATAAGTGAGGCATACAAGGGTAGGAAAGTAATAAGGAAGCCCTAAGCACGTCAAAGTGCAAGTAGATAAATAGGTACCACTCCGGCGGGAAGGTAAATGGCGTTTCCGTGTGCTGCTCTGGTTCGCCAGAAGCGGCTTAGTCATGCTGGCCACATGACCTGAAAGCTGTACGCCGGCTCCCTCGGCCAATAAAGCGAGATGAGCGCCACAACCCCAGAGTCAGCCACAACTGGACCTAATGGTCAGGGGTCCCTTTACCTTTACCTAACCTGTTTATGGAATTAACCAATTAATGCAGAGCATTCATATCTTTTCCACCACCCTAACACTGATATACTGAAATGTATTCTTGTGTTATCCCTCTAAATGGGGATACCAGAAATAACCTATTTTTATAGGAGTGGTTGAGATTCCGGAGAACGTAGGGCTGTATCCAGTTGTGTCCAGTAGAGACCTCTGTGGGTGGGGAGGTAACACTGCACCAACAGGGCTAATCCAGGGCTTTTTTATTTTTAATGCTGTGCATATATTACTCAGCCTGTTTTCGTGGCCTTCTGCTTATAGTCCCCTGGGTTATTTCTCCTTTTCTGTTTGTCCCTACATTTATATGCCACTGGTTGTTTCTCCTTTGGAAAAATGGCTATGAGGACTTACTCCAGTTCCGCTTTCTTGGTGTTAGCGGTACTTTCGTCACTAATGATTTAATCTTTCCTATGCTAGGTACCAGTTCCTGTTTTTCTGCCCACCACACTGGAGAGCAGCGAGAAGATACTTGAAGCAATAGAAGAACTAAATAACAAAACAAATTCCAGTCCTGTGAAGGCTGAGGAGTCACTGGCTGTAGCAGAAGAGATGCCTGAAAAAGAGGAGAAAGTGGAACCTCAAGAGCTCAAAAGTATGTCTTGGTAACAGGTTTTTTTATTATTGGTTTGGCAAATTTGAATCTGTCCTCAGTGCTTATGTGGTGAACCCACTCCCACTGTGGGTTCAGAGGGGTAAAAAAAAAAAGCCAGGATGGTGTAGACCAGGGATCTGCAACCTTTAAGACAAAAAGAGCCACCTGGACCGAAGGAAAAAAAAACTGGGAGCCGCAAAACCATTGCGACATTTAAAACAGTGGGGAGTGTCGGGGCACACAATGCACCTCCTCCCCTCGCTAGTATCCGCCCCGGAGCCACGGCAAAGGTGTCAAAGAGCCACATGCGGCTCCGGAGCCGCGGGTTGCTGACCCCTGGTGTAGACAGTTCTGTTCCCTGCCCTCCTCTCCATTTGGGGTTTGTGGCTGATATGGCTGGCTATATCAGTTGTGGTGATCTGGATGGGAATAAAATGGTATTATGCAAAGGGCCATGGAAGGTGGACATCCATAGCGCAACTATACCTAGACTTTGGGTGGTCTCCCTCCCTTGGTGACATGGGACTATTTCAACAGGGATGGGTCCCCTTCTGGAAAAGAGGATGCATTGCACTAGAGGCAGGATCAATGGCAGGGTTTGGAGTGCCTATCTGACATCCGCTCACCACCATTGCTGTGGCTTACCGAGAGAGGAAGCGTGGAGGTGGTAGCAAGCTCAGTGCAGTGTCAGTGCACCAGCAGAACTAATCCAGTGCTCCCGCCGGTGCATTTGCGCTGTGTCAACCTCACTGCTTGCCCCCCCTGAGTAAGCTACAGCAGCAGTGGTGACAGGAAAAGTGGCCCTGCTGTGCCCTCCTGACTACTATTGACTGCAGGAGATGCACATGCACTAGGATTTGAGTGACAGCTGACTTGCACTGGCCCTGCGGCTTTCTTCTTCACCCTCTTGATATATATACAGGACTTTCTTGAGATGACAGTCTCCCTCTCTTTCCTCAGTGAACTGTGTGAGCAAAGAGTGATTGTTGTGTGTTCCTTTTCCCAGGCGCAATGCTTTTTCCTAATGGATGCTATATTCTGGAGCTAAGTTTCTAGTCTTAGGCCCTAGGACAGGGTTTAAAGTTTGGCTTGATTGGTATTTTCAATGAATCATTTATATTGTTTTTGGATAATAAATCCTGTTAAATAGAATAAAACCAATATACTGGGTGGTATTCGACTACAATTTACTCAGAGTAGACCCATTGTTCATGTTCACACATTAGTTACATTGCCTTTCTTTAATTGCAGGTGTAATAACTGAGACAAGTGTAATAACTGAGACAGAATTGCCCGACTGTAAAACAGAAACACAGGAAAGCTTGCCTGATATTCCATATGAGCCAGACCTTGACATTGAGGTTGATTTTCCTAGAGGTTTGTACACTCAGTTTTAAAATGGATAGTATTAATGCCAGCATGGGGCCAACTTCTTTAACGCTTGTTTTCATCCCTTCCTCCCCGCATGGATGTCTTGGTTTTATTAATGTGTTAATGGTTTCTGACTCAAAGCCTTTGCAATGGCTTAGAGCAATCTACAAACATGTTGGTCATTTTGTCCTTTTAAAAGAGAGCATAAGTGCACCTGAATGCCTGGATCAGGCCATTGTCTATCTGGTTCAGCATTCTTGGACGTTCTGGTCATCTAGTGTCCTTTGGAAGTTCTCAAGCAAGACATGATGGTGAAAGGTGCAACCCGTTTTTGTCCCTTAATCTGGAATTCAGAGGCACCCTTCCCTTGAAAATGGGTGCAACTGTTACACTTTTCTTACAGTTCTGGCTATAAGCCATTGCTATCCTCTGATTCAGGGATGTCCAACAGGTCGATCGTGATCTACTGGTAGATCCTGGGAGGTTTTGGTAGATCGCGGTCAATCACTAGGTCCCTTTCCTTAGCAGCAGTAAAATCGAATCTGGCCCCGCCCTCCATTGTTGCACAATCTGCAGAACGGAAGACAGAATTTAGTCAGTCAGGCCGTTTGTGTTTCCCCAGCGATTTGTTGAGTGGCTGTTCCTCTTTCTCCCCCAAAAACCCTTTCCTCCTCCCTAAAAAAAGCTCAACACCTTTGACCTGAACCCCGCAAAAATGGGGGTAGATCACTGCCAGTTTTTAATTCTATAAGTAGATTGCAGTCTCTTGGGAGTTGGCCACCCCTGCTCTAATTCATATAAAAGCCATATTCCATGGTCACAGTCACCACATCTTGTTATTATGAGTTCTGCACTGCAGGAAGATATATTTTGTTTGTCTTGAACCTATTGGCCGTCAAACTTGCTTCAGAATTTTCTATCTACACGAGGAGGGACTAGATATCCCTGTCAACTTACAGGCTCTCACCTTGGAGGGTCTCATTATTCTAGCAAACCAATGCTAGACTCCATTTCCTGCTCCCCAACTGCACTGCTCTCTTTTTCTCTCTCATACCAAAAAACAAAGGGAGTAGGAATGAAGTGATAAATTGTTGTCTTACTCAAGCGCTACTGAAGCAACCACTTTTGCCGAAAGCAATAAATGTTATGCTACCAGTGCTTCTCAGAATACTGTCTTCTGCAGGTTTTTCTAGAATAGGGACCAGCACTGATGAATAATGTGTAAAACACTTTTTAAAAAAAAAAATAATATTTATTAAAAATTTTCAAATATAACAGAAAAGAAAAACATCCAAATTTAAGGCCTTGTTTTCAATGTCATCTTTCCAGGACTTCCCCTCCCCTCCCCCTCTTGTATTCCAATTCTTTCAAATAGGTTCAGCAAATTCTTACCCCAAATTTTAAAGTTATTATCATTAACCCAATTTAAAAAATATTTTCCCATCCCCTAAAATCGACCTGTTCCCTTCCACGAGTTCCCCTCTTTAATATACAGTACAGATTAACATAAAAAAATAGAAAAAAGAATAAAATGTAATTTAACACCCTTTGGATTCCAAATTTCCCTCCCCCCTTTCCCGGTTGCGTTCCCAATGTCCGTCAATGTCTACTGTCATCCTGGAGCTCCCACATCTAAGCCATAATCCTTCACCAGTCCGCTTTGCCGTCTTTTTAATAGTCTTTGCCGTCTTTTGGTCCTCTTTGATTTCGAATGTCCAATCTTGGAAGGGGTCTATCTTCCAACTTTGTCCAATTCTTGTTATTCTTGTTGTTCTTGTTGTTCTCTCTTCTCCTCTTTTTTTTTTCCCCCTGCTCTACTGCATAAATGTTCTAATTCCAAAAAGCTTGTAATTCCTCTCCAGAGGCTTTGTTATTCAGGAACAAAACATTATGGCAAGTCCCTTCCATTCTTCAATAAATAAATCCAGTTTCCCAGGAGATAAAAAGTCCAATTCAAATTCCATGCCAGCAATACTTGTAATGACCCACAGCTCCTCTAGAGGGATTATAATAACTCAGTTTCCTTCCCAATCACACCCACCAGCCAAAGTAACTTATTATTCCTTGTTTTAAACAGTTTATATCCAATTTATAACAAATGTAACCAGCAAAGTCCTCGTAACAAAGTTCTCTTTTTGTTCTTCAGTTTTGGCAGCTCCTTTGACAGCTGTCAAAACCTCTATTTCTCCTCTCCCGGCGCTCTCACGGATCGCTCCCGGGGTTTCCGGGGCGGGGGGGGGGGTTGTATTTTAATTCACATTCCACTTTTCTCCTCCAGCCCAGCTTATAATTTTCCATCGCGAAATTAGTAACTTTATCAAAAAAAAGGTTGCACTCGATCTTAGTTGTCAGGTCCTTTGCTTTAGCTCCTCTACAACAGGGGGGAGGCTGACTTCCTTTTTGCACCTCCCCCGCTCGCTCCGAATTTAAGAAAAAATTTGTTCCCCTTTTTAATCCAAGTTCCAATTACTCACGGGTTATTCTTTTAAATCCAGATTTTCAATGGAAGAAGTCAGCGCTCTCCGCCAAATGGCATGCGGCTTCGCTCGGCAGGGGAAGCGGAGGACTCACAGCACCACCACCCCCCCGTCACCCGCTCCATAGCCTTTAAAAAGGCTCCTTCGCGTGGTCGGGGGGGGGCGCAAACGGTGCCCGCCGAGTCACCATGCCCATGGGTTTCAGCGCCCATGTTTTTGAGGGTCCCCGCGTCGCCGGCGCGGTAGAACCCAGCCCCTGCCGAGCAGGCTCCCTCTGGAGCTCGGAGGGAGTCTGCCATTCGGCGATGGCGCCAACCCGGAAGTCGAATAATGTGTAAAACACATTGTACAATAATTAAGGCTTCTGTCAGTTATGTGCACCCGATACAACAGTTTTAGGTTACATGACATTTAACTGCATTAATATCCTTCCAATATATGTACAGCAACAGAGGAACTTGACACAGAAAGTGAATTTTTGCTGCCACCTGTCTTTGGAGAGGAATACGAGGAACAGCCAAGACCTCGAACTAAGAAGAAGGTACGCATATAGTTTTTGTCACTGAAGTGTATTCCAAACTTATATTCATTACATGGGAAATGGAAGATATGGCTGTGACCTTTTGTATAGTAGGATCCTGAAATAGCCTTACCATGAATGAAGGTGAAGCATTTCATTAGGTGACAGTCGTGTGCTATTGAAGTTTTTTTTGGGGGGGTGGCACTGAGAAGGTCTCTTGAACTAAACCTACTGAAATGAAAGGGAGCTGTGTAAACAGCACGATAGTCATTTTATGCCACTTCTTTTGATACAGTGGAGCTTCCTTAAGATAATGCCTTTCTAAATGGACCATGCTTCAAGTTAAATCAGGGAAGATCTCCATTTAGATTTTCCTCCTCAAGCAACAACACCCCTAAGAGTAATTCTTAAAGTAACACAAATGTTTGGAGTTCTCACACATGTCTTACCTATCTTTCCAAAGTTAACAGTTATTTAACAATCTAAAATTTTAATACTGCCTTTTAGACATAATGTTGAATAAAATTATTCCCAACTCCAGAATGTAGTTTACCTTTCTCAAGCTTGTTGCCTCTGAAAACAATGCTGTAAAGTGCCTTTACACTGGTGGCCCTAATTAAACAATAATTGCATCATCATCATCATCATTATTTATTGCATAATTAAAACTAACTTTGGATCTTAGTGCAGAACAGTTATTGAAAGGGATTATATTATAGGGAACCATTATGCTGATTTGAGCTCAGTAAAGTGCAAGTATTACTTGGGTGTTTTTGGTTTTTTTTAAAAAAAAAACTTGATGGCTGGTATTTATGACTTTCTTGGCTTTCATTTGCCCATAGTAGAGTGCAGAAGTGGTGTAAATTCAATGTTTATAAGCAGTAATGTTTACAGATCTGTTTTAATGGCAGGGAGCGAAGAGAAAAGCAGTGTCAGAGTACCACTCTCAGGATGATAGCTCTGAGAATTCAGAGTGCAGTTTCCCCTTCAAGTATGCGTATGGTGTAAATGCGTGGAAACACTGGGTAAAAACTAGGAATCTAGATGAAGATCTGCCAGTATTAGATGAGCTGAATTCAAGTAAGTATTTCCTACTTAGCTATAAGTCTCAGGTCTGGCAGGCAGGCAGGCAGTGGGTTGAGCTTAGACAGTGGGTTGAGATTAGATCGGGGTTCGAATTCTGTTTTACCATGTTTTGTTGGGGTGGCTTTGGGCAAGTTGCTCTCAGCTTGAGTGCCTGATCTGTGAAACAGGGTCATAGCAAGATATTACAAATAATAACTACGAGTACCAAATAGTTAAGCATTATAAAAGTGTTAATGGAAATTGCCAGTTTTAGTGACAAAATTCTCTTGTCTGAGATGGGCTTCTTCAATAGTGTTTGCATTTGCTTTTGTATGCGTTTTATCTATTTCCTGTATTCTGCTAGATGCTGTGTTTTATGACATGGAGTTTGCGTTACATGATTCTCAATATTTTGCGCTACAGCTAAAACAGTGAAATTGAAAGAAGATATCGTGTTGCATACATCTGCTGAGCTAAACTTTGGGTTGGCACACTTCGTTAATGAGATCCGAAGACCAAATGGGGAAAACTATGCACCTGACAGCATCTATTATTTGTGTCTTGGGATTCAGGAAGTGAGTCATTTTAACAACAGTGTAATCTGTATGGGAGAGATATGATAATCTTGAATGAAAGACTGGCAGTGGCAAAATAAGGAATTATCTGTTGAAATACTTTCTAAAAGTAAACGTGGCCAAAGTGGAACTGGCTGAAGTGGAAAACAAATACTTTTTGCTTTCTTTCAACCCAAAACCGTTCCCTTCCCCTTCTGGGTCTCTCTCCACGCCCCCCACAATTAAATATGTTTTTTGTAACTAATGCTGCTAGGTGTCTTGGTCTGTAGAATAAATTGGTTGTTGTATCCAAAGCTTCCATGAGTGCAATTCTAGTCACGAAAAGCATGCTCCTAGCACCCAGTAACAGAAGTCCAGAGGATAATTATCTCCTCTCTTAGTTCAAAGGCCTTTGCATTCCTGGAAGAACCTCTGTGAACGGAAGGGAATGGAAGCTATTAATCCAACCTAATATTTGACAAGCCTGTTAATTACTAAACTGAGACAAATGTGTTAAACTTGAGGTGCTATCATAAGCAAGAAGGGTTAGCATAAAATACAGCAGCTTAAAATATATAAAAATATTCAGACCTTCAAACACTTTTAACCATATCCTTTTCTGTAATTTTAAATTACTTTGTGTACTACTCAGGAATTCATTTTTGGAGGGAGAGTGGTTTGTAAAACTTAAAATGAATAAATGGCCTGCTTTCATATGTATATATAAGGAATAGTTTTTGCTTTTTTTTTTTTTTTTGTCTTGGTCTACTAAATATTTTGCTTTTCCTCTTTTCCTGTAGTATTTGAACGGAAGCAATAGAAAGGATAATATCTTCTTGGATCCAGATTATCAAACATTTGAGCAGGAAATAAATAAAATACTCAGATGCTGGCAACCAAGCATACTTCCAGACGGTAACTGTTCTTGTCTTGGTCATTATCCTCTTTTCTTTCTGAATTCATGCTCCTTAAGCAAGTTCAGTGCAATTAAAACTCTGTGTTTTAAGTTCCATGAAGCTGATTGTCAGTCGTAGATATATGTAAACTTCAATTGATTTGTTAGACTGAAGAGGTGGGACTGTGAATTTTTAATTTGTAGCAGATATTTCTGAGAGATATAACTGATAATTCAGTTTAGCACGTTTTTCTTTTGTTAAATTCCATTGGTTCATTTACAGAATACTCATCCCCTTCCCCCCCCTTCTCCTACCAGGTTCAATTTTTTCTCGGGTTGAAGAAGACTATCTGTGGAGGATAAAGCAGTTAGGATCCCATTCTCCAGTTGCTCTTCTAAATACACTGTTCTACTTCAACACCAAGTATTTTGGCCTGAAAACAGTGGAGCAGCACTTAAGACTTTCCTTTGGCACCGTTTATAGACACTGGAAGAAAAATCCCCTAACAATGGATAGCAAAGCTTGTCTGAGATACCAGGTTTCCTCCTTATGTGGAACGGATAACGAAGGTACCATAGCATTCTGAAGTGAATATGGTGGCAGCATCCATATTTGGCCCAATCGAAAGGGCCACTGGGCTACTTACTTGGCTCTATAAATTTCTACAGGCTTCTAAATTTCCACAACCTGCCCTGGGACCCTGTGGTGGAGGGTGGGTAAGAAATCAACAGCAACAGCGCCATCTCTCTCAGAAAGACCTGAGACAGTGGCTGACCTCTAGCTAAAGGGGAGAGGTCTGCTTCTGGGAAGAGGGCAGATTGCACACTCATCTGCCATAAGCAGTCAGGCCAGTAGTGTAACTAGCTCTGTATTGTCTCCACTGGTTAGCGCTGCGCCTCCAGAGTTTCTGACCAGGTGTCTTTCTCAGTTGTGCCTCCTTGAAGCCAAACCATGTGGCACTCCCACAAAGCTGTGGCAAAGAAACCACAGCCACACTTAAAGGACAGATGTTATGGATTTTATTCAAGGCAGGTTCACTGCATTGTGTTTTCTCTTTTATATTCTACCCCATCGTGTATCACATAGAACACCTCGCTCTTCCCCATTCTTTGCATAGCATTGAGAAAGAGCAGCTGTAAACTGAGGGCTGCTCACTCACTACTTACCAGCTGAGGAAATGTAGCTATGATTCCTTATGGCAGGGGTGGGGTACCACCAGCCCACACTGCTTTGGGATCCATCCTCTGGCCTTCTGTCTGCAGCTTCACCCCTTCAAGAGAAAGTTAGAGTTACCGATTTATTGGGGGGGGATAATCTGTGGGGTGGCAGCTGGCGAGGGAATGCTTAACCCTAACCTTCTCGCTCTCCACATACCTCCACCTTCCAAATCACATAGCCATTTGTGGGGCAGGGCTGTTAGGTTTAGATGGAAAGGTTCAACTTTCCAGGACTGTAGCCTTTGGGCTTGCACTCCATTCATTCCATTCTGATACTATTTTATCTCTTCTTCTTTTTTCTTTTCTTCTGTTCTAGAAGATAAAATTACTACTGGAAAAAGGAAGCATGAAGATGATGAGCCGGTATTTGAACAAACTGAGAACACAGCGGATCCCTCTAGATGCCCTGTGAAAATGTTTGAATGCTACTTATCTAAGAGGTATTGAAATAACAATAGCGGTGAAGCCTGTGTATATGTAAATCTGTTTCTTATCGCTTCTATTCTCTTTCTTAACAGAGATAATTATGCTTTCTCATAAGAAAGATACAGCATAACGCAAACATAATTCTTCCTTATTTCTTTAAAAACAATATGATCTGTAACGGCAGTGGCCTCTTCGTCTGCATGAATGTTTGGACTGTTTCCATTTGGGTTGTCTCACAAGACCCCCTCTTTTTTCCAGGTCTTTTCCCTCTGTTTCTTTTGAGTTGGTGGGCTACACCAAAATAGTTTTATTTGTACCCATGTCTGCCTTGCTTCTGCTGAAAAGCCAATAGGGGGAGCACTAGGCATGTATCTAAACATTCATGATAAGATTCAGATTGTTAAAGGAAGAATGGACAGGACAACAGTAGAAAAGTCTGAATATGATCATCCTTGGGCTGTTTGCAGTAGTAAACCTCAGTTGCTTGTTTCTCAGTGGGTTTGGGGATGATAAATACTGATTTTATGAACTTTTCCATAGTGTGACTTGTGTTAAGGTACTAGCTTTTGCATGTTACATGAAGTCACTACTTAACTAGCTGCTCTTCTGCTCTAACAGAAGTGTGTGGAAAACCGTAGTTGTACCCTGACAGCATATGAATGAATGTCTATGTGGATAGGCTGCGTTGTTGTTGTTGTTGTTGTTGTTGTTGTTGTTGTTGTTGTTGTTGTTGTTGTTTTCATCTTGTCCTCTTCTCACCTTTCAGCCCGCCCAATCTCAGTCAGAGAATGGATGTGTTCTATTTGCAGCCAGCCTACCCGGTTCCCTCAGACAGCACGGTCTGGTACACCTCCACCTCAGTGGATCGCAATACATTGGAAAACATGCTCGTACGGGTTCTTTTAGTAAAAGATATTTATGATAAAGACAATTACGAACTGGATGAAGACATAGATTAAACACTTTCCAAACTCTCTGTGGGGGAAAAGGAAAACACAACAGCATTAGCTAGTCAAGCTGCTAGACTTTTATTATGGAAAAAAAGTAAAACATTTCAAGTTTACTCTTTGTTTAACACGTTTTGTAGCAGTATACCCTCAGCTGGGTATTACCATGTAAATAATCTGTGAGCGAATGTGGCCATTATTCTCCATAGTGGTTTTAGGATACTTAACAAACACATTCATCTTTTTTTTTTAATTATTATTTATTTGGTTAGGTATGTTTGTAACTTTTTACATTGCAAAACATGAATGAGAATGTGCCATGTGTATTTCTTTCTCTCTTTTATTCTTTTTTAGTCATAGTAAGCAACATCCATATTGCACAACTTCACTGCTGCAGAGCTTCCTTGAAAAAGACGTTTGGGCTCTTATTGGGTTCTGAAATCAGGTAGTTGTGTATGGGTAGCACTACTAAAGTTTAGAACTTGCTGTGTCTTTCAGAATTTTTTAAAGAAATTGTAAACTAATAGGTTTTTTACTCTTAGTTACTGAAGCCTTACGAGGTTATGTAGAGAGGTTCCATCTTATGTACCAAAAATAGACGAAAGAGAATGCTGTCGATGTTGATGTACTGTAATGTGAATCTATCCTGGTGAAACAACTTTTTCTTTTCTTTTGGTTGCCCTTATTAAAAAGATCTTAGTATCCTTTCCTTATCTGCGACTCTGAATTTGCCCTTACAATTACAGTACATGTTGCATAAGAGCACAAAGTGAAAACATAAAGGCCGTTTAGACATACCTTGCCGTTGGGGAATATACACAGTTTAACAACTTTCCTGTTTATTCTTTCCTAACCTGGCTACATTAAAATGCAGCCATTTTAAAACAAACTTGCCAGGGTAACCCAAGTGATTCTCCTGTAGTGGAGGAAGGGGATCCTGTGTGGGTTGTCACTGCCCGCGTCCACTGGCAGGAAATCAAATTTCTGAGAGGGTACAGGGCAGTTCTTCACCAGTTCAGCTTCCTGCCAGCTCCTTTGCAGGTTGCTCTTGCTGGCAGCTCCAGACATACCAAAAGAGAGAAAGCAGGGTTGCCCTGCCCCCTGGTTTATGCTCTCGAAAGTTTAACCTCCTGCCAGTGGAGAGGTAGGCGGGGATAACCCACACAGGAGCCTCTTCCTCCCTACAAAGAAGGGACTTATCACAGTAAGTACCAACGCTTGCTTTCGTTAGACTACATTTCCCATCTTCCCTGGCCATTGGCCATGCTGCCTGGGTGTGATGGGAACTATAGTACAGCAACATCTGGAGGACTCCGCATTGGCCAGCCACGATCCTTGCCGTCCTTCGGTGTAAATATTCTCAGGGTAGATTGCGTAATAAAAAAGAAAACAAACACAACAAGATAGTACCAAAATTTAAAAAGCCTAAACAGTGGGTTAAAAAACGACAGCAATACAAATATTGCTGTTCAACCCTCAAAATCCTGGGAAAATAAAATATTGTTGGCACCAGAAGGATAGCAAAAGAGGTGTCAGGCAAGGGTCTGGAGTGTGAACTACATAAACGGGGCACCACCACTGAGCTGATGGTAGTACTTTACTAGATAAGATGGTTGCACACTGTGATCGAAAGCCTTTGCTTTTTGTACTTGCAAATCCATTATTCCCAGCCTGTACAAATAATGGACCTAAGCAATTGGAATTTTTCTTGCTCAGGTGCAAGTTATACAGGTGACTGTTGTACAATTCTAGGTTCTTCTGCACGCTGTACAGCAGTGCAGTTTGGCTTTGGCAAGGATCTACACACAAGCATCTTGCATGAGCCAAAAGCACTGCTGATTTTTCAGAGGTCGGTAGGTGTGATAATTTGTAAGTTCTGGCTGCATCCTGTGGCACAATGTTGAACCCCTCGCCGGAAGATCCAGGGGTGGCTTTTCAGTCAGCATAAAGTGCTGCAATGGGATGGGGTGGATCCCGCTGCACACCTGACATTGTGTGCAGCTCTTTGGTTCCTTGTCTTTGTATGATATTCCTGCAGATACCTTTTGAATAAAGAGACCTTGATATTCCACCTGCAT
Organism: Podarcis erhardii; assembly: GCF_964252035.2. NCBI lineage: Eukaryota > Metazoa > Chordata > Lepidosauria > Squamata > Lacertidae > Podarcis > Podarcis erhardii. The sequence continues at coordinate 24,934,750 of NC_138508.1, forward strand.
GCAAGTAGATTTTAATGAATGCTTTGCTTTGGGTTGGAATAACGACTGGTTCCACCTTCTCAAAATGGTGTGTCTTACCGGAGGTTTGCTTTGGTGCAAGAGGAGCACATACCATGCAAAGACTACCATGCAAAGGAAAAGAGTATTATCCTGCTGTACTTGTCCTACAAGGTACAATGGCTCATGTAACTTGAAGGTATTCTTTATTGCACTTTTGAATGCCTGGAAATACAGTATCCCAAATACAGAATCACAGCCTTAAGGTAAGAGGTGTACGCTGTGTACAACACAGTACTATTAATACTATTAATACACAGTACTATTAATTAGCCTTAAGTGGATTTGGTTGTTTCCTCAGTTGGCCCTTGTTGACCCTTAAGTTATTCCTAAGGCTTAAAATAAATCATAGGATCATAGAATTGTAGAGTTGGAAGGGATCACAAGAGTCATCTAGTCCAACCCCTCAATACAGGAATCTTTTGCCCAATGTTTTTCAAAGCAGAGAAGACATAGAGGCTCAGTAACAGGTGGTGAGTCTTCATAAATGACTTGGATGAAGGAATTGCGGGGATGTTCATCACGTTTGCAGATGACACCAAACTAGGAGGGGTAACTAATGCCGCAGAAGACAGAATCAGCATTCAAAATGATCTTAACAGATTGGAGAACAGGGCAAAACAAAATGAATTTCAATAGGGACAAATGTAAGATTCTGTAATTAGGCAGGAAGAACCAGATGCACAACTATAGGATGGGGGACACCTGGCGTACAAGCAGTACATGTGAAAAGGGTCTTGGTCGACCACAAGCTTAACATGAGTCAACAGTGTGATGCAGCAGCAAAAAAAAAAAAAAAAAAAGCTAATGCTAATCTAGGCTGCATCTTGTAACTTGAAGCAATGGCTTCAAGTTACAAAAAAGGAGATTCTGACTAAACATTTGGAAAAACTTACTGACAGTAAGATGTTTGACAGTGGAACAGGCTCCCTTGGAGGTTTTTAAGCAGAAGCTGGATCTGCCATGGATGCTTTAACTGAGATTCCTGCAATGCAGGCGGTTGGACTAGATGACCCTTGGGTCCCTTCCAACTCTTAAGTTTATATGAGAGCAAGGAAGAGATGTTTATTAAAGCAGAGAAGACATACAGGCTCAGTAACAGGTGATGAGTCACAGCATCTGTTACGCTCAGGCTAGCTGGCAGGAAAGGAAAGGCTAGTCAAGCTAGAAGCAGTGGTCCAGGTTTATGGAGTCCAAGATCAGGGCAAGGTATTCAGAACTGCAAGGAAGCAACAGAATTGTCCCAATGGGTTGGCACACCCACTCACCAAGCTTTCAAAGACTGGCAAGGCGTTCTTATTCGTGAGACTTGTGCCTTGCAAGACTGCTGAACATGTAGATGGTCACTGTATCTACCAGGTCCTGGGCAACCTCCCCTAAGAGTGGACTGACTCCTCCCCTTGGATTCTGTTTCTGTGCCCCTTCCTCGGAAAGGAGAGGTGGGGGTCCCGCTTCCCCAGCCAGTGCAGCTGCATCCTGGAAGGGGGAAGTGTTCCCCTCCAGCCTATGTCCCCCAACCCCAGCCCCATTCATCACACTGTCATCCACCTATTCCCCCTCCTTGTCCATCTTAGGCCAGCCAAATCACTCCTGAGCCCGGCAACACTTTAGGACTTAAAAGTATATTCAGACCAAACCTCTTAAACTATTGAAATACCATTGTAATGGGAGGGTTTTTCTTTTCTTTTCAAAATACAACCTTGCAATAAGCTCAGGGACACCTTTCATTCTAGAAATTAATATTGCCAGTAATAAGCTGTACAGTTACTATTGCTTGACAGCAGCAAGCAGCACGCTGTTTGTTATGTCTGCATCATCTACGGTCTTGTTTATGTAAAGAAACAAGTGATAAATTCTCTTTGCAACTTTTTCTCTAGGGTGGTTCTGCTTTGGCTAGATGTTTGTGTCAAACTCCAATTGAGGCAATGTGAGCTAAAATACAGATGGAACGAAGTATTCATGGTTTTAAGTTGCCCATTATCCTGTGCTGGTTTGCTACAAACCATATGTATATACTGCTTTTAAACATTGGTTTGATCATGCATATGCTTGATTAGGGCCCCATTGTTCCTGATTAACAGTGGTAGAGATGCCTTATGAAAACCTGCATTCAGGTGTATGAAGATGCCCTATAGATACCTACAAAGAGATGCAGCTCTATTCATAGCGACATCAATAGAGAGGCTTCCAAAACTGACTTTCAGCAACATCTACATATTACTTTTGTGTTTTTGTTTTTAAAGATACCTAGGCTCAGTTGTGCAGGTTTTTCTTGGCTGAAACTTCTGTTGCACTCTAAAGACTGGAACCTACATTTAGGTCTGAGTGTTTAAATAAACCAAAAGCATAGGAGTTGTGCGCATTTTATGGTATGCTTCCTAAAGCAATTCAGCAGTATGTCAGTCTTAGAAGTCATGTGCCTAAACACACCCCTTTTTGTTTTTAGATATGGGAATACTTGGTTGGGAGAGCACTCCATTGTCTTGAAAACACACATAGCTTTCTTCTGGTTTAGTTGTAGTGTTCCTGATCTCATAGCCACAGCCTCTCCATCTCCTGTCTTTTATTTCCTTTAGGCATGTTAGATCTGCATCAACGCTAACCAGTTTCATAACCAGGGTTTTCAGATCCAGTTCAAACCCTGGTTTCACACTGGTTACATAGGAAAATCTGGTTGGCATTAGCCATGGTTGGTGATGATGCAGACATAATGCTTCACCGTGGTTAAAATAAAGGCAGTGGAGTAAGGATTCATGAGAGGGAATGGGGAGGGAACATGTTAAACCAGCAGCATGGTCAGGAGATCAGGAATGTGATATACATTTACATTAATTTATACTTAATAATTGGTTAAGTTATCAGTCTGAGAGTTGCTAGGTTTGGGAAATAGGAAGGCTGAACAAAATAAATATCTTTGATGATGAAGTGATTGTGCTATACAGGATAATCAGGACTATTGCTGATACACAGATTTCTGCTTATAACTGCTCATGTATATAATATGGTGTCTTTTTTCTCTCCACTGTCATCAAATCTTGCCTGTGTTTCTTTATTCCAGTTTTATTGTCTAATTTTTTAATAAAATTTATTTTGCTCCTCGAAAGAAGGCTTGGCGACTTAATGATTGCAATGAAATTAATATTCGGTTCCATAAAATGCCTCAAAAGATTTTAAAACCAATTTGATCCTACCCTTATATTAAAATTGGCTATCACACCAACACACTCTAGAGCCCAGAGGTGGAAAATGTGTGGCCCTCAGATGTTGAACTACAACTCCCATCATCCCTGAACATGGGCCATGCTGGCTGGGGCTGATGGGAGCTGGAGCCACAAGAACATCTGGAGCTCAGCAGGTTCTCTGCTGCTCTAGCACCTATTTGATACCTCAGAGTATCTGCTTTCTGTGGTATTTAGAAAGCCTTTGGGTGACTGTGCTTACACGAGTTAGGCCATATTGCTGCCAGTTTCCGTGCTATGGAAGTGCTCTCCATATAACAGAGATGGGGAAGCTGTGGCCCTCTATGTGCTGTTGGACTGAAATCCCCACCATTCCCTGACCATTGGCTATGCTAAGTGGGGCAGATGGGAACTGGGAATCCAATAATATCTAGAGGGCCAGCAGGGAGTTGTGGTGCTCTGCCCTTGAACTTTTGGCAGTGGCGTTGCGACTGCTTACCCAGTGCAGGTGGAACAGGGGAGTGGTGAGGTCTGGGCTGGTCTAATGCTGGATTGGCTCCGCTGGCATGCATATACACTGCCCAAGCCTCACCACTGCCCTGCTAAGAAGGGACACTGCTGCCAGAAGGCCAGGTTCATAGCTCCCCTCCCTGCCAGTTGCTCCTGGTGTTCCCGTTCCCTGCCTATACTACGGTATGCTGCTGCATCTCACATAGGCATCTGCTGCCACAAGCCCAAAGTGGCGAGAGACAGCGGCACAGTAGATACCTGTGTCCCACTCTGTGGCATCTGACTCTGCCAGCAGACAATTCCAGGCTTGGAGTTCTTTCCTCCATGAGACCCTCCTGTGTGACCCAGAGATTCCACAGCAGAGCAGCTAAGACTGGTGGGGAGGGAGTTTGCCGCCACCCCTTGTAACTCCTGTCCGTTTTCTTCCTTGGTTGAAATATTTGTTCAGTCAGCAGGATATCCAAATAAAAAAAGAAATGGTTTAATGGCTAATTAAAGCAAATACGGCAGCTGTTGTCAGAGCTGCGCCATTCTGGGTCACTGGCTCTTACTGAGATGGCGGTGCAGGGAGCTCAGCCTAGTGTGGCGTGTCATGGCAGGAGCGCTGGAATGGCTCTGTGGCCCCACACCACACTGATCAAGCAAAGGTGGCCTCCACCCCAACCCTGGGCTGCCTCACCAGCTGCTACCCTCCAGATCAATAAGGAGGCCCATGAGAGTGTTTAGGTGGTCCCTCCCTGGCCTTTCCACCTGTCCAGCCATTGCCAAGCCAGAACCCATTCCGTGGAATTGGAGCATTTTGCCAAAATATGCATCACTTAAAACTTGCTGACGTTTGCCATTTTACTTCCCATTCACCCAGCTTAGAAAAGTCCTGTTGGACCCCCCCTTGCGATCCATTTTGGCACATGTATTGTGTCAATTTGTCGTGAGCTCCTTGGAAGAAAGGCAGGCTTTAAATACAAAATTTAAAAAAGGCTTTCCGTTCTAGGCTTGTGCAATCAGTTGTCCAACAAAGTACAAAGTCACCTGCACTTACGTTGGCCTCACAACCCCATTATGTAGCTTCCTTCATTGCACAAAGGTAAATTGCACAGCTCTTTGGATCCTGGCCAATGATTGTCCTAAGCTTTTGAAAATTCAATTTGTTGCCTGGCTAGGTTGATTGGGCTAATTCAAAAGCCATCGGGGGGATGGAGGAGAGAAAAGGGGGTCCTGGAGTTAGACAGGTCAGGGGAGATTGAAGATCCCTATCAAGCGGTGCTGACTAGACTCCCATTTCCCCCCACTATTCATGTGGAGCTGGGATGGTACTCTGAGCACACAGCCGTGAGTGTGACAGCAATTTGCTCCCCTGCATTTTTTTGTCTTTGTTCAATCCTTGTCCTTTGGGCTAGTATAATAAAAGTGCTTTAGTAAGCAGGGTCAAATGGGATGTGCCAGTTGCAAACGTGAAATGGGACTATAGGCTGTGATTATGGGCTCTAATGTCTGATGAATCCTCCTTAATCACATGATATGAACTAATGTCACCATTTTATTATAAAACAACAATTGTGCTCGGCTACGGGAGGGAATAGAATGGATGACAGCTGCATTTTTAAACGTTTTGTTTAAGCAAGTACAGCGTGGCTGGTTTAGACAACAAGGAAAAATGAAGTTGAAATAACTGCAGATATTTTTAGTTGAAGGTTCATATTTTTAGGGCTGCTTTTTGTGCCCGTTGCTGTCGACCCAAACTCCCTTTAGAGCTTTTTGATGAGGAACTGTGGAGTTGCGAAACTGAAATTCAAGTATTAAAATGTCTTGCTAGTTCGCTTAACTTGTATGTTTGAAATGTTTTTGCATACTGTACAGTGTTGCTTTTTTATAAAACAAAAACCTGGTGCTACACTATAGATCAGGAGTGGCCAACTCCCAAGAGACTGTGATCTACTACTCTCAGAATTAAAAACTGGTGGTGATCTACCCCCTTTATGGGGGGGTTCAGGTCAAAATTGTTGAGCTTTTTTTTTGTGTGTGTGTGTGCTGTGTATTTTTAAGATGGCAAAGATATATGAGCTACAATTTTTTCTGTGCATTGACATGGCTTTCTTTATCCTGATCACTCTCGTTTTTGAGAGCCAATTCACCCACATGCATTTTCATGGCTCGCCAACTGACAGGGTGAGGAAGAAATGCCATTCAATTAGCATTTAAAAGCGATTTTACAAAATTCACATTTTCTGAAACAGTATGTGAACAGAAACAAAGCTATTCTGCAAAATTCTCATCTGGATTTCGCAATGCAGTTCTCCAGACAAGTAATGTGTACAAAAAATGTGTACACAATGATTAAGTGTGCATATAAATGCATATGTTAGAGAAAATAGCAAATAAATATGCATTTTTTTTGGGGGGGTTGTTTTGCAAAAATGTCTACACCATGCAAAATTGCATATAGAAATGTGTACAGTAGGAGCAGTTCACAAAAATGCTGATTACTTTCCATTAAAAAAAAATAGCAAAGTGATTTAGAAATGTGGAGAACTGAACTGAAGTTCGGAAAAATGAGAAATGGAGAGAACAGAAACTGGCATATCTGCTTTTCCCTACCTGCTGATGAGCTAAAAGTGAGGCTTTGCATGTTAGCTAGCATGATAAGTCATAAATTATGAGGCAACAAATGTCGCATATGAACTGGCTCTCTATCTCTAGTGGTGCATTTAGCCTCACTAGAAGGTAAACCTGCTAATCACATAAATAAATGGTAATTGCGTTCACAGACTAAGGCTGGAAGTGACCCCCACTAGAAGGGCGGGTGGGAATAGCTAGTTCAGTTCCATCGTTCTGCCCACCTGTGGTGTGCTTTAAATCCCCTATCTTATCCCTAATTTATAGGGAATGGGCAGGGCAAAAACTAGGTTGTTTCACCATAATGTCTAGTTGTGTTAGGGATTGCCAACCTCTTTGGGCAATGGGAGGTTCTGGCAGGCGCCCCTGGGTTATGCCCTAGAAAACATGACCATGCATAAACTTACAAAATAATCACGACTAATATTATTTGATGCCTGCTTGCTTTTGTAAACTTTTGATTTATTTTTTGGAAACAAAACAACACACAGGTAGAAGAAAACCAGTAGTTATCATGGCTTGGTCAAGACATAGCCCTAAACTATCCTGGCTTGGATAAGGCAAGAACAAATCCTAGTTTGCTGATTCGGATACAATGACCAGCTATAGTCTGCGGAAAATGAAGCAGTAACAACTTCTCTGAAAGACCCGGGGAAGGAGGAAGAGCATACATGTTGAAAGTTGCTTCCATTCTCCCTCTTGTAGGTTTTCCCATTCCTGCAAATTAATTATGCTGCTAAAATGCCCAAGAAAGTCAATTAAAATAACAGGGTTTCATTTTCTGTCTCTGACAGCTCTACAATTCTGGCTCTATTATTCTGCCTGGTTAAGGTGGATTGTTTCAAGCCATCATCACTGATGTAATTCCAGGGGTGGCCAGAAGTTGTAGTCCAGCAACATCTGGAGAGGGACGCGGGTGGCACTGTAGGTTAAACCACAGAGCCTAGGGCTTGCCGATCAGAAGGTTGGCGGTTTGAATCCTTGTGACAGGGTGAGCTCCCGTTGCTCGGTCCCTGCTCCTGCCAACCTAGCAGTTGGAAAGCACATCAAAATGCAAGTAGATAAATAGGTACCGCTCCAGCAGGAAGGTAAACGGCGTTTCCTTGCACTGCTCTGGTTCGCCAGAAGCGGCTTAGTCATGCTGGCCACATGACCCGGAAGCTGTACGCCGGCTCCCTCGACCAATAAAGCAAGATGAGCGCTGCAACCCCAGAGTCGGCCACAACTGGACCTAATGGTCAGGGGTCCCTTTACCTTTACTAACATCTAGAGAACATCAGGCTGAAGAAGGCTACACTAAGTTTTTCATTCCAACAGCTGGCCGAGAGAGAGGGAAGTGGTGCATTTGATTCAGTGGATCCCTTCTATTATTCTATTATTCAGAAAGTAAGTATGAGGTGCTTTCTACCTCCATTTTGTCCTAAGGAAAAGCTTAACCTGTTATATGTTGTGCATTGCAGACTGCTGTTAAGGAGGAAACAGCAGGGCTGGGAAGGAACCATAGCTCAGCGGTAGAGCACCTGCCTTGCATGGAGAAAGGCTCAAGTTCAATCCCCATCATGTCCAGCCAGGTAGGGCTGGCAATTCCCACTGCCTGAAGAGCCCTGAAGAGCTGTTGCCAGTCAGTATATCGGGGCCGGCCCACCCATGAGGCAAGGTGAGCTGACCGTCTCAGGTGGCACAATCCAAAGGAATAGCAGATCTAGCCTCCAAGGAATGCATCACCAACTGTGGTGCACTCCTTGGAAGCCAGATCCTCCCCCTCCTTAGCAGGCCCCTCCCTCCAGTATCGCCTCTATAGCAGCCTCTTGGCAAATAGGAAGCGCTGCTGGTTTCCTCCCACCTTTGCTCGTGGTGTAAAGTACGTTTCCGAGCACAATTCAAAGTGTTGGTGCTGACCTTTAAAGCCCTAAACGGCCTCGGCCCTGTATACCTGAAGGAGCGTCTCCACCCCCATCTTTCAGCCCGGATGCTGAGGTCCAGCGCCGAGGGCCTTCTGGTGGTTCCCTCACTGCGAGAAGTGAAGCTGCAGGGAACCAGGCAGAGGGCCTTCAGATGTGAAGGAAATAAGCAGCTATCCTATCTTTAAAAGATATCTGAAGGCAGCCCTGTTCAGGGAAGTTCTTAATATTTAATGCTGTACTGTTTTTAACACTTGATTGGGAGCCACCCAGAGTGGCTGGGGAAACTCAGCCAGATGGGCGGCGTACAAATAATAAATTATTATTATTATTATTATTATTATTATTATTCCCACCCTTGTTTCTGATGTAGATCTTCACCCACACCTTCTTTGTTGGGGGCGGGGCACGAGGATTTTGTGGTTCCCCTCAGGTGCCAAAATGTCTTGGGCAGTATAGACAGAAGTGAGCTGGATGAGCTAGATGAAACAATGGTGTGCAAGGCAGATTTCTCTGTTGCTAAAAAGCTGGCAACCTTATTCAAAATCCCTCTTATATATTGATTTTTAAAAAATTATTACATCCCTGTTAACAACAACCATGCTATATATAGGAAAGCAGACGTGGAAAACTTGTAAAAAATTTTCATCATCTATGCAGAGTTAGGGCCCAGTTAGATGTGCGACCAAAGACCCATCTGCCTCCATTCACATATAAAGCAGGGTACAGTGGTGCCTCGCAAGACGAAATTAATCCGTTCCGTGAGGCTCTTCGTATAGCGGTTTTTTCGTCTTGCGAAGCAAGCCCATTGACAGCTTAGCGGTTTATCGGCTTTTAGCAGATCAGCTGATAAGCGGCTTATCAGCAGATCAGCTGATAAGCGGCTTAGGGCTTATGAAAAGGGGGGGAAAGGGGGAAAAACCCCGCAGGAACTCGCAAGACATTTTTGTCTTGTGAAGCAAGCCCATAGGGAAATTCGTTTTGCGAAGCGCCTCCAAAACGGAAAACCCTTTCGTCTAGCGGGTTTTCCGTCTTGCGAGGCGTTCGTCTTGCGGGGCACCACTGTATATGGTTTTTAATTGGGAAAAAAAGGCTGGAGAGGAGCTAAACTAAGATGGGAAACATATTTCAGCCAAATGTCTGCCTGTGCTTGTGGGAAGGCCAAAGGGGACTGTGACTGGAGCAGTGGATGGGACTCTTATCTTTGCACATTAGGCTAAATCTCAACCACACAAAAGTCACACACGTCCTCTATTTTTCATTCAGGCAAGCAGGAGGCTTTTGCACAGTCCGAAGAACCATTACTAGCAGGACAAGAGTACTGAGGGAGGATGTGAAATCTAATCAATGCTAGGTGTGACCAGGGGAGAGTCCTGAGGGCTGGGCAGAGAGGCCTGGGGGGGGCATTTGTAGCCCCTGGAGCTGAGATTCCCCATCCTTGAGCTAAACCTCACCTGCACCTCTGTCCTTACTCCCACCAGTTTCATTGGTTTCTTTTCCTCCAAGCCTGACTTAGTTGGGGTAGCAGACCTAAGGCTAGTATCTGAAGCAAAGGTGCTGTTAGGTTATCGGTGAACATATCAGACGACACAGTGATTCTTCAAACAGCTCTTGTTTATTCACAGGCCAGAACAGAACTGAACTGAAGGGTTCAGCCAGCCTGCTTATATAGAGCTCCACTACAAGGCAACTGTAACAACTTTCTGTAACTATCCAATCACTGAACGTCATTTTCGATCCCTTATTTGCATATGTGGACCTGAGTGAAAACTATCTACAGTATCCCCCTGCTGGCCCAGGGTGAGAACTTCAGTACATAACAGGTGCAATGGGAGATAGGGTAGGGACTGGTCCAGGGCTCCTCACCTGTGCAACCTTGTTGATTTAACTTTAGTCCCCTACCTCTGCTGGCCTACTTTACACAGGACAATCCTCTGTTTGAAGGAGTCCTCTCTTTGAAGGGCTGTCTGGTCCAAGTCTAGTTTAAAGAGCAAGTTCTGTAATAAGGGAGACCTGTAAGCACCTCAAAGTTGCCCATCAACAATTGGTGGCTGAACAGCAGACTCTGTGTGCACACAGCACACCTTCCCCATTAGGGTGAGCAGTACTAAGTGATAGTATTTCCTGCCCCCCTAAATTTGCATCTATATGCACAAATTAGCATATGCACTTTTTATGCAAATATGTCTCCTGTCCTCTTCTTCGGCATTGTGCACAAAGAACCAATACAGCCCTTTGATTTGTAGCATTTCTTGGACTGCTTTCAATGATGTTTGACTTTTTACAAACTGTCTGAGATACGATGTGCACTCTGCACATCAAACAATGTTTTTATTGTTTTCTCATTGAAGGCCAGAGAGAGAGAGAGAGAGAGAGAGAGAATATATGTATATGCCCGTGCACACCCAAATATTATTTGGCACGGAAGTTGTTTCAGTTAGTGTTAAATCACTTAAGCTGTGTCTTTTTAGCCCTATGCATACTGGAGAAAGTATGCATAGACTTTGCATTCATTATTTTTGGCACAGGACAAAACGTTGCACTCTGTAAGAAGCATCGTGCTTTGGCCCAAACAGGGCCTGTACCATGGCAAAATGAGTGTCAGCTGTGAGGCATGTGGTAGGGCTACATTTTGAAGAAAAGATAATGCAAGGAAATTTTAACCTCTCTTTCTTAGTACAGTGGTACCTCGGGTTAAGTACTTAATTTGTTCCGGAGGTCAGTTCTTAACCTGAAACTGTTCTTAACCTGAAGCACCACTTTAGCTAATGAGGCCTCCTGCTGCTGCCGCGCTGCCAGAACACGATTTCTGTTCTCATCCTGAAGCAAAGTTCTTAACCCGAGGTACTACTTCCGGGTTAGCGGAGTCTGTAACCTGAAGCGTATGTAATCTGAGGTACCACTGTAGTGTGTGTTTGTGTGTCAGTGCAGGTGGAAAAGTGAAGTGGCTTGTATAAAGAAGAAGAAGAAGGAAATGAAAAAAATGTGTTTCCTGTACTTCTAATGAGGAATAATCCATGCTGCATTCATAATAAAAACAATAATTGATAATTATTAGTGTTTGTGTAGACCAACATGCACAGCATCGTGCATAAGAACACAAGCAGAGCAGTGCTGGATCAGGCCAGTGGTCCATCTAATCCAGTATCTTGTTCTCTCAGTGGCCAACCAGTTGCCTTTAGGAAACTTGCAAACAACTGACATTCTGAAGCACTACTGCCTCTGACTGTGACATTATGGCTGGTAGCAACTGATAGCCTTATCCTCTGTAAATTTTTCTAGTCCTCTTTTGAAGCCATCTAATTTGGTTATTTCTATATTCGTAATTGCATATAAAATTCAAAAGCATTAGTTTTGAAACACAGACTAAGGAAGTGAAGGCAGAAAGTTCTCAGGAGTCTGGAAATGAAGATAATTCCCTTCTGCCAGGAGGAGGCAGGCGTAATATTAATTCCTTTTTCAGGGTAATGTGTTCATTTAATGTTGCATGAACTGAGAAGAATGTAGCATAATTCTTTTAAGCTGCCGTGGTTTTGACATCTCCCAGCCTGTGAAAATAACTAGCTAACACAAATATTTTCAGTTGAGTTGGCCTGTCATTTCCCACAACTTTTCGCAGCTGTGACTTTTCCCCAGTTGAGCTCCGGTTGCTGACGTCTGCGGTTTGTGCAAAATACAGTCCGCTATCACAACACATACACCCTCCAGGTCTCTGGCAATTCAAACACATTCACCTTTAGTCTTTGCTCAAAGCAGCAAAACGTTATTTCTGCTTTTAATTCTATTTGAACATTTCACACTACAAAGCATGGACTCCTAGTTCCTGTGTGTGCTGTTTTTTCTTATTTTGCTTGGGGTGACCTTTCTCATGGGCATCTTGAAAATGGGTTTATTTCAGGACGTTTTCATCACTTCTAAAATGAAGAACTGAATCTATAAAATTGTGCAGCTTTTAAAACAACAGCCACCACCACGTCCCACGTAATTTGTGACTCTTAATATGTGGTGCTGTCTAACACAAGGAATGGTTTTTGTTTGTTTGAAAGGACACAAGTGATGGATGCAAGTTAAGACTCATTTTCCTGGGATTTAGCTGTGGGTGAAGCGGAAAATCCAGGCTGTACTGAAGCTGAAACTTAGTTCTTCCCTGCCTGCTCTTGTTTTGTTCTGCAGGGTAAAACATTTCCAACACTGCTGTTCCTTTAAAAGAATTGTCTTTGCAAACCTGTCTTGCTCAAAGCTTTGGACTGGTCAAAGTTCAGGACAAAGTCTGCTCATCTCTGGCTGCAGGGACATGAACAAAAAGCTTCCTTAATTAAATGTGAATTGTTTCTGAATACTGGTTGTATGAAAGGAAGCCAATGTCTTAGCCATGGGCATAGTTGGATTTGTGTTGGTTTGGGCAGGACACCCACCTGTCATCATCTTCTGCCTGGCTCTGTCTAGCAGATTCGGAATGAAATGTCTCCCCAACAGTTGTCTTCAATTACTTTCTTTGGACCCCAAGTGCTCAGAAAAATCTGTCAAAATCTTCAATCATTTGAAAACTAGGGAGCTAAATAAAAAATTAACACCCGGGAGTACCTTTCATGCGGTTAATGAGTATATTTTGTAAAATTACAACAAACACAGCTTTTTTCATTTTATTTTAAAAATCTAAACTAAAACATGTTTTCTTGGATTTGCTAAAACCTTTTCAGCACTTCCTTCTCAATTTCCTCCTTTTCCCCCAATGCATTTTTTCTGTGCACAACTCAGTTAGCGTGGCCTATTTAGATGTTCCCCTGTCACTGTCAACCTTAGGCAGGTCTTCACTCTCACAAGGTACTGAATGACTGCTTTACTAGTGCATGGCTGAGCAAGAGAGATGGAGCAGAGCCTTTTTTGTAGTGGGTTAAAGATTTTTATTTATTTACTTGATTTAGGAGGGTGGTCAGCCCATGGTCTTAGCACAGAGTCTTTGGCCTGCACAAGGGAACTGCATGCCCCTACAAATGCTCTGGAGCCAGCATAGGCAAACTCAGCCCTCCAGATGTTTCTGGGTTAGCAGAGTCTGTAACCTGAAGCGTCAGTAACCCGAGGTACCACTGTATTGCTATTTTCAGGTGGGATTCGATCACATGCCAGCAAGCTCAGCTTGCACAATTATACGTAGAAGTTAGGAGACACAGCTGCTATGGAAAACAGTGTGCTTGTCTGCCCTTCTTTATTATGTGTAAGTGGTTGCCCTACATTCTGACATAATTTTTGCACTCTGGGGGTTCATTGGGGAGGCAATTGCAGCTTAGTTCTTTTCCATGCCTGTATCATGGAAAGTGAGGGAAGGAAATTCCTTGTGGGTTCCTCTCACACATTCTGACTTCTGGTTTGTGGTGTGGGAATAAATGATATGACAATAGCTCCCACACAATAACCTCAGAGCAGGCCCTTTTATTGTCTTCCTGCACTGGAAGCAACAACAGTAAGTTACTTCCTAGAGTTCTCTCTATGTCAGACAACCTCAACCTGAGAGGAGTAGTTGGTCACAGCCATACAGCACATGACTTCCCGTGGAATCCTGGGAGCTGTAGTTTAAGGGTGCTGGGAGTTGTGGCCCTGTGAAGGATAAACTATGGCTCCCGAGATTTTCTGGGGCAAGCTATCTGCTTTAAATGTGCTTTAAATGTACAGTGGTACCTCGGGTTAAGTACTTAATTCGTTCCGGAGGTCCGTTCTTAACCTGAAACTGTTCTTAACCTGAAGCATCACTTTAGCTAATGGGGCCTTCCGCTGCTGCTGTGCCGCCAGAGCACGATTTCTGTTCATCCTGAAGCAAAGCTCTTAACCCAAGGTACTATTTCTGGGTTAGCGGAGTCTGTAACCTGAAGCGTATGTAACCTGAAGCGTATGTAACCTGAGGTACCACTGTATGCTGTAGAGGTGACCATGATGTAAAGCTCTAAGAAAGTTGTTTGTGCTACTTGAAGAAGAAGAAACAGCAGCTGCAGCAACCAATGGGATGGGTGTGTGGAAATGTCATTTATAAGAGACAGCGTTATGGTACAAAAGTTTATTTAGTAACAGTTTTGTAAACATTTGAGGTAAATGAACATGGACACCAACTGGTTCTCACATAATTAATCTACAAGGCACTTCTTCAAAGACAGCACTTGGAACAGTTTGATGCTTTTGGCGTGATTACAAGTCCCTGACTCCCCAGAAAACTGTCTCCTTCCTTGTTGGGAGGTTCGGTGATGTCGAAGGACACGTGTACTTCGAGCGACCTTCTGATGCAATTCGATTCTCCAGTGGAAATACATTGCGTTAAGAGGGAATATATCCTCTGCTTCAAAATTGCACACACTTATTTCAAATGCAGTAAGCCCGCAATTTACACAGGGGTTACATTCTGGAGGTTGCACCTAAAGCCAGAATCATATATAGTCAAAACCCATTGGAGTCAATGACGAGTGGGATTACTAAAAAGACTAAAAGTCTCCCCCCCCCGACACCTGCCCCCTTTTATTTTTTACTTTTTTACCCCAGTGCATAAAGCTGAATGTGTTAACCATGCGTAAATTGTGGGCTTACTGTATGCCAACAGTTGTGAAATGCCAGAAATCAAAGAGTATCATAACTAAACATTTTTAAAAAAAAATCCAAACCTGCATAGCCGTGTCTGTCTCATGGGAATAATTTATACTTATGCATAAGGTTTCACAAGAAATATCTCTGTGAACAAATAAAACTGGCATGTTGTTCATAGCAAGGAAACAAAATCTTCCACATGGGAACAATGCAGAGATTCTAAAACAAAAACAAGAACCCAGGAGGGGGCTGTTGCTTCAAATGATGGTGGCAACTTGTCCCGTAACAGCTGGACCCTGAACACACATATACGTTCCATTAATTGCAAATAAACTTTCACATATGGGCTTCAACACTTATCACGAAATTCCCACACAGGGGACTTGTGGGAAGGCACATGTAAATCACAACTTGAGATGCATGCATCCTAACGATTAACACAGCATTATTGGTGCTTTAGAGAGGTGCACAGGCAGAGAAAGACAGCCCTTGCTTCCAAGGAGCTTACAATCTAAAATAATGGGGAAGCGGAGGTGGGGGGTGGGAAGCAGACGAGAAGGGAGAGACAAAGGTGGGAATTATGTTATGCTCTACATGGGATATTCCCATTATGGTCTGCTTGTGGAATTAACACAAATTCCTTCAGGAAAATTCAGTGTCTGGATTTTGTCCTGTTAGGCTGTGATCCTGAGCACACTGATAAACCAGCTACATATGTCCATTCAAAGGCAGCATTCAGACACAACATAGGATGCCTTTTCTCTGTAACCAGGCCTTTGCCCTTTAACTATCTGTGGCCTTTTGGAAGTGGGTGGGGTGTTTTTAATGCATATCTAGCCCCCCCAGGTTTTAATGTATCTATGGTGGGGGGTGTTTGTTTGTTTGTTTGTTTGTTTGTTTGTAAGTCATGTTGGGTTGCCTCATGCAAGATAAAGCAACCCACACACTTAATAAAATAACAAATGGATAACGGTCTACATGTCACAGAGGTGGATCTAAATAACAGATAGCCCTGAATAACTGTAGTATGACATGAAGGGGCAGAGGCAACTTCAAGGGGAGAAGTAGCAGGAGGGATGGGGTGGGTGAGTGCTGAACATTCCTCTACATGTTCTGCCCCCCTCGTCTCCTCTGTTCACTTATTCCCAACTTATTCTCTATTGTCTTGGAGCCTACGTGGGGGGTGGGGGGTGGCTGGACTGGTGGACTTACTTGGGAACATCTGCTTGGCATTCAGAAGATTCCAGGCTCAACCCCTGATATGTCCAGGTACGACAGGGAATGTCCCCTTTCTGAAAACCTGGACACTGCTGCCAATCAGTGTAGACAATACTGATCTAGATGGACTCGGCATAAGGAAGCTTCCTATGCTGCCATCTTTCCTGGTTTGAATCTGCCGCCATCTTGCTACTTTACCTGTGTTGGGTGCAACCAATCTTCTAAAACACGGCTGTGCTTCTGTCGTGAAGAGTTTGACCTAAGAACCGCTTCACGTGGGATTCCCATTATTGCTCAAATTGTAGGCAGCTTGCAATGACAATTTGTGGTCGGGCTGGGCATCCCCATTTACAGCAAATGACACATACAGATGGTTCAGTAGGGCTCAGATGAACACCATAATATGGAT
The DNA here is from genome assembly GCF_964252035.2 of Podarcis erhardii. Lineage (NCBI taxonomy): Eukaryota > Metazoa > Chordata > Lepidosauria > Squamata > Lacertidae > Podarcis > Podarcis erhardii. The sequence continues at coordinate 24,951,204 of NC_138508.1, forward strand.
AGAGTTGTCTATCCAGCTACACATTCCCATGAACAACACACTGAAAAGAATTTCCTTGCTGCTTAGGGCAATGAAGTTTCTCTCAGACAGTTACCATCCCCAACACCTCTGTATGTGGGAAAACATATGTAATGATGTACATGTTTGGAAAAAAAACACTCTTTATGAATACACATGACTGGAGGGGCAGCTTCCTGCTGTGAAACAAACACATGTGAGATACAGTTTTTGTACATGACTCTTCTGTTTAGGGCGGGAAAACCCACTGTGTGAAGGGGCAATAATTTAAGGTAAACTTCAGGAAAGCGAATGATGAACAGAGCACACATTTCACAAGGAAGAGAATCCAGAGTACCTAAAAATACGTATATTTAAATACCCACCAGGATTTAAAAGTCAATAACATAATCAGCACACTAATAAGCAAAAAGAGATCAAACTGAAAAAGGTCCTAAAATACTGTTTCTATATCTATCTATCTATCATCTATCTGTTACTGACCAATTTTTTTGGCTAATATGCTCCAAATCTCCCTTTCCTCTTTATAGTTTTGCCAAAACATGTTACAAGATATTTCAGTGACCTGAATTAACTTGTGTCTTACAAGATGTTAAAATGGGCTGTATCTTTTTTTCCTTCCATGTGTAGCTTCATTAACTTTGTGGGTAGCCTGGTGCCGATCTAAGGACTCCCTTGGCTTCTGATCAAAGCGGGCACAACTTTTTTTGTCTCTCCACTACAAAATTGGGTAGGAGGAGGGCTGTGTGCTGATTAAAGGCTCCCTTGGAGGGAGATATTCCCACTGTCCATAGTAATTCTTAACCATTCTGTTGCTGTTGGTGAACTAAAACAAACAAACCCAAACCCTTCTACATATTATTACATTGCTTTTCCCATGCTTGATCACCTGGGAGAAATGTCCCAATGGGGAAATCCCACCAATACATGGAGTACCAATGATGTTTATTAGCATAACTCGCAAGGGCGAATAGGGAGCAGGGGATTTCCTATATTTCTTTGACAGGAAGGGGAGCAGGGTGTGAGAAATTTGGCAGTGGCAAAGACATGAGTTGGCCAACATTGCATATACTTCCAGTAATAGGATATTTTTAAGTCTTACAGCTTCACTCTATGCCTGAGTATGTTGGTTTGCATCCAGTGGAAATTACCTGCAGGAAGGTCTACAAAGCTCGGTAGTGGAATAACACAGTTTTTAGACCAGGGCTAGGGAACCTGTGGCTCTGCAGATGTTGTTTGACTCCAACAATCACCATTCCCGGTTACTGGCCCTATTGGCTGGGGGAGTCCAAAAACATCTGGACCTACAGAGGTTTCCCAAGCCCTGTTCCAGCAATTATATATAAAATAATTTAAGTTCCATTGAAGTAGATACAGTTTAAGGAAAGCAAAATCTGTGCAGGATTATGGCCTGTGCCTCCAGTATGCTGCTTATGAATGCTGTACTTGTCAATGGGATTTAAAAAGCTAGAGAGAGACAGTTTCAAAACAACATATGAGCATATGAATGTTACTTTTTCATTTGATTAATTGGAACACTCAGCTTCTTAAAAGTCACATGTGAAAACACCCTTATAAACATACTACTTTGAGAAACCTCTTCCAATATTGAGCCCCTCCCCCCAAAAGCTACAAGAGTTAATTGTCACCATACTCTCTGTTTTGTTTTAATGACAAAAAAAACAAGGTAAATGAACATATTTACAACAGGATATGTTGTTTTTCCCAGCATATGTTTCTTGAACTAATTGCTTTCTAAGTTGGTTGAAATATATTAATTGAGGTGTTTTCTTGGTATTCATGAACTGAACACTTGCTCCTATTCTGCTTTTGGTTCTTACTTGTGCTAATACTCTATGGCCTATGTAGATGTTATCTCAGTAAAAAGTAAGAAATATTGGTATCTGATGCCAAAGCATTTCTCTATATCCTTCCAAGAGAGATGGAATTTATTTTTGTGAATTTAGAACAAGGCCTAGTTTGCAGTCCTACAACACTCCCCTGGGAGAAATCATATTGAACTCAGTGGGTCTTACTTTTGAGTTAGAATGCATAGGACATAGTATATTAAAAAGCTTAGCATACAAAGCAATCTTTTAAGTAAGGCTTGGCCCATGTGGCCAAAGCAAGAAATAAATGATGCTATAATAAGTTTTCATTATTATTATTATTATTATTATTATTATTATTATTATTATTTTGCAGATACCTTTAACATTGCTTGGAATGTGGGCAGCACAGGGAATTATCAGGGAGCCTAGGAAATTGTGAGTCAAATTCCATTCCAAGCTGTTAATTTACTCCTTTCCTGGATGCCTTCCTAGATCAAGAACAGCACTCATTAAATAGAAAACCAGACTAACTTTGGAAAAATCACTCTATTCCTTGAGATACATGCATACAGTGTGTACAAAGAACATTGAAGCAACTATCTTTCCCCCTTTTCATTTATTTATTGAAATAAGATATATGGTGCTACCTTGGCAATTCGTTTTGTGTTACATTTCAGACAATATAGTATAAAAAGAAGAGGCAAACTGAGTACAATTCTGTTCTCATTTCTGCTTAGACAAGCCTGTTGACTTACTGCTGGCGTCAGCAACACTGCATATGCAACCCAGGGAGCAGAATGTCATCTATCATGATATATTAAGGCACTGCTTAGATGCCTTTAAAAGGGGATTAGACAAATCCACGCAGAATGGACCTATCAATGGCTATTAGTCATGATGGCTATAGGGATACATCCAGATTCAGAGGCATCAGGGAACGCAATTTGATGGTGGACCAACCGGGAGTGAGCATCTGATTGGTTGCTTTGGGAAGCAGCATGCTAGACTAGATAAACTTTTGGTCTGATCCAGACATTCCGGGCCGTATCCAATGCTGCCGTTCCACTGGCACAGCAGATTTCCAGGTCTGCAAAAGATCATTCCCCTCCTCTCCCCTGCAGCCCCTCCAGAGCAGTTTTGGGTACAGGCAGAGAAAGGAGTGGAAGGGGAAATCCCACGTGATCGGAACCCCCACACACACACACACTGTTGGATACAACCCAATGTCTTTAAATCTTCCTCTGATTTAGGTTGCAATCGTATATTGGCTTACTTGGAAATAAGCCTCATTGAACTCAGTGAGACTTACTTCTGAGCATGCATGTGCCACGTTGCACTGTTAATTGATAGGACAGTGCACTTCACTTTATGTCTTCAGAAAAGGACATCTTTAGTCTGGAATAAATAGATTCAGATAGTGGAAGACAAGTTGCCGCTTAGTCAAATAGACATCAACATTTCTAGACAATAAAGTGGTTGAATGTGATTTAAATATATGAGAAAAGCAAACATGTGCTTAAGAAATACCAGATAAAGCAGTTTTACACTGTACATTAGGCTATGATCCAGAAAAAGTCAGTTGCGCTTAGGTCCTGTTGAGATCGATGAGGCTAGTTGCAAATAACAAGACCAATGGATTTCAAAGCTACTCAAGCACAATCAACTTTCTGTGGTACAGGGCCTAATTTTTCATTTTGGACATTTTTTTACGCTGGAAATCAAACAGAAGCCAATTCCCATTTGTGAAGATGACCAGAGTCAATACAAAGACACAATAAAGATAAAACTAAAGAGCTAAGTGCACTGCCACATTAATTTGAAATACATAGGTTATTTTTAAAATCTTCAGGTGTGCACTGTAGTTTTAGTCTTTCAATTTCACTGTTTATTACTTTTGCCAAATACATTTTACAACAGCAGACCCCCCCCAAAAAAATCTCTTTTTAGGTTGAGATTGTAATCTGCTGCTTATTTTACTCACTCCACTGAAATCAAGTGTTAATGCCTCTTTTTTAGCTCAGTTGTGCCCTCACTATTTCCCCCAACTAGTTAAAAAATAATTAGCCACCTAAAATGCACAGTCCTAGTTCATCCTATAATTTTGTTCACAATAAGCATAAAATACTGGAACGGTTTCTTTGCTTTTCTGGGTTAAAAGCCAAAGTGTGCCATATCTTAAGATGTGTGTGCTTTACGTTCTTGTTCTTGCATTTATAGTTTCAGAAGTAATTTCAAGAAAGGCAACCAAAGGTTTAAAAATACATAGATTTAAAATGTGTCTTCATGGTTTGGAAACACTTGTGTAGAATTTCAAGCTTGACACTTCCTCACAGAGTAAGAGCCAAAAAGAAAAGAATGGAAATAAATGAAAAAAATGAACACTTCAGCCTACAGCAGGTGGTCAGTACAGACCCAATAGAAACTGACAATTTGTGAAGAGCAGAAAGCTGCCTTAAATTAACTGAAGACACCTAAACCTGCTTTTGTTTTAATTGTGGCTCTTTGACCATGAAGGGGAAAGATGATCTGCAGTTACCTTCAGGGCTGACCCTATCATTAGGCAGAGTGAGGCAACAGCCTCAGGTGGCTGATGCTAAGGAGCAGCAGGGCCTTCTATTGGAGGTTAGAGATGTGTGTGCCACACAGTCTTTCCTGCATCCCTTAAACTAGTTTGCTGCCCTAAGATGTTGGGGAGGATGTTATCCCATTGGCACCATTTTAGTAAGATTCAACTGCTAGTCTAGTCAACTTCTGTATGTAGAGTGGGAAATGGGACCATCTTGTCCTTTGCCTCAGGCAGCAAAATGGCTTGGACTGGCTTTGGTGAGCTTCAGGTTTATGGAAGTGAGGTGAACGGGAAGAAGAAACCCTCTGCTTACTAGAACTAAATGTGAGCCTCTGAAAGGAACTGGAACTGTGATGAGGGGCAGAATGAGATGACAGATGACGACAAGGACTAAGCATTGCTTGTTGGGATATGTGATTACAACATGATGTCCTCATTTGCTGCTAGCACCTATAATCTACGAAGGCCTCTTTTCCTCTCACGTGATCTGGCTGCTATTGGTCCCTTGGCCGGTGGGCTGCGCTTTCGCCACCCCCAACCTATTACAAAACGTTGATGTTTGTCCCGCCCCCGCCCTCACCACCACTACAACCCACAGAGTGCAAGAACTGCAAGCTTCAAAGTTTGGGATCTTGGCCTCCCCTATCCCCTTGTCCTGGGGTTAAGCCTCCCTACCCCCAGAATAGTTCCCCTTTACACTTTGCTACCTTCGTCTTCTTATTCCTCCCGGCGTAGGGGATCCAGTTACACGGTCAAGTCATCAGACCTGGCTCTGCTGCTGCTGGATTTACTAGCCCTGCTCAAGCGACGCGTGTCTATGAGCAGCGGTGGGTCGTGCATCTCCACCAAGGTGCAGGCAGCCGACATCGAGGACCCTTCCTCTTCACCCTCTCCATCCCACTTGCTGCCACTTCCACCACTCAGGCTGGTACTCAGGCTGCTGCTGTTGGCGGCAGCCACAGGCGACAGAGAAGGTGGAGGCGGCGGGTGCTCTCTGGGCTCCCCTTGCTCCGGGTGAGGTTGTCGGAGGCTACTGGGGGTGGAGGAGGCAGCTGAGCTGGAGCCTGCAAGTTTCCTCTGCTGCTCGACGGCCAAATTGGCCCAGTTGTGCTCATCAGCCAGCGCTTGGCTACTGAAGTAGGAGTTGTTGACGGGCGAAGGTGAAGGGATAGATGACGTGGTTGCGACTGGGGTGGAGACTGCCGTGTGCCTGAGGGCTTTGTGCCTGTCCTCGCCGGCCAAAGGACCCCCTGGGTAGCCAGTCAGAGAGGTTGCAACAGAGGCTGGCTGGGGCCTGGAGGTAACGTCCGCGTAGTGTGGCAACTCAGCTTGCTGATAAACCAGCGGGGTGATGGTACGAGTTTCAGGCATGGTGATGGAGGTCGCGGTTGGTGGTGCTGCAGGTACCGGCAAGGCTGCGTGGGAGGCAGGTTTGGAGTCCTCCACTTCTGAGGCTGGCGTGATGGGGGTGAAGGTGGGTGCTGCATGGCTGCGTCTACTGGTCATGCCCTGCTTGAATTTTTTCCATCCCAAGTGGTACATCTCAAACATGTTGAGTAGCAGAGAGAGGCAGGCCACCGCCAGCATGAAGATGATGAAGATGGTCTTCTCCGTGGGCCGCGAAATGAAACAATCTACAATGTTCGGGCAGGGCCAGCGGCCGCAACGGTAGAGTGGCTTCAACTCAAAACCGTAAAGGAAGTACTGGCCCAAGATAAAGGCTATTTCAAAGAGAGTTTTGAAGATAATGTTGAAAACGTAGGTGCGCAACAGGGCACCTGCCATGCGAATCCTGCCATGCTCATCGCGGACAGGTAGTTTCTCCTCTTTCTGCTTTGGCGGCTGCTTGTCGTTGCTGCCGCTGCTGTTCTCGCTGCCGCTGCCAACTTCCGCTTTTGATCCTTGCAGGAGGCGGCTTGCTTCCCTGCCGTTTCCGGTTTTCCTAATCTCTTCTTCCTTCTCTTTTTTCTTTTCCTCCATGCGCACAATGTGGAGCACGTGACCCAGGTAGATGAGGGTCGGGGTGGAGACAAAGATGATCTGCAGCACCCAGAAGCGGATGTGGGAGATGGGGAAGGCTTCGTCATAGCAGACGTTCTCACAACCAGGTTGCTGGGTGTTGCATGTAAAATCTGATTGTTCATCTCCCCAGACCTCCTCAGCAGCCGCCCCCAGCACCAAAATCCTGAAGATAAACAGTACCGTCAGCCAAACTTTGCCAATAACTGTGGAGTGCTCTTGCGCATTCTCTAATAGTCTCCCCAGAAAGTTCCAGTCACCCATTGTTTCAGCTCTCTAACCTACAATAAGAACATTATGGCAGCATTATTACCAAAAATATAAAAAAAATCCCTGATAAACTGGTAAGCAATTCCCCCTCAAACCACACTCAGGCATTTCTGTGCAAGGCAGTCTTTTCACAATAATGCATTATTATCATCAGTAAGAGTGGTGAAAAAACATATAATCTAGGATATTAGGTTGAAAAACAATAAAGTCATGATTTGTAGCTTTCAGTTACAAAGGGACCATAGCACAGAAAATAGGTAAACATATAACGAAGGGCAAATTATCACTCATAGTAGCTCAGGAGGTGGGTGGTAGTTGGAAATCACTACAGCCGAACCTTCACATATAAAAATAACTCTGCAAAAATGCTTTGCAAAAACACACATACGTTTAAATATATATATTGAATTTGCAATTAGCTCACCTTCGCCATCTAGTGTCACATTTGTATAGTGCACTTAAAACGTTATATTTGCAGCTGTACAGCAGAGTCCTATGTACACAGTAACTAATATGGGCCTGGAGTGCCCAGACAGACACATTTTATCAGAGTGATCTTAAAAGCACAATTCTCAGTATCAAAGTATTTTAACTTGAGTGCATCTCCACCCCCCCAGCTTGTCGTCAGTAGTACATTCCAGAAACATTTTTACCATGTGATCAGCAGTATGTCTAGATGGAAGTCTTTTGGGAACTAAGGCTGGAGCTCTTCACAGAATTGCATCTTTGAACTTGCACATGAGCCCTTCAGGCCTCCCGATTAGGCCCTGGAACGCATGAGCTAATTGTTGGCTATACTCAGAATGGTGTTTTGCTAACAGTAGATTCTGTACTCAATTCAACAATTTGTTTCAAGAAGGGCCGGCAATAAAAAGTTGCTGTGTAGAGCAGTGGTTTTCAACCAGTGTGCCGTGGCACCCTGGGGTGCCTTGAATGGTGGTCAGGGGTGCTGTGGGCAACACTGCCTTCTGTCCCTCTTTCCTTCCCTCCCTCCTCTGATGCCCTCTTGCATCTCTGCCTCCCAAAGACTTGCACAGCTGTTTGTTGCAACAGCCCTGGCTACAAGCTCCCCAGGCGAATGCTGCCTCTGGGGCTCGCCAGGGGGTGCTGGTTGCCAGGAGCTGAGGCAGCCTCGGAGTAAGCAAGCAAGCAGGCAAGGGAGCCCAGCTAGCCAGTCCACCAGCCCTTGCTGTTGGGAATGGACAGACAAGTTCCAGGGGCAGTGTGAGGAGGCACCTGTATTTCAGACATGGGGGGCAGCTCTGAGACCAGGGGTGGCAGCAGCGGCTGCCCAGAGGACTCTCAAGGAGAGGGAAGAGGAGGCTGAGTGAACACTTCACAAGGGAGGGTGTTCGAAAAGGGGAGAGGGGCTGCCAGCTCTGCAGGCAAGGGGTGATATAACTGGGCTCCTGAGCCCCACAGGGGTGCCACAGAAAGAATGTAGTTGGTCAAGGGGGCTGTGAACTCAAAAAGGTTGAAAACCTCTGGTATAGAGTTTTCAATGTTCCAGCCAACCAGCTGTATGCCCCTTTCCAGAATACTCAATTCCACCAGCCCTATATTTCTGTTTCCCGCCCCAACAGTCAGCCAGCTTTCCATTGGCACTGAAAGTGTTGCATCATTATTTAGCTGGGGTTTTTTTTGGGGGGGGGGTTCCCTTCCCTCACTGCAGATTTCTTTTAAGTTGGGTAGTGGGTTGTTGTTGTTGTTGTTGTTGTTTTTTGTAGTTCTGCAAACTTTCGTGTTCCTCCAATCCTCTTGTGCAGTTTTGGCTGCATGAGCTAAATGAGCTCTCACTATCAGCATACAGGATTACTATTGCAGCAAAAATGGTGATCAGCACAACATGTCTGTAAATCTTTAGATGATGCCCACTTCATTCCCTCTGTGCATGAGTTATATCACAGCTGTCTCAGATATAAAGGCTGCTCTTCTCTTGACATGGAAAACACTTCATTTGCTTTCAGTTCCAATTTCCAGCAGTAGACATTCCTGCTTCCCTGTTGCCCCCCAAAGTCAGTCCCGAGTGCTGGGGGACCCAGTGCTGGTCAGAGCTGATGGGAGCTGCCATTGTAGGTTGGCAAGAACCCGCAGCAGCAAAGGGACAATGGAGGACCCTCCATTGCTTAAGCTGCTCACACAACAGCATATAAATAATAGCACAAAACCTACACATAGATACGATGAGCCCACTCACATTTCTTTGTTATTCTATATGCTAGGAAACCGCTGACTAGCTTCAGCTTTTTTAAATGTATATTTATCTATCTATCACATTTGAACCTTATCTTTTCCACAGTCTTGTGAAGTAAGCTGAACTGAGAGATAGCTGTGGTGCGCAAATGAGTTCTCTGAGTGAGCAAGGATTGAGCATTGTCTTCCTACTCCAATAGTATGTGTGTGTGTGTGTGTGTGTGTGTGTGTGTGTGTGCGCGCACACACACACACACACACACACACACAGTAAAAACACAGACATGTGGAATCAGTACACGGGGATCGCCTGCTAACTGCTCGGATCTCCTGCTCTGACTGCAGCTAGCCGAAATGCTTTCCTTGTGGAAAGGTGTTAGTGCGCAAAACATCCAAGCCTAACTTCCAGACTTGTCAACCTGGTGCCCTCCAGTGTGATCCAAAACATTGGTGAATTGCTGGCACTCCTCTGCTTCTGTTTCAGCTGAACCATAATCACAAAATGGTCAGGTTTAAACAGGGGAAAGCCTATGTGGACATCACACCTGGAGGGGTTATATCGTAGCTGACTCTTGACAGTAGTCAGAGCAGCTTGAATTGTCAACTGATTAAATAGAAATACATTTATGTATTGCAGAATGCCATTGAGGGTTGAAGATCCTGAGAGGAATAGCTACAAGAAGGCTCATAAATTGATAAGCAAAAGCTACACTTGTTGTTAATTTATCTATTTCATAAAATTTATACACCGTCTGATTGTAAAAAATAAATAAATCCTCAAAGCATTTTACAAAAAGATAAAATAATATTTTTTAAAAAATACAAGACTTTGAAACATACAAAGAGTTAAAATGCTAAAACATATTAAAATGCACATCAGGATTTCTAAGCATCTGGATAAGCTTGCCTAAACGAGAATGTTTTTAAGAGGGATGTTTTAAATATTTTCTTTTTTCATGACTCTGGAAATATGGGATTTTAAAATATTCCTCACTATAAAGCGCATCAGAGGCAAAAATAATAATAATCAAACATAAACAAAGTTCCAGGCCCATCAGTTCTGCAGGCAATCCTGGTTTGAAAGGTGTATTTGTATTGATTTCAGCAGAACACTGCTTCAACTATTTATTATTGTTATAAGAGAAATCATATCAATCTCATTCAAAATACATAAACAGGAAAGAAAAGCCATTCTTGAGTTTCTTTATCATAGCATTTGTCATAGAGAAGAGGAAGCTGGCTCAGAACAAACTGCGCTCCAGGAGTACTTCATCTTTGCTTATTATAATCCTAATATTTAATTGGGGAACTTAAAAAACCCCCTGCAATTAAAGCTTCACTTTAGGAATCAATTAGACAATCAAAGCTTTATTAATTTTACATGTATCAAATGACAGTACTTTCTTTTGAAGAAATCTACAAATATGTATATATTATTCTTTTAAACGTTTAATAGCATTTAGTCAAATCAGGGTTTCTCTCCAAATACATTAAAAGCTGTGAAATGAGCCTGAAAGTATGCCTCATACTAATGTTTAACAGCACAATCCTAACCACGTCTACTTAGAAGTAAGTCCTATTGAATTCTGGTGGGGCTTACTCCCAGGTAAATGGGGTTAGGATTGCAGCATTAATGCCAGTGGCACAATCTGTATCGGTTCCATGACACTTGTTCAGTCATTATTCCCTCTCTGTAACGTCCAGAAAGCAGGATGATCAGAACAAAAACAGGCACAATCTGACTAAATGGTCTTCAGCATCCTCTCTCAGATCCCCTCCAGCAAATCTAACGGATTCCTCCTCCTCGGAAGGAAGGAACAAAGTGGTTCTTTTGGTAGAGACTGGCTTCAATTCCAAACGAATTCTATATAGAGATGGGGGAAATATGTGACTCTGCAGATGCTTTTGGACTTCCTCGCCCAAGCCAGCATGGTGGCCAGGGGTAATGGGATTTGTAGTCCATCTATATCTGGAGGACCACAGGTTCTCCAGTTCTGGTGCAATGGAAATCTCAAGAGCTTATGGGGGAAAGACCACAGGACACCAGTGGCTGATTAGACCTCCTCCGTGTGCATCTTCTTGTAACAGTATCAAGAGTCTCTATGAAGTTAGTGATGGTGGATGACCCACTCATTTCTAGAATTCAGCCTGTTTGTTCTCATGAGCCCCTGGTGAGAACTGCCACCAACACCTTCAGGGGCTTAGCTTCGGGAGGAGAAAGACACGTGTCTGTCCCGAGGTCCGAAATATTTAAATATATTTAGATTGTGGTTCAAACTCACAGGGGCAGCCTCCTCTGAAGTCCTACCGAAGTGAAATTTAAATCAATCTAAACCGATTCGATTTCACTGACTCCGCCAAACCAAATCATCTTATAGTGTTTTAAAGTGGGCGGTGGGTTCCGGTTGCTTAAGAGCCAAATTGTTAATAATCAAAACGCTATTAATTCATTTTGTTGTATTTAGCGTCAAGTGATTGAAAACATCGATTCCCTGGCTCCCTCCAACCAACGCCTTAAAAGAACACAAACTCGTCCTATCTTAATCCGGAATTAGAAAATCGGATTTCACAAATATTCCGCACCAAGCAGTATTCATGACACCGGGGAAAGTGGGCGAGGGAGCCTTAAAGGAGCCAGCAATTTAACTTATGCTGGGAAAGGAAACGCTCAAGTCACGCGCAGGCGGATCCACGCATGTTTACAGAGTAAGTCCCACGGAGTCAAGGGGCTGGAGTGTGAGTTCGAGGAGACAATCCCAAACAGGCTCCTTTGCAAGAACGGCCACCGCTTCCGTGGAACTTGCTGCCAGGTAGATGCGTTTAGGATCGCACGCAATGATTTTGCACCTTGGCATCAGCATCTCGCGGTGCTCTGATTGTTTCGTTAGAGGGAAGATGCGCTGCATCCAACGGAGCTCATGACACCAGCCTAATAACCTCAACTTTTGGATACTCTGAAATAAGCCCGACAGATTTTTTTACTGGGGCTTTTTCACTTAGTAAAATGTGCGGAGGATTGTCCCGCAAGACACGCCAGGAATTAAGGACTTACCTCCCGAGTAACCGAGACCTCACGACTAGCTGAATTCCTGGCATTTCTCGGGTGCCCCTGAGAACGTGGTTCCTGTTCCCACAAACACTGACACGCGGTTCCAAGACGTTCTCACGTTTCCCTACATTACACTGAGCGCCGATGGGGTGCACATTTGGTTTGCAACTTTGGCTCATGTGAACAAGGCTTCTAAATTCTAATTGTTAATTTTTAAAAATAAAAATAAAAATGTGCCGATTCTAATTGCAAGTTCGTTTCCTAGCGATACTTCAAACGCCTCCCGATGGTTAAAAGGTCTATTATAGACTTTCCCACTGCATTTTAGCAATAATTTTGGGGTGACACATAAAACTGGTTTGGGGTGGGGGCTGCGATCAGGCGGACGATCGGATTCTGGAGGAAAATTAACTACTAGTCCTGTGTGATCTCGGAATATTCCCTGCTATTTCACACCCGTGTATAAAAGTGCAAAGCAACTCGATTTCCCCTGCCCGATTTGCTGAACTGTCCACGCAGTCCTATATTTGTGTGCTCAGAAGCAAGACCTGCTGCGCTCAGTGGTACTTATCCCGAAGTAAATGGGTCCAGGATTGCAGCGAAGCCCGGGAACCAGCAAAAACTCTGAACCACGATTTACCTCTACGGTGCCCTTTTCTTGCAAACTCGGAGCAACAGGACATGCCTCGCTCCTCATCCTCCGGTCTACCTTTCACACGATCCGAAGAATCCACTACCGTGTTTGGGCTTCGAGTCTGCTCGGGTATCTCTGACCTTGGGAAGCCTCTTTCCGTGGCATCTTATCTTCTGCCAACTAGTCGCAAATAAGCGAAGCAAATTAATTAGCAGGGCTTAATCTGAGTTCATCCTGCAGAGGGTAGACTCCTGTTTGGTACATATTCATACGACTTATTTCCGGGTGGACAATTCTATTGACTTATTTCCGAATTCATGTTGAGCAGGACTGAGCCCTCGGCGCGAGTACTACGGGCAACACCTTAAAGTAACGGAAACGTTTTACCGTCTGCCCTTGCACTGATAAACAGCACGCCATCCTGAAGAGCATCCAGCACGTCCACTAAATAAAAAGTGCACATTTTAAAGGAAACGGTAAGTCGCAGTTAAAAATCAGAATTCCGTGCCAGACTTGAATTTAAAATTTATGGTGTACATTCTCTCCCCCCCCCTTAAATTCAATAAATTAATTTACTACTAGTAGTAGTGTCCAGGCACAGAACAATAGAAGGACAATACGCAGCTCCCTGCCTCGAGGAACTTACACTTCCAAATCTTACAAATTTCTACAGCGAGAAAAACAAGAAAGGGGGGGGGGGCAAAGAAGGGCAACGGGGTGAATCACTGATGACCCTGGAAAACTCTTCTCACATGTTGCGTTTCGTTCGGTATATACTTTTAAGCAAGGCAAAGCAGGGGAAAAACTCGATATTCCCGAGGTTGTCATTATCACACCAAGGGGAAGCAAATTACACAACTTTGGACCAAAGCATCACTACTGCTATGCAACCCGCCGCCTGCCAAGATATGTGTGTGACAGATAAACACACACACACTGCCTTGTAACTATAGGAATTGTTTCTGAGACTGCAGTGAAATGGCAATGTTATCGGTGGGGTATTCATTTAGTCATGTACGATTTCTTAATCAAATAAGACACAGCAAAGCAAGCACCTGTCTTATCTAGTGGTTAAAGAAGCGACTGTCAGTGCAAAACACACACACACAAACCTAAAGCACTTAAGCGCTTGCAAACAAAACAAAAAAGAAACGAAGAGCAGCTTTTAGCAATCAAACAGGAAAAGGATAGAAATCAAATCCTCTCCCCTTACCCACCCCCATGAGCTACAGGAGAAGGCTGAACCGCGCCTGCCTTGGAGGCGACCCGAGCGCATCTCCTAGCCCCAAAGCAGGCGCAGCGCAGGAGCTTCCAGCAGCAGAGCGGGCGCTCCCACAGCTGCCACACACACACCACGCTCGCAACCGAGCCCCTTATTATAAGCGGCTGAGTGCAAAGCGGGACAGCACTCCCCCCCCCGCTTCCATTTGCAGCAGCAGAGGGAAGAAGTCCACGTTGCTAGTCCTCAAGGAGGTGGCCAGGCCAGGCTGCACTTCGGAGCGGCCTTCGCTGCAGGGGAGGCTGTGGCGCCGAGCAGGTCCCTTCCCTTCCCTTCCCCGCCCCGGTCTCCCGCACCCGCGCGCGCCCTCCTTCTCCCGCTCTGCCCCGCGGCGCTTACCCCAAACTCTGGAGCGCAGCCGGCGGGCCAAGCTCACCAAAGTCCTTCTCGGCACATGGGAGTCAAAGGGCAGCCTGGCTCGAGGGGAGAGAGGAAGAAGAGCCAGAAGGGGAGGGAAGAAGGGGGAAAGGCAGAAGTCCTGTTATTCTCTCTCTCTCTTCCCCCCTCCCCCTAAAAAATATTTAATAATAAGAATAACGACGACAATAATAATAATAATAAGGATAAAATAAAAAAAGAACGCTTAAAAAAAGGGTGGGAAATCTGTCCGGTGTGGAAGTTTAATGGCGCTTGGTAACGTGGGGCTCCCAGAGAGAGGGAGAGAGACCAGGGTCTCCCCCTCAGCCATCGCCGCTGTCACGTCGGATGAGCAAGGCCTGGCTGAACCCGCCAAGTTAGCGCCGGGGGAGAGGCTGGGCCCCGGCCAAGCCACGCCTCTCCGCCGGCCCAAGCGCGGCCCTTGTGGGCGCGGGGCGGGCGAGGCGTCGCTCGGCAGGGCTAGGCCTCGGAGGCTCCCGCCAAAGAGGAGCAGGCCCACGGTTTCAGGGCCGCGTCTGGAGCAGGAGGCAAGGGAGGGATAGGTTTCGTGTCTGTGAGGGCAAGGGATTCCGCCGTTTTAAGTTTTTTCTGTAGGTTTATTTCATTTTATAGCATTTATTTATTGAGCTAGTTATTGCTCTTCTGTGGTGTGTTTATGGAAGGGTGTGGGACCTCTGGTGTGGGGCACCTGCAGAGGTAGTTTGCCCACTTTTTGGTCCCCCCTCTGCCACTCGGCTGTCACCTGTGGCTCCTAGAAGCTGTCAGCATGTGACATCGGCCACACTCTGGAAAGCGGCTTTGGCTGGGTGGCTAAACCAGGTCTCAAAACCCTCGGGGAGTTAGGGACTTCCCCTGCAAGTGGCTCTGGTGGATTGAGCGGATGAGACCAATGGTGGGTCCCATGGTCAAGAAGGCGGTTTCTGCACATGTTGTAGAGGGAAGTGAGGGGCAGATGGGGCTCGTCAACCTGGGAATCCAAGGAGAGGGAAAACTCTGACCCTAAACCTCCGCTGCTTCTTTGGGAGAAGAAAAATCTAAGCAGCAAACCCTACGAAATTCCAGAGTGGAGTCCCTAAGGCGGTTGGATGCACCTTGTACGCCTCCTTCTGGCAATTCCAGCAGCCAAGCTGGTGCCAAGCCTATTGTTCTGCTTTCCTTTGGACCACATCGGTAAGAATGAGTCTTCACCCTCGGAGGCATACTCCATTGTCTCTCGAGACAGACGGATGTCGACAGTACATTTCTATACCGCCCAATATCCAAGGATCACAGGGCGGTTTACAATCTAAAAGCACAAAAATATATAACATAGTAACAAACTAATAATACTAACCCCCCAGTTTAAAAGGTCATAGACCAGGCACCCCCAAACTTAGTCTTCTAGATCTTTTGGGACTACAGTTCCCACCATCCCTAGCTAACAGGACCAGTGGTCAGGGATGATGGGAATTGTAGTCCCAAAACATCTGGAGAGCTGAGTTTGGGGATGCCTGCCATAGATTGTTTAATTAGCCAGAGGCCTGGGAGAAGAGGGATGTTCTTCACCAGCACTTAAAGATATGCAGCAAAGGCGCCAGGCAAGCCTCCTTGGGGAGAGCATGCTTCAAGCAGGGAGCCACCACAGAAAAGACCTGGTAAGGGAGTCCACCCTAAGCAGTTCATTCCCAGGTGGGGATTAAATAACAAGTGAGACCAATTATATGAGAATCAAGGCACCTCTTTATTTCTCTGTGGGCACTTCAGGAACTGGAGATCTCCCTGCCCCCAACACAGCATAAAGTTTTTATATATGTTTCAAACAAAGAGCTTTAAGCTAAGCTAACTGATTACAATATGCTGCAACATGAGTCTGCATATTATACCCATCTCTAATTATAAACACGACACACTTGTCTAGTCTAGTTATTTGGCTTTTTTGTTACTTTTCCTTTCATTACACTTTGCTTCTTGCTATATCTCTTAGCAAGAGATATCTTTTATCCAACCTCTCCCATTCATCTTGTGAATGTCAAGTCATATAAACAGTGGCAGGCGTTCTACACGCCCTGACTTCTTTTGCTTCCATAGAATTGTTAGTTGTATGGGACCCCAAGGGTCATCTAGTCCAACCCCCTGCAATGCAATGCTAAATTTAGAGCACAGTTTCAAAACTATTCCTCCACAGCTCCATTCCCATGTTGCTACCCTCCGGACCTCTTGTGGAAGATGCACACAAAGAAGGACCTCGGTGGATGATCTCATAGTCCAGGTAGGTTCATATGGGGAGAGGCAGTCCTTGAGGTATTGTGATGCTGAGCCATTTGGCATTATAAGTCAAAAACAGCACTTTGAATTGGGCCCAGAAACTAATATTCATCCAGTGCAGTCACTGTGTAAGCAGTGGGATTGAGAAAGCTAGAAGGGAAGTGTCTTAATCACTTATCTGAGTGCTCATTTGTTTTTGGTCAGCCTTATCCAGAGTTCAATGTAGTGGCAACAGCTTTGCTGTGACCCACTTGTGGGTCCTGACCCACTGGTTGAAGACCTCTGATCTAGATGCTGCTAGATTGGGAGGCACAAATGACCCTGGATACATTCTACAGAGACATGTTCTCCCCTGTCTGCTCCTGCTTCTGGGGAGTGTCCCTTGAGATAAGGTAATAAGGCAGGAGCCAGATTCTCAAACCCTGCCTTGTATCTGGTGGGATTTCTTTGGTCACAAGGGCCTTTTGTATGTTGCTGGACAGTCTTCAATACATCACCTTCCACAGCGTGCACTTTGATGAAATATCTCACTTCCGTCTTGTGGAATGAAGAGCCAAAGGAGGGTTTAACCACAGTGGTGGTTTCTTTATGTAGGTGGGGGAAACCGTTAGTCAACATGAGGGTGTCTGGACAGGGTTGGGAAGGTGAGGAGAAGTGAATCAGAACCTTGTCAGAAGTAGTACTGAAGAGGGGAGTACGAGTCCCACCTCAATCCCAACTTTTTCCAGAGTGTATTGGGAGCCTAGCCATGGATGTCCTGTCTTGGGTGTGTTCTAGTAAGCCCCTTCTGTTCAGTGAGTCTTCATCCCTAGTGTGTTTGACACTGAAGCCTATGGCTTTTGGAATTAATATAGATTGCGAATGGTGCTCATAAACAGCAGGTGGCAGTATGACAATTCAAAACACTTAGGCCCTGTTCTAAAGGTTGCAAAACTGTCAGAATCAAGCCAATAGCTGGAAGAGAAACATAGCCAGATGTTTAAAGAAGTGTGATGTTATAATTTTGAAATGGGAAAAGACTTGGTAAAACTACATGTATTAATCTGCGGCCAAATAAATAAGTGAATAAGTAAGTTGTGGTTATGATTGATTTCGGTTGTCAGACTACCCCACCTACAAATTGCAAACAATTTCTTTTACAAATGCAGACAAAGTTCAACTGTTGAGAAAGACTTAGAGAAGGATAATAAGAACTTTTTCATATTATTAATTTTAGTGCAATAATTGTACAGTTTTAACTCAATTGATTCTCTCTCCCCTCTTTTAAAATAATAGGATCGAGGGAGGGATATCACATTACCCATGCCTCACATAGTTTGGGGTGATACTTAATCAGTTTCACCCTAACATGGACAGCTATTACAATTGTCAATACTGTCTTTTGGCTAGAAATAATTAACAATGGTGCTAATTGATATTTGTGTAGCATGTTGAAGGCATTTCACATGCATGAAGACCATGTGAAAGGATCATTTAAAAAAAGAATTGTTCAAGGCACACTATGTAGTCTTTGTGGATAAGTAAGCAGAGTATAGGCATAGCAAGTTTGGGTGGTTTCTGCAAGTTTACATAAGATGTTTGTACAGAATGAAATCTGATATTTGAAACGAGGTGGCAAGTCAGCTCAGCACAACTCACTAAGGGCTGTGAGAATCTTGAGATTCAGTTTCCTTCTTTTTTAAAAAAGCAACTTTCTATTCCTTGTGATTGTGGCAGCAAAGTGTAATGATTGCATGTTTGAAAGGTTCAAACAAAAAGTCCTGTTTCAAATGTCACAGATTCTAAGTGTCAATATATTCTTATCATGAATAAATGTTGTAGCTGTTGTTGCATGCCACCCCAGTGGTGCGAGATTCCAGGGGTTCCAGGCGTTCACCCAGGGATTGTGTTTCCTTTAGGAAATGAAACAGTGGAGACTGTGGTGT
Source organism: Podarcis erhardii (assembly GCF_964252035.2). Classification (NCBI taxonomy): domain Eukaryota; kingdom Metazoa; phylum Chordata; class Lepidosauria; order Squamata; family Lacertidae; genus Podarcis; species Podarcis erhardii. The sequence goes on from NC_138508.1 coordinate 24,969,611, forward strand.
CTTTATGATATATGGTTTATTTACACATATATACAACCTGAGCCTATGATTGAGAGGTTCACAGCATCAGCACCCCAAAATAGTCTTGTTTCTCCTATAGCCACAGCCTTGGGTTAAAACAGAAATCAACCCACCGTACTTGGACCCTCTCTTTAGCAACCTGCAACCTTTTTTCACACCACAGCCAACCCTAAAGACTCTGCTTCAAACTCTCACGTTGTCTTCTAACTCATAGCTGGCCGCCAAGAGCAGTAGACTCGTAATCTGGTGAACCGGGTTCGCTTCCCCGCTCCTCCACATGCAGCTGCTGGGTGACCTTGGGCTAGTCACACTTCTCTGAAGTCTCTCAGCCCCACTCACCTCATAGAGTGTTTGTTGTAGGGGATGGAAGGGAAAGGAGAATGTTAGCTGCTTTGAGACTCCTACGGGTAGTGATAAAGCGGGATATCAAATCCAAACTCCTCTTCTTCTTCCTTAATGGCTCATCTCCCAGGTGATTACTTCAAGAGGAAGCCATCCTCAATCCAGGGATTCAGGAGGTTTGATTAATTTCTAACACTTACTGGGTCCAGGACTTTATGAGAGTCTTGCGCTTATTTCTTGGCATCTCCAGGTTAAAATTACTTAGGGGGCAGGGAAGGGAAAGCCTAAGCACCTGGAGAACTTCTGCCCGACAGGGTAGATGATGCAAGACTAAATGGAGCACTGGTCTGACTCCGTATAAAGGTCACAAGCCAAGTTCCAAGGTGTGTTCTGGTCACCCCTCTGATTGTAGGTCAGATTATGTGGGTATTTTGAGTGGGTGTTTTTGAGGGTGTTGTTTAAGGCAGCATTTCAGCAGAATTTAGCTTACAGCAACTGGGGCAGCTCAAATATTTGGTTGCATGCCCTTGCCAGTTCCATTGATCCATATTTCCCCAGTACTTAACACCTGGTGTGCTATACATGCTGATCCAGAAAGTCCCTGGGAATGTCACATAACTTCACAGTTTATGTGATGCTGAGGCAGTGAGGCAGGGTTAGTGGGTAAACACGCCCTATGATACCTTTTCTGTGCTTTAAATACTTTAAAAATGAAGGCAAAGCCCACTGATCCACCCACCACAGCAAATTTTTCCCCTCAAGACCTTGCTGGGGTGTACAAACTCCAAAACTCTGAAGGTAATGTCAACTGCCCACTCCTCAGTCATCATTTGATGAGCAAAAGGCAGCATTGACCATGCACCAGCTGAGCAGAGGGCCTGTGTGTGTGCATGTGAGAATATGCATGAGAGAGTATGGGGTGACCACATTTGTCTCTTGTAATAATGAGAGTGTTTAAGCAATTCGTTTGAACTATTTACAAAACTAGTGACCTATTTATAAATTTGAAATGTCCATATTTGCAGGCGTTTTGCACTGTTACAAGTGGCACTATATTTTCCACTCACTTTTGGTATAAACATAGCATACCCACAAACCCTTGAAGTAACAAAACTGAAGGCATGACAAATGTGATTTATTTATGAGTACAGGATAATTAGGAAAAAAGTGTCATTCATACAAATAATATATTTTGTAGTACTGACCATTGAGTAGCAGAATGTTCTTTTGGCAGTCATTCATTCAATTACGCATTCAACATGCAGAAGCATGAAACACACCAAAGTTCCTGTTTGTCATAGTTGGATTAAGGATGTTCTCAGGGAGACAGAATTACTTGTTCTAGCTAATCCTGATATATCTTTGTGCTTTCCTGAAACTGCTCATAATAGCAGTACAATAATTTCTTCCAACACGGTGTCATATATATATATATTCAGAACTTTTTAAAGGACAGAATTGTCTTTCTTCCTACATCAAGTGAAAGGCACATTTTAAATAGTAACAAAGTAGTGGCAGAACTCAGCTATAGTTTCTCCACAATTTATTCACATAGGCAGCTCTTATGTGGTATGCCCAGTTCTGTTGCCACCAGATTAATAAAAACCAAGAATATTATAGCACATTAAAGACTAACAGACTTTATCATACCACAGGTTTTCACAGACTGGAGTCCATTTCATCAGAGGCATGGAACTGTGTGCATCTGAAGCACACTCTAGTCCACCAAAACGTACGCCGAGTGTGGTGATCAAAACTGTTACAGAGCAATTTGATGGCATTTACATCTCAACAAAGGGAAATGCATATTAAATATATATTTTTAGAGCTTCAAGTCCCATTAAACCCTGGTAAGGATTACATAAGGCAGTCAGGGTTTGCACAGCATGTTCAAGAGTGGCTGTTTGCAGATGTAACATGGCTAAACTGGTTTAGTGTGCTGTGTAAGAGCAAATGAGAAAAACTCTCCTGTATCAGACTAAAGGCTTATGTAGCCCTACATCCTATTTCTAGACACCTATGTAAAGCACATAGGTTGGGCATGAGCACCATAGCCCTGTCCCACTCTTCCCCCACAAATGGTATTCAGAGGAGGCAGGCTGCCTCTGATTATGGAAGTGAGTGAGCCTTGAGTTTGCTCTCCTCCTCTGGAAGGAAATTGGAAGCATTCAGTATTGTTTTCAACTAACCATGGTCTGTTGTTAAATTTAGACTGGGACAAACTGTGGTTGGTTTTAACTATGGTTTGTATAAACATGCCAACTTCAAACCATGATTTATCTGAATAAACCAGGTTTGTAAATCATAGCTAAAACTAACTGCAGTAAGTTGAGGGGGTAAAGTAATTAGGGAAATAATTGTTACTTATCCTGAGAATAAAACACCTGATAAAGAATCATGATGTTTGAGGCTGTGCGCACTTCTTGCCCAAAGGAGCAAAAAAGGAGCTGTTTAATAATCAAAATACTAGCTTTGTAATTAGATGTATTTGGGTATTATCAGCCTGTACTGATAAAAGAATTCCTGCACTGTGGGTTAAATAAGATGGACTCCCACTATTTAGAAGGTGTGTAATTTACTATAGTTTAATTAAAAACAGATGAGCTTTTGAGCAATGCAAAATAGGTACATGACATACAAACATCTAATGATTGGGCAGTGGCTTCTTGGGCTGAGACTTCTTCATGCAAGACTTTAGTATCAAATAAGACAACTCAAGTACATTTAGCAGCATGCAAATGCCTGACACAGCCAGCATGAAAATAGTAAATACAGTTTTCTCAGTGGGACGAGAAATAAAGCAATCTACTGTATTTGGGCAAGGAAAATCAGTGCATTTCACTACACGAGGCATACGGTACCCATCGTACATGTGATAAAATATGTACATGAATGTCGCTTCGAAGATAATTCGGAAGAAGAGGCTGCTGGTGTATGTCCACCATAAGGGTCCTTCGATGTGGAACTTCTGGGTTTTCAGACTTTCAAGGTCAATTTTCTCCCCATGTCGGTATTTCCGTTTCTTCTCGTGCCTTCTGTAGGCAACATGCATTGCCACCAGAAGGGCAGGGGTAGACACAAAGATAAGCTGGAGAGCCCAAAGTCTAATATGAGAAACTGGGAAATAATCATCATAGCAGGTATTTTTGCACCCAGGTTGTAGAGTGTTACAAGTGAAATCTGACTGTTCGTCTCCCCAGACATTTTCTGCAGCCACCACAAGGATCATGACACGGAAAATGAAGAGGACAGTGAGCCATATCTTCCCAATGCTGGTTGAGTGTTTGTTTACACCTCCTAAAATGGATTGGAGGGTTCCCCACATGGTGGCTTGTGCGTTCTTTAGCCTATTAAGAAAAGGAAAAAGAAAAAGAAAAAGCCAAATGATTAATTATTCTATTCCTTTACAAATGAGGAGGTCCTCTGCTGCTAGTACAGACAAGTTGTAAGCAGACGGGCAGAACAATTCTGAAATGCTTTGGCTTCTTTCTCTCCCACCCATTCTGGAAAATGAATGTTAAAACTTGATATACATCTATCCAAAGGAGCACAGTGACATTAAAACACTGACATAATTAAAGGGGTGGTTAAACCAGAGACTTCTTTTGGCATGGGAGTATGTTGATGGTATGCAGTGAATTTATACAACTAGGATTCACATATAAATGAAGCCCATATCTAAGCACCAGCATATTCTTCTGTTCTGCCCTTATAGAAATATCCATTAAAGGAGGTGCTGTTAAAGGCTGGTTAGGTTATAATTAAACTAAAAACACTGGCATTTTTTCACTTTTCCAAATGCCATCCTATGGCAACTTTAGTTTACAAGATGACTTCAGATGTATGTACAGAAAGCCCGCTATTTGTGTGCATTTAACTTGTGTGCATGCAGGGAAGAGAGGGGAAGGGAGTGGGAACACCTGTGGTCACTGCAACTCATTCTTATTAAACTAAACTATGGTTTGACATTATATCTGAACTGGGTCAGAGGGAGAGGTGCAGCTATTTGGCAATGGAAGTTATTGTTATCATTAAAAAAAACCAATTTGTGGAGATGCTCCATTGTGGGAAACTTACACAAAGGTAATGGAGAAATACGTTTTCCAAGATACTACATTTTAATGGCATGAAAGAATCTTGCTGTAACTGCAATCGCTGTATCATCACTTATCAATGATTACCATTCCCTGCTATTAGCGCAGATCTACACCACAGATGTAAACAGATTTAGTAATCATCCTCTGTCCTCAGAAAACCCAAGAAACTTAAGCTGTGATGGGGAGTAGGGGGTGTCAAGATATGTAACAGTACCGTCAACAAACCTTGATTGCCAAGATTCCTTGATGGAAGAACCCCAAGCAGCAGCAGGAGAGGAGTAGCCAGAACCACAGCAAAACAGGTAAAACTTCTGCCACCAGCTCCCTGCTTTGCTTGGCTTCCCCCTGAAGGAAGGTGAGAGATGCCAGACCATCCTGGAAGACCCTGGATCCACTCACCATTGATTTGCAGAAAGCGACCTGCCTTCTGGGTGGGGTGAGCACCTTGAATTAGGCCCAGAAATGAACTGGTAACTAGTGGGGGAGTTGTTGACTCCATGTGAATTGTCATTTGAGCTAGGGAAGAGGAATGAGTTTTTGTTTATCTGCTAGTTAGTGGGTGGGAGTATTGCCTTGTTTTTTTGTTTCAGTATTGCAAATTGTTTTTTATTACTATGTAGGGGGCTGGTTGTTTTTGTTTTCCCACATGTTGAATGAAATATTAGCATATTATATGATTTTCCCTTTTTTATCGTATGACGTATTTGCACATCTTTTTCTTTAATATTAGTTGCTTGGAGACCTTTGGGTGACAGGCAACTAATCAGCTAAAATATTTATTAATCTGGGTTTTTTATATTAAAAAAAACACAACCTGATATAATTTTATAGTTAGATATGCCTGTCAAACAACACCTTTGGGTTCATTTCTGGTGACCCTCAATTCTAATTTTTGTTGATATTGCTAATTAAGGTCAAACTCATTTTTAATCTTCATTTTCATTGGAGATGCCTGCATGCTGGTTTTGGCAGTTCACAAATAGAAATAAATCCAATGTGTGTGTCCAATTATGCAGCTTTCCTATTCTAAGAGTGTGTTGGCATAGTACTATACAAACAAATAATGTGGTTTAGTAAAGCCTTAACAAGCAAGGCCAAGCTGACTTACAAGAAGACAGAACTCCAACATGTTATAACATAACCCTTGACATGGTAGCTTTCATTACACCCACTAACCCTAAGAAAAAAGTCGATAGATTTTGCTGATGTAATGAGGAGTTGCAGAATCAAGATGAAAAGATGGATAAAATTACCGGTATTTCTTTTCCTACTAATCACCCTCCTCCCTGTAGGATTTGATTTGAAAGCTGCACGGATTTATTTCTTTAAAATAAATCATTTATATGTTTTCCAATAACCAAGGTCTCGGGTTTTCCTATAACCAAGTTCAATAAGAAACCACACCAAACTCTGTGACCACAAATCAAATACACTTCTGCTAACCATTAAACAAGATGAAGACTTTCACCCCTATTAATTCAATTCAAACAAAGCATTCAACCAAAAGAAAACAGGATAAATATCAAGTGTTTTGCTCTTCTATTATATAGATCAGTGGTTCCTAATTGGTGGTCTGTAGACCCGAGTGAACCTGTGCCCCATTCACATAGCAAAAACTACAATAGAGGTATCAACATTTTCAAAGGAAGGGGGTCCATGTCTTGCCTTTGGAAAAACAGGGAGTCCACAGGACTTAGCTAACTGGAAACCACTGATATTTTTTGCCAGTATTGCAAAATGTGAACGGACACAACAAATTCCATCTATCGTGTAAGCCTAGTGTGTAACTGATGCAGACTCTTAAGGTTGCATTCAACTAAGACAAGACTAAGTAGGGTAGACCCATTGAAAATAATGAACCTATGTTAATCATGCCCATTAATTTGAATGGCTCTGGTTTGAGTAGGGCTAACATTTTATAGAACTCTTACCTATGAAGATTAAGGTTGCAATCCTGTATAAATTCACATGAGATTAAACATCATTGAGCTCAGTTGGTTTTTAGTGAAATGCATAGGATTGCATTGTAAAACAGCAGTCCTGCACATACTGGAAAATACTCATTTGACAGACACGGTCCTATGTATGTCTGCTCAGATGATACCTTTGAGTAAATCATTTTCTCAATTCATCTACTATTCTAGAAACCTTAAGGTAAAAGGTTAGGTATATTAATATTAATACTACTAATAAATATTGCATCTTAAAGGTGAAAAATTAATCAGGCAACTGCAGCATCCCTCATGCAGAATTCTGCATCTATATGGATCACTGAGTAAAGGGGCAAATGGTTATCCAGGACTCAACATCAAATCCATTTCTTCCTCCACTGTATGGAGAGGTCATATTGCAGATATTAAATATGTCATTCTTTCTGCATAAACTGTTAGATAACATTTTGAAATTACATCCCTGTATAAAATGCAAATGGTTAGCATATGGAAATCACGGAATGTTTCTCTGCTTGCATCTCTCACCCTTTCTGTCTTCAGCGGTATTATTTCCACTGGAATAATATGGCGGGGGAAGATAATAGAAGAAAAACACATGTAAACATGAGGATAGAATGGCATATGAAATATTAATTAAAATTTCAGCTATGAGGCTTTTTTAAACTGGAGAGATGTTTTATGTGTTTTGATTTCAGGGATCACTTTCTTGCCCCAGGAGGAAGAAAAAATGGGCGTTCCTAGTTCCGTGAGAATTTTACAGGCATTTTCATGACTTAATATTAAGGGAAGTTGTTGAAGCATGTTAACGCTTTAGTCACCCAAGAAAGAAATCACAGATTGTATTGAAAAGAGCTATTGAGAAGTAATATATCCCAAACATTCACTGTATAGTGAATGAAAGCAGTTCTTAGTTACTTCAATGTGAAATGATTTCAGTGGGCCACCTCTGAATATGACAAACGTTTGGTTATCACACTTCATATTTAAGGTGCCACAGGATGTCTTGAAAAACTAGTCCTCCTTCTTTTTTGTACTAAGGTCTCTTAGAAGATGAAAATAAGCTTCTTACAGGACAAATCCTACCCTTTCCTCACATGTTACGATTGTACCAGAAGACTGAAACTAATATTTTAAAATCAACATTACAAAAATCCTTGAGTTACATGGCATGACCTCTTTTTCCTGGCAGAACCTAAGCACTGGGAACCCAGCGAAGAGTCTGGACTACAGCCAACATCCTGGCAAAAGAAAGATCGTAACATCTTGTGTATCTCACAAAACCGAATGGGGAAAAAACATGTGTGGAGGGACTTGTTTCCCCAATTTTGTCTGTATTTCTGCTTTATCTCTCACACACAAACAAACGCGCGGAGCGGTCAGACTCCGCATGGTATTCAGCCGCTCCTTTCATTTGAACCCCTCACAGAAATCCTGTGGAGCTGAAAAGGGACCTCCAGGGTCATCTAGTCCAACCCCCCGCAATGCAAGAATCCTGCCCACAGCGAGACCGACCCCTTTCATACCTCCTATAAGCCTAGCAAGCCGAATACACCAAAGTCCGGACTCTGCTGCCCTGCGAAACGCAACCTTCTGATTTCTCTTGATCTTTTAAAACGCGCGCACAGCGTTAAACCCCATTCCCTCTCCACCCCATGGAAGTGCCAGGCGCGGACATTTCCATTCACATCGGCTGGAGCCTTCATCTCAACCTAAATCTTCCCTTCCCGCAAGGGGGGAGAAAGCATCGCCCCTGCAACAGCAGCAGCCCCATCACCTCGCTCAGCTCCGCGCGCGGGAGAAGAAACCGGTCCAGCTGCGTCCCCCCGCGGGGCTCCGTTCCGCTTCCCGGCGAGGTCCAGAGAGCGCCACTTGCTCGTAGGCTGCCTAGTTTCGTCGCCGCCGCCGCCGCCTCGGCAGCTTTGAGGGAGGCTCCTTCCTGTTCCCGGGCAGATGCTCTTTAGCGACGCCTTCGGCAGGCGCGGCTGCAAGGAAAGAGGCGGGAAGAGCCCGTGCGGACAAGGCGGGAGGAGGCGCCGCCGTCGAAGAAATGGTTGCGACGCGGCCCCTTCCCGCCCTCCGAAGACGCCTCCGCAGCGCTTTCACTTCTTCCCCTTCGCTTCTTGCCAGGGCTCCTGCGTTGGCAACAGCAGCAGGGCAGGTAGAAATTCAACATGTGGTGGGCACTGCCATTCCAATAGTGTTTGTGCGCACCGTGTCATGTGATATAATAATAATAATAATAATAATAATAAAAAAAAAAAAATAATTTTATTTATATGCCGCCCTCCCCAGCCTCCTCAGGGCGGCTAACAACCAATAATAAAAACAAGTTGATTAAAATACAATTTTAAAAACAAGATTAAAATACAACATTAAAACATTAGGGTGCAGCCTCTTCACAGGAGGAGAAAGGAAAAAGAAAGAGGGGGAGGGAATCAAACTGATTCTAAGCCAAAGGCCAGGCGGAACAACTCTGTTTTACAGGCCCTGAGGAAAGAAATCAGATCCCGCAAGGCCCTGGTCTCATGAGGCAGAGCGTTCCGCCAGGCCGGAGCCAGTGTTGAGAAGGCCCTGGCTCTGGTTGTGGCTAGTCTGACTTCCTTAGGGCCGGGACCTCTAGGGTGTTGCTATTTATGGACCTTGAGGCTCTCCGTGGGGCATACCAGGAGATAGGTGGGGCGGGGCTTACTGATACCCCCCCTCAATATTTTTTTCACCCTGGGGGGTGTAATAATGGGGAAAGCATCTACAGTGGTACCTCAGGTTAAGTACTTAATTCGTTCCGGAGGTCCATTCTTAACCTGAAACTGTTCTTAACCTGAAGCACCACTTTAGCTAATGGGGCCTCCTGCTGCCGGAGGACGATTTCTGTTGTCATCCTGAAGCAAAGTTCTTAACCTGAGGTAATATTTCTGGGTTAGCGGAGTCTGTAACCTGAAGCATATGTAACTTGAAGCATATGTAACCCGAGGTACCACTGTACTGATGACATTCCACTGCCTCTCTGTCACTGTGCTATTACAACCACGGTGGTAAGAGGTGGATTTAGGGGAGCACAACCCATTTGGGTGCCAAGGGTGCCAACTTGAATAAAATATGGGGGGGCATGTAAGCCCCGCCACACACAATTGATCATATGTTGCAGTGCGCCCACATCTTTAGAATGGCAATGTGCATCAACTGGTCTCCAATATTTTATGGGGGGGCGGGAGAGAGAAGGGACCTCAGCTCCTAGGAGTCGGGCTGGGCGCAGAGCCTCGGCAGGTGCCGCCAGGGTTAGGACGCCTCAGCTATACTTTAGAATGGAGCATGAGAGGTAGGGGGTGCTGAATCTTGGTGTTGCACAAGGTGCTGCTGAATTTTGAGACCCCAAGATCTACCATTGTTAGGGTGGATCAGGAGTGGGAGACCTTTGGCACCTTTGGCCCTGAAGATGTTGCTGAACTACAACTGCCATTATCTGATTACAGGGGAAACATCAGAATAGGTACAGAATAAATGCTGCTGTTGTTGTTGGCATTGGTGCCACTTTCCAAAACGGCAATGAGAGTGCACTGGACGCAAAGCAAACTGGAGTGTGTACACACCCTCAGACGTTGGGAGGAATTTAATCAAGGACAGGGTGGTGGTTCATGAGTCAAGATGGCTGCCGTCTGCTGTGCATACATTTAGAGAAATGCTAGCACGTGGAAAGAGACCTGAATGGCCAGCCAATGAGACAATAAGGATGTTTAACTTTTCATACACAAGTATTGGCTTCAATTGGTGTGCAACATGAAAGAAAGACTTCCATTGGCTGTCATATACAATCGATTTTTCTAGTCACATATGGGCACATACATTGTGTGTGTGACTCCAAGGCACATTTAAACCTAGCATGAGAAAACGCCCAAACCCAGGTTCAGACAGGCTTTCAGGTTCCATTTTTCCTTTTTTTTCTAGGATCTTAAGGCCCACTAACCAGAGCCACATGCCAGATAGGGGCTGGTGGATCAGAACCAGATGTTAAATAGTGATTCAGGGGCAAAGCCTTCTGCACTCATACCAACATGACCTTAATATAAAAATATAAATCAATGTCTGAGTTACAGCAAATCTAATCTGGGGCTGGAGGAAGTTAGCATTTTTGTTACTGCCATTGTTAAAAACTGGGAGTCAGGAACCCCTTGCTATTAACTACTGCAAAATATCCAGCAATTTACCAATAGAACTCAGTCCACCTTCTGCCCACCCCTCTCCTAAGTTGTTAGTCCCTATGATACATGTTGCACATGGATGATGCCACCTAAATGCAACACACACATATCTTGTATCAATTAGATACAAGTTGATCACATCAATATTAAAGGGTTTTCTTGTCAATACACTTCAAAGCAGTGTCGTTGAATGTGTGTGTTCACCAGTTTTGAAGCCATATTCAGCTACAAGTCTGGTTAGCTTTTCCACATGGAATGTGGGCACTGGGGCAAAGTACACATTAATGGACTAAAACAGGTCATCCCCCCATGTGTTTCAAGTCACATTTGCATATCGCTGTACACAACAGAGAAGGGGTAGATATATTTTCAATCAATGTGTGTTACCTGCTTGGTTTCCGCTTGCCTGCTGCAGCCGCCCCCCGACTCCTATTCATGAAATTGTCATTTGTGCATTCTCTGCAATCTGCACATGTACAATAGCTGCTTCAAATGTGCACGTCTCATCTTAACTGCATTGCAATGTGTAATGCGGCTTATGGGATTTTTGCCAAGTTGAACAGAAACTTAAGAGAATAATAGAGAACTTCAAACGGTAACAGTCAGTATTTAACTTCTAAAACGAAAGAGGCTGAAGCTGTGTTTTCATTTCTGGATTCCTTAACCCCCTCAATTGCACAAAATCAGGGGCTTTTGTGTCTCCTTGGTACCCTGGCTGAAGCATGGGAAAAAAGTTCCCGGGTAAGTGATGGTGAGTCCTGACACATATTACACCTCTGAAGCGCCCAGCCTCTCTTTCAATGTTAAATGAAGCTTTCTGGTTAAAAGGCTATAGTTGTCTCTATACTTAAAGTGTCGTTCCTCACATGGTGTTTTGTTCGATATTATTCTGTGCCAAGCAATGAGGCACTCTACTGACACTGTCCTGATATTCTGCAGGAAATAAGTGAAGAAAAAACCTCCAGCTAATAGACAAAAACAAACAATGCTCATTTGTATCCTCCCTGCCACTGTCTCTCTCCAAAACAATAAGGATGCTACACCATCACCAGTCTCGCTTGCCTGGAGTGAGACCTCCAATCTTATCTCAAAAATGAAAGATTCCTAGCAAGTCCTGTGGAAGAAGGGGCTCCTGTCTGAGAAGAAATTGCCTTAAGGATCCTTTCTGTTACTATTCACTGGCAAAGAAGCCCTCTAGGATGTGCCCTTGTCAGGAAAAAATGAACATTACCACCACCACTATGGCCCATTGATGTGCTTTAGCATGATAAACTACACTGTTTGGTAAGACTCGAGTTCATTCCCCATCTACCACCAGTGTTTACAGCAAGAACACTGCAACTTAATTTTAAAACAGTAAAAGTAAATACAGTATGCATTTCAGTGCTATGCAGCTTTAGAGCAAGTGGATAAAAAAAATGGAATTTCATTATTTATTGGTGGATGAAAGGGTCAAAGTGCATTTGTAAGAATTACTCAACTTTTCTGGCTCATTTGCTCCTAGTGTAGGGTATAGTTAGATTAAATCCAATTTTGTGCCTTTTCATTCTAATTTTTGATCCCCCATTGACTGGGTGCCACCTTCCTGTTGTGGTATGTTTTCAGAGTAAACAAACAAAGGCAACTAATGCAAACATGATAATGAGGCTTAACTATTAGGCATTTGCATTTTTAAATGCATCCCCTCTGAGCACTGCTTCCCAAGTTACCAAATCCATAAATGGAAGTCATATTCATGTATGAAACTATAAAATTCATGGGCATGGGTGTGCACATCACATTTCATTAAGGTGTGCACCCATAGATGATGATAATGATGATGATTTATTTCAGTGAAGGAAGGCGGGGGAATGATGAGACAAACAAATAAGGACAAGGAAGAAGTAAAGGGGCAGAAAGCTAACAAAACAACAACAACAAGAGAGTAAAGAAGCCAAAATGAAATATTTTTCCTGCAGAGCTGACCTGAGGCATGGAAGACCCAGAGGGCCAAGGGTGGGGTAGCTCCTTCTCTTCCTTGCTTGAGCAACAGCAAAAACAGGTCCTCACTTTTATTGAAACCATTTTTATTAATAATGGGCATGCATGTTTTTAAGTCTCACAATAAAACCCCACTAGTAACCAAAGGGTGCAGTGAGACTTGCAAGTTGTGCTTTGTGCCTGCAATGTAGGCAACCTTTTGAGGGGTAAGTAACTGAGCAATGCATGCCAGCAGGAAGAGACTGCAGATTCTGAATATTGACATTATGAATCCAAAAAGGGTCTTCAGGGCAATTCCCATAACTTAGTTATTCCAACTATTTATTCATCATATTTGCCTGCAGATCTGAGCAGCAGTTGGGACGTGGGTGGCGCTGTGGGTTAAACCACAGAGCCTAGGACTTGCCAATCAGACGGTCAGTGGTTCGAATCCCCGTGACGGGGTGAGCCCCCTTTGCTTGGTCCCTGTTGCTGCCAACCTAGCAGTTTGAAAGCATGTCAAAGTGCAAGTAGATAAATAGGTACCCCTCCGGCAGGAAGGTAAACAGCGTTTCCGTGTGCTGCTCTGGTTTGCCAGAAGCGGCTTAGTCATGCTGGCCACATGACCCAGAAGCTGTACCCTGGCTCCCTTGGCCAATAAAGCGAGATGAGCGTCGCAACCCAAGAATCGGTCACGACTGGACCTAATGGTCAGGGGTCCCTTTACCTTTTATGAGCAGCATTGTTTTTGCTTTTTAAATTATCGGGCAACAGAGAAATAGAATCTTGAAGTTCAATTTGTAAGTGTGTTTGTAATTCCACAAGTCCCATGTGGCTAACCTAAGGAGGGTCTGTCATGTAGCCTTCTTAAGTGATTAACATAAAACTTGAGTATTTGCAAATAAGATAATATAAAATTGATTTTGTAATTGTAAGGCTACTTATAATAATTGGGAAAAACAAGGTTTGAGGGAAAACATCTCCATTTTCAAGTCAACAGAACATGAGACGAGCCTTTCTCTACTTATAATGTTTTGTGATTAAGAAATTCTATTTGCAGTGCGTCAAGTTTTTCAGTAGTATACTTTACTTTCATTTACAAGTCATCATTCTTCCTTGTACCTGATGACATATTTTTTTCTCTTGCATAATTGTGGTATTATTGCGCATTCCTTCTATGGGATTGTGGTTCTGATTCATCAAGGCACTTAAGTGCAGATGGATACATACTGTGATTTCCCTCAAATAATAATACGTGCGCTGACATGTTTTTGAAATGTGTCTGTGAGCCAATATTCTCTGCATTTAGCGCACCTACATTGCTATATTATGCAAATATACTGTCTAATAAAGCCAGTAATAGAATAGTTTTCCAGAGTTCAGTCAGTAGAGCATGAGACTCTTAATCTAAGGGTCACGGGTTTGAGCCCCACGTTGGGCAAAAAGATTCCTGCATTGCAGGGGGTTGGACCAGATGACCCCTGTGGTCCCTTCCAACTCTACAATTCTATGGTGTGGGAGCATACAGGGATGCAGTTGAACTCCAAGTTGGGAGGCACGCATGCAGAGGTCAAGTTGAATGAATTGGTTCTTCTGAATTGAACTGGTAGGGTTTTCTTGAACTGTTGTAATCACACAGACCACAGCGATTGTGTTTATGGGCTCCATGCAGAGGAACCAACTGGTTCAATAGCATCCCTTCATGCATCGGTCCTAGCTGCAAGCTCTATGATCATCTGGTGTAGCATGTGATTAAGGGACCACTGGCTAGTGATGCCAAGAAATGTTCTTTATACAGTGGTACCTCGGTTTACAAACGTAATCCGTCCCGAAAGTCCATTCTTAAACCAAAGTGTTCTTAAACCAAGGTGTGCTTTCCCATAGAAAGTAATGGAAAATGGATTAATCCATTCCAGACGATGACAAACAACCCCTAAAACAGCAATTTAACATGAATTTTACTATCTAACGAGACCATTGATCCATAAAATGAAGGCAATAATCAAAGTACTGTACTATAAAATAAGTAAGACAGTATTGTAGATGATAAAAAAAAATTTAAAAAAATTTCATATGTGCACTGATGATAGTCATTGTTTGGATGAGGGGCTTTTATCTATTTCTGCAGTCACACAATCAACCAGTAGCTGAACTAGGTTCTGCACAGTCACAAAAACAAGTCACAAGGCACAGTCACAAGTCAGTCCCATAAAACAAAGAACAAGTCACAGTCAAAAAAATGAAAAAGCCACACAAATAAAAACACAAAAAATAGCAAAAACAAAAGCTCCAAATGTTACCTCTGTGTTGCATGGGTGCTTGGGTCTCAACAGCCAACAGACTCAACAGGAAGCCTCTAATTGGCAGCTGGGGACTCAATTTACAAATGGAGCACACTCAACAGGAAGCGAAACATGTCCTGCTTCCAAGGCAAAGTTCACAAACCAAAACACCTACTTCCAGGTTTGCAGCATTCTTATTCCAAGTTGTTCATAAACTAAGCTGTTCTTAAACCAAGGTACCACTGTACTGAGAAAAGGGTCTTCAGGCTGATTATACGGGATAAAGTGATAAACCTGGGTTCATGTGGACTCTTCATGCCTCGAATGTTGTCCTTATCCAGTCGGACCAATGTGTGAGAAAGACAGCTCCAAGTTGCTTTTCATGCTCTTTACTTTCCAGGTTGGGCAGGCTTCCAGGAAAACATTACTTAGCAATGAAAGGTGGTAAGTAGAGCAATTATGTCCCCAACCTTCCTGGTACTCTGCTTCTCCCCTCCCCTCAAACCTAATATTTGATTGCAGATTAAAAATGGGGACATGTCCCTTTTGCATCACAGATAAAAAGTGACGTTCAATATTCACAGAATCACAAGTTTCTCCTGTTTAAGTGCCACCATGTGTTAAGCTTCTGAGCTTGTGTTTTAGGAAATTAGAAAGGAGGCTTCCTGGGTGGGGGCTAGCTGCAAAGCTAAATGGTGCATTTAGTTCTAAAATAACAAATCACAGGGGGTTGAACTTTATGATCCTCAGGGTCCCTTCCAACTCTACAGTTCTATGATTCTATGATCCACCTCAATAGGGACACTCATCAAGGCTGCCCCCTGTCGCCGCTGCTTTTCGCAGAGAAGTCGCTCTTACACGTTGGATTAGCCATACTTGACAAACCTTAATAGAGACTCTGACAATGCAAAGAGAAAGAGAGAACTCAGCCTTGCCAGTGAATGGGTGACTACGTGAGAGACATGGTGCAAACCCTTTGTGTTTGTTTCACCATACTAATTAATGTGACTGTTTCCCGAACGTAGGTTGGTCAGTCAAAATAGGTTACTTTCTTAGCTGCGTCACGGTACAGTATTTTCTCTGTGCTCAGTTAGCATCCTTCCTTGACTTGCATCACCTCTAGGATTACAGTGGTACCTCAGGTTACATATGCTTCAGGTTACATACGCTTCAGGTTACAGATTCCGCTAACCCAGAAATAGTGCTTCAGGTTAAGAACTTTGCTTCAGGATGAGAACAGAAATCGGGCTCTGGCGGCGCGGCAGCAGCAGGAGGCCCCATTAGCTAAAGTGGTGCTTCAGGTTAAGAACAGTTTCAGGTTAAGAACGGACCTCCAGAACGAATTAAGTACTTAACCCGAGGTACCACTGTATTGAGCAGTGACAGCATTGTACTCTAGATGGTGTTTTTGAGTAGATTTCCACCCCCTTTGAACCAAACTACACATTATGTCGGCTACTATATGTGCTTCTAAGTGCATAATTAGTATTAAGCAATATGGGTGTACATACGCTGAAACCAACTGGCTGCACTGGAATAACACCACAAAATGTTCACAAGCATTTCTGTTACCCAGACAAAGCTGCAAAGTTAAACTGTTGAAATAGAGGTTCAGTGCTATCCCCTGTGGTGCTAAGATCTCTGTGTTATCTGTGTTATCTCCCAAAATATATCTTCCAAAAGTTTCTTTTGGGAATTATAGGGACAGAACTACCTAAACTGTATAGAAATTTATTTATGCATGCTACTACAGCAGCAAGAATGCTACTTGTCCAAATGTGGAAAGAAGCAGAAGTCCCAGTAAAGGAAGAATGGATACAAAAACTCATGGAATTTGCAGAAATGGCAAAATTTACTGGAAGTATAAGAAATCAAGATACCAACCTTTTTTTTTTTAATAAAAGAATGGAAATGGTTTATTGAATATTTACAGATGAATGATAAACAGATAAAAACATTATCAGGATTATTGTAATAACCTGCAGTTTCACAAGAGTATATTTTTACAGTAGATAATCAAATGAGCAAGTGAAATGAATTTGGATATGCAGAAGATATTTTTAAAAAATTAAGGAACCACAGAAAGGGGGGAAGGAAGTCAAATTTTGAAATGGTAAATTGGTTGTAAAACTAATGAAATGTATAAACTTGAAAAGTATAAATAAAAACTTTAAAAAGTGAAAAAACCTCTGTGTTACCAGCATAACAGGTGATTTTTATGAATGTCCCCTGCTGATAATGTAATGATAATCACCTGTCCTTTTCTGCATTTCCTTTCCTTCTGACCTCGCAATTCCCTACTCACCCAACTTAGGATAACACTTCATGCATCTGATGGAGCAAAGTTAATGAATGCCATAATAAATTGGTTACTGTGAGCTTCTGATAAAGTCCAAGCAGGTGTCTGCTTGTGCAATAATGCTTTGTGTTCATCACCTCCTCCATGCAGAACCCTGCATGTTTCCCCAAATCTTCTCTGGAGCCTTGGGGGGACCCTCCAGTGGAGATTTTGTGGGTGCTTGGGGTGGCTGGAGGTGACAGAAGAGGAACCAGGCACCCATTGCACAAATGGGAGAACTTCCATGTATGCCACCTCCGGTCTTTAAGATCTTTGTTATCATAATGTTTACAACCCAAGGAATGCTGTTAGCCTAGAAACAATGTGGCTGAAAGACAGGTGAGGATTAGACAACAGACAGAAAAACAAGAATGTGTATGACTAACACTGGCTATTGCTCTATGTATTTTGCATTTATTGGTGAAAAGTCTATCTTTAATTTGATGGGGTGACATGCTAAAAAAAAAAGTAATTGAGACCTCTACAATTTAAGAAAAGCCACTAGTTTAACCACCATATGCAAATTGGAGAAGTAAAAATAAGTTAGTTTATTCAACTAAAAGCCAAGCAATTCTCATCTTGCGAAGGAATTAACTAAAAAGAAGTTATGTGTTTTTTATTTTTCTGTAACAATGTATGGACCTAGTGTGAACTTTCTGTAGAGATGTAGACCTCTTTTCTGCCTCTTCTCTTTATGTTGACAAAAAAACCAGAATTAAAAGTTGCATTTGATGGTTCATAATTGCTGTTCATTTTCTAGCACTTAATTTTGCAATGTCCTGCAGCATTTTATGGAGGGCAAGGGATGCTACATAAACATTTTACCTGTTTGTGTGTTTTTAAAGTCTCTGAAAGACCTTAATTACTGACTGGTGCTGAATAAAGGACTGGTGAGTCACAGCCACAGTGGATGATATTTGTATTGCAAAACTGGTCAAG
The DNA here is from genome assembly GCF_964252035.2 of Podarcis erhardii. Classification (NCBI taxonomy): domain Eukaryota; kingdom Metazoa; phylum Chordata; class Lepidosauria; order Squamata; family Lacertidae; genus Podarcis; species Podarcis erhardii. Next base: position 24,987,737 of record NC_138508.1, read on the forward strand.
CCCAGTGAAGCCTGGGCCAGAGCCCAGAGATGTGCCAACTTTTGATCCAAGATCAGCATTTGATGCCAGTGCTTGGCCCTTAAATGTAATAGCAGCATTTATTCATTATCTCCATGTTTTATTTATTGGAAAGGTCAAGACTTGGGTCATGTTGCGCATATGATAGGTGGAAAATGGCAGCCTTTAAGCTTACTAAGCAACAACACTGAAAATGTAACACGTGAGGTGCAAGGTTCCTTCATTAATTTAAACAGCACATAACAATTGGGGTCTAGGATACTTCAAGGACTTTCTAATCCCTCATATCCCTGCCCAACAGCAGAGGTTTTGGAGGAAGTGACTGTTAGTTGTCCCCCATAATTTAGATAGAATCATAGAATAGAATCATAGAATCATAGAGTTGGAATAGACCACAAGGGCCATCGAGTCCAACCCCCTGCCAAGCAGGAAACACCATCAGAGCACTCCTGACATATGGTTGTCAAGCCTCTGCTTAAAGACCTCCAAAGAAGGAGACTCCACCACACTCCTTGGCAGCAAATTCCACTGTCGAACAGCTCTTACTGTCAGGAAGTTCTTCCTAATGTTTGGGTGGAATCTTCTTTCTTGTAGTTTGGATCCATTGCTCCGTGTCCGCTTCTCTGGAGCAGCAGAAAACAACCTTTCTCCCTCCTCTATATGACATCCTTATATATATTTGAACATGGCTATCATATCACCCCTTAACCTCCTCTTCTCCAGGCTAAAGATGCCCAGCTCCCTTAGCCGTTCCTCATAAGGCATCATTTCCAGACCTTTGACCATTTTGGTTGCCCTCCTCTGGACATGTTCCAGTTTGTCAGTGTCCTTCTTGAACTGTGGTGCCCAGAACTGGACACAGTACTCCAGGTGAGGTCTGACCAGAGCAGAATACAGTGGCACTATTACTTCCCTTGATCTAGATGCTATACTCCTATTGATGCAGCCCAGAATTGCATTGGCTTTTTTAGCTGCCGCGTCACACTGTTGGCTCATGTCAAGTTTGTGGTCAACCAAGACTCCTGGATCCTTTTCACATGTACTGCTCTCAAGCCAGGTGTCACCCATCTTGTATTTGTGCCTCTCATTTTTTTTGCCCAAGTGCAATACTTTACATTTCTCCCTGTTAAAGTTCATCTTGTTTGTTTTGGCCCAGATCTCTAATCTGTCAAGGTCGTTTTGAAGTGTGATCCTGTCCTCTGGGGTGTTAGCCACCCCTCCCAGTTTGCTGTCATCTGCAAATTTGATCAGGATGCCCTTGAGTCCATCATCCAAGTCATTGATAAAGATGTTGAATAATACTGGGCCCGAAACAGAACCCTGTGGCACCCCACTAGTCACTCTTCTCCAGGATGAAGAGGAACCAACCAAGAGGAACCAGGATGAAGATGTACGGTATAGTTCATATCCACCAAGAGCCATGTGTTTAGCACGGCAGGCTAAACAATTTAAAGGAACTTCCAGCAAAGGTCAGTTTAGCTCCCTCCCTAATGAACTTCTGGCACTAACTGAAAACATTTTTTTTAAAAAAAATTATATATATACACACACACACACACACACACACACACACACACACACACACCATTATATATACAGTGGTACCTTGGGTTAAGTACTTAATTCGTTCCGGAGGTCCGTTCTTAACCTGAAACTGTTCTTAACCTGAAGCACCACTTTAGCTAATGGGGCCTCCTGCTGCTGCTGCGTTGCTAGAGCACGATTTCTGTTCTCATTCTGAAGCAAAGTTCTTAACCTGAAGCACTATTTCTGGGTTAGCGGAGTCTTTAACCTGAAGCATATGTAACCTGAAGCGTATGTAACCTGAGGTACCACTGTAGTAGTGGACCGTGCAGGTATATGCATGTGTTATTTCTGGTTGGTAATTTATTTAAACTTGAAACCATACTTTGGACTGAGGAAAGGGCAAAGGCCAGCAACCGCAGTTCATGCCTGCATAAGCCAAGACACAGGTCAAGGGATGTTCAACCCCCTCTGCTTTTTTGAATAGCAACCAAAGCCTGCTTTATGCATCTCGGCTGCTCAAATAGAGCTTCCATTGCCATTCACATGGGGGACGAATTAAAGAGCCTATTGCGGTTGTCCTAGTTTTGCAGACAAAATGCATAATAGATGGGATTGCTGGGATAAACTGTTACGTAAAGGGCAAATAACAAGAGTCTGGGGAGTGAATGGAGCTCTGGGGCGCCAGCTGGCTAACCAAAGTTATTCCTTGGAAGAGATCTATATCTCAGCAACTTGTACACTCAGTCTTTGGCAAACCCTTGTTGAAACTGAAGCCCACATTAAAGACAGCAGCAAATCACCTGTTATTAATGTAAAGTCTAGTCGTCACAATGGATTGGGCTGTTAAGTAAACACGCCTTCCGGAGGTCAGATAATTAAATACCTTCCAAGGTGTAACAAGTTCTTCAGAGTTTGCAACATGTCTCTTTGACTTCACTGGAAAACCAACTCCTGTCAATTATCTAGCTACATGGTCTTGCTTTACTGACACTGGAGTGCAATTCTGCTTCCTGGGAACTGGAAAAAGCCCCACCTGATGTGTTGATGTCTGATAGTTACAGGAAGCCTCTGGTGCATGACTGTGTCTTCTGTGGGGCAAAAAACCCCAGATTTATAGGATGATGCAAGAGAGGGCAGGAGCAGTTCATTCTTTCATAGAATTGCTAAAGCTCTCTGTAATACATAGCATCTGAAAGAGAAGCACTGTTGCCAAAGAGCTTGTGCCAGTCCAGATCTGTGCCCAGGATGATGACAAGGATTAGTTTAATTTACGACCCACCCTTCAGCCTAAGGTCCCAGGGCAGGTTACATCAATTTAAAATGCAACATTAAAAACAGTTTAAAGCAAACTTACAATCACAAAAATAGGGTGGGTCCTAGTAATGTGCATCTTAGGTGTCAAAAGCCAGGGTAAGGAGGTGCGTCTTCAGCATTCACCAAAAGCTGTGGAGTTAAGTTGGAGTTTTTGTGCTGCTGAGGATGCCATAGTGAAATGCTTGGATTGCAGTCTGATTCACTGGCATCTCTAAAAGTATATCTGCCCAAAGCATCCACTTCAATTTTCCACAGTCTTGTTGGGTAGATCCTTTCCTTGAACTGCTTATAGGGTCATGACCAGGAACCAATTGAGATATGGGCCTGGTTGTTACGATATGGATGCAATGCGACCGCGAGCAGCAGGTGGCTTGGAAGCAAAACATGATGGGAATGTTGGTTCTGTTCCGTGGGAACAGAGGGAGGGTCTATTTTCAGTGCAAAGCACCGGAATTAGCTCTGAGTGTAATATGACCTGTACAGGAAGTACAGGAGGTGGAGTTTTGTCTCTCTTCTGATGGACTCTGATGAGAGCAGACGTGTTTTCTCTGTAATGCTGCAAAGACAGAAATAAAGGCATGTAAATACATTTCTGTCTCTCTTTCCCCCTACCTGGGAGGGGGGGAAGAGTGGTGTGTTCTTCTCACGTGGAGGAGGATCGCCGATCGCGACCTAGCCTGCATCTGCCGGGAATGCAGACAGGAAGGTCACCAGGAGATCGTGCCGGGTGCCTGGAGAGTGGCCAGTTTCTCCTGATATGGCAGATTTCCTAACACTGGTAACCTGGGAGACAGGAGTACCTGGCGTGCTCTGGTCCATGGGGTCACGAAGAGTCGGACACGACTAAACGACTAAACAACAACCTGGGATATTGCTTCATTGCCAAAGGATGTCTCTTCATCCTTTCTACCACCTTCTCCAGCAGTCTCCTTGAAGGACACTAGTTCAATGGGAGAGCATCTTCTTTGCATGCAGAAGGTCCCAGGTTTGATCCCAGACATCTCTAGGTAGAGCTGAGAGAGACCCCTATCCTGTAGAACTGCTATTAATCAGCATCAACAAAACATTTTATTTTTATTTTTCATAAAACCTTTGCAAAGACAACTACCTAGGAAAGGGGAGTGTGAATCATCTCAGGTTCTTGTTCCTTTAAGTTCATTGGGTTCATTCACTCCAAGTGTGTCAGCATAGTTGAGCTAGATCAACCAATGGCCTGACTCAGTAATGTGTGAGGCAGCTTCTTATCGTTACAGATCTGGGGTGACCAAGTTTGAATGTGCAAGGGCACTCATCACTCCTAGAACTAGTGAATGTTAGAAATTAATAAACGGTAGAATTTAAATAATATTTGGAGTATTGAAGGGAAGACGCTAGACGTCAGATTTGAAATACAGGCTGAACCAGTTCTGCTGTTCAGGAGATCACAGATAGTGATGCCATTAAGGAGAACTAAATGCCATGGAATCATAGAATTGTGAGTTGGAAGGGACCTTGAGGGTGCAGGAATGCCAGACCATTAAAGGACAATTGACCAGGCAGGTGCTGTCCTTCCTCCAGCTGTGTGTTAGTTAGCAGAAGAAATAGCAGAGTTTGGGAGGTTACAGGAGGCGTGATATCACACAGGAGAAATGTCCTTTTGAAAAACAAGAGGTCTGGATAAGGGGTGTGTGTGAGAGCAGACGGTGGGGAGGAGCTTCTTGGAGCAAGGGTTCTTGGGAAGGAGAAAGGATGTGGGCAGAACTCCATGCAGGTGAAGGCAGAACTATCTTGGCAGGCTGGGACAGAGGCATGGAGATAGCGTTGAGGATGCCTTGGGCTCAAGTGTTGCGCTGCTGTGGGGAACAAGCCCCTCTTGAGATGCCCTGAACTCTCTCCAAAGCAGACCCAGGTGTAAATATGTGTACAATAAGCCACATTTCTTAAAGACACCATCCTCCGCTGTGCCCAGTCTTCCCCAGCCTGGCTACCTGAGGTTGCTTGCAGAAGGAGCTCTTCTGCCACAAACCAGTTAATCAGATCTAATTGTATTGGTTTGCAATGATAGTTCTTCCACATCATCCTGGTTGTTCTTTTGTTTTTGTTTATTAGCCCTGGATATCCATTGTGACTTGTCCACCCGACCTCCATACCTCTGGGCAGATCTTGACAGAAGGGATCTGCACTGTGGAGTGTTTTCATTGTCACTCCCTGTTCTCCACTAGCTTTGCCCGTTCCCAGGCATATAGGTTTTCTGTGTCTCTATGTATGCACATCTTTTTTTATTTAATAATAATAATAAATATCAGGATGTGCACAAGCGTGCAATAGCTAACATTTCCAGTCTGATTCAGTCAGTAATCAGGTCTCACATTGAGCAAAATGGAGGACTGCACCTTTTTTTTTTGAGGAGAGTATCATTTTTTGTTTGATTTGGGGTCCCCCCTTCTAGAATAAACCCCTGTCTGGGAGAACCCTGTGACCCTTTCTTTAAAGAAAAGGGAAGGTGTGGAAGGACAGTTGATCACACATCTTGTCTGGAGCAGTGGTGACAATCCTGGGTAGCACTGTCATCTTGCCCAGGGCGGCTGTCTGCATGACTGGACACCACTGCTTAGCTAATTGTCATGGGTGTCATTAGTAACTGAGAGTTAATGAGTGTACAGTGCACTGGTGATGCAAAGCTAGGCTGAGGAGATGCAAGTGAGGGATTTGGGCAATTGTTCTATGGGGGGAAAATATTGCGTTGTGCTATATCAATCCATTCCTGCTGAAATCCCCTCTTTTTATGCAAATATTAAAAAGCTAAAGGAGCTTTTAACACCCTGATGCATCTGGTATCAGCATGAGCCAAATGAACATTTAGCTTAGTTTTTATATAATGATCAAAAATATTTATTGAATAGTCCCCCGAGTGGTTAAATTATCAGTTTCCCTTAAAAGTTCACCTCAGTGGGCTTTGGATAAGGAATTGCTAATGTCTTGCCACATTTCACATGCTGAGGCACTGACATGCTATTCCTCCCCCCCCAAAAAAAATAGTGAACCCATATTTCATTGTATTGTCCCTTCTAGTAGCTGTGCCTTCCCATCAAAGAGGTTTTTCCTCTTCAGAAAAGCCTGTATTTGATTCTGAGCAAGTGGGCAAGACAGCACCACTATTATATTTGCATTTTGTTTCTACCAAACAGCATCCATGTGGCATCCAAAAAGATTCAACTTGCCCTCATCTTCTGACTCTTCTCTCACTTTTCCTTCCTTCCTTCCTTCCTTCCTTCCTTCCTTCCTTCCTTCCTTCCTTCCTTTTTGCAATATTTAGGGAAGTATGGGTGGGTTTCCTCTGCACAGGGACTGAGCTATTGTGAAATAAAGATACAGCCTTGTGAGCAATTGTCCTCATGATGATCACCTCACTTCTATGGGGAAAAATAGAGTTTTGTGTTCAGAACCCATTTCTTTGCAGAAAACATGTATTAAGGACACTGTCTTTTTATTTAAATTAACAATTTTGTTACGTAATTTTCACTTTTTTTCAGCTCAGCACCCTCTGCCTGTCCCCAGCCCAAATTCATTGTTCTGTACACCAATAAATTGGCAAACTATGAAAATAATAGCTCTGAAGGAGGAAGATTCTTTGTTTTAAAACATTAACAAACTATTAGAAACAAGGGTCAAATTTCAGACAATATACTGTCAGGAGCAACCGCAGGGGCCGAGGGCTGTATGGAGACTATGATGTGTGTGTGTGTGAAGACTTTGAGCCTTTGATTCCTCCATTGTCCTGATCCAAATGGCCCCCATTACACCTGCTGTGGTTGCGCCACGAGGAGTGCTTCCATTAGCACAAATGAAGGAAGTAATGCTTTCACATTCTGTGCTAGGATTTCATGGGAAGAATTAGCCAAATGCCTCTGCTAAGATGACGTTTGTCACCCACAGGTGATGATGAGCTATGATCTCAGAAGAGAGATGAGCAAATGCCTCTTCCAAGAAAGAATCTGCTGCCTGAGCATCTTTTTTTATAATCGATTTATAAAACTGATTTCTTATAAAGGTACTCAGGGCAGTGGATGGTTGATTTAAAAACAAATAAATTGCAGCTACTGTTTTGCTCTCACTTATTGTTAGCGACTTTATAAGAAATACTGTTCAAGCTACCAGGATGACTTGCAGTTGCACAGCAAAGCACTAGATGACAGCAGAGAGGCTTCTGTTGATATCCCTGGCTGCCAAAGCAGCTGGCGAAACAGCAACTACAGATGATGGCATTCCGGTTTCCAGCTGCACTAAGGGAGTTCACTGTCCTGATGACATTGCTTGGCTGTAGTCTGCTGTTATTAGGATGAAAAGTGGGTGAGGCAATATGGGATGGTAGGCTGAGTCACAGGCAGTGGTGGTTCTGGTGAAAACCATTTAAGGTGCCTGAGTTCTGAAAGAGAGAGAGGCTAATTAAATTAATTAGTTTTTGGTTTTTTTTAAAGCAAATAAATCAGTGCTCATATTGTACCAAGGGCTCAAGGTGGGCTAGATGGCTAAGGGCGTGTCTGGATTTGTTTCTGCCCCAGATCAAATGCAATATAGGGCTGCTGTACAGGTTTGGCCTCTTAAATGTAGACGGGTACATCACAGGATGACACAGCACCATTATCACAAATCATAATGCAGCTCAGATGCTGACTCAATCATTATATTCACTGGCAGTGCGGCTAGAGCAAGCTGGTCACATGTGATATGAAAACAGCTATCAGGCCTTGCGTTTACTCTAGAGAGTCTTGGCAGGATTGGAACCAGGTTGTTTAAAGTTTTTTGTTGTTTTTTTGCTCATTAATACTTCAACTGGCCACAAGACTTCTTCATCTTAGGTAGCCTTTCGCAGCTTGTGACTCACCAAGCTGCATGCAACGCAACACTATTGTGGCCTGTCAGTCAGCCAATAAAATTAAGTCTTGCTTCTGATGTCCATCTGCCCAGGGGTGCAAAAAAAGAAAATTTAAAATGGGGATTGTCAAGTTTTTGGCTGACTCACAACTTGTGGTAGGCAAAGCAGTGCAATTTAGAATTTGGAATTAATGGTCTTATTTAGGAGACTTGCTCTTTATATGGCAAAGTGTGTTACCTCACTCACTTCCACGTCTGGTAGGTCGGCCCTGCAGAGCCACAGGGCTTTCTTGCTCAGTAGGCGGCGTGGGATGATGGGCTTCCTTCCCAGAGTCTTGCCCCGATGGCATCACGGAATGGATGGGCTGCGTTCAGCTTAGGAGGTCATGATGTGCATTCCTCGCCTTATGTATCGGATTAAACCCAGCCACTATGCTTCTTGCGCATCTGTGTGTGGCTGACAGCAGGAAGCAGGTGAGGACTCACTGTTAAAGTAGTTACTGCCAACAGGGATGGGCAAATCTCTCGGTTTCGGTTTTTCTCGGGTTCTCGTTTTCCCAATCTTAATTCAGTTCTCCACATCTCTATATCTGTTGGTGATTAAAAAAGAGAGAGATCCTCATGAAAATTCATTGTTTTAGTGCAAATTTCTCCCAATAAACACATTTTTAGCAAACACATATTTCCCTTAATATTTGTATTTTCTCCAGTAAATACATTTTGTCTGATATTTTTCACTAATATATGCATCTTCATGCACACTTTAGTTATATGCATTGTTGTACGCATTTCTTGGTTGGAGAACTGCTTTGCAGAATTCAGACATGCGTGACGTTTGAAGAACAGTTGCATTTCAGTTTGCGCATGGTTTCAGAAAGTATGAATTAGGTGAATTTTCCTTTACATGTGAGCTGAATCAAATTCTGCCTTCCAATGTATTTGCTGCCAATGTAGTTGCTGTCCTGGGCTCCCTTGGGAAGAAAGGTAGCATATAAATTTAATTATAAATAAAAGCACAGTGGCAACCTTATGCCTGCCAGCTTCCTGACTAGTCCCTCTGCTAGCTTAGTTTCTCGTACAGTCAATTGTGTGGACATACAACTGCTTTGGACTGGTACAGTTAGGACTCCTGGCATCAGATGCCCATCACAGGTGCAGGCAACTCTTGGAAACATGTCTGTTTCTCAAGAACAAAGAGAAACATGGCTCCTAACAGACCAAGCTCTGCATTATTATGATGGGCCAGTATGCAGAAACACCGAGGAGAAATCCACAAATCCAGCCAACTGATCTTTTATCCTTGGTGGAGATGAACCTTTCCCTTACTTCTATCGTAGGTGGACTTTGTCAGGAGAGGAAGCAGAGGTTGCAGCACTCCTGGGATTATTGACTTGCAAGACCGGCTGAGAGTTGCTTGCGTGTAATTTTGATGGGTGTGGGAATAATTTGCCTTGAATGTCCTGTCTTGACGGAAGGGAATCAGAAAGAAAAGTCTAAGCTTTCCAAATTTTGTCGCAGGGAGTTTCCTTAACGTCATGAGAGAAGTTGGCTGGGCAGCTCCAGAGCAATCTAGGTCATAGTCAAATGGCAGCTTCCAGTTTGATGCCGAGGTGGAACACAGCTGGAAACTGTTGGCCGTGTGCGCAGGGAAAAATGCAATAACATCCCCCTCCCTGGCACCTGCAGAAAAATCAGCTGTGTGGCTACATGTTTCAGTGGGGCTGTGGGTGTGATCCCTATTTGTAAAGCTGATTGTTTGCTTTAGGAATTAGTGGTCGATGTTCCTTCAGTGAGAGGTAACGAATGCTGGAGATGTTTGCCTGAATGAGCAATGCACCTGCAGGCTTACAGCTGAGATCTGTGGGGGTGCTGGCTAAAAAGAAGGTAGTGTATAACCCGGGGCACAACAGATGATAATTCCCACCCCCTGCAACTGGCTAAAAGCCAGTGTGGGGTTCAAGTTAGTGCTGTGTAGTGGTTGGAGAGTTGGACTAGGACCAGGGAGACCATTTGCCTGTGAAGCTCACGGTATGATCTTGGACCAATCACTCCCTCAGGGCTTGAGCCTAGAATGCATGGGTCCAAGTGGTTTTCCGCTTGCCTCATTTTCAGGAGTAAGATGGCAGTAAATCACACCGTTCAAGTCAGAGCTAACTATGAGCAAAAACACAGTGTACACTGCATTGCAGCGGGTTGAGTCTCTTCCAACTTTATGATTCCGTGATTCTAGCCTACATTCTTGCTATTGCTCTTTTGATTTAGTCTTATATATGACTTTGAGTGGCGTGTGAGCTCTCACACAGTGAGGGGAATGTAATTAACCAAGATTAACTGAACTTGGTTTTGATTTCATGCACAGGTTCCAACACATCATGGTGCTCAAAGGAAGTATCTTTTTTAAAAAAATTCTTATTACTTCACATCATGTTCTATGGTTTGGCCCAGGGAAAGAAAACAAATTCAGAACTTGAGCTGTGGCTCAAAATAAGCCTTGGGGAAGATATATTCCTTCCTCATAAGTGTATCATGTGGCTTAACTTGTTGAAACAATGTGTGACTAAAGTAAAAACCTTAACAGTGAGAATTGTGCTATACGTTGTATGAATGCTCATTCTTGTTTGCTGGCTACGAGTAATATTTGTATGTGTGTGTTTTACAGAAGATATTGGCACAGTCCACATGAACAGAGCTAATAAAGAGAATTGCAGCCCTTCTGTGGAAGCAGAAAAAGTGTAAAATATGGTAGTCAATACAGAATGCAAACTGCCCAAAACTCTCAGTTTCCATGTTCAAAAGCATGTTTCTTGCTCTTATGGCTGTGGCTTGAAAGTACGCAATCAATGGCTGCTGAAATTTCAGGGGTCAGAGATTAAGCCCAATAACATTTTCAGCAGCTGGGGGTGGGGGGCAGAAGTTCAATAGCTTGGCTTCTTCCATCTCAGTGACATTTTAATGTTCAGCGACAGCATCGTGGTTCCACTGTGGTTCAAGTGGAACCAACCCTTGTTTCAGGGGCTCCAATTGTCCTCAAATGTTTCTCAGAGCTTTCAAAACAAAACAAAACAAAACACCACCCAGTTTTTTCCTCCTGACATAGTATTCCATCTATGCATTGGTAGCTTGCAGCTCTGCCAACTAGCTGGCTCTAACCACAAGAGGTAGCCTTTCTGAAGAAGCTCTGGGGTTCAGCATCTTGTCTAGCAATTTCACGCACCAGATAACACTAGTCCACCATGGCCAAGCTGCAGACTCAGAGGCGTCTCCTCTGCTTTCCGGCTCATGGTAGCCATAGTCTGTAGCAATAACACTCCTCTGCAAACTATGGTTAATGCAGGGATGGGGAGCCCATAGTGCTGCAGCGTGGTCCCACTTTGATTGTGACATCTGAACCCAGCCTACATTTTCCAAATAGCATTGTTGTCAGTGACTCGTCTCCAGCTCTCCTTCAATATCTGCCAATCTACAAGTTGCATAATGTCCACAACCTTTGTACCAGGCACAAATGTGGGCAACATGCCGAACCCAACCCAAGCCCTTCGTGATCCTGATTATCAAATCTTCCAGCAAATCCTCTTTTCTCCCGTACTCCCAAGATGTGTTATCAGAAATGGGTGTTTTAGGGATCATTCTCCTCTGCCAGGCAAACAGCCCCCTGCTTCTCTCCTGTGGCGCAATGGGCCAGTGCATTGGTGGTTTCAGCCCACCCAGGGATAGCTGTAGGCAGAATTCATGGATTGTAGGAGGTTGGACTAGATAACCCTCAGGGTCCCTTCCAACTCTAGAATTCTAGAATTAGAATACAGTGGTACCTCCAGTTACGTATGCTTCAGGTTACAGACTCCGCTAACCCAGAAATAGTAGCTCAGGTTAAGAACTTTGCTTCAGGATGAGAACAGAAATCGTGCTCCGGCGGCGCAGCGGCAACGGGAGGCCCCATTAGCTAAAGTGGTGCTTCAGGTTAAGAACAGTTTCAGGTTAAGAACGGACCTCCAGAACGAATTAAGTACTTAACCCGAGGTACCACTGTATTGAAGCCAGAAGTTAACTGTATGAAGCACACACGTATTAGATGACTTCTGTCTTACCAGCAGTGGTAAACACTGGATAGCCCCTGTATCATGCCGATTTCTAGCTTCATGAGAGTTTTTTTTTTGTATGTTGTGTTGTTTATTTTTCAATATGTTGCTTTGCTTCAACATCTGCTTTAAGGTTACTGTAGTGAGGTACAGGAAAGGGGTTATTGTCATCTTACCTTTACCATGCTAGCTGAATTTGCACAGGTGCCTAAGTGTGCGTGTTTACCTTTTTACTGTTTACCTTTGTCTTGAATCTTTGCCATCGGGGCTGTGACACTTCATTGCTGTGCCTGCTTGAACTCACACAGCCAGGGCTCCTATAGAAAGTGTCTCTAAATATGTAACGGTGGCTGATTCCCCTCAGCTCTTGTTGCAGTGATGCCAAGGCTGGCTCACCTATGAAGCAGAGTGTAAATAGCCGCCCAAGGTGGTGGAATCTCATGGGATGGTGTGTGGTCCCCCTCCCCCCGCCATGGGTGCCCCACCCCTGCAGTCATGTGGCAACAGCAGCTTCTGGCGAGATGTCACAAGAGTTCTGCGCAACCCCAATAAGTGAGACTTTGGCAGCGGGGTAGCGGGGCTGGAATCTTCCCGTTTCTTCTCAGGTGGCGAAATGGGATAAGTCAAGGGTCAGCAAACTTTTTCAGCAGGGGGCCGGTCCCTCAGACCTTCGTGGGGGGCAGACTATATTCTTTTGGGGGGGGGATGAACAAATTCCTATGCCCCACAAATAACCCAAAGATGCATTTTAAATAAAAGCACACATTCTAATCATGTAAAAACGCGCTGATTCCCGGCCTGTCCGTGGGCCGGATTTAGAAGGCGATTGGGCCAGATCCAGCCCCCAGGCCTTAGTTTGCCTACCTGTCAGATAAGTTGCCCCTGATTAATGCTGTTGATAAATTAGAGGACCTTGCTGATTAGCTCAAAGGCCAATCAGGTCTTCCAGATGAGATGAATGCTGTGGAATGCACAATACCAAAGCTACAGCCTTTTAAAGGAGATTCAAAGCAATTCCACATCCATTGCAAGTACCAAGCCTGCCCCACCTTAAACTTGGTGAATTCCACACTTTTATCTTCAAATCTTTTCTATCATTTGTTATCTCCCAGTACAGCCAAATGTGGGGTTGTTGTTTTTTACTTAGCCATTAACATTTTTTAAAAAAAAAACTGCATGCAAAATATTAAACACATACCAAGTTAAATATATTTTTCCTTTATTTGAAACACTTTGTTCTAAAAATTTGCTCATACTGGTTGAGAGAAATTTCTTCACATTATTTTCAGACAGTTAACCTCCCTTTCCCCACTACTGTCATTTCCAGTCTACAGGTTTTCATTTATTTATTTTAAAAAAACAATACTCCTTGAAATCTTCTGCAGCGTACGAAACCAAAGTGTCTTTGTTATTCAGATATGACGATATCATTCATGGATTATAGTACAAATAAATTTAAAACTGGTAGTATGTAAAATAGAGTATTCATAGAATTATTTACAGCATGTAGTCATATGCTTAGAAATGATTCACTTCCAGCAGCGTGAAGACATCAGCCGTCATGCTAGCTTTCAACAAAATATTAAAAAGAGACGCTACTCATTCATACATGTTAATACCAAGGAACATGGCATATCAGACCGTATAAAAATACTTTAATTTAGATGCAAGCTCACAATTAAAACTGCTACCACAGTAGTAAAGTGTCTCATAATACTAATAGTATCTAGTCTGGAAGGCAGCTATTCCTTTCCCTTTGGCTTTAGGATGAGTTTCAGCAAGAAGTTACTAACAAGTATTACTTTCTAATGAAATCAAAGCTGACTTGGTACAGATATGCATAATACGATGTAATCTCTTTAATTTCCAATACTCTTTACATTCCTATGTTGTTATTGACCTTTTTAAAAAATGACACCACGTGCCTAATTCCAACATGTTGTAATACTCATGTTTCCCCACTTAATTTATTGCTTAGTTAAATCTAACCAATATCACAGGCAACTATGAATGTGGCTATTCATTTATTTTGTATGAATCGCATGTTAGGCTTGTGGCCACCTTAGCTGCTTGGAAATCCTGTGACTGTGTTCTGGCAGCTGTCAGATATAAGCTCATTCATTTCGTTTTGTTTGCTTTCTTCTTTGTTCTCATGGTTAGTGTGATTTTTTGGTTTCCCTGCTCTTCTGGACCTTTTGACACAAACCTTCAGCAGCAAATAGGAGAGCTCGGCCACATTCAGCAGAATGCAAATGCCGGACACTGAAATCATGAAAATGGTAAAGACGGTCTTTTCAGTGGGACGAGAAACAAAGCAGTCCACTACGTTGGGACACGGCCAGGCGCTGCATTTCAGTAGCCGAGGCATGTGATATCCCTGATACATATAGTAAAACACATACATGAAAGAAGCTTCAAAAATCAGCCTGAACAAGATGCTGGCAGTGTATGTCCACCACAAGGGACCTTCGATGTGAAATTTCTGTTTCTTTATTTCTTCTATGTCCTTATATTCACAGCTTTTATCTCCCTTTCGGAACTTCTTTTTCCTTTCGTGCCGCCTGTACGCGACATGCATTGCCACCAAGAGTGCAGGGGTGGAGACAAAGATGAGCTGGAGGGCCCAGAGTCTGATGTGGGAAATGGGGAAAAAATGATCATAGCAGACGTTTTTGCATCCTGGTTGCAGCGTATTGCACACAAAATCATCTTGCTCATCACCCCAGACTTCCTCCGCTGCAACGACAAGGATCATAATACGGAAGATGAACAGGACAGTCAACCAAATCTTTCCAATACTGGTAGAATGTTGGTTTACACCTCCTAAAATACCCTGCAGCGTTCCCCAGTCCATGTTATCGTTTGAGTCTTTGGACCTATTATGACAAGGAGAGGATGTAAAAAAAAAAAGAAGGATTGAGTTATAAAATACAACACATTAAACATAAGCTGCTCCAACACAATCATGGGAAAAAATATTTATTAACTGAAGAATGATTTAAAAAGCAAACGAATCTTCTACTAAATTCAAAGTCCCAAAATAATGTGTGCCCAGAAAATAATTCTAATTCAGCTTCTTAGCTAAATACTAGTTCTGCTATAAAATATGAATGAGGCTTCTATCCTATACAAACTGACTTGAGAGTAACTCCCATGGAACTCAGCGGAACATTTTTTAGTGAACAAACTATGGATTGTGCTGTTAGTAGCATCCCATTAATGTGCACATGTGGTGTGTTTTCATGATATTCTGCATCTGTTTCTTAAAACGGGCAGTTTTTGCATTTCATTTCTAGGATACATGTTCCAACTAGGCATAGCCAGAACTTGTACAGCAACTGGCACCAAAAGGGAAATTTATTCCCACTGCAAACAACATCTGCCAACAACCACAGTAGGAGAGGAAAGGTTAAGCCCTCCTTCAGGCTTGCTGCAATCCTGATCATTACACGCTCCCTCCCCCGCAACGCTGTTTAAAACCTGAACATTAAATGCAAAGATGCATTTAATGTCATGTCTAGTTTGGCCCCAAACCTCTAACAAGCATGATTCACTGTACTCCAAGCATGGCATAGAAGCATTATTGAATTTGTAATAGGAATGGAGAGGAAATACTTAAAGTCGCTGGAGAGCTTGATTTCCACACATTATCCCACTTACTTCACATCAAATTGCTATGAATTATCTGCTTAATATTCTGTTGAGAACCAATTCCATCCTCAGTGGAACAAAACAATAGCAAAGCACACACCACTGCATTAAGAGTCTAAACTACCTTTTTAACCAGGTAAATGAACACATTAGTGAGGTATGACAAGAAGAGTGATATTCTACGTAGTCATACTAATGGTGCATTGAAATAAATGCATGTCTATTTCAAAGGGTCTGCTTTGAGCAGATATCACTCTAGGAGTCTTACTGCTTTCTTTAAGCCAGAGCAGTGCACAAAGAATCAGGGCTTGAGAGACTAAATTTTCTGTGCAATTTAGATTCACCAGAAAAAGATTTATATTTTTTACATATCCCTGCTCCAAGGGAAATGCCTCGTTCTGGCAACTGTGCATTGCAGTGATTCAAAGCTTAACTACTGGCCTTCGATTGGTGAGTAGGGTCACAGCCTGTTCTAACGTGGATTGCAACAGCAGCACTTCACAATATAAATACATGGTAGAAAGTTTTTAAAAAAATGCATGTTTGTGTTGAAGATGGATCCTGGGTTTGAAAAGTTTGGAGACTACTGACCTAAACTATATACTAAATTGTTATGGACTAAGCTTGGATCCGAGAGCAATAGGCAGGTAGGATCCTAGAATGCAACGAATGATTGGCCTGCTGGAGAAGACCAATCAGGCTCCAGGAGGGAAGCAGAATCAGCCAATCAGATGGGACTCATTGTGTAAATAATGTATATAAAAGCCTGAGGTTTTGGGGGGGAACTCAATCACTGTTTTACAAGCTACAATAAAGAGCTTGAAATCACTGCAAGGCTCCGAGTATATTTCATAAACTATATGTACTAACATAAAATTTAACATTCAATTCAAGATACCAAGCAAGTAATACATTATCTACAATGAGTGATTTCACACAAAATGTATTGTTCTCCTAGGTGCTTCCAGGCATGGAAAATTTAGCAACATTCAATCATTGAATTTCTACTTAAATCTGGAAGAGGACTATCAATTATGCTGCCAGACTTCAAACACACTATAGTCAACTGGGCAATCTCCCTTTCCCCAGCTCCACTGTGTGTGTGGAAAGGGTTAAATGCCCCTCTCCCTTCACTGCACAATCCTCCCATTGCAACTGGGAAGGGAGAGAAACTGATATTAAAGCAATGCTATTTGGAACTGCAAGCGCCAACAGAATAGAGTTGGCTCTAAAGAGAAGAGACAGAACATAGAGAAGGAAATGTCTAGAGCAATGTATCCATGCCATAATGAACCAAGCAGGAGCACAAGAGGCCTTTTGCAACTGGGGAAATTGTGCAACTATTCCATTAAAGTGTTTGTTTTTTAAGTTCAGAAATTCTAAGCTTTGGCGGGAAATCCTGAAGCTGAACAGGGAACACATAACTTCAAGAAGTATGTTCTGCTTATGTTGTGAAGATGCCCTCTTAATGAGTGAACAGAACATGGTCATTCCACAGTAAGTTCAGTCTTCCACAGTAAGAAGCACTCCTAGTTTCTTATGACTTAATAAAGACCAACTCTTTACATAATAGGTTTCTGCTGGTTAGGAAGGCAACTTCCAAAATAGGAAGAATTTATTTCAATGGATGAGTAGTAGTCTTTCATTTTTTTAAAAGCACAAAATTATGTATGAAGAAAGAGAAAAGGCAATCAAAAACTCATGTTTTGAACTGGGAATGGTATATTTGATTTTGGATTGAGATAAAACCTTTTCTGGAGGAAATTGGCATTCATCCTGCATTCATCAAATTAGTGGAAATAACCTTCATAAAGAAAAGATATGATGAATGATTTCCATCTTATAATTTTTAAGTCATCCTGTAAGGCTGTTCCATTTCAAAGGTTCAGAGGAAGCAACACAAGTGAAAGTGAGCAACAGAATAACATTCCATCAATCTCTCTACCTGACTTAACCATGGGATAAAAAGGCCATCACAAAGCGGTAGGTCTTACAGTGCTTTTGAAAGGTGCCAATGCTTAACTTACGATTCCATCTGTGGTCCAAAATAGTTGAATCCAGACCTTAGGTTTATGTTCTATTCCATTCATTTCTGCAGAATTAATTTCTGCATGATTATTTTTGTTTCAAATCACATTTTGTTTACAGATGGGATAGTGTAACATTATATGCAGGATGCAGTTAATTCTGATCCACGTATGTGTCATGGATACAACCTTTCATAACCCTGACTCAAGCTATGAGCACTGGGCAGGAAACGAGCTCAGCCACTTGCAAGCAAATTTGTGTGTCACACCCTTTTACCCAAGAAAGCACCAAAAATATTTTCTGCTCTGCTGGTTGAACATAATACAGCACTGCTGTTTAGAGTTAGAAGCTGCTAGACAGAGTCAAAATCTTAGATAACCAGGATTACTTAAGGGATCAAAGAAACTGAAACTTTTGGAGAGAATAGAGACCTGTTTCTGGACTCACTATTGAAAAGGCACTGTTTACACTATCTCTAGCTAATCTAGAAGATTAACTAAGCACCAAGTTTAGAAACATGTTATATTTCTTGCTTACAACAGGGATAAAATAGTTATATCTGAGTATCAGTTCTGAACTATGCTTAGATCCATTTATATATCACATGGTATTATGGGTACACCAGGGCTTGACCAACGTTTGCTCAGTAAACACATGAAGTGTGAAAAGGCATTTGTTCCCAACCACACAGTGGGCAGGTGCCAGGAAGCTACACCCAAATATGACCACCCCAATATATATATATGTTCACTGTATCTCCTCAAGTTGTGGGACATGCTTCTTCCCTTCACATTCTACATGATTACCACAGCAGTCTTTGGCCGAACATCAGTATATGAAGCTCCTTCAAAAATACACCTTAATAACACAAAAGTTAGTGGCATTTTTACAAGACATCATGTTAGAACCTGGCAACCGATATCATGAATTTCTGTTGAGCCCAGATTTGTGCCTCATTTCTTTATTAGTCTTGCTTTATTAAGCAATACTGAATATATACTTGGGAGACAAGAAAGATCGAAAGGTCTGCTTCCACACTATAGGAAGGTCTGTAAAGAAAATGCTGCATTCAGTGCTGGCCCAATAAAAGTTGCTGCCCAAAGCAGAGCCCAAATGGTTCCCTACCACTGGTATCTACACTGCATCCTATGAGCCAAATACAGTTGGCTGGGTTTGCATGCCAGCTGACGACATGCATTAGGAACAAATAACTTTATGTCTGTCTGAGCCAGTATAAAGTTTTGAAGCAAGGTTTGGAAAATGCTTGGATATGTCATCAGTAAGGACCACTCAACTAATCCAAATAATATGATCAATATAACACTAAGGATGTGGTCCAACGTTTCCTAGGAGAGCATCACAGGGTTCTTAGGAAGGACTGGATCAGCTCCTACATTGACAGCTCCAACGACCAACTCAGCTGACATTCGATTTGTAACGTTGGAAGACGCCAAAGGAATTCAAAGGATCCAAAACGCTCCTAGACACTTGTCAAGTCACCAAACAAAGGGGGAAATGAGACATACTTCTGCTTTCCCATTCCTTCCCACCAGAAACAATGGGAAAGAGAATGTGCTTGTATGTGTATGTGCATACACAGTTGAAAGCCCTGCTGGCAAGAGCCCAACAGAGCTTTAGATAAGGCAGTAGAACCACCCTCCCCCAGTCTTTAGAACAGCAGCCTGAAGTTGTAATCCTATACACACTTAACTGGGGGGTAAGCCCTATTGAAAATTATGGGACTTCTGAATAGACAGCTATCGGTCAGCCACAGAAAGAAGTCTGTTGCCTTCTAGAGGCACTCCCCCACAACAGTCTATTGTGGACTTGGGCATGCAAGTTTTTCTTCAGTGTCCAAGCAACACCACCATCAAAATCACCTGTAGAAATGGTAAATCCAGACTGAGAAAATAATATGGGACAGTATTTTGGTGAGGAATACCATTTCTTGCATGCATGAGCAGCAAGCACACAGTTCACAGTAAACTTCTGTCCGGAAAAGCCCCTTTGTCTAGCTAGTGCAAAATATGGTATGGTGGCATATAATACAAAAATTGCTCATTAAAGATTGAATGGCTTCTTCAAAGAGTTAGTATCACATGTTAAAAGTCAATCCGCTTCAGTTTAAATTGTAGTATAATCATCTTAAAAGTACCCTCTTCAGCAGTAAAAGTGGCTGGAAGAACTGCATAAAGCAGCAACCAGCAACAGCACCTGTGGATAAATACATGGTTCATCATATTGCGGTTACAGAAGACCGTGGTTGAGTTTTGTTTAGAAAACCTCCAAGCACCATCTCATATGGTAGTCAATAACGTAAGGACCAAATAAGGTAAAGGTAAAGGGACCCCTGACCATTGGGTCCAGTCATGGCTGACTCGGGAGTTGTGGCGCTCATCTCGCTTTCTTGGCTGAGGGAGCTGGCATATAGCTTCTGGGTCATGTGGCCAGCATGACTAAGCCGCTTCTGGCAAACCAGAGCAGCACACGGAAACACCGTTTACCTTCCCGCCGGAGCGGTACCTATTTATCTACTTGCACTTTGACGTGCTTTCGAACTGCTAGGTTGGCAGGAGCAGGGAATGAGCAATGGGAGCTCATCCCATTGCGGGGATTCGAACCACCAATCTTCTGATCGGTAAGCCCTAGGCTCTGTGGTTTAACTCACAGCGCCACCTGCATCCCCCAATATAAGATACTGACTAGTGGACAATTCTAGGCCAGGAGGGTTTCCTTTCTTTTTTCTTTTTAATAATGTTTTTATTTATTTTCATGGTACAGAAGATAAATAGAAGGGTTTCCTTTCTGACAGATAAATGACCACCAAGAACTGCTTTACTTACCATGAAAATAAATAAAAACATTATTAAAATGAAAAAAAGAAAGGAAATCCTCCTGGCCTAGAATTATCCACTAGTCAGTATCTTATATTATATATTATACTAATCCTGGATGCTACTAGCATTAACTCTTGTCAGTCTGTCAAATGGCTGTCTTTACCTTTCAATTTGACTTCATCTCCGTGTATCAGATGGCTACCAGAAATCATCACAGTTACAATATGCTACCTCAATTCACACATAATGCTAAGCCATAGTGCAGTTTATTCCAATGTTCAAAGGCAATACAGGACACTAAGCATGGTTTGTTCACTTACAACAAATCACAATGTGAAACCATGGTTTGTTGTTCACTTCCAGACCATGGCTTCTTTTAGGAATGGTTTGGTGTTGACCAAACCAAACAGCCTTGTACAAATTCAATAACCTTGGTTAGCTTTGCAAATATGCTGGGTTTGTTATACATAATAAAACAAAAACAAACCAATAACCCTCGACCCACAAATATTTAAAAGACTGTGGAATGTTAATCAGAGAAAGGCCTGGTTACAGAGAAAAATTGTCGTCTGGTGCATAAAGATGTGTAATGAAGGCACAAGTCAAGCCTCCCTGGGGAGAACATTCCACAAATGGGGAGCCACTGCAGAAAAGGCCCATTCTCGTGCTTCCACCCTCCAGACCTCTTGTGGAGGAGGCACACAAAGAAGGGCCTCAAATGATTCAAGATCCAGGTCAGCTCATTTGGGGAGAGGTGATCTCTTTGGGGAGAGCATAGATTTTTAAGTGATCAGCAGCATGGGATTTTTCAAATTGTGCTTGCTATGCTAGTTTTCTCTCTGTGTGTTTTCTACTTTTTTATTATATTTTCACATATCCTGAAAGTAGGTGCAACTTAAGATGCCTTTGAACAGTAATGTGGAGATAGTGGGTGTTGAAACCTGATGCATGATGAACAATGTTAGATGGCATCCAGATTGTTATCTGTTTTCAGTAACGGGGGTGGGCGGAATACATAGCCTGTTTGCAACAGATTTTGGCTAGACTGTAAGAAGCCCACTGGCTGAGGGACACACACACAAATGGAGCCATCTGGAAACACCAGACCCTTGGACTACTGGGACTACTGATTAACTAAGATTACAGAGAGAAAACGGCATTTTACTTTCTAGGTTAAGTTAAAACATGCAAGGTACATTCACTTAAGAAACCTCCTTGTTAAATGTTTACCATTGAAGAAGTCATTCAATGTGGATTTCAGTACCTGGAGAATCTCTGAAGTACACTTGTGAGATTACAGATGGCATTCATAGATGAAAAATTCTAGATAACATCCATCCCCCCAAAAACTGTGGTTTCTCATCTACTACAGAAGAGGTACATGTCCACCTACTAACACAAATCCAAGTGAGATATTGTTACTTCTAGAAATGCACTTTTTTGCTGTCCTTGGTGCTCCTTGCTATAGGAAGAGCAGCGCCACACATTTAAAGCACATAACTTCTCCAAAGAAACCTGGGAACTGTAGTCTTTTAATGTTGCTGGGAACCGTTGCTCGGAGGGGGGAAACTGCAGATCCCAGGATTCTTTGGGGAAATTAATGTGCTTTATTTTTTATTATTAAAATTTGTATACCACCCTTCATCCAAAGATCACAAGGCAGTAATTCTTGTATCTATAAATACTAACAAAATATCCACTATGTTTCAGGTGCCATGGTGGTGGGTGGTTTGTATGTTTTAGAGATATCTGAGCTGCTACCATGCATCTCTATTTGCAACCTCTTTGAACCTTTAACAGTTTGCCAAATATAAATCACTGCACAATTAAAAAACAACAGCAGCATATGGTCAAGAAGACTGTCAAAGCTTGATTCTGAAGCAGCATCTCAGAAACTAAGAAACTTTTAGAGCCTGCCATTCATCTTAAATCCCAGAGCATTTTATTTTATAATTCACTATTTAAAGTAATGTAACTTATTGTTCTTAAATGCTATGTCACAATTCACATTAAAGAATGGTAAAATGTTTCTTAAAATTCTTCCTAGCCTTGCACAACAAAATAAGGCATATTGGACCTGGCTTCTGAGATAGCTCAGTGTCTTTCCCTTTGCTAAAGTTGTAGATACTCCATATGATTTAGCCATGGAAACTGGACTTATTCATACCCTATTGAATTGTAAGGTTAAGGGCTGACACTGCAACCTTACTTTCATTGCCTGGATAAAGGAAGCCATGGTAGTTGCCAAGTGGTTGATATTCCAGTCATGGAAGGCCAAAATTCAGCCTGGCATGGAGATACAGGTCATGGATATAGTAGACATTCTGGCAAAGGTGTAAATGGAAATAAACAGACCTGAAATTTTTAAAGAGATCTGGTTCATATCTTGAACATTTGACCACTTTAATTTGCCCCTGGACCAACAAGCATATTGGTAAATGTGCCTTATCCATCCTTTAATTTTTATCCTTTGCATGATGAATGGGAAAAGTGAAGAAAGAAGTAGGAGAGAGAGGCAAAAATATTGGGCTAGGAACAAAGGAAGCTGTGTTTAAGTCCATTTAGTTCAATATTGTCTGGGTTGATGGGCAGGGTTTCAGAAAGAAGTATTTTCTAGCCATACCTGGAGCTGCCAGAGACTGAAACTGGGACTTTATTTATGCAAATCTGTGCCATAAGCTAGGGTCCTACCCTGCTTCATATTCTAAAGATTTTCAAAGGATAATTTTCAAACCGTTAACTCAGGGCCCACTGAAATAAATATTAAAAGTTATTATTTCAGTGATTTCAATAGCACCTGTGACTAATACTATTCTGTGTGTATGGTGGATGATTGCCCCATCCACATCAGAATGCTCACCCTGGATTAAATTGGTTAGATGATTATTATTATTATTATTATTATTATTATTATTATTATTTGTAAGAATAGGCAATGGTTCCCATGCAGGGAACCTCTGTAAGATGGGCAGGTAACAAATCAATTTGAGCAAGTTATGTTAGTGTTTGTGCAAAAGCGTGCAATTACTCAGAACTCTTTTTCTAATTCTGAAGTCGGACATACCGTACCCAACTTAGCAGTTCCTTTACTGTTCTATGTTCTGTGATGTCCAAATGGAAAATTGTACACTAATGCCTTAGCTACTAGTCTCTCAGGGCAAAACTATATGTAATCTTGGCAAATGTGTTACTTAACCAGAGGTCACTGGAAGCAGTAGGACTAGAGCTATAACTGTTTCCATTTCCAGACAATGCATGTATTTTTGTAAACTAAGAAATCTTTAATAAAAAACAATAAACAACCCATAACTGTTTCCATTTGCTACATCACACTACTGATGCAGTTGCATTTTGTGGCTTAAAATTTTAAGTATTCAAGATCTATCAACTGCCTTTCTACAAAGAAAACATGATGCCATTTTATTCTTGTTAATCTGTATCACTTCCATTGATTACAGTGAGCAAGAAACACACACACTTTTAATTTACTGATCAATAATGTGTTGGAGCATAGGTTGTGTTGGACCTGTGACAGAAACTCCCAGAAAGGAATCTAATGATTTTACAAACTTAAGTCTGTTTCATCTTCATGTGAGGCTTTTGTAAAAAAACAAAACCAGACTAGGTGTGTCACAAATTAACTTTAATTACTTCTGCCTTTATTTATTTTGCTGGGTGGTTTGGGTATGTCATATACAGCCAGAAGAACTACACATTTACGGTAATTGGCTGCAAGTTAACAACAGAATAAGGAAATCCCCATGACTGCCCAATGTGATGTGCACTCCTTGCGATACTAGGCAGGAGAATACGGCAAAAACTTTTATACTCTTAGAAAACCCTATGCAGAACTCTTAAACGTAAATGAGTACATTGCAAAGCCATCCAAACAGGTGGTGGAAGGAAGAAAAGCAGAGAGGGAGCCAGATTTATAGAAAAGTTTTGCAAAAAACCCCATTGCTCTTTACTTCAGTGGAGATAGTTAATTAAATATCTACAATAACTGTACTCCACACATACACCAAAACTGGATTAAGATGCTCAACAGCATCTTTCTGCTTAAGCCACCAATAGAAAATTTCTGAACATTTGGCTCTCCAGAAGTTGCTGAACTACAGTTCCTATTATCCTTAGCCTTTAAGCATGCTTGGTGGGGCTGATGGGAGTTTTAGTTCAGCAACATCTGGAGTGCCAAATATTATCCACACTTGGATTAGAATCACAATTACACCACCAAAACAGATAGATAGAGCTGTGGGTATGTTTGAAGGAAGTGATTTATTTATATTTATTTCTCATAATTTCTCTAATAATCTCAAAGCAGTATTTTAAACAAGAACCCAAACAGGCTTGAGCTTTTTGCTGCTTTTCTGGATCAGAGCTAATGACCTGCCAAAAACTGACCAATGAGGCAGGGGCTATAGAGAGATTTGAATTCATATCTTTCCAAGTCCAAAAGTTTACATATGTTATATATGTAGCATGCTGCCAAATGTATCAAAATCACATCATCATATATGGAATAACCATACCTACATGAAGAGAAGGAAGCAACACACCATTTAAAAAGGTAATTACATTATGAGGACCAAAGAGAACTGAAGTAGTGGCCACTCTATGAAAACAGAATCAGATGAAATTAGTGGGCAGGGTAGAAGAGTGGAAAAGAAATATGAAATAACTATTCACAACAAAACTTGCCAGATCTGTTTCTGAAGTGATGAAAATGTAAATTAGATGCTTTTGAGTCTAGTAATCTTAAGGTGCTATTAGGTGTGTAAGTGCATTCTTGGCAAGGTCAACAGAAGTACCATTTGAGGACTAGGCAGTCCAATTTCCAAACAGTAACGACTTTAGTCTTACAATGGATATCTGAAGGAGGCATTAAGAACTCAGTTTTACGACTTTGATTAGATGATTTGTCCAAGATCTCATCATTGTATATGATAGAAGAAAACAATACACATTGACTGATTTCCATTCTTGTGCCTCTTCAAAAAAAGAAAAGAGAAATCTGATTATCTGTTAACCTATTTTTGCTCATAAACTCCTCGTATTGTCTTTCCCTACAATTGCCATATTGATCAGCCTGGTGAGAGACTAGAAGTAAACAATGTAAAACGCAAAAGAGCAATTGAAGAAATAGATTCTACAGAAAGGCATCTTCCTGAACACCATGTTTACCAAACGTGTTGCCCAAGCTGATTACAAACTAGCCCATTTATTTTGTGAAGAGGCATATGGGACTCATCGCTCTCTTTATCCCGAAACTTCATAACTAAAGGAACTCCCCAGTGAGGAAGTCCCACTAAGACTAAATGGAGTGGAAATCTGGAAAGGATATGCATGAAAGGGGATTATTTCTTTCACCAAAACCCTCGGACAGTTAAAAAATAAAAATAAATCACACACCCACCCCAAAAGTGTGTGCATGGGGGAGTCTTGTGGCATCTTAAAAATTATTGTTTCAAGGGCAAATCCTCTCTTTAATTAGTCTCTTTCCTACTTGCTTGCTATGACAGACTCCTTCAGGATTATTTTTTTTTTTAACAAAGGAGGAAATACTTTATAAAAGAACTTGTGCTGAATAGCACCAAGCTCCATTTTGTCTACATGAAGCCAACAGCTTCCGACCATGGAGCTCCTTGGATGTCATGAATTTGCTTTGCTCTCTCTTCACCTCCCATCCCACCCCGCCTATACAAGTTAAACTCGGCTTTACCAAGTCCCACACAGGGCTCAGGCTTTCGGCTTCCCCTCCGAAAAACCCAGCACGCAACAAAACAGCAGCAAATATTCCCCTTCTGAGCATGTGCAGAGGGCGCTTTCCCTAGTCCGTTTGGAATTAGGGGTAGGTAGCGCCTGCAGACTCTTAGGTTTAGCCATCCCACTGGAGGTTGTGAACCATTCTGTGATCTTCGGGAGAAGGGCGGCATACGAATTCCACTAAATTTTTATTTTTAATGAAGAGTATGGCGCCGGCTCGAAAGGGTCGCCCGGCTCCCCGGGGTTTGCGGCAGGCGCGCAAAGTCTCTCTCACCTGTCAGCGTCTGAGGGAAATCAAAGCCCCTGAGCGCCTCGCCGAGCGCACCATGGGCTGGAAAAGGGCGGGAAAAGCGGGCTTCGCCGGCGACGGGCTCCCCCCTCGGCGCTTCGGCGGTCGTCCGCGTCTCCTTCACTCCGGGGCCAGGCGGCAACGGCAACAACGGCGGCAGCTCGCGGTCTCTTTCTCTCCCCCTGAGAGCGTCAAAAAGTTCTTCCCTGTTGCTTCGCCGGCGGCTTTTAACCGCGCCCCCTACCTGCCTCCCGCCCTCCTTCCCTTGACGTGCCGGGACAAGAGGAGGAGGAGGCGAGGCCTCGTCCTCAGGGAGGCGGGAAAAGGGCGCGAGGGAAGGAGAAAGGAGAAGGAGAAGAGCGGGCAGGAGAGAGAGGAGCCTCTCAGGGTCGAGAGGCGACGCCGAGCGGAGGGAGCCGGGCGAGGCCTCCCTCAGCCCCGGCGCCCCGCAGGTGTTCCTGGACGGCGGTTCCCGTCACCCCCGACCGCGATGGTGCATGGCGGGCACCCGGTTGGGGAAGTCAGCGCTCTCGACACCCCCCCCTTTTTTTTTTTGCTGGGGCAAATTCGGCTATTCAATGGTAGAACCTCCAACTACATACCAAAAGCATCCAAACCGCAGAGGGTAGTGTTAGGACATTTTATTAGAGCCACCTGAACGTCCCAAGAGGGCTTCAACCGAGTTCAGGTAATAAATGCAGGTGTGGTGGAAAACTACACGCAGAGCTGGTCTGACCATGCATAAATTAGCTATATTTGTATATCACTTTCCAGGATACAATGCTCTGGGGAACTTCTGCCCCTTCCCAGCCAGAGTTGAGCACATTTGAATACCACAGATTTCAGCAGGAGCGATCATAAGAATCTTTTTTTATGCAGGTGGTGCTTTTATATTGTATTTTTATTCTATGAACCACCCTGAGATCTAAAGATGAAGGGCAGAACACAAATTATAATAATATAATATAATAAATAGAATAGTTGGAAGAAACCCTGAGGATTATCTATTCCAGTCCCATACAATGCCAGAATACGTAGCTGTCCCATACAGGGATCAAACTTGCAACCTTGGCATTTATCGGCACCATGTTCTAACTGACAGATCTATCCAGATCTGACCCAAGTCTATGCACAACTCCATCCCATAGCAAGACATGTTCAATTTGGTGGGAACAGGATTAATTATTAATTAAATTGCTTAATTAATTTCAGACATTTGATTGGCTATTGCACTTATTGATGGTTAGTCATATGCTGCGTTTCAAATTGGTGTAACCTGCCCTGGGACATTAAGGTGAAGGGTGGGAAATAAAATAATAGTGGTCATGAAATAAGGAGCTTCAGTGAAAATACCTCTTGAAAACTTTGCAAATCATGTCACCACTAGACAGGCATGAACTTTGAAGAAAGGCTGTGCAAGATCAGCTGTTGGGATAGTGGAAAGAGTGCTTGTGTCATACATAACACTCCTTTTCTGCAAGGATTAGGAAGGAGAGGCAGGGCATTCTGGAAGCACTTGTGAAAGCTGGTCTCCAAGTTCATATTTCTTCATTCATGTGGGGGAAAGTGTTGTCTCCTTTCACAAATTGTGGAGCAATTATTATGCCTCATAATAAAAGTTCCCTGGATGAAATCTGACATGCTCCCCAATT
The DNA here is from genome assembly GCF_964252035.2 of Podarcis erhardii. Classification (NCBI taxonomy): domain Eukaryota; kingdom Metazoa; phylum Chordata; class Lepidosauria; order Squamata; family Lacertidae; genus Podarcis; species Podarcis erhardii. Next base: position 25,015,749 of record NC_138508.1, read on the forward strand.
CCAAAGAGGGCTATTCTGTGCCAAAGTTATTAAGTGCAAGGATACGGAGAGGAAATTGCACAGGGATACCTTGAAAGAAGATAATCTGCTGAATGGTGGTATCTGAAGAAGTGTGCATGCACACGAAAGCTCATACCTAGAACTAACTCAGTTGGTCTTTAAGGTGCTACTGGAAGGAATTTTTTTATTTTGTTTTGACCATGGCAGACCAACACGGCTACCTATCTGTAACTGCTGAATGGTGGTATAAGTTGAAACACATCTGCATCAGGAAATAAGATATGCTGTTGCTATTGCTAACACATGCCAAAAAACCATTTGAAGATAAGCTATGTTTTCTGTGAATCTACCTCACAGGAATACAGTAACTAATGTGATTTTAAATATAATTGATAGCCATTTTTGAAATGAATACAGCTTGCTTGAAACAAATGCAGCTAACTTCAGGTAGTAAGCATTCAGCCTATTAGTTAAAAAGAGAGTTGAACACCTCTCCATTCTTTGCTATCATTGATATTGCACAGATGCAAAGGAGAAGTATTTAAATATTTATTAAATTTCTATACTGCCCTTCATCTGAAGATTACAGGGATGTTTGCAACATCAAAATATAAGACAAGAACACAAAATACATAATAAAAACAAAGCAAACATCTGTACACCATTTATTTTCTTTTTTTAAAAAAAATTCTTTTTATTAATTTTCACTTGAATCACCAAAAAGAAAAACAAATCAACAGTTACAACAGTTGCAAAAAACACCAAAACACAAAAAGAAAAATAAATAAATATCTAAACATAACGTAAATAATATCAATTTCCATTACGGTTCTTTGTCTTCTCATTTATATCTTTATATCTTTAAATATTTAAATCATTATTCTGCACACCTATTGACTTCCATCCCTCCCGGTATCAGGCTTCTTAATATGAGTAGTTTATTTCTCCTGCAGTTGATAATTATAATGATTTGCACATCGTAAGATCTATATCAGTCCTGCTGTAGTTTTTAGGTTCTTATAATTCCCTTCAATGTAAGTCATAAATTTGTTCCAATCGTTAATAAACTTTGTATTTTTTTGGTTTCTAATTTTTTGTGTCATTTTTGCAAGTTCTACAAATTCAAATAACTTTATTTGCCAATCTCTAATTGCTGGGGTGCTTTGACTTTTCCAATTTTGGGCAATTAATAATCTGGCGGCAGCTGTAGCATACTGGAATAATGTCTTATCTTCTTTTTTGATTTCGTCCCCAATTATTCCTAGAAGAAAGGCCTCTGGTCTTTTGGGAAATGTATATTTAAGTATTTTTTTTAGCTCATTATAAATATGTTCCCAGTATTTCTTCATTTCGTCGCATGTCCACCACATGTGGAAAAAATTACCTTCTTTAGTTTTACACTTCCAGCAAAACTTATTTCCTGTCTTGTACATTTTCCCTAGTTTTGCTGGGGTAATTGTACACCATTTATTTTCTAAATCACCTAGTTTGCCTTTTGAGTGACTCTAACAAACAATCGATCTGGTATATGACATCAAAGTTTGATTTGTTGCTGAAACACTGTATATTTTGATAAATAGAAGATACAACTGCTTGATCCTTTGGATCTTAGAGCACTTGCAGACTCACTATTTTTGAGTGGGATTCAATCAATCAGGTTGGCAACAAGATTAGATTTGTTACAATAAGGAAAGAGATAGGAAAATGCACTGGAAAGTATGGGGAAACACATACTTTTAACACAATGTCATCTAACCTCCCCACAAACAAATCAGAATGAATTCTCATTAAATAGCGAACAGCATCCAATTTCCCTCTAAACAAATCAAGATGAGTGCTCAATAAACATGTTGGCTGGGACCACATTTAATGCTGCAGTCAGCATGTTTCACAGATAACTCTTCAGACTCAACTTTATCACCTGAAGTCAGCAAGCATCCCCCCCCCCCCCAGTATATTTTTGTTTCAAGGTTAGTTTAGCCAGTTTTCAGATCTCACAACTGAATTGCTTAGGAAATATTTTGTTTGTTAGAAATAAATTGCTATCTGTTTGGCTTTAAAATTGTGGCTTTCCTGTATTCTATATCATTCAGTGAATAACTGATATATATTTCTCAACCTGGGATAGCTCTGTTACCCCAGGTTGGGATAGATTAAGAGCATGAGATTGCAGGGGGTTGGACTAGATGATCCTCACGGTCTCTTCCAACTCTACACTCCTTTGATTCTATGATTCTCTCCCTTTAGGCATCTGCATTTATCTTATGCTGCCCACCAGCACACAGCTTGGTTTAGTATTTCACCTTGTCAAACAACAACGAATGAACAACACCTGTATTGTTCCTCTGACTCTGGAAAAGGTACATCTGTTTTTACTTGTTAAAATTACTGGCAAAAGCAGATAGCCAAATGACCCAAACTAGATGGTTCTTTTTTCCTAGCTACTTTCAGACAAGACTTTTGCAAGTGATAAAAGCACTGAATCAGCATACATAGACCTCTCAATGTGAAGAACTGTTCAGACTCTCATGCTGCTTGTTGCACTGCTGATCTATACATAATAGCAGGTTCAGCACAGCAACTATGCAAAACCACAAATTGCAAACTAATACCTCTTGATTGAGGTACGTTTCATCACCAACACATGCACTTTTTTTTCACTTACTCCTGTTGTTTCTGGAGGAACAACTGTTTCGAATAACTCCTACAGAACTAATGGGCCAAACTAGGTATAGGCAAACTTTGCCCTCCAGATGTTTTGGGACTACAACTCCCTGACCACTGGTCCTTTTAGCTAGGGATGATGGGAGTTGTAATCCCAAAACATCTGGAGGGCAAAGTTTGCCTATACTTGGACTAAACAATTTAGTCTTTTGTATATCTCAGAAACTCCCAAGAATTATTAGAATCTTTTAGTTAGCTGAAAGTGCTATCTGCCTATATCTGTGCACCCAGTAAAAGCATGCAATGCTTTCTGTTAAGTTTTCTCCTTCTGTAGAGATTTCCTAAACCTCCAGTGCCAGGATATATACATAAGCCGCAAGATGCCATATTTTTAAAATTTGGTCTGAATTTAGTGGTCAGGTAATTTTAAGCATAGTTTAACAGACTTTACATTGATTACATTGCCAGAGAGAGGGGCGAAGGAACTGTTTTACAAAACTAGGAATGGTTATATATTCAGATGCATTGCTTTACTTTATATGTGAATGGGGAACCTATGGCCCTCCATATGTTGTTAGACTACAGTTCCCATCATCCCTGAATGCTGGTGATGCTGAGCAGGGTTTATGGGAGTTGGGAGTTCATAAATATTTGGAGGACAAAGCTTTCGCATTCCTGCTTTAAATGCATCACCAGTAGACTTTTAAATTGCCTTTATATATCAATAAGGAGCAAGTATCTGCTTCAGTAAATGTGATATTATTTCATTCTTAATGGCCAATGGCAGCTATGTAATGGGAATATGTGTCTAGTTTAATATTCATTTGCTGTGTGTGGATGGCTATGGGATCAATCTAAATCTCATGAGATCAAGAAACCAGCTTGCTTGATAATTAGATGCCATTTGTTAGCTACAAATGGTTTGGGTTTTTTAATGATGAAGCTTTAAAGTAGAACTCACAGCTCCTATTTTCTTCTTTCTGAAAGAGGTCAGCATTCTAGACTAAATCACACTAGTAGCTGTAATGTCAAACATGCCCTCTTGATGTTTGCCTCCAAAGGTCATTCTTGAAATAAGTTATTTAGATAAATCTTCTTGTAAATAAGAACACTTACTAAAATCTTGTATTAGCTTGATAAGAGATAAATTCCAATTGATTAATGTGGAATGCAGAGCATCTGGTTTTAATTCTTATTTTTATAACAGTATTATAGCATATTGCAAGAGTACAAGTGGGACCTGCAACAAATGGTTGCAGTGCATTACCCAGTCTAAAATGAGAGTTCCTGTTCGGTGTTCAAGCTGCCCATCCCTTCCAAGCAGGATATTCCACTTCTCCCTATTCCATTTTCCTTTTCCAACTGTCATGCTGCATTCCATGACTACTGAACCCCTAAGGGAATTTTACTACTGTAGTGTTATTTTTTAAGAGTCTTTGTATTTCTGAAAACCCAGAGTTCCCCTAAGCATGCTGATTTTCCTCTAGTTTTCCAATGGCCTTACTGCCAGCGCTCCAACTTACGCTCTATTATGAGAGCACAATATTTCAACACAGTTAGCCTTTGATGTACATGGCAAGACACACACTTGCTAAAGCAGGAAAATAAAAACTCACTTGAGCCCTAAAATTACACCCACAGAGTCATTTCCTTTTCTGCATAATTACCACATGACAATATGAAGTGTCACAGAGGTCTCCTGTAGGTTGTTCGTTAGCTATTCTAGCTCAGGCAGTAGGATCCTTAAGTTTTAAGATCTATATTAGAAGGAGCAAGGGTGTCCAAACAGAGCAGAGGTGTATTTGGGGTTGCTTCCTTCAAGTGAAAACCTGAGGTGGAAGAGTCCACATGTAAGGTGAAATAGAATGTTGCCAATGTGGCAGTAACTCAGTGACTTAAGATTTAATCTGTTATGGTCAATTCATATTTTTATTTTTGATTTAGTGAAATGTTTAGACTACTAAACATCAAAATATCCAAGCAGTTTACATGGTGCATTGCAATAATCCAGTCTTGAGGTATGAAATGCATGAATCACTATAGCTAAATTATCCCTGTCTGGGATCAGTTGTAGCTGATGTACCAGCTGAAGCTGGCAGATGACACTCTTAGCCACTGTGGTCACTTCCAGTGACAAAAATGAATATAAGAGCATGCCCCAGGCTGCAAACCTTTTTCTTCAGAGGAAATGTGACCCCACCCAGAACCGGCAAATCTTCTAGATTCCTTGTGGTGTATTCAGTTCTTACAGTGCTGTGAACAACAGCAGCAGCTATCCTCATCTCCACCACCACCCACTCTTCACCAGCAGATCCCAGGACGGGTTACAACAATTTAAAAACAGTTAAAACTGAGGATAACTGAGAGTTTTGTGTGTACCATCTTATGTGACAGAGCTTCAGAGGTAATTTTGTATCAGTTTGGCCAGAGCACCCTAAAATGTTCAGGGTGGGTGAAAAGCTGTCTGATAAAAGTTTATTTATTTAAAGAAGCTCCTTGCAGGTCATCTGAGATGTCAAAGGAGGCATAATGGCACAGCAGCCTACAGGAGCCTGAACAATTTTTCTGCAGGCTTCTGCTTGGAAACAAGAAAAACCAGTTGCTCATAACTTGATTCTCTGAGAAGGGTTGTGCATCAGGCCAAAAGGGATGAGTGTGGTTCCATAGCGGAATGACCTGTTTGAAGCTGAAAACATTTTATTCCCTTTGCATGCTTGCTCATCTTTGTGAAAGTCATGTATACTTCTATGGACAATTCACATAGAACTGTAACCAACAAAACCAATGACTGTAACCAGTGATAACTGCTGAGTGTTCTATACTGATTCCTGTTGAATCCAGAAACAACCCTCAGCCAGCTGCACTGGGCTGCCTTCATAATTATACCATTTTATACCATGCTGTCTGAGCCTCCCATACCATTTGATCATTTATTCTAACTTGTGACTCCAGATAACATTTGTCTTCCCAATCCCGAGCTAAGGATGAGAAAGGAAATGTTTTGGTTTATTTTCAGATATATTTACATCTGCATGCTGGTTATTAAGGTATACAAAATGGCTTAATATCCTTGCTCCTCCTTCCACTTTAATAAGCTCATAGCTTCTCTTAAGTCTCTCAAGTGTCCTGACTGCAGCTATCATCCATGAATGAATGGAAAGTTTTATGGGAGAGATAAGGCTGCAGCTGAGCATTATAAACGAAGCTGTTAGTTGTAGCATTAGTCCAGAACTTGGAATATCCCAGCTGATTTATCTTATGTATCTTTCAATCCATCCCTTTGTTCTCCAATTTACATAGCAACCCAGTGTGGCTGGGGGAGGGAAAATTTGAGACACAGAAAGCACCAAATCCAGAGCTATATAGAGGTCACACGCTGGGTGGGTTTCCATGACTTTTAATAAAGCCCCTCCCATTGGTTCCATTAGGGTGGTGTAGGGAGATACTAATGCTAGCTCCAGGACCAATGTACTTCTTCCCACTACATACCCCCCCCCCCATTCTGGGGTCACATCAGGGAAATAGGAGGACAATTTTCTGTCATGCCGCTCCTTGGCCCCCTTGTTTTTAGAGCAAGATGTCCTTTATGTGGCATCTAGGAGAGGGAGTTCTGCAAAATCCTGTGATCCTGAATCACTCTCCCAGGATCCATAGGATTGTGCTTCATGGTTTAATTTCTGTCAGTTAAATTAAACCAGTTTGCTTCTAGTTGCCTCTTAATACCCACTAACTGTCATTTTAATACACTGCTCCTTATCAGATCTTTTGTTATGAGTCATTGCTGTATTTCTGTACAAAAACCAGGCCTGAATCCCAACTGCAAGGAAAATCTTAAATTACACATTTGACATTTATATGTACCCACTTTGAGGTTTTTTATGGCTGTTTGTATTGTTAGTGGTATCTAAGAACAATATCATAATAAATGATATTTATTAATGCTTCCTTTAAATTTCATTCATGCTTCCAGTAACTTCCAAAATGCTGCATCAGTGCAATCATCTCATAACTATAGACTACTATGCGTTCACACGATTTCATTATTTGCTCTCTTTTTTCCATTCAGATGCTGTTATCTTCCCTTTTGCCGTCACCTGCACTATGGTTTTTTCTGTTGTTATCTGAGGAAGGAAAATAAATTCTTGCATAGCCCATCTAACACTACCCTTTATGAATGCTATTTATTAATGAATACATTGACTCAGATGGACAAGTAATATTTGTTCACATGTTACAGTCCAAATTAACTACTTGCCAATTGGCATCTCTCTGTAGTGGGTATTTTTGGATATTTTATTTGCTCCTTTTTTGAGCTAGTGCCTACTGTAAGCTTCTATCTTGAAACAACATTTCTTATACTTTCTTATGCTTTACCAAGTTTGTTTCATGTTACCTAGTGGCCATTGGAGACGTTTCCATTGCTGAGCAAAGCTAAATACTAATATCATTGCACTGATGCCAGTTGATGTAACTGGTCATCACCCACTTTTAATACCTAGTCTCTTTCCTGTATATAGTATGGATTAGCAAGTACTTCCCAGTTCTGTAACCTGTGGTTATTCATACCTAGACTATGTGATTATTCATTACTGTTTATTCATGTCTATGTTGTTGCTTCATAATGGAGATTGTTATTTCCAAATTGTTATTTCAATGTTACTTTTTTAAAAAAATAAATAAATCACATTTTGCTAACTTTCTTCAAAACATTAGAAATCATTTCCTATCAATATAGACCAGTAGCATGTCTTGCTTTAATTTAACTTTTATGTGAGAGGTAGCTAACCTTCTTCGGCTGAGGGCTGCATTGCCAAACAGCCACCCCATCAACGGTCACATGCCAATGGTCGTCATGGCCAGTGTATGCACACATACATTCACCACATATGCATTCACACAGGACTTTCTCTCTATTCCCTGCTCTTTCATAAGCACACCACACATAGTACTAGGTTGAATACAACCTATGTGTGTGACTAAGAAGAACGTTCCATCAGTGCAAGCATGACTGCTTGCCCAATGGAATGACCCCACCATACTGTTCTGGGGATTCTTCCGACCTTCTAGAGCAGATTAGGGAGGATGTCCCATTGTATTAGAGGGAATCCTTGCACTGGCTTCTCTTAGTGCACGGAATTCCTTAAATATGACTCATACACTCAGACATGCATGCAGACACACACCACCAGAATTTGCAGCCCTCAGCTAAAGTGTCCCACAAATGACAAAGCCTCCTGCGATCTGACATCTCATAAGTTGATCTCCTCTATAGCGTCAGTCAGAGGAGCTACCAGCAGCAAAGTACTGCATGCTGCCTCATGCTCTACAATAGGTGAGATAGTAGTAGTAGGATTGCACTTGTTTACACTACTAGCCATGCCAGCCGCCTCAGAACCAGGGAGAAGGGGAAACATTCAGTTGTGTATTCACTGCTTCTGCCTGCAACAGTGAAGGTGCACTTGGGTTGGGTGGAGGAGAAATGAAATTGTCAGTGCTGCTGCTTGCAGGTGCAGCACCTCTTGCATGTACCTTGTTCCCGGGGGCAACTGCCAGTATGATGTACATACCTCATGATGACCAAACATAATACTGGTAATAATAGGGATAGGACTGTGGTGATGACGACAGTAACATGATGAAAATGATTGTTAAATATATATGGTGTGATTCTTTGCTGCCTATAACAGTGAATGTTTGTTGACACACAATAGCACTCAGGCAGGCACTAAGAAAGTAAGAATTTAATAATACTAGTAATAATAAGAGTACTAAATAAGGCAGACTGTGCTTGGCTTCCAATACAAAATTACCCTATTTTTCGCTCTATAAGATGCACCAGACCACAAGACGCAGCTAGTTTTTGGAGGAGGAAAACAAGAAAAAAAAAAAATTCTGAATCTCAGAAGCCAGAACAGCAAGAGGGATCGCTTCGCAGTGAAAACAGCAATCCCTCTTGCTTTTCTGGCTTCTGTGATAGCTGCACAGCCTGCATTCGCTCCATAAGACGCACACACATTTCCCCTTACTTTTTAGGAGGGAAAAAGTGAGTCTTATACAGCAAAAAATACGGTACTTAGGTTTGATGAAGGGATGTGTTGGGTAACAGCCACAACACATACAGAAAGAGGCACTAAGAAATAACTAGTTGAATAATAAGAACCACTTTATAATTACTTGTATAAAAGAATTAAAAATCACCAGGACTACACACATATAGTGAACTAAAAGCAAACTATTTTGCTAAGGAAAAGAGAGGATCCATTGACTTGCCTAGTAATAAGAATAAGCAAGCAATCAGCAACACTTACACTCAAATTCAGTCACAAAGGAACTCCCTCCTTCTCCTCACACTGGTGTTCCCATTATATGAAAAAAATAATCACACTTTTGGCAGACACAAAGCAGCATATATATTTTTTAAAGACGGAGTCCATAAGGTCCTTAGGATGGGATCCGTACTTTAACCCAGGGCATCTCATGCAGATCCCACATGGAGAACCCCCAAATCCCTCTGAGGCAACCTGCCCCAGTTCAAGATTCATTTGAATCCAAAGCATATGTCTAGCTCCTGAAATCTTTATAATCTTTGCAAGCCTAGACATGACTAGGTGTTGGATTGTCAAGTTGCTAAATCACAATTCATACCTCTTTCAAGATAAGATCCCTTTGAACAATTCTTTCTAACATCACTGCAATAGATCTGGTAGTGCGGGCAGCTCCTAAATGTTGACTTCCTGATTTAGGCAATTAACTTGAAATATGAAAGCAAGATACAAAGTGTATCGTATTTATATGTTCATTCAGAGCTATCTGTTTATCTTATATGTTCTATTTCATAGAAGAAACCTTTGGTAATTAAGTGCAAAAAATTACCAAAGGTTTCTTCTATGAAATAGAACATATAAGATAAACAGATAGCACTGAATGAACATATAAATAGCCCTGTTTAAAATTGTCACAGCCATAGGAGCCACAGCAAAAGGAGCCAACTGCTAGGGCCAACAGTACATTATTTGAGGGGGCAGTGCCATTGAAATTGTATGCATGCACCGCATCATGTGATTTATTATGGGAGGCTGGGCTTATCTGCCGCTCCTATATTTTATTCAAGTTCACAGCCATATTGTTGCATCTCAGAGGAGTGGCAGGGCAGGCAAGCCCAATAATATTAGTGAAGTCTAGTGATAAAGTCCAGTCCAGTCAGCGACTGCTTGCTGGTCAAGACCCTGGATAATTCCCTTTGGGCACTGTTGGCTAGAGAGCTGTTGCCTCAACAGTATACTGAGGTCTTGTGAAGATTGGTTGGCTAGATACTTCCTATTACCCTTCCCCACCCCTTTGTTGAGGAGCTGCCTATTCCTTTAAAATGCAGTTACCCTGCTCTCTAACCAGGGTTAGATCAAGGATATATTGGTGCATCAACAGCCTATAAAGCACTGCCAACTCCATCTTATCATGGGGCTGCAATCTTGTTTGCACTCATCAACTTATTTTACTATTAAAATCATTCAGCCCAGACACTGAGATCCAGCACCAAGAGCATTCTGGTGGTTCCCACACTGTGAGAAGTGAAGCTACAGGGAACTGGGCGGAGGGCCTTCTTCGTAGTGGCACCCTCCCTGTGGAATACCCTTCCCTTCAAATGTCAAGGAGATGAGTAATTACATAACATTTAGGAAACACCTGAAGAAAGCTTTTTAAGGTTTAATGCTTTATTATGTTTTTATATATGCTGGAAGCTGCCCAGAGTGGCTTGGGCAACCCAGTCAGATGGGTGTGGTACAAATCATCAACAACAACAACAAAAATATGGGAATTTGAACTGGTTTGGGACAAACAGGGAGGGCTGTTTACCTTCATATCCCAATAACTTGGAGCATTTGGCTGGCCATTGCATCAAGAAGTTTTGTTCCAGCATGGCTATCATGCTATGATATGTTATGTAACTACAATTTCATGTTTAACATGCTTTCAATATGAAATTCTCGAAATGCATTTAAATAATGTTTTTTAATTAAATGAAGGCCTTTCAAGGTCTTTGCTTGGAGAGTAGTCGTATTTTATTGCAACTGAAGGGTTTCCTTTTCTTGGCAATTTGTGTCTCCCTGGTTAAATATTACTAGATAAGTAAATGTTTCCATTTTCAGATTTGCTTCATAGTATACTTTTGTACTCAAGATCCGTGTACTTTAGGGATCACAGAACCTTGGGACTACAAAAAAAACCCAGCACACAAATAAAGTGTAACCTTAGTTGGACAGACTGATGTTAACCAACTTTTCTATTCTAAATACAAGAAAGAGACTAGGCAAACAATCAGAGGACTTGATAGCTGCAGTCCTCAGTCTTTTCAGATCCAGGAACCATCTTTAACCCAAACATTCCTTAATTTTAATGGTAGTACTGCTGTTGCAATTCACCAGTTCAAAATGAATGGTTTAGAGTATGATAATGTTCAGACAGAATTTAACCAAACTCTAAACTCCACTGATCTTTCCAAATACTAAACTTTGTAGTATGTTCAACTCTTAGCTTTCAGAATGAGACAATTTGACTTGTATTTCAGTTATAATGTACTCACATGGATAATTTATTACATTTCTGGAACTTTATATCAGAAATCCAGACTAATCTCAGGTATTATAAGGGGCCTTTGGGAATTATACTTTATGTCTGCAAAGTGTTATTATAAGCCACAATAAGATTAGGCTTGGAATAGTGAAAACACATAATAACATCCTCATATTGATATTGTTGCATGCCACCCCGATCTCTGAGTGGTGTGAGATCTCAGGGGTTCCAGGCTCTTATCCAAGGTTTTGTTGCCTTTGGAATGAGGCACAGCGGAGACTGTGGTGTCTTTATGATATATGGTTTATTTACACATATATACAACCTGAGGCTATGATGGAGGGGTTCACAGGGTCTTGCTTCCCTCAAAGCCACAGCCTTGGATTCAAACAGAAATCGAACATCGCTCTGACTCTCTGGCTTCCCAGGCTGCTGCTTCCAGCTTCTATCTCACATCACTCAACTCTCCACTCTAGTGTTTCTCTTTCTAACTACCAGCCAGTTGAGGGAGGGGGCCCACCCATTTGTCCTCTAGTGCTGAGCCACTCCCTTTGTTCCATTAAGGGCCCGTTTCCTAGGCTACCATCCCACCAGGAATTGAAATCCTTGCTTGATTCATATCATAAAGAACAAATACATGTTCCTGTTTCAAGATAGATATCTGTCTTAGGATGTACTTCCAACAATATTTTCAAACAAAAGGGCTTCCAGTTGGGGCAGTATGCCCTATTTCCCTTCCTTCTTGGCCTTCTACGTGCCTTTTATTTTCATTAGGTATAAAATTAGATTTTAAATACCAGGGTGGAAGAAAAAGAGATCTGTCTCTTGTAATGTGTGTAACCTTTGCCCTTCTGTCCTCCTTGCACCCTGCCTGCTTCATCTTTGTGTTATGTCTTGTCAAATCCAGTTTGTGTAGCTTTCAGATGGGATTACATTCAGTTTACCTCTTCCTTCCTTATAGAAATACTTTGAGAATTGCAAGGATTTTCTTTACAATATATTATTGTCAATCAATGAAATAAAGATATAAAAGATACACAATAACAGAAGAATAAATAAGGAAAATTTCAAACCAAAAGGATGATTAAGAAAAAGTTTCAAATACCATTATAGTTTTCCACCTAGTCATATAAAATTGAAGATTATATCACTGCTAGAAACTATGTTTCTACACGACAAGTCTTAAACCTACACTCACACACATCATTTTAAGTATAAATAAAATATCTTCCAGTTAATATGACTGTTAATATTCTTGCAGCTGTTGCTGTAAGTAGCCGCTTTGTTCTGTATACTTCATATGGCGTATCACTTACTGTAGATAAACATAAGCCACAGCAGCAAATATCTTGGATAAAAGTATATTTAGTATTAACAGTTCATTCGTCTTGGGAAGCATGAAAATTATACTGAATGAAAATACTCTATAATAAAATTATGGTGGACACAATCCAGTCAAAAAAGTTTTAAAAATTATTTAGTGGTACACAAATGTTTACAGGCTTTGCTTGGATCATGTTTGTTATGTGTGACATATATACATATATCTCTCTATACAGCAAAGATTATAAAGTCTATAGAATCCTTATGATTCAATAACCTACATGGATGTCACTTCAGTATTGGAAATTAACATACAAGCCGCAACTATTTTGTTGCATATACAGGTAGTAGAAAGCAGCAGCAGTTTGTAGCTTCCCTATGTTTGCAGACTCAGCAAGTAAGCATTTATACTCATCACATCTGAAAGAGTTCCTAGAGTCTGGACTCAGAAGTGAAGAAAGATATAGCATTCTTTCCATGAGAGACATCCAAGCACAAGACATGCTAAATGACAAGAAAGTTAACAATGGCACTCTCTTCAGTTCTTCCTTACATGAATGACTGGCCTATGAAAATAAGTTCTATCATCCATCTAATAGTCATAAGGGAAGGGGAGATGGGTGCATTAATGAGCAGAGCAGAAGTCTGGCAACCTGGGTGGGGATATTTCTGAGATGTCAACACCTTGCATAATCCTCATGGCTTTAATTCTGTGTAATGGAGTTGGGATAGATGTTTCACATGCTTCCTTAGAAGTTTAGTGTGAAGCTCAGAATCTGCTTTCAGTAAAGCTGTGGCTTAAGAATTGTAATGTTAATGTAAACTCTTTTGGAGCAGTTGTTAAGGAGCCAGTAGAAGTGCTGTTTAGGCTTTTCATGACTAATCTCCTAAATGCTGCTGAAGATTATGTATCCTCCTTAGTAAATAATATATATATATGACACAAAACTTTTAAGAAACAACTGTCAGATTAGTTGGCTTTAGTATGCTATCAAGCCCTTGAGGGAAAAAGGCTGCAAAGGCTCTACAAAGCTATAAACTACACAGTATACTGGGGGTTGCTTTTTCTGTCTCTTTAAAGAGCTTCAGATCCCTAACAGAGCCCCAGTGTGCAGGTATTTCCTCTCAATCAGTGCTTCTTACCACAGCAGGGGAGGAAGTTGTGAATACAAAACAGCTGCTTAGTTTTCAAATAAGAGTTCAATCTCTATATCTGTTAATTATGCACCTCTGTTTTATGTAGTGTGCCATCTGCTGACAGAAAAGATAATAGTTTAGTTTCCTACTGCCTCTACTACTGCTGTCATTAATTATGAGCATGTAAAGATATTCTGAGTACTGTTCACCTGCCAAACTGACCCACAAACTTACCTCGCTCTTTCTACTTTAAACTATGAATTATATTTATATAATTCAAACAAGGATTAACTACATCTTTTTATCTGCCTTTTTTTAAAAGCTGGTTTGGAATAAGCCAGTAATCAGCTTCAGCTTTGGGGCTTATACATAATGGCCACTGAATGTTAAAAATTCAGTTGAGATAGTCACATTCCCTGAAACAGGTTGAGTATTATGCATATTGACAAGAAAATGTAGTTGAGATATTTATTTTTCTTATTTGGAGAACATGCATAAGAAAAAATGTTACTTATTTCTCACTAATATATGTATTTGTATGCACACTTATCTATTTTGTATACTTTTTTGTTGAAATGCACTGGAAAATTTTTAGTGAAGGTTTTGAAGATAGTTCCATTTCAGTTCACACACTGTATTGTTATAGGAAGTGCTATTTAGGCATATGTTCACATTAAAATGTGAATTGAACCAATTTTCTCCCCCATTCCTACTGGAGTTAAGTCTCATTGACTTTAATTTCTTAGAATCATAGCATTGTAGAGTTGGAAGGGGTCCCAAGGGTCATCTAGTCCAACCCTTTGAAATGAAGAAATCTCAACTAAAGCATCCATAACAGATGGCCATCCAACCTCTGCTTAAGACCCTCCAAGGAAGAAGAGTCCACCACCTCCTGAGGGAGATCCACTGTCAAACAGCTCTTCCTGATGTTTAGCCGGAATCTCCTTTCTTGTAACTGCTTTGTCCTAGTCATGTAATGATTCCTCGCCCACACTGATGGACCTGTTCAAATAAAACATCCCTCCCCCAGATTCTATCCAAATTAAGGGAGGATTGAGAGTGGATCTTGCATTTGCAGGTTTTTCTTTCCTGCTCCTCCCTTTCCCACACTTCATCCACCCAAGAAGAAGTTGCCAGGGAAATGGGTGGATCTTGCATTTCTTTGAATGAAAGAGCTCCCTGATCCTGCAAGTGGGAGCTTTCATTCACAGCACACCCTGTCCAGTTAGTATTCCAACTCTATTCCAACTCATTAGAATTCTATGATTTTGTGACTGAAACTCTGGGGGACTCTGTGAGTCAGTGAAAACAATATTAAGTTATATGGACTAATAGTCTTACTCTGTATGAGGCAGTTTTTTATGTTCCAAAAACTATGGTGCCAGAGAAGGCTTTAAATAGAGAACAGAACCAACATGTGGACAGAATGTAGTTATTGAGCAAGGAAATGCAGAAGTGAGAGTTATTGTTCACCTCCAGGTGGTGCATTGTTTTGCACTTTTCCTGTCGTTGTTTAAACACACAAACACACACTGCTTGATTGTAATAAAACCTCTAAATGGTTTACTAAAAATATTAAAATTATCAGCAGTAAAAACAGTTAGTTGTGCTGTTTAGCTTACACAAATAAAGTAAGGTGATAAATAAACATAACAGATCAAGAAAGGACCCACAAACGTATGTATAGCCCCACAAACTCAGACATCAAATCATTGACTGGAAATAAAGGGACAGTTAAGTCCAGTCGCCAACGACTCTGGGGTTGCGGCGCTCATCTCGGTTTACAGGCCGAGGAAGCCGGCGTTTGTCCGCTCCGCAGACAGTTTTACCGGGTCATGTGGCCAGCATGACTAATCCGCTTCTGGTGCAATGGAACACCGACACCAGAGCAGCACACAGAAACGCTGTTTACCTGGAAATCCTGACCATCATTTCATTGTACCATATTTATTCTTATCAAGCTAAGGCAAACCTTAAAAATATTATAGTTCTTCTGAATAATTATTGCACAAATAAAGTAGTGGAATCTGAAATCCAGTTTTATTAATGAAAGGAAATAAGTTATTTCACGGGATTTTTTCCTAGTCTGTGTCTGCATTGGATTTAAAGTAGTTTTAATTGCTTTTATAAAAATGAAATCTATTTACATGCATTTTACTGTTGCTATTTTATTGTTAAGTTGCTTTAAGATTGTTCATAGGAAGTGATTCACAAAATAGAAATAAATAAAAATTATATCCCATTCAGTCATTCCTGCCAGTTCTAGAATATGAATTTTAACTTACTGGCTTTTGAACTTAAATATTACATTTGGAAAATACTCAGAACTGGTAAAAATTAATAGGATTTATAATCCTGTCTTTATATTAACATACTGTATTTACGGTAATAATACTTAGCCAGATATAAATTACAGTGGTACCTTGGTTTGCAACTGCTTTGGATTATAACCATTTCAAAACCAGAAGTGTGGGTTTCTTTTTTTTTATTACAACCCATTTTGGGGGGGAGCCCCCATTGGCAAAAGCGTGCCTTGGGTTACAACCTGTTTTGGCTTACAATCAGACCTCTGGAATGGATTATGGTTGTAAACCAAGTTACCACTGTATATGCTTCTTTATCTGGTTTTTAATGTCCTTGCAATTATGTTCCTGTAATAAAT
This sequence comes from Podarcis erhardii, assembly GCF_964252035.2. Taxonomy (NCBI): domain Eukaryota; kingdom Metazoa; phylum Chordata; class Lepidosauria; order Squamata; family Lacertidae; genus Podarcis; species Podarcis erhardii. Next base: position 25,032,106 of record NC_138508.1, read on the forward strand.
GTGTATTTTGGTTAAATTATTTAAGTTCTGTTCTGACTTGTTGTGTAGTCATCGTCATTGGGCTTAAAATATTAGAGCAGAACTTTCAGGGAGTAGGCTGGGAGAAGTTGGACATCACTATGTCAAAGGAGGAAGAGAGGTGTTTTGTTTCTTGCCCAATCTCAGAAGACTCCTGGTGATGTATTTAGTAGCTGCTATTTTATAGTAAGTAGGGGCTGGTGGCAGAATTTCCCTTTTAGATTTGAAGTACCAGTACAGTGGTACCTCTAGTTATGAACTTAATTCATTCCAGAGATCCGTTCTTAACCTGAAACTATTCTTAACTAGAGGCGTGCTTTTGCTAATTTGCCTCTTGTGCTTAACTAGAGGCGTGCTTTTGCTTTTGCCTCTTGTTGCTGCTGTGCCGCCGGCACGCAACTTCTGTTCTCATCCTGGGGCAAAGTTCTCAACTCGAGGTAACTCTTCCAGGTTAGCGGAGTTTGTAACCTGAGGCGTTTGTAACTCGAGGTACCACTGTATTAAAAAAGAAGTGTAGATTTGGTCCATAAGAAGTCATGACTCAGGGTTTTTTTAAAGCAGGAACTTGCCAGAACTCAGTTCCAGCACCTCTCATTGCCATTATAAGAGAACAAGGGAGGTGTTTATGGTAAGTTCTGGCACCTCTTTTTCTAGAAAAATAGCACTGGATAGGAGTTACTATAATAGCAAAATTTTGATTTTGTGTCATATATCCACTAAGACACACATAACTTGCTTGTCAGTTAAATGAAAGGTGTTGTTCAGTGAACAGAATTCTATTATTTGCTCTGGAAGCTGTAGATTGGCTGTAAAAGTTGAGAACATATGGGAGCTGGAATAGCTCAGTTGGTAAGAGCATGAGACTCTTAATCTCAGGGTTGTGGGTTTGAGCCCACATTGGGCAAAATATTTCTGCATTTGTAGGAATCTACAATTCTGTGATTCTGTTCTAAGAGACAGGAAGCACAAGTTTCATTCTCTTACTTTCTGATCCATGTTTTTCTTTTCCAATGTCTAAATCTGTAGTCAGATTATCAAGATCTCAAACTAGAGAGAGAGGGAGAGACAAATTATCCATCGCAGATGTTTTGATTTTCACATCAGGTGTTTCAAAGAATGAGGAATATGAAACATGAGTCACTTGTATTTCCTGTCACCACCTCTGCATGTCATGCATCTGAAGCTATTCAAGGTCACACAAAAAAACCTCTTCTTAGTTATGGACTCAGCAGTAAGTCTTGGATAAATTGTTATTTCTCAATTTCAGATCTGCATCTGTAAAATGGGAACAATAGTGGCCTCTTTCTCAGGAGTAATCAAGAGAAAGATAATAAAACTGTTTCCACACAGCAAAAGATCTCTGTTATTAATTAGAAATTTGTTATAATAAAGTCAGTGAGACATAACCATTTAAATCCATGTAGTTCACTTTAATTAGTTATTTGTGTTGGTACACCAGACCATAAAGACCAGGCGCAAGCCTTACCATGTTTACTCAGAAACAAGTCCTATTTAATTCAATGGGGCTTACTCCCAGGTTTAGGATTGTCAGCATAAACAATACTGTAACAAATAATAACTTGCCATTTCAAATCTGAAGCTTTCTGCTTTATAAACAGTATATAGCTCTACTTGTATTATCTAAGAAAAGAAATGATATTTTAAAATTGCTTGTTGCCTAAAACTGGTTATACTGGAAATCAGTGTTAGAAACTGAGATATAAAAGCCAGGAGCTAAATGGCACCTTAAACCTAGGTTATGGGTGCAATAACAGAGTGTCTAGGTGCGCTTTTTTATAAGAATAATACAACGCTGAAAATGAATGAACTGCAGCTAAAATATGTTCATTTTTCACATGGTCTAGTCCTTCCCCTGCCCACCCTCCTAATATTCTTAAGAGGGGTCTCTTCTCCAGTCTTCAGAGAGTAGTTGGAAGTGGGGAGGCAGAAAAAGGTCCCCCTTTCCTTCCACTCTGCAGTTTTAATCTGAAGTCTTAGGCGCAGTACTGCGCCCAGAGCTCAGAAAATTTTCGCACTAATGAAATTCCGCAGCAAATGCACCTATTTTGAAATTATTCAACCCACACATGTGGGCACCTGGAGGCATAAATTACAATTAATGTATCCTCTCCTACCCATTAAAACCCATCCCATAATTTGTGTGTCACTAATGCATGGATAACTGGTGAAATCCACTGTCTCAAGGTAGGGTTGCAAAGCTGGTGCATCAGCCTATGCTGACGCAAGGCAATCCTGGCCACAGCTGAGCCTCCCAGTTAGCAGTGTGTCCAGGAGCAGTCCCAAGCAGTTATTGTAGTGGAATCCATCCAAGACTAGCTGTAATACTTCGCACTTTAAATTGCCACAAGATCCTCATGATAGTTTTGTTGCAACAGACTAACACGGCTAATGGAATGTTTCCCATGTTACTATTCTGCTGTTTGTTTTCATTACTTTATTTTGTTACTTGATTTCCGATCAAGACTCTTGATCTATAGATGTTGTAAAATGCCAGTGCTGTATACTGTTTTCATGATGCCAAATACAGTGGTACCTCTGGTTACGAACTTAATTCGTTCCGGAGGTCCGTTCTTAACCTGAAACCGTTCTTAACCTGAGATGCCACTTTAGCTAATGGGGCCTCCCGCTGCCAGCACGCGATTTCTGTTCTCATCCTGAGGTAAAGTTCTTAACCCGAGGTACTACTTCTGGGTTAGCCGGAGTCTGTAACCCGAAGTGTTTGTAACCTGAGGTACCACTGTATATAGGACCCATGAGGAGAGTGTGGGGATATTATAGTTCTCTTTGAGATTTTCCTGACAATAATTACCATAATCCTAGCATAAAGATAAGGAGAGTTTGTTGAGCAAAGGTTAGGTGCATTATAGGGCTACCCTGTAAGGAGAGCAGAAGGCAAATAATGTGTGCACTGCTTCAAGAGGCAAGTGTAACAGTGAGTCAACTGTGGAATCCACACACATATGAAAAAACGCTATGAAAATGCTTTAAAAAAAAATCATTTTGAAAAATACATTGAACTTTGTATAGCTCTCCATCTAGTTTCACACTTGTATATTGCACTTTACAACATATTTAAAACGTTTTATTTGCAGCTGTATAGCTGAGTCCACTATCTGTTCTCCGAGTTTCATGTTGCTGGCTCAGCATACTGGGTGGCTGTCAATTGGAGGAATGTACAGTATATACCTCTCTCTGCCTATCTTCAAAAGAGGCAGCATTGCAACCCAAGTGTGCCCTCGTTCACCCCACTGAACTTCCTTAGAAACTAGTCTTGTAACTTGGTCCTTAGAAAGAGGGCATGCTGAGCAAGATTTGAGACACACAAAAAAGTCCCGGGTTGCAATCGTACACTGACACAGGAGTATGACCTACTGAACTCATTGGGACTTAACATCTGACTAGACAGGTAGAGGACTGAACTACTGGTTTTATTACCGCCTTTTCTACAGCTGCTGCTTCCAGATTATTATTCACCTTGCTTGACAACAAGCTAGTAGGAGAGTAGATAGCCCACCAACCTAAAAATTATACTCACCAGTAACTACAGTGAAATCAAAGAAACCAGCACAGGGACCAAACCCTGCAACATATCCAAATACCTACTCAAGCAATACTGTTACAGGACCTAATGATATTGTGACTGGCATCATGGGCTTATTCACCTGCTCATTCCAATATGATATGTGATATCATCTACTAGAGATGCCTCTCTACACAGAAGAACAAACGGCTACAAATCTTGACACCAGAAACAGCAGTAGCCGGAAATCATTATGAGAACATGTCAACATGCAGGGATATAACTGTCAAAGGAATTTCCAAGAGAGACTCCAATGTGCAACCACTGAATTACTACAGAGGAATCTTTGTTCAGGAGCAGGCTTCACTTCCTCTTCTGTCTTCCTGAGAGACCAGAGAAGCCCTGTTTATCATGGGGTGGGGAGGGATTACAGATTTCTAATCCCATGTACCAATACCAGGATATTTGTGCTACTATGAGGCATGGCTGGCCTAGTGGAGTGGGTGTCTCTGGGCTGCCATTCTGACAATGGCATTGCTGCTGCTTACCTGGGTGATGCGGAAATGGGGCTGGGTGTTGGCAAGGGCAGGGCTCTGTGGGTGCAAAAGTTGAGCCAACTGCTGCTACCCTACCTAATCTCTGCACCATCCAGGTGAGTAAAAAGGTAGAAGGTAAAGGACCTCTGGACGGTTAAGTCCAGTCAAAGGTGACTATGGGGTTGTGGCACTCATCTCGCTTTCAGGCCAAGGGAGCCAGCGTTTGTTCACAGACAGCTTTCCGGGTCATGTAGCCAGCATGACTAAACCGCTTCTGGCGCAACGGAATACTGTGACGGAAACCAGAGTGCACCGAAACGCCGTGTACCTTACTGCCACAGCAGTACCTATTTATCCACTTTTGTAGATGGCATGCTTTTGAAACTGCTAGGTTGGCAGCAGCTAGGACAGAGCAACAGGAGCTCACACCGTTGTGGGGATTCGAACCGCCAACCTTCCGATCAGCAAGCCCAAGAGGCTCAGTGGTTTAGACCACAGCGCCACCTGCGCCCCTTTCATATCCAGGTGAGTGGCAGTGACAGCACTGTCAGAAGTGCAGCTCCACAGCAGCACCGATCTCAACAGCCACTCCTGGTTATCACCAACACTGCCTTAGGAAGTCTAGACATTTTGCTGCTATGTAATTATGTACCGTAATTATCACTGCCTGTTCTTTTTGCCTTTCTCTACTCTTTGACCTCTCCGTTCCACTATTATAGACTTCATGCATTTGATTAAGCAGACTCTATTATTAAAACCATTGTTAGCCTTTAAGGTGCTTCATTGTTTTTCTTGCATTTAGGCTGATTGATATTTTGGGATTTCTTTGATGGACATATTATTTTAAATTTTGTATTAGGGATAAGTGGAAAAGCTAGGCATATCCATTATCGTTTTAAAAGGAAAAAATCCAAAGGAAAAAGACTGTGGTGGTAGTTTAACTAATTATACAATTGTGTTGACACAGTCCCATGAACTGCATTCCAAGCATTATACCTGAATCTTTTCCAGAGTGTATAGTTGCATAATGGTACTTTTCCACAGTTCCATATGTTTGAAAATCCATACATGGGAATTGTAAAGGGGGGAAAAAACACTAGCTGGTGTAATATGTGCAAAGGTGCATCGTTTTGTAGAATATCAGCCTCTCTGAACAATAGGCCTATTTATTTAGAAGCAGAAGTCAGGCCTCTAAAATCTGTACATCATTAACTGGTGAGGGTATGATAAGGTAGAACCACTGGGTTAGATCCATACCATGTTATTTGAACTTGGGTTTCACTGAAATCCATGTGAAACATTTGCATTTACATGGGAAAATGCTGAGTAGACATGATTAGGATTGCACTGTTGGCCACAGTCCTACTGATTTCAATGGGAAAGTTTGAAAACAAATGACTTTCCCTGGTGAAAGTCATTTATTTAGATAATTTATATGCAGTACCACCTTTTGCACAAGTCATACAGGTAAATAGATAATATGCATAAAATAATAGTATCCTTTAAAAATACTTAACAAATTATTAAAGAACCAAGGATTAAAAACCTAGCTATAAAAACACCTAGCACCTTTAGCTATGAAAACACCTAGCTAGGTGCTATAAAAACACCTAGCACCTTTAGAGAAGACAGACAACTAACCTACATGCAGGTTGCACATCCCTGCATTGTCAAATTGTCAAAGCAGTCCACTTAACCATTGTTGGCAATATTCATAAGACAAGATGCTATATCCAAAGGGCATCAGGGAGCAAATAGTTTGTCTATTTGCCCAAACTCAAACCATCTATGGTTTACTGAAACAAGGTAACTTTGAACCTTGGTTTATAAAGCTGCTTGTTTCAATTAACCATAGTTAGGATTAAACAGTTCAGCATTCATATGTAGCCCTAAACTGTGGTTAATCAAAATGGAAAGAAAAACTTCCAATTTCTGCACAGCTACACTAGAGGAGCAGAAGGGAGTGAAATCACATGAGCCCAAGGCTCATCTAGCCTCATTCCTGGAACAATAAAGTTTATCACCACACTCAATAGCAGCCAGTAAGCCAGCTTTGGAGATACTGACCAGGTTCCGGCACTCCCCACTCCTGCTCCCATCTAGGCTGAATCAAGTTATTTTACATCCAAATATTCGCACTTGCCATTGTGGCATTCCGTGAGCAGACCAGGACTATTTTGTTACATTGGGCCTTCTGTTGTTAATTATGTTGTGTTTGTGCTAGTTTGCCATTTTCTTGCAATCAGTTCTCATAATTTAAAATTATTGTTGCTGTGTTCGAGTTGTGTGGTTGTAAACCACTTTGAAATCAGTCAGCGACAGGTGATGTAGAAACTTTGAAAATGAAATAAATTGGCAACGTATTATGAAATTGGTAAAGTAATATATAAAGCAGTTTATATACAAAAGCATTATTAAATAGTTATTGATAAAGTTTCAAGAACGGCTTTTTAAACAATTACTAAAGTCACTTGAAAAATATATTCTTTCAGGAAAATCTCTTTGCAAACTTGTCTTTAAGCTGTCCCAAAGCTGTGGTGGTGGTGGTGGTTTTCTTATGCAAGGATATTAACATAGCTATCCCTCTGGAACGTGTTGCAAATTTGTGATGCAAAAAACCCTAATTATCAAAGGAGATTATAATTATATACCCTTTCATTTCAGATACATAGAAAATAATGAATTATGACAACCAGGATAGTATGTGTTGCTGTAGTCTTAGATGACTGCTTATATAAACCTCATTCATTTACAATTATATTGTAAATACAAATCCCTGATGAAAGTCAACGTGTGCCTGCAAGCTACTTGGACTAGTAGAACTGGTGTGGTCAAAACACATCACCAGTGATGGTTCCATAGCAGATTTTCCCAACCCCAGTGCCTCAACAGATGTACCGCCAAGTACTTCAGCTGGAAATATTGTGAGGTTCAAACCAAAATCCTGTAGGACTAAATATGTAAATTCTTCACATACATAGAAATCCATACGGATACTGCTAGGTTTCAAAAGTGAAACATTTGTTGTGGCTTCCTTATACCATGCATCACATTCCACATTATGACTTTAAAAATTGGCTCTCTTGCATGAAGCACATCAGCCCAGTTCGACTCAGCAATTTAAGACCCTTGTGGTTCCTTCCAACGCTACAAATCTAAGTCAATAGTATAAAGGTTTAGAAGTCTCCCTTGAAGAAAAGCTATATACTGTATACCGATTCATCTTCAGAGCAGTCCTACCTCATAGATGATATTTTCTCATGCACCTCAGCCCCAGCGAGGAGGTCTCAAGGCACAACTTCACGGTCTTCTCAAAGAGATGGTGCAGCGCTAAACCAGGCTTCTCCTCCCAGGGCTCTGCTCAATGAGGGGAGGATGAAGCAGTTATGGAAATCACCTATGAATGCAGCACTTATCACCCACTATCAGATGCTGCACCCACAAGGGATTACATGAAAGCCCACCAGAAGCCAGGCTCCTCTGTTGGATGTCATATAACAGGTTTTCAGCTAATCTGCCTAGCTCCAATACAAAGCACTAACCTTCATCTACTTATAGGGATGCTTCACGTAATTAATGTCCAAATAATAATTGAATTGCTCTTCAACTGCTTTACTCCTCCTCTGATATGATTTACTTCCACTCATGGTAATTTGCAACATGATTTAGCAGAACACTTTAAGTGGGTCTGCCACATTAGCAGAAGACTACGGCTACATTCTCAGCAGTCTCAATGAATATACATTTACTCCTGAGAACAGCAATTTTTAGCAGCATAAATCAAAGCCACTACAGCTAAAATTAAAATATTCCTCAGAAGTCCAGGACAGCCATGAACTTACTTTTAATGGCCCTGGCAACCACATTTAACTTCTATGATTTATAAATAATTATGGCAACTTCTTAACATAGGGGTTCTACCACTGAGTTAAAGAGAATCTTGTCCAAGCTTAATCTTAGGGACAGGTAGAATATAAATTTAAATATGTAAATAATAATTCATGTACTAGTTAAAACAAATTGTCCATTCTTGCATACCACTTTTTCTCAAGCGCTCTACGTGAGGCTACCTTTGAAAGTGACCTGGAAACTACAACTAATCCAGAATGCGGCCGCCGAGACCACATAACACCAGTTCTGAAAGACCTACATTGTCAAAGTGCTGGTGCTGACCTTTAAAGTTCTAAATGGCCGGCCTCGGCCCGGTATACCTGAAGAAGTGTCTCCACCCCCATCGTTCAACCCGGACACTGAGGTCCAGCTCCAAGGTCCTTCTGGCGGTTCCCTTACTGCAAAAAGTGAGGTTACAGGTGAATCAGGCAGAACGCCCTATCATCAGAGGTCAAGGAGATGAGTAATTATATAACACTGAGGAAGCACCTGAAGGCAGCCCTGTTTAGGGAAGTTTTTAATGTTTGATGCTTTATTGTATTTTTAATAATTTGTTGGAAGCCGCCCAGAGCAGCTGGGGAAACCCAGCGATATGGGCGGGGTGTAAATAAATTATTATTATTATTATTATTATTATTATTATTAATAATAATAATAATAATAATGGCATAATTTCAAATTTATTTACACAAAATTAAAATTAACATTAACAGCAAGATTCTCAAACTGCATTAAAACCATAGTGTGATGTTGTGGTGTTGGAATTAGACAGTCACTTTTGCCTTTTTATGATAAGCACAAGATGAAGTACATAAACAATTGAATTCTCTGTAAGGTTCCACAGTGTTATAGACTGAAATACATTTACCACTAGCTGCAAAAACTTTCCCGTCCAAGCTAGCTACACTGGCGTCAGTAACTATCATTCAATGAATCCCTGTTCAGACCTGTACAGATAACAGCATGTGGTAACTTCAAAAGTAAACTTCACAGTGGGATGATGCATTATCCGAATCTACCCTAGCTTATCTCAAGCTCAAATTTAATACTGTACTGGCATAAAAATATCCCACAAACATAACAGAGATTTCATTACATATGTTTATTGACAAGCAAAGTGAAGATATTTACCAGTGTTAAGAGAGCTTCAATATTTCAGAACAGAAGCAAGTTAGAACAAAATGACTTTTAAAAAGCCACACTCATATTTAATAAAATGAAATTAATGTTATGGCAATTATTTAGAAGTTGTATTATAATTCCACCATGATGTGGTTTAAATAAAGAAAAGAAGTTCTCTTTCTGTTAAATTTGCTAATGAGGTTTTGAACATCATGTAGCTATTAGCATAATGGAAACAATCAGTCAGTATAGCTCATCCCCGTCAACAAAATAGCCCTAAACACCATGCAATCATTAACAGACAATTGAAAAGTCATCATCATAAAATGGCAGCACAAAAACAACATCACCAGTAACCAAAAATAAAACGATTATACAGGGCTGTGATAATTAATCCAAGCTGAAACTCAACTAAACAAGATGGTCTTTACAGGTCTACAGTCTAGAAGCAGCTAGGATAGTCTCCCAAAGGCGGGAAATCCAGCTGAGAAAACCCTCTGCCCAGCACCTGCCATCCAAACGGAGGACAAGGAACTCCTCTGAGCAGAGTCTCCCCTGCTGAAGTTTCTTCTGTATCTATAATCCTCTTAAAACTTCACATTAAGACTAGCGATATCTGATTTTCAACACTAATATATCACAAGCTAAACATTATCATATATTGATATATCACAATGTCTGAAATAAGGATGGAGCTATGCAGAGGTATTGCTGGCTTCACTGTTTTTCCTGCACCATGATTTTTTCACAGTATGTGTGTGCATTCACACACATATCATGATTCACTATATATTGCCCGGTCAAAAATTATAAAGCCAGTATCACAATACAGTGGTACCTCAGGTTACATATGCTTCAGGTTACATATGCTTCAGGTTACAGACTCCGCTAACCCAGAAATAGTACCTTGGGTTAAGAACTTTGCTTCAGGATGAGAACAGAAATTGTGCTCCGGCGGCGCAGCGGCAGCAGGAGGCCCCATTAGCTAAAGTGTTGCTTCAGGTTAAGAACAGTTTCAGGTTAAGTACGGACCTCCGGAACGAATTAAGTACTTAACCCGAGGTACCACTGTATGGACTTCAAACTGGCTTTGGATGATATACTGATATATCACCCAGCCCTAGTTAAGACATGGAGGAAAACTGAGCAGCTTGCCCCATGTTGTCTATAAGTTATGCTACAGGAGGACCATATGAGGTATCAACTACACTCCCCACCTGTGAAGGCATCTGCCAAGGTTACTGGTTCATTCCGTGTGGTATATAAAATATTGATATTTGTCCCATGGTCTAAGGCTTTCAATCTCACAAAAAGGCAGTTAGTTGGTTAGCAATGATGAAAACAAGGTCATCAGTTTATCTACAAAAATATTTTAAATCTGATATAAATTGTTGCCAATAAGAATTCTTCTACTTCATAAGACTAAAAAAAGGGAAAAACTGATTTTAAAAATGCTTTTCTCATATATATTTTTGTATATTGAATATGGTACAGTAATCTGTGGCTGAGGCATTGGTTGGTTCCACCTTCATAGTGGAGAGACATGCTTTGCAACAAAATGACACCAGATACAACCCTTGGTATCTCCAGGTAGATACGACTCTTGTTTGAATTCCTAGAAAGCCAGTGCCACTCAGTGTGGACAATACTAGATGGATCAATGATCTGATTTGATATGACGAAGCTTTCTTGATTAGTTCAACAACCAACACATAGTTGCATAGCTTCTACACAGACTAGTACAAGAAATGTGTCTGCAATGGTATTTGAAACTTGGAATCACTGTAGAGAACTGAACTAAACAGAAGGAACTGATTCAGGTAAGATAGTCAACACAGTAGCCCAAAGGGTTATTTTTGAATGAGCTTCTCTTATCAATGAGCTGTATAGAACCCTGTTGAGAAAACTGTTTAGCTACCAAGCTGTCAACATCATATGGGTCCTGAATTTAGTACTCAAGGCTTCAGACAACACATCTGGAACAAGTAATATAACCTATGACATTGTAAACTGCATTTGTTTACTTGATTTTAGGGAAAGCTTTTTTAATCCCTAAAGTCACGTTGCAATTGGAAGAACAGTCAACAGAACCAGGTTAAAAACAACATCATCTTCCAGTCAATATTATATGTTCCTGTGTAGATTTATTGCCATCACAGACACCATACCAAAGTCTATGATGCAAAGTTCATAATGTTAAAGGCCCTTTAACATTAATGAAACAGACTTGTCTCCAAATTAATTTGCTTATAATCTCAACTGATCATAAATCAGGGTGTGATGGCTAGTACTCAACAGAGCAGAATGCAGCCCAAAGGAACAACCAGTCATTATTTTTGTCCCAGCTTAATCTTATATTCCCCAAAATGCAAGCTCAAACACATCTTGGGCTAAATTAACCACAAAGTATGATTATAACAAGCATCATTTTAAATGAATAACATCAGTGTTCTGTACTATTAATATTTAAGGGTGTGCTGATAAGAAGCCATCCCAGAGTAAAACTACTAAAATTACATAATAATTAGTAATTTCTGTAATACAGGATGTTACTTTAAATGAAGGAAGTCTTGCATTGAAGGTGCAATTTACAATCAAATATGCAGTCCCACTGAAATCCATGCATCTGCCCCAAGGGTTTAGGATTGTAGCTTTAGATAAAAAAAAATCCAGCCTTAATTAACTTGACTACAGTTATGTGGATTGACCAACTCTGGCATTTGCAGCTGAGTCTTCCATGCTTTTAACATCTGCTTGTGGAAGAGATGCATGTGCCCATTCAAATACCAATCCAATGATGACTGCCCCTTTGGTTTAAAGATTATGCGTATCGTCAGATTTAATTTCCTTTTTCAGTTTAGCCAGGCGTGCAAGACATTCATCTCGCCAGTGTCTTCTGGCATTTAGGTGTTCAGGGTCAGCTGGGGTCTTTTCACACATTGCCTGGTAAGAAAAGGTTAAAAAAAAATACAAGTCACAAATAGGAGAACTACAGTCATACCTTGGTTTACAGACGCTTCAGGTTGTGCGTTTTCGGGTTGCGCACTGCGCCAAACCCAGAAGTATAGAATCATAGAATCATAGAATCATAGAGTTGGAAGAGACCACAAGGGCCATCGAGTCCAACCCCCTGCCAAGCAGGAAACACCATCAGAGCACTCCTGACATATGGTTGTCAAGCCTCTGCTTAAAGACCTCCAAAGAAGGAGACTCCACCACACTCCTTGGCAGCAAATTCCACTGTCAAACAGCTCTTACTGTCAGGAAGTTCTTCCTAATGTTTAGGCGGAATCTTTTTTCTTGTAGTTTGGAACCATTGCTCCGTGTCCGCTTCTCTGGAGCAGCAGAAAACAACCTTTCTCCCTCCTCTATGTGACATCCTTTTATATATTTGAACATGGCTATCATATCACCCCTTAACCTCCTCTTCTCCAGGCTAAACATGCCCAGCTCCCTTAGCCGTTCCTCATAAGGCATCGTTTCCAGGCCTTTGACCATTTTGGTTGCCCTCCTCTGGACACGTTCCAGTTTGTCAGTGTCCTTCTTGAACTGTGGTGCCCAGAACTGGACACAGTACTCCAGGTGAGGTCTGACCAGAGCAGAATACAGTGGCACTATTACTTCCCTTGATCTAGATGCTATACTCCTATTGATGCAGCCCAGAATTGCATTGGCTTTTTTAGCTACCGCGTCACACTGTTGGCTCATGTCAAGTTTGTGGTCAACCAAGACTCCTAGATCCTTTTCACATGTACTGCTCTCAAGCCAGGTGTCCCCCATCTTGTATTTGTGCCTCTCATTTTTTTTGCCCAAGTGCAATACTTTACATTTCTCCCTGTTAAAATTCATCTTGTTTGTTTTGGCCCAGTTCTCTAATCTGTCAAGGTTAATCTGTCAAGTACCGGAGCGGGTTACTTCCGGGTTTCGGCGCATGCGCAGAATCACTAAATCATGCATGCGCAGAAACGCTGAATCGTGACCCGCACATGTGCAGACGCAGCACTGCAGGTTGTGAACGCTGCGGGTTGCAGACATGCCTCCTGCACGGATCACGTTCGCAACCCGAGCGTCCACTGTACAAGTAGGACCTGTAACAAAATGTTGCATTGTATCCTTCTACCTAAAAGAAGTGCAATTCCAATTTGTTGTGGAAGCAAAGGTCCTTTCCATTCAACCAGTATATAGCACAACAAATGGTGAATCCAGGTATCTCCCATCCATCTAGTTAAGGCTACAGTTTTGGAGATATCACGTTAACGTTAGTCCTAGAGAAAGAAGTTTGTACAGGAATCATAATGTGTAGACTAATTTTAAAGTGTTTTTTAAAATAAACATCAGACAGTGTAATCAAAGTAGGATGCAACCATGGTTTATCCTGTTTATTCTCATCTGGTCCTGAACAATGCCATTGCATTTTTTTATTTTAATTTTTTATTTATGGTTTTCAGTTATATACATTTCAATAGTTTTGCAATCATTTAAACATTTCAAAACTTGACTTCCTTCCTCCTCTTTCTGCAGTTCCTTAAATTTATTTTTATCATTTCCTGCATATTTTAACTTAACTTATTCTTTTATTAATCTGCTTTAATTGTATACTCTTATGAAACTGCAGGTTATTACAATAATCCTGCCAATTTGTCATGCCACTGTTTTTTAAGCAACATAGAAGATTCCTGGTCCTTGGCCCTTTAGGCGTCAGTACATGCTGGGCATTTGACCTCCTTTTTGTCTCCTCATAGACATTGTAAAGCAATTTGTCTGTTTAGATGTCATTTTGAGTGTATCCTTAGAGAGGTAACTTACGTAAGGTGAAATACTTAAGCCTCTGCTTTTGTCAGGCATAAAGACAAGAATGGGCCTTGAAAGTCAAGAGAGACACTGGTGCCAGTAAGATAAGAATGAGACAGGCTGTTCTGGGAAGATTATACATTAAAGGAACTGAGTGGAAAGAATGAAATGACTAGCAAGAAGAGGTTCAGCTTTGTATCATGGAAGCATTTTTGCCCAATGTGTAAGAGTGCTCCAGATAATGACAACCAGTTTGTTGAATTAATGAGGTGACCCAAATATTCCAAAGTCGAGCATTTCAACTTACCTCTGATGAAAATACAGTGTTAGGTCCTTTGGGCATGTATAGTGGTTCCTCCACCCTCCTTAGATCAAACTGTCATTGCCTTTGGTGACAACCATACAGCCTTATTTTGCATGTGGTTAATGTACTGATGTAGGGCGTACAACAGGTAAAGCTGGCGTATAACAGGTAAAGGTGGTGCGTATGCGCAATTCATTCTGTATGCTACACTGCAGAAGTGCCACCCAAAGTGGTAGCAGGCCATGAGCAATTGCTCACTGAGTCATATGCCTGCAGTTCATGCAAACTAGGCCCAGGTTGACTCTGCTGATCTCAACATCTATTAATTTATACAGTGTCGGAATTCATTGTTCATTAAACTTCTAAACAAAAGCCAACTGATGTGTAAACTGTACCAAAAATGGGTAAGAGCTGTTTCCTAAAAACAAGATATTAAATGCAGGCTGTAAGTTTGATGGATGTCATGTTACTCCAATTTGCACATGTACCTGATTGATTTTCTGTTCCGTTTTCCCTGCAAAATCCGGTATTGGCCCAAAGGTTTTCAAGACACGTATCATACCTTCACGGTATCTGTCACAATAGTTCAGCATTCCTGAAATACAATTGGAGATCTCTTGTTGGTCTTTCCTAAACAGAGAATTCTACATATACAAAGAACCATAAAACCAACAGAATTTCAGATCTGAGAAGAATTTCAAACTTGAGAAATACAAATCATGTAGACAAAAAGAAAATATTTAAAAAGATGTCTGAAGTAGCTGGTGGTTGTTACTTCACATAGATCCATTGAAACCAATTGATCTGCTCTGATTATATTAATGGATATCACCCATTGATATTTACTCCATCTCTTGAGTAATTCAAACTTGGAAGCGTTAGCTATGAAATAATCCTGCTGTCATGAATACAGCACTACAGAAATATACAGAGATTATGATGGGGGAGCTGCCTGAAGCATTGTATCCAATACAGTTTCCCCTGCTTGTTTTGCTGGTGATTTTTTTTTATAAGCTTAAAGTAATTCAGAAAGCTTGAAAACAAGCGTATAATGTTACCACATAATGTGGAACCTCAAAAGATTAGGCACCCACACAGGAGGTACTTTGTGTTAAGATAATACTGTGATAGGTAAATGAGAAAATGTCTCTAGAAGCACTGTATTGCTGGCAGGTTTTTTTCACTAAAAGGATCTGATAGCGTTTCTTTCTCTTTTTAAGTGCTGCTTTGCCAAAATTTTAAAATGCCCAGCTCTGGTATAAGAACTCACTGGACCCAAAATCAGCATTCACCATTATCATATTAAGTCAATTAGATATCCTTATAGTACTTCTCTTGTTAAAAAATGTTAAGGGCTTCCTTTCTGTCTGTCAGCATTCAGTTCTCATGTTTCTCCCTCTCTCTGTGTTCTCACTGACTTGCTGTTGGCACTTGTTCTCTAATCACAAGGCTACTGGCACAGTGCCCTACAGTCAGTTCCCTTCCCATCTATGAAGGATTGTCATTGCAGAGCAAAGACTCCTACGACCCTACTCAGAAGCAAGCCCCAGTAGTACATATTCACAACAACATCCTTGGGAGGAGCAGCTAAAGGCATTCATTTCCCAAATAGTGAAGTCCATTGGATAGCCTATAGGTTTATGGGTTGTTGTTTTTTTAATTTCGGACCCTTCAAAAATGAATCAGGTTCTCCCTTCCAGAACAAATGGAACAACCCAAGAAGTTCCATTTGTGTTGTATCCCCAAAGGTTGAGAATAAGTTGGACCCAGCAAGCTTTCACAGGTCTAAGGGATTGGTATTATTTTATTTTCTCAGTCAAGCCAGTGAAGTAACTCTTGTCTTTTTGTTCCTGGATCTGCAGCTGGAGATGTTTAGCACATGAAATGTACCAAATGGACTAGAACAGTCGGCCACAATTTTTGATAGATCAGACACAGCTCAACACAGGCTGAATTAACTTTGTTTTTGTTTTCTACCTAGAAATGCAAAAAAGCGTGTGTGTGTTTGTGTGTGTGTATGAGACAGCATGCGAGTAAAGCTCCTTGCATGTCACAATACAGAACTGGAAGTTTATTATTGTTTTGGTGGATCATATATTGTGCAGACCTAGTCTTGGGGTGCTTCTATGTGATGACACTCTGAATTGGAACACTAGTCACCCACAAACTGCATGTAAAAAAACATTTTTACCAGGCCTGAATTGGGGATAAAGCTACATGCCAAAGCAGTAATCCTTTATCTAAACCCAATGCTCCTCTTTAATGAAGTACCTCATGTTGCCAATTCTTATCATTCATCATGGTGATGTTTGGAACAGCTTTTACAAATGGCCTGGAACATCCTGATACTGAAGATTATGGTGTAAAGAAGAACAGGATTTAGGTCTTAGATCTGACCTGTTAAACCGAAATTCACAACAACTCCATATCATGAAACATTTGCGTTGGAAACTCCCATGTTTAATCTTAGTGGAACAAATGGCATACCTTCTGCATTCAGATGCATGGTTTCCAGGGGTCCAATAAAAGCGTACCGCATTCCCAAACCATCAGACATTACAAGGTCCAGATCATCAGAAGATATTACTCCATCCTGCATGGCAAGAACATTATGAATGTTGAAGAACTTCACAAATTCTACTTCTTTGCTTAATCTCTAATCCCAGGGATGGAGAATATATTGAAAACAGGTGTTTTTTTTTAAGTAAACAAATCTGTTACTACTCTTAAATGAACCATATATATTATATACATGTATTACATCACGTACTATATTCTCTAGTTAGCTACAGAGTTTCCTTCCTATAATATATTACTGTATCATTATTTATAATATAGTATCAGTGTGCTTTGTCTCTTTTATGGCAGTGGTGTGGAAGCATTGTCCCTCCAGTACAACTTTATCAGCCCTAGCCAACAATTAAAACATCTAAAAACTAAAAACGGAAGCATCACACAGGTTTTCTGAGAGGTAAATCCAAGTATATTTGGTAGAGAGCAAAGAGTCTTTGGAAGAAGCAAGAGAATCTTGGATAGTGGTGGGCTGAGCTGGAGAAGTAAAGGTCATGTATTGGGATAGAAGAACAAGATCATGGAAGGCTTTGAAAGTAAGGACAAGGAATGGCAAGGAAGTCAGTGTTTGGATTTAAGGGTAGGCAACTCACGATCGGGACGTGGGTGGCGCTGTGGTCTAAACCACTGAGCTTAGTGCTTGCCGATCAGAAGGTCGGCGGTTCGAATCCCTGCGATGGGGTGAGCTCCCGTTGCTCGGTCCCTGCTCCTGCCAACCTAGCAGTTCAAAAGCATGTCAAAGTGCAAGTAGGTAAATAGGTACTGGTCCGGCGGGAAGGTAAACGGCATTTCTGTGCGCTGCTCCGGTTTCGCCACATGACCCAGAAAAACTGTCTGCGGACAAACGTTGGCTCCCTTGGCCAGTAAAGCGAGATGAGCGCCCCAACCCCAGAGTCGTTCACGACTGGACTTAACTGTCAGGGGTCCTTTACCTTTACCTTGACTCATGATCAGTCTAATGAGAAAGTTTGATGATTTGGGCGGAAGAGTACCAGAGACCAAGGTGAGACAATGGAAAACCACAGGACAAAACTCCTGTAGTTTAGGTGAGAGATAACCAGGACTTGGAGCAGTTTTTTGCTAAGGGGATGAAAAAGAAGAGCCATATTTTTACAATGTTGTGAAGCAACATGACTTGGGCATGGGCTGAACATGGGGAACAAAGGAAATGAGTAAAAAATGAAATCAAGGCTATATTCCTGTTCAACAGGCTTAATGTTAACACTATAAAAGTATAAGCAAAGTGTACACAGAGAGAGGAAGGGTTGGGATGGAAGAGGTTCAGGCTTAGATACAGTAAACAGTTTAATTTAAACTTGACACAGTAACAAGGCATCTGCACAGAAATATATGAGAAAAGCAGCAGGAGATGTGGGATTAGAGTGAGAGTGAGAGATAGAGCTGGCTATCATCTGTGCGTAAAGGTAAAGGGACCCCTGACCATTAGGTCCAGTTGTGACCGACTCTGGGGTTGCGGCGCTCATCTCGCTTTATTGGCCGAGGGAGCCGGCGTACAGCTTCCGGGTCATGTGGCCAGCATGACTAAGCCGCTTCTGGCAAACCAGAACAGCGCACGGAAACATAGTTTACCTTCCCGCCGGAGTGGTACCTATTTATCTACTTGCACTTTGACGTGCTTTCGAACTGCTAGGTTGGCAGGAGCAGGGACCGAGCAACGGGAGCTCACCCCGTCGCGGGGATTCGAACCGCTGACCTTCTGATCGGCAAGTCCTAGGCTCTGTGGTTTAACCCACAGCACCACCAGCGTCCCTATCTGCGCATAGGTGGTACCAAAAGCCATGGGATTTAATGAAGAAACATGGGGTTAGCATGTACCAACATAGAGAGGGAAAATGAGGAAAAATACATTCACTTATCTCCTATTTATTTGTTTATTTTTAGAACAGTGGGGCATTGGCATGTTCGAAGAAGTTGGAGAGAGGGGTTGATTATGTGGAAGAGAGGAAGGATAACAACAGGAGAGATTCCACAAGGAAGCAAGTGAGGATGGGATTGCAGGGGACATATGGAGGGGCAAGAAGAAACTAGGGTAGTTAACTTATCAACTGAGATATGGGGGGGAAAGAGGAAAGGCAGGTTTTTAAATGTTTATTATGTTTTTATATATGTTGGAAGTTACCCAGATGGCTGAGGCAACCCAGTCAGTTGGGCAGGGTACAAATATTTTATGATGATGATGATGATGACATAGACAGCAGAGAGGGGGGAAGAGACCAGAGTGAACAGCTTTGGATATCAAACTGTATACTTTTGATTATTAGAATATTTGACTTTTTAGAATAAATGAGCATTTAAATTTGATGCTGGCAGCTACAACCAAAAAGAACAATTCTTTTCAAAAGACTTGGCTGCATAAATTATTATGAAGCTGCTCTGTACATTGTATGTAAGTAATGACTTTCCAGTTTATGCAAGGCACATTAGTGCAATCCTACAGGGTGGGGCAGGGCACAGATTATGAGTAGAGGAGAGCAGAATTTAAGAAGAAATGTTAAGCGTTCTTGTCTCACTTTCACTTCTTTTAAACAATTATGGTTTCCACCTACAGTACAACTTTTGCTTTTGCTTTAAAAGTGCCTTTTAAAATGGAATTCTCCCAGGTGTGCGTCTTCATGGTTGGAACAAGATGACTGAATACAGACAATGCAGGTGCCACACAACTGCTATGAGAAGCTGCTTGCATCATGTAGGCAATTTGCATGGCTTCAACATGCCAACGCTTTCAGGAAACTCCCAAATCTCTTATGTGGCATCCGTCACAAAGTGCTGTTCAAAGCTCAGTTAAATCTACAGGGTACATTTCCAAGAAATAGCAGCACACCCTAAAAACAGGTTAGGACAAGTGCATCCTCTTGGCTGCTCCACAGGTTGCTGAAAACTTCTATAAGGCTATCCCTAACATATTTACAAAGCTGGTGTTTCCCCCATTTTTTAAATAAAGCTTAGATTAGAATACAAATTCTTAGCTAAGAAAGTCACATTCCATCATGGCATACTGAACAGTTTCTGTAGCATAACTAAGAAAATTACGGAAAGGCAGACCTCATTTCCAGAGGGCTACAGATACACAGCTCTGTCCCTGTTTAGTTGGTAATGCAGATCTGTAACACTCATAGCAGAAACCACAATCCTGCATCACCAGTTGAACTGGCACGTAACTGCACGTTCAGTGAATTGTGCTGTTTGGGGTCATTTTGTGATTTTGAAGAAACAGAGCTATGGTAGACATTTTTCTAGAAGTTATATAAAAAAGATACACAGCAATATAGGTCCCTGCAGAAATACCATCCAGAAAAAATGATGCCAATGGCCAATCTTACATACTGCCATACATATATACTCTCCAGATCATTCCATTAAAATGCATCTTAAAAACCAAAAGCAGTGTTGAAAGAAGTCCTTAACAGGAGTTTGGTTAATTCCATTCATTGGCAATTTTCTCAGTTTCTTTGTAGCTTGCAGATATCAGGAACTCTACAGCACAAAATCTATTTTCCCTTCGCCAGGATACTTACTATATAAGTTGTCAGGGACTTGAGCAGGCTAGTTTAATTTCTTTCTCTGTCCTCCATTTCCTTTTATTTTCTCCTTTGACTGACACACAAAAACACTGGATGTCTCAACTATAGATTCAACTAATAGACCCACACTTGACTTAATGTTTCTTTAGACTCTACTCCTAACACCCACCCACACCCACGGTTCAGATGCCATAATATTTTTGTAAGCTCTGAGGCTCTTGTCTGGATGTTGTTTTCCAAATTAGCATACTTGTGTACTTCTGTGTACCTAGGGAATCCACAAAGTATGTACAAGTCACTCCTTTATTTCTGGGTAAAATAAAATAAATAATGACAAAACATGATGTCAAGATATTAAATTTTGCTGTACAGTATTACTATCCTTCAAAATGTCTCCCCCCGCAACAGAATAAGGCCTTTATTTAAAAAGTGCTTAGAAATCTGTAAATAGCTGGCATGTCTATAGCTAGAAGGCCATCGGCAAGTTCAAATTTCACATTCCCTTAGTAAGTCAGATCAGATGTTCAATTGACACACAAATAATTTTGTCTCTGCTGCCAAAAGACTGTCTTTTAAAGACTACCCGTTGTTCTTTGTGCTTTTAGGAGTTCTTTACAGTCTTACAACATACAATTACAAATCCTTTGACTAATTCCCTTAGGAAGCAATCCTGCTCACTGTTGAGCTGGGTAAGCAGCAATGAAGAAAGTAGCTGCTGTCCTAATGGGGCCTTCCAAAGGTCTCTCTGGGGGCAACAAAATAAAGGAAGAAAAATAAGCTACTCAGTTCCACACATTACAAAAGCACCATGAGCAACTTCTGCTTCTCCTTTCGCAATGCGGCAAGTGGGAGCTATGGATCTCCTCCCCTGCAAGATCACTGGGGTCACAGGTCACGCTGTGGTGACTAGTTGCACATCCCACATTACAGCAAAAGCAGACTTGGCTTGATTTTTCTTTGAAGTGTCAAAAGCATCTCCCACCCTATAGCACAGTCTGTTTTCAAAATGAGTTTAAAAACTCAAACAGAAGATGAACCTGTAAAAGCAATTGCTTTATGGGCTTCTTTGGTTTCCTACCCTAGAACTAATATGGTAAAACTCCATGAATGGATTATTCTGTCAGCGTGTTGTATTCATACTATTTTAAGTGGGAATGAAATAATGTTTAGGCAACGGAGATTGGATGCAAAGTATTTTAATAACCCTGAGTTGGTAAATAGTATTAGTAAAGAGTTAAAATATATTTCTCAAAGGAACCAGAGGTCTCTTAGCCTACTATATGGGATGCAGGTAAGGCATATATAAGAGGTATAACTGTATTTTAAAAAGGTGTCAGAAATAAAATGAATATTCCACAAGAAACTCAACTAAAAACTAAGATTAGCACTTAACAATAACTGCACAAACGAAACAGAAGTGTGCAAGGAGGTGAACAATTGAAGAGTCAAGACAACAGCTTGAATAAATGCAAGTTCAGAAGTGGGGGAGATCTTTAATGTTTCTTAGACAAAACATTTTCAATTTGGTAACAAGCCATCTAAAATGTTAGCAAAGTTATTAGGACAGGCTCCAGCAGAATAAGCGGATGAGACCATTAGTGGGTCCACCAGTCAAGAAGGCAGTTTCTGAAAGTGAGGAGCAGATAGGGCTCATCAACCTGGGAAGGTTGCCCATCTAGGAGAAGGAAAACTCAGTTCCTACACCTCTGCTGCCTTGTGGCTATACTCATCCACGAGAAAGGCTTCAGGAGTAAACTCCAAGGAAAAATCCTGGGGGACATCTTCAGGAGAAGAAAAGGTTAAGGAGTAAACCCTACACAAATTTGGAGTGGAGCCCCTAAGATGGTTGGATGGTGCCTTGTATGCCTCTTTTTGGCAACTCCTGCAACCAAGCTGGTACCAAATGTATTGCTCTGCTTTCCTTTGGACCACATCAGTGAGGCTGGGGGTGGGAGTCTTGTCCTCTGGTGCTGTCTAGGACTTCCGTACCCAGTTCTCAGGCTTGCGCCCTGGGGAGGTCACTTCAGTGCTGCAAATGCAGCAGTTTGATTTCATCCCCAGAGGCACACTCCATTGTCTCTCGAGACAGGCAGATGCCAATAAGTTGGCATCCACACATTGTTACTAATGAACTTATGAAATGGAAAAATTCCTGCAGAAAAATAAAGCGCTAGAAACTATTCCAACCACATCACTGATTGAAAACTCATATCATATGCAGTTTAACCCCAAGACCCCATGTGAAGCAACTCCCATACAAGAATGAGGGTGGGGTGGGTAACTTTTGGCTGTCCATACGTTGTTGGGCATCAAACTTCTCCATTCTGAAGGAAATCAGCCCTGAGTGCTCACTGGAAGGACAGATCCTGAAGCTGAGGCTCCAACAATTTGGCCACCTCATGAGAAGAGAAGACTCCCTGGAAAAGACCCTGATGTTGGGAAAGAGAGGACAAGGGGACGACAGAGGACGAGATGGTTGGACAGTGTTCTTGAAGCTACCAGCATGAGTTTGACCAAACTGCAGGAGGCAGTGGAAGACAGGAGTGCCTGGCGTGCTCTGGTCCATGGGGTCACGAAGAGTCGGACACGACTAAACGACTAAACAACAACATGTTGTTGGGCTCCTCCAACTCCCATCTTCCCTGACCACTGGCAGTGATAAGAGTTGGAGTTCAACACCATAGTCAGCGCTACACCTGATCTATGATATCAAGAGAAAGATATAGGAAACCATGCATAACAATGCTTCCTTGCCATCACACATTGTTTACAGTTACACACAAAGGAAAAACAATAATGGCCTTCACCACTGAAACTCAAGACAAAGAGAGGAGACTGAGAAATTGCCTTTTTGCGCAAGGAGGTGGTCATAACTAGTATCAAGAGAATATGTAACTGTGGGAAATGCTACAAGCAATGTCACTACAAGGCATAATGAACTAGACTCCAAAAAAGCAGCAGCAGGAGAAATTTGTCTTTTATTCTCTTGTATCAAATGATTATCAAAAGTTGAGAGATGTGATTCTTGAAAGCTGAGCTTACTGCTGCTTAAAGGATTACTTTCATTGTTGTTTCACTGAGCACAAATGTTATAAAGTATTCCCAGAGCCTTCTGAATGCAACAGGAAACGAAGGGAAACAACATGAAAATCAATATTTCTATCGCTGACCTTTTCACCTTGTTCTTCTGGGCTTGAATGAAAATGGCATTGTTTTGGAGTGTTCCTCATATTACTGTGCAACTTAGCTTGCGTCTCTCTTTTTTTTAGCATTGACTAATTATCAGTTAATGTTATTACACAGGGGTTGTTAAGAAAATAATTAAAATATTTTGGAATATTAAATAATTTAAAATAATAATAATAAGTTTCTGATCCTATTTATTAAAAGTAAGCTCCACTGAGCTCAATGAGACTGATCTCCAGACTAAGTAGTACAATGCAGTCTACTGGAAGCACATTCAAGTCAGTTAAAGAATAAAAATCATACATACACCAACAAGTCTCCATGCTTCACTAATGATTGCATACTGGAGTCGGTTCAGAGCAAAACCATCTATCTCTTTTGTCAACCGAACCGGAGATTGCCCAATCTTCTTCATCAGAGCATAGGTTTTCTCAACTGTAGAAGGTTCAGTTTCTGGGTGGGGAACCAATTCAACCAGAGGAACATAATATGGTGGGTTTACCTTTACACAAAACATATTTAGAAAGAAAAGAAACATATTTATGAACATACCATTACAGTCAGTTAACATAATTTGTGACCCTTGCATTTCAGGGGGTGGACAAGATAACCCTTGAGGTTCCCTTCCAATTCTATGAAAACCAGTACTGACATTAGGCAAGCCCTCTGATAGTACTATTAGATCAGGGGGTCAGCAAGGTTTATCTTGCCTGGGCTAGATCGGTTCCGCGGAGATCCCTCTCCCTGCTCAGACGGGATTTCTGGCACCATGGAAGCACGTCTCCACGCCACGCTGTACCAGTGGCTCAGTTTGGGGGCGGCTCGGGGGCCAGTCAAACAACCTCCGTGACCCCTGTATTAGATGATAATATGGGCACACCCACCATCATTCTACTCATGGACAGATGCGTATTTGCATGGCACTGGAAAATAATTAAATCATTCAATTCAAACCTGGAAATGGTTAGGGAGAGCTGGAGAGTCCTTGTGGCTTGCAAGGGAGACCCTTCCCAGAGCCCGAAGAGGCACCAGTAAGGGCGGAAGAAGCCCTGAAGAGACTGGAGGTGCAGCAGAGCTTTGTTTATGCTGCTCAGCCTCCCCGCCTAGCAGCTGATGTGCGGGGTAGCGCAACAGCCACTTTCCTGCACATGCGCCAGTCTCCTGGCAGCTCCAGAGCTTCAATTCTAGTTGTGGATATTTTTGGATACGGAATTTTTTTGATATGGATTGACGAGAGAGTGGCAGAGGGGCAGTTTAAAGGGTGTTTAGAGGATGCTCCCCATTTTACGTGATTTCACTTATGTGTGCGGGGGCCCAGAACACAATCCTTGCGTACGTGGGGAGTCACCTGTAACATATCATCAGTGTGGATGGCACTTGACAGAGTACAAGGGGATAGGCACCTTCCCTGATAAGCTTACAACCTAAAATTTATCACATGGAAAATAGTTGAGGGTGAGAGGGAAGGGTTTAACAGGAGAACAGGATGTGGTTGGTTCAGTTGCACATGCCTAGGTTGGCTATGATCCAACTTAAAGTGGGACATAGGGACCAAAAGCTTGTGCCACAAGTTTCAGGGAAATGTAGGATCTGAGTGTTGAATTCACAGAGGGAAGACCAAGTTGTTTCTTGTCTTTCCCAAGCCCAGTTTGGGTGCATGTCTTGACAACGGACGCTGACAAAAACGAACCAAGGTCTTTTAAAACTTGGAAAGGCACTGACTGAACCTGGGAGCTTCTGGATGCAAAGCAGATTGCTTTGCCACTAAGCCTACCCATCCCATGAAGAATATGATCTGCCTCCATGACCAGAATGGGGCACGGGTGGTGCTGTGGTCTAAACCACAGAGCCTAGGGCTTGCCAATCAGAAGGTCGGCAGTTCGAATCCCCACGACGGGGTGAGCTCCCGTTGCTTGGTCCCTGCTCCTGCCAACCTAGCAGTTCAAAAGCACATCAAAGCGCAAGTAGATAAATAGGTACCGCTCTGGCAGGAAGGTAAACAGCGTTTCCGTACACTGCTCTGGTTCGCCAGAAGCAGCTTAGTCATGCTGGCCACATGACCCGGAACCTGTACGCCGGCTCCCTCGGCCAATAAAGCGAGATGAGCATTGCAACCCCAGAGTCGGTCACGACTGGGCCTAATGGTCAGGGGTCCCTTTACCTTTACCATAACCAGAGGCAGCAGTGCTTCTGAATATCAGTTGCTGGAAACCACAGAAGAGTAAGGAGAGTGCTCTTGTGCTCTGGTCCTGCTAGTGGGTTTCCCACAGACATCTGATTGAATCAAG
Organism: Podarcis erhardii; assembly: GCF_964252035.2. NCBI lineage: Eukaryota > Metazoa > Chordata > Lepidosauria > Squamata > Lacertidae > Podarcis > Podarcis erhardii. Next base: position 25,057,896 of record NC_138508.1, read on the forward strand.
GAAGGGACACCAAGGATCATCTAGTCCTGTGTTGTAGGAATCTAAACTACATTACCAGACGCTGGACTAGATGATTCAGCAGGCTCTTCTTACATTCTTAAAGCTTCTGATGGCTGTATTACAATACTAGAAGCAGCTGATGGCCATCACAAGCAGATGAGGACCACTGAGGTCTTGTTGTGCTTGTGGGTTTCCCTCTGGCATCTGCCTGGCCACTTCAAGCAGCATAATGCTGAGCTAGATAGGACTTTGCTCTGATCCGGACTGACTTTTCTAATGTAAATGTTAATTGTGATATACTGGTATATCACCATGTTGAAAACCAGGTATTGCCCAGCTCTACTGATTACTGTATTTATACCACTCTTCCCAGGGTAGCTTGCAAAACTGTGCCATCATAGAATAAATGCAACATATCAAAGTGGCATCCCTTTGAAAAACTTGCATATAAATGAGTAAGAACTGTACTTACGACATACAAGCCAAAGACACAAATTTAGGCTTCAACACAGTAAATTACTGAAGGATCTTGGTGTACTTACAGGATGTGCCACGATACACTGCTTAACGTGCTTTAGCCCGGTGAACAACTTTGTAGGCATAAGACAAGAGGTTGAGCTGCCTAGTATTACATCATTACTGACAATAAGGTCTAACTGGCCAAAAATCTTCTTTTTCAGTTCTAGGTTCTCAGGCGTACACTCCTAGAACACAAAAAAGTTGAAATTATTTTTTAAAAAACCTATTACATTCATTTCACAAACTCTTTAGAAATAAACTAAGAAGTCGTTTTGAAAAGTGGCAAACAAACATCTGCTTACTGCTTTATAAATCAAAACAACTTACAACTTTCCACTGTCAAGCCAACACTTTATGGATCTTTAGGATCAACATTTCCAGATGCTGTGCTTAAGGAAAAGTGATTGCACCAGATACAAGAGCTAGTAAAATCACAATATTTTTTACAACGTGGTATCCTTTTATTAGCTTTGTAAAAACAAGTCTTTGATAACTTGCCTATCATCAAAACAGGTTTTTCATCTCATGCAAGTACTATCTAGGTTGAAAATAATACCCATGTCTGTGCATTTAAATGCCCCAATGATGATGGAATATTTATTTAATACATTTATAAAGCATTTTTTGAGATTAACTATTTTCTACTTATTTGTGAAAAGCTTATCTCTTATAATTTGAAACATTTTATTTTATCTTGTTCAGTGATCCTGATTACATAATGTAAAAAACAATGTGCAAACTTCCGTCTGGAGTAAAACACATTTCTCATGAGGCCAATAATTCCTCAAAGTTTTACAATGCCAGTTTTATAAAGTATACCAGTTAACTGAGAAATCACTGCACTTGTGGCAGATGTTATATGCTCCAAATTTCAGGGCTTGGGGAAGAAGCTTGCACAGGATGGAATTTTACTGACCTTTTAAAGTCAACAACCACTGCAGTTCTGAGTGATAGAACAGGGCCATTTTCGAACATCAGAACCAACTATAATGCATCCCTTTATTGGTGCAAAACAAGGCTTTGCTCGTAATTCCTGGATCGGTTCAGTCTGCAAGGTGGGTTACCTTTAAATATTTTCCTTTAGCAAAGTCACAAGGCTAGAACTCTGTAGATACTTGTTCAAACTAATAAAAGAGCAGCAGTGAATAGTTTTATTGTGAGATTCTCCACCTGAAACCCAAAGCTTTCTTTCAGATCAGATGATAGTCACAGAGGTGAAGCTCAACACTCTTGGAAACTCAAACCTACAATGATTATGCAAGGCTTCTGAATAGACCATTTGCTGAGGGCTTCTTTGATAGTGGCACAATTGTATTCAATTTGTTGGACTGGTGCAATAAAAGTTTCTGTCCTTGTCAAGCATGGATTTGTTTTCTTAGCTAGGGAGACTGACTCCCTGAAGAATAGAAGGAAAATTTAGCTCTAAACCAGCTATTAATCCGGGGCTTCATCACTTGCGACCAACTACAGAGCTTCTCAAACTATTCAGATCACCCTGAGAAAAAGATCAAACATGAAATGGATAGGCCTAGTACTGAAAAGCCAGCTCACCTCAGTACAAGTCCACCTGAGTGAATTTTAAAAGGACATTGTATATTCCTGTGCCCATTTCTGTTTTGCTGAGGATCACACAGCTCATATGCACCAAAACAGTAGAGCCTTATTTGAAAACTTTAACACTTGAAAAAAAGGCTATTGCTGTAACCTGAATTTCAACTTAATTGACCCTTGTAAAAGCCCGATTAGGACATGCCAAATTGTTGGCTTTAACAACAATTCACTGTTGAGACTTCCCCCTTAGGTGTTTTTAAAAAATGCATGCCCCAGGTTTACAATGTAAATGCAGACAATTATGGGTAAAAGCCATAGACACACTGTCCCTGAAAGTACCAGAACAGCATCATGAGAGAATTCCCAATTAATTCAATGAACACTTGAACTGTTGTGAATTACTCTGATATTATGTGCCCAACACCAAGAAAAAGTCAACTTGTTCCAGTCCTCAAGTATGTTTTGTACTGTACCTAAATGGAGCAATTTTATAATATGTAATTTTGAGGTACTCCCTACACATGAGCTGAATCTTTTTATTTATTTATTTAAAGTGTCTTCTTAAAAGGGAGAAAAGGCTAAGATCTGGGAGGAGCTCACCAGTTCAAAATCAGAGGTGGCTACTCACATTTATATACAGTGGTGCCTCGCAAGACGAAAAGAATCCGTTCCGCGAGTCTCTTCGTCTTGCGGTTTTTTTGTCTTGCGAAGCAACCCTATTAGCGGCTTAGCGGCTTAGCGCTATTAGCGGCTTAGCGGCTATTAAAGGCTTAGCGGCAAAGCGGCAAAGCGGCTTAGAAAAAGGGGGGGGGAAAGCGAAAAAAATCGCAAGACTCGCAAGACGTTTTCGTCTTGGGAAGGAAGCCCATAGGGAAATTCGTCTTGCGAAGCGCCTCGAAAAACGGAAAACCCTTTCGTCTAGCGGGTTTTTCGTCTTGCGAGGCATTCGTCTTGCGGGGCACCACTGTAAAGGTGAAACCAAGCTTTATTTAACCTCTGTCAAAGACCCAATTTGACACCCCCATGTGCATGTGCATTTGCGTACACATACATACACACAGACACAGACACAGACACACACACACAGAGAGAGAGAGAGAGAGAGAGAGAGAGAGAGGCTGGGAGCCTCAATGACATCTCTCTGGAGGCTTCACGCCGGGGAAAAAACACAACTACACCCCCCCCCAGCTAGGATATTGTATAAGGTATGTCTATGGTGTGAATTAGGGACGCGGGTGGTGCTGTGGGTTAAACCACAGAGCCCAGGGCTCGCCGATCAGAAGGTTGGCAGTTCGAATCCCCACGACGGGGTGAGCTTCCGTTGCTCGGTCCCTGCTCCTGCCAACCTAGCAGTTTGAAAGCACGACAAAGTGCAAGTAGATAAATAGGTACCGCTCCGGCGGGAAAGTAAACAGCGTTTCCATGCGCTGCTCTGGTTCGCCAGAAGCGGCTTAGTCATTGTAGAAGCTGGCCACATGACCTGAAAGCTGTACATTGGCTCCCTTGGCCAATAAAGCGAGATGAGCACCGCAACCCCAGAGTCTTCTGTGACTGGACCTAATAGTCAGGGGTACCTTTAACTTTATGGTGTGAATTGGCCCCATTCTCAAGACAATCAGACTTGCAAATGTGGCCAGCTTCTACAATCCCAACAGCCCTTCACAGTAAGAGGCATTCTTCCTCACTGAATGTTCAGCCCTAAGAGGGTAAAGGCTAGAAATATCTAATACTGCAAAGCCTATGTTTGTAATACTGAGACTCTTAAGTTGAAGTCATGCCCTGGATTTTCAGAAAGTTCTGTCCCCAATTACAGAGCCACCTTTTGGTACTTCAAAGACCCAATTTGCAATGAATAACACACCATCTGCACTATATATGTAAAAGCAGGTATCATATCACTTTAAACAGTTATGTTGTTGTTATTTAGTCATTTAGTCGTGTCTGACTCTTCGTGACCCCATGGACCAGAGCATGCCAGGCACTCCTGTCTTCCACTGCCTCCTGCAGTTTGGGCAAACTCATGCTGGTAGCTTTGAGAACACTGTCCAACCATCTTGTCCTCTGCTGTCCCCTTCTCCTTGTGCCCTCAATCTTTCCCAACATCAGGGTCTTTTCCAGGGAATCTTCTCTTCTCATGAGGTGGCCAAAGTACTGGAGCCTCAGCTTCAGGATCTGTCCTTCCAGTGAGCACTCAGGGCTGATTTCCTTAAGAATGGAGAGGTTTGATCTTCTTGCAGTCCATGGGACTCTCAAGAGTCTCCTCCAACACCATAATTCAAAAGCATCAAGCCTTCTTTATGGTCCAGCTCTCACTTCCATACATCACTACTGGGAAAACCATAGCTTTAGCTATACGGACCTTTGTTGGCAAGGTGATGTCTCTGCTTTTTAAGATGCTTCATGGATCAAGGCAGTGATCCATGAAGGGGTAAACAGTTTTGGCTTCCCCCAAAGAATCCTGGGAAGTCTTCTTTGTTAAGGGTGCTGAGAGTATCGTGCAGATGAGGTTAGCAAGCAGTAAGAATTAAGTGGGACTGCCTGCAGCCAACAGGACTTCTATTCGTTATGTTGACACTGAACTTCTTTACATCCCAACATGAAGATTTGTGTGTTATGCTACGCTAGGTATTTTGTTTGTAAAAACCTCATTCAGAAACATACCACACTTGCAGAGCGAATGACAATTATATCTTTGGCATAGCAGGCAAGTGCTGACCTGTACTCAGATCCATTTCAGGGCATTTTTGTTTGTACTGCACATAATTTTACATGAGCAGCTATGAAAAGTAATATAAGGAAAATGTTAGAAGTAGGTAGTTGCACTCAAAGCAGATAGCAGATGGATTGCACAAAGGTTCTTTAGAACCCCTGAAGCTTATTTATTTATGAAGTATTTTCATACTGCCATCTCATAAGATATCAGGGCAGTCTGTACAACATAAAAAACCGTTAAAAAAAACCCTAAAAAATTATCATTAAACTGAATGGTTAATCAAAACGTTTTAAACAGCTGCATAGGCCTGCCGGCCTAAAAAGTGTCTTCAAGTGATGCCTGAAAGTCAAAAGCAAATATTCCTGCCAAATCCCCGCTGAAAGAGTGTTCTTCACAGTGCAAATATGAAAGGGAAAAGAATTGGAGCTGCCTGGAGGGACTAACCGTTGGTTAAGAAATGACGAAACAAAGCTTGCATAAGTGAATTTCAGTTTGCTCAGCATCAGAGTGCGCACCATTTCTGCAATACGGCAGGCAAGTGCTGGCAAGTACAGCAGACGTACTAATTCTCTGATTTAACTGGTATCAAGGAGAACATGAAGTGCAGGAGTTCTCCTTCAAATAATTCATCTTACGAGAAGTAACAAGCAAAGGCCCTAGAGTAGGGGTGAGGTACAGGGTCTGAATTTGGCCCTCCAGACCCTCCTACCTGGCCCTTGGGACTCTCCCTGGGTTTTCTCCCTCCCCAGCCCTACTCCACACTCTCTGTGTATTTTGTATGGTTGGAATGTGTCCATGAACTAAAATAATATCAGCTTTCCTGGATGGAAAGATAACATAGCTTATATTCTCATTCTCATTCTCTTATGACTGAAAAAGCCCACCCCCACAACAGCCTCCCTCATCCCATGGGAACACTTGCAGTTATAAGTTAAGACAGTGTGTATACCATGCCCCTATCAGTGTGAACAGGACAGACGAAAAACGAGAACCACAATTACCCAGCCTTGTTAATTCAGCTGCTGCCTTGAATAATTGGATGAAGGATTTTGAAGGAAGTAGAGGAGAATGTTCTAGCAACACTTCATTCAGGCTGCTCAGATTATTAAAAGCAGAGGAAGGAAAGAAAGAGAGCCCCTCCTTATAATATGTCAAAAGTGTCTTATGGAGAGGGTGGCAAGAGATTCTTCCTCACCCAGGCCTGCTACCACTTTAACTGGCCTGGATTGAACATAGTTTGGCACAAACATGCGATCGTGCCACTTCCAAGAGAGGTCACAGTTCTTTGCTCCTTCACCAGTCACTGTGCTGTAGCACACTCTGCTGAACTAAGTCGTGACTTGGCATGTCGTTCAGATTCCAGCCTAACTGCAGGCTGTAGCCCAGCTTTGTGGCATGGGATACAGCCAAGTTATTCAGATTTACTTCCACATTTAATCCATATTAACCACAAAACCCTTGAAAAAGTTTCAAATGAATTTTATGTATAACAACATTTCTTACAATAATGAGATTGGTCATGCCTGATTGAGACTATACACTTCCGTTGCCCGATTTTTATCAGATTTCTGTTGGTGTTAATAAAGTCAACCATGAATACAGATAATATTCACTCCAGTAACTATGTAGCTATGCTTTACTTACTGAATAACTCGGAGTCTTTACTAATTGTGGTGAATTATCTTCTAACAAAAGACAAAGTCCAAAAATACAAACAAAATACTAAATAGGACTTTCGAGAGCCACAACCTCACATTGGAGGAATGAGAGTGAGTGAGTGGATATTCATATCACTTTGTAAAATTGAGAGGCTGCAGATAACCAAATATTACACCTATGTGCTCTTCTCCTGTTCAATTGTAGGGCTTATGGGATAGAAGCCAATGATATTTGAAGAGGGTATTTATAGGTTTTTGCAAAGATGGCTCTCAAGAAGAATATCCCATTTCTCATTTCCCCAAGGCAACATTGTTATGACCATTGTATAAAATTAACAGAATTATGACATCAAGTAGCCCATTCTTTAACAACCGAGACCAATGGTCTTTAAAGAGAGAATGAGGGCACTTCCAGGGAACTTGTTTTGAGCATTGACTCCAATCTGATTGCTGGAAGGCTAAACGACATTATGTCAAAGTGAGTATTATCCTGCACTTCCCACTGAATTGTCCAACTTTGGCACAAAAAGTCCAATCCTTTAGAGAACTTGGTCTGCAGCATAAGACATTCCAGTCAACTATCATTGTGTAACCTGGATTTGCTGGTATGTGATTGAATCCCACCCTAAAATAGCAAAGGTCCCTGGAAGCAACTTTAGTTTAAAGCCCCACTGACTTCTGTGGGAAACATTTAAGACCATGATTACACTTTTCCCAATAATTTTGCTTAGTTAATAAGTGACCATAGGCCAAGTAAATTGAAAAGCAGGGATGGAAGAACGGTACCTAAATACCTAAATCAATTAATATGAAGAGTATTTGCATTATGCTAGACAACTAATGTTTTATGGCTATGAGGTAAGTTTACCCACTGTATATAGTGAAGGAAAGAGAAAGTTTTAAATAAGAAACAAAGGAGAACGAAAAAGAACTCGCTAGATTTTATCTGTTTAACGTAGTTTAGGAAGTTTTAAGCATTAACATTCTCTTAACAGGTTTTTTAAAAAAGAATTTCTACTCTTAAGGACAATGTTCATGACAGGAGTTCCAAAGAATGCAGTGAAATTACCGTATATATGACAGGGCTAGGGTAGCACATCCACAGCAGAAGTAACCTCTGGAGCAGTGCTTCTCAACCTGGGCCCCAGATGTTGTTCAACATCTGGGCCCCAGATGTTGTTGGACTACAACTTCCATCATCCCTGACCACTGGTCATGCTGGCTAGGAATGATGGGAGTTGTAGTCCACCAACATCTGGGGACCCACAGGTTGAGAAGCACTGCGTCTGGAGCCACCAGGACAGGAAATTGGAGCAGACGTCAAAGGCCTTCATTCAGAAAAAATGAGTAGGAGGGTCCACAAACTCAGTAGGGACCCTCATTTTTGATGAGATCAAGATAATAAACATTATCATCTAAAGAGCAGGGATCCAGGGGTCTTAGTAGACCACAAGCTTAGGACAACTCAACAGGCAGCAGCAAAAAAAGCTAATGCTATTCTAGGCTGCATCAACTGAAGTACAGTGTTCCGATCAATGGAAGTAATGGTCCCACTCTATTCCATCTTGGTCAGACCACACCAGGAATACTGTGTCCAGTTCTGGGCACCACAGTTTAAGAAGGCTATTGACAAGCTGCAACATGTGTAGAGGAGGGTGACCAGGATGATCAAGGGTTTGGAACGGTTGAGAGAGTTGGGTATGTCTAGCTTGCTGAAGAGGAGACTGAGAGGAAGTATGATACCCATCTTCAAATATCTAAAAGGCTGTCATATGGAGGATGGAGAAAGCTCCGAAGGACATGAAATTCCGACTAAACATCAGGAAGACCTTTCTTACAGTGAGAGCTGTTCGACAGTGGAATGGACTTTCTTGGAAGGTGGTGGACTCTCGTTCATTGGATATTTTTAAACAGAGGTCGGATGGCTTTTTTTGTCATGGATGCTTTAGTTGAAATCAGCGAAGCAGTAGGAAGAATGGGATAGGGTGGGCTCCCGATAAGTGATCAACTTATATTTTCCTTAACATATGTATTAAATGAAATGTGTGTGTGTGTGTGTGTGTGTGTGTGTGTATTTCCAGGGTCAGTCCTGAGCATCTCTAGGCAGAGCTGTGAATGTTGCGTCTGAAATCTTGGACAACCACTGCTGAACTGTGCAGACTAATGGTCTGAGTGAGTACGAAGCAGTCACCTATGTTTGGTATTTCACAGCCTCTCTTGACACGGTACAAGTCTGGCCATTGTAGGACGGCAACAGAATGTAAATGGGGGTACAGAAACCTTAGTCAAAGCTCTGACTAAGCACTGGCCATACACAAAGCTTGTGAGATACATAACTTATTGGAAAGCTGGTCAGGGGTTAGTGTCAGATACGTTTAAGTCAGCATATGCTTGCTTTAGCAGTAGCTTCAATGCACCAGCTCCCTCTTCTGGAAGAAGAAGCGGGAATATACAGGTAGAAGTTATCTTAAGCAGGGGATTGTATAAGCAAAATTATGCAAAGCCAAACTCCCCCCCCCCAATAGTCCTGCACATCCATTTCTATCTCTCTGAGGCCAGTGCTGAGTGGGCCTTGCCCTCCCCCCCCCCCGATGGAAAGCTTTTTAAGCCCCTCAAGCTTGCTTACCGAGCAGATCGTGCGAGGCCTTTGGAAGGCTCTGCAAAGTTGTGATGAGATTGTCTCAGAAACCTGAAAAGTAAGGTGGGGGGCTTAAAAGCTCTTTCCACACTGTGTTTTCCCACTGCGAAAAGAGCTTTTTAAGCCCCCACCCCGCCCCGCTTGCTTTACAGGCTCTGGGAAGGTTGCATGTGGGTTTCTGTGAGACCTCTTCTGGGGCAGGAGGTGTCTCCTGTTCTCTCGCCCATTTTATTTATTTTATTTTCTGCGGTCACATTTGCAAAATCAGTCTAAGATGAGAGCTACCCGTATTGCAATTCTGTCTATTTATAGTATTACATCGCAATACTACATGGAACCTTAACTTCATCGTTCTGCCTTTGAGAGTATGCCCCTCCTCCTGCAAGTTGCCAGTGCAGGGCATCAATCCAGATCAGGATATGTACAAACAACCCTTAAGAAATACGTGTAAAACTAGGGTAGCAAAATATATGATAAGACCCTTTTCACTACTTTCATTTTTAAGTTGATTTTTCTGGGGGGTACTCCAGTAAAATGAAGCAATAGAATAGAATTGAATTGACTGAAGCAACAGAATTTCCATTTCTGCACTTAGCTAGATCACCTATTTATTAAAATCTGGTATATTCTTTATGCACAACCTAACCACAAAAGATTCTATACAAAAGTACCTCCTGTAACCAGACTTCTGAAAACTTTACATATTAAGTGTGGCTGATTTAAACCGGATTTAAACTTATCGTTTACTTGACCCACAAATTGCCAATGAAAAGAGGTAGGAGTACCACTTATAATTTTTGGTCAGTTAAGCTCTATTAGATATAAAAATTTTGCTGGAATGGTAATGACCAGCTGCTGCATAGTCAAGGCTGTATTTAGAGGCCGGTGCTTTTAGTTTCATCCAACTATGAGATAAAGCTGGTGAATGAACAAATGATTAGAGCGTAAAGAAGCCAGTGAATTCCCCACAAAATTTCCTCCCTTTGGCCATTTCAAGCATGTACTGTACTCACCTGAAGGTAAATGGCACCCTCTACTGCCGCTTTTAAATCTGTGCAGCCGCTAATGAGAGACAGCTGCTTGTCAGCTGTCAGAGTACCTTTCAGCATTCCTGTCTTTCCTAGTTCTTTCAGTTCTTTGCTGTTTGAAAACAGAAGAACAGCAGAAGAATTATGAGTTTTATTTATCACACGTACTAATAAAAATATACCACAGGAAAGATTCCGGCAACCTGTTCTTCCCTACTGCACTTTTAACTTTTTCCATACACACTTATTAAACGGAACCCTCGTGAAATATGGTGCAGTGTATGGCATTCTCAAGGATGCTGGTGGCGCTGTGGTCTAAACCACTGAGCCTGTTTGGGCTTGCCCATTAGAAGGTCGGCAGTTCGAATCCCTGCAATGGGGTGAGCTCCCGTTGCTCAGTCCCAGGTCCTGCCAACCTAGCAGTTCGAAAGAACGCCAAAAAGTGCAAGTAGATAAACAGGTACCACTCCGGCAGGAAGGTAAACGGCATTTCCGTGTGCTGCTCTGGTTTCAATGTTCCGTTGCGCCAGAAGAGGCTTAGTCATGCTGGCCACATGACCCAGAAAAACTGTCTGTGGACAAACGCCGGCTCCCTCAGCCTGTAAAGCGAGATGAGTGCCACAACCCCAGAGTCATCTGCGATTGGACTTAACTGTCAGCGGTCCTTTACCTTTTTATGGCATTCTCTAGATTCATGCTTCAGAGCACAATGCAAACATTGTTATTCATTTATTAATTGCCTCCCATGCCAACATCTCAAGGTGGTGTGCAATAAAAATGGCTAAAAATGGCTAAACACAGCACAAAATGGCTAAACACAGCACAGAATACTTTCTTTTAAAAAAAACCAGAAAGGCAAAAGCAATACAATACAGACACCCTTGGCAGAAATCCAGCTGGGAAAGCCTGTCAGAAGAAAAATGTCTTCATTTGTTCCTGGAAAGTGCAAATGGTGGGCTCTTCTTGTATCCCGAAATGCTATTCCAAAGAAAAGGGACAGTCATACTGAAAGTCTTGCTCCAAGATGCAGACTTCTGATATCTTTGGAATTTGCAGAAGGAGCTCTTCGACAGACCGCAGTGACCTCCTGGGCATACAAGGGATAGGGTGGTCTCTCAAGTAACCTGGTCCTGAGCTGCATAGGGCCTTATATGTTAGTACCAAGACCTTGAGCTTTTCCTTGTAGCAGATCAGAATCAGGCCAATTGCCCATCTAGTCCAGCATCTTGTTTCCACAACCAGAGCCTATGAGAAACCCACAGGCAGGACCCAAGTACACTCTCTCCTCCTGCAGTTTCCAGCAGCTGGTATTCAGAAGCCTAGTTCCTCAGACTATGAAGGCTGAGAACAACCATGATGGCCTTTGCCTCCATTAATTTGTCTAATCCTGTTTTAAAGCTATCCAAGTTGCTGGCTACCAGTGACTCCAGGGAGCCATCACTGATGTCCATGAGTCCTACCATTATGAGAGAAGAAATTTTTCTCTACCCACTTTCTATGTGACATGTATAATTCTATCATGTTGCCTTTTACTCGCATTTTCACTAAACTACAAATCCGCAACCTTTTCCCATTGCTCCATCTCCTTGATCATTTTGGCTGCCCTTTTTATATCTTACTCATGTATTCATAGAAATATTCATATACCACCGTACCACAAAACATGTGAACTTTTCCAGCCTCTCCAGCAAATGAAAACCTTTTGCATATCTGTTGATGACTGAACAAAGATTATACAGGAATGGGCAGACTCTTATTCGATGGAGGCACAGCATAATGTGATGTCCCAGACAATATTAACATACAGATTACCCAGTCATCAATCTGCCTCAACCTGCTCGTGTCTCCACCATTCTCATGCAGAGTATATTGCAAGTGGGACCTGCAATGCTCTCATCCACCAGGAGGTGTTTAAAGTTATGTGCAGAGTGGTCACAACTTAAAAACGAGTCGTATGCAATAAATAAATACCGGATGTGGGGAAAACCTTGAAACGAAACAAAACCTTGAAAACAACTTGGCGCTCCTTCTCACAAGTCCGTGCTTCTGGCAAAGCCTTATGTTGATTATTTTTAGAGCAGTAATGTTTTCATATTGTACAATAGCAGTCCCATCACCCATAGGCAATTAGATGCTTCCTCATATTACAGACAGAGAAATCAGGGAAAACAACTTAACAAAGGAATTGGGAGTGAAACACTAATCTGATAAGGGGCTTTGCTTAGCCCTTAGTCCAGTCAAATCAATTCTGAAGGAGAAACAAAAAAATGCATTCCTCTTCACACTTTTAAGTATCCCTTACCACCAAACACTCAGAAACATGAAACTGCTTTGCTGAACCCTCTCTCCCCAAGTGTTTTGTTTGCTTGTTCATTCTGCTGTTACCTAGGCAATGCCATTTTGGTAGTGCAAAGAATATCACATTTCTACCCTCAACAAAGAACACTCTGGTCTGTATGGATAACTTTTGTGATCACCATCTGAAGTTTGCAACGACATGGATATAAGATGGGGCAATGTTAGAAACATAACTTCTCTGTGACATTTCAGTGGTACATCATGCGAGTTCTCAGGAAGTTGGACATGGGAATTTAAGCCAGCACCAACTCAATTCTTACAATTTAGCACAGCTGAAGTGTCCAAAGTGCTTCACGTGCATTATCTCAATAATTCTTACAACAGCATTGTAAATAGGTCACTATTGCCACCATCCCATATTGCAAGGGGTGGGGCTGACACCAAGAGAACAGTATCTTATCTAAAGACACCTACGCAACTCCCGATTGAGTGATTTGAATACGGAAACTCCTAACTCTCAATAAGCATTCTGGAAACTTAAGTCTCCACTTACTAGTATTGGAAGGGACTGGGCATCTTAAACAAGCTTTTTTAAGTGTTACTGATACAGTGGTACCTCGGGTTACATACGCTTCAGGTTTCAGACTCCACTAACCCAGAAATAGTACCTCGAGTTAAGAACTTTGCTTCAGGATGAGAACAGAAATTGTGCTCCGGCGGCGCAGCGGCAGCAGGAGGCCCCATTAGCTAAAGTGGTGCTTCAGGTTAAAAACAGTTTCAGGTTAAGTACGGACCTCCGGAACGAATTAAGTACTTAACCCAAGGTACCACTGTATTTTTATAACACGAAAAAAATAACAAACACATGGAGCATCTGAAAGGTGAAGGTATGTGACAAGCCAAGCAAGCTACTGAAAGGTGGAGGCAGCTGAAGCAGCTTCCCCTGCTGCCTTGAAACAGGCAAGGCGGACTGGCGAGGCTTAGCTGGGGGGCGGGAGGGCTTCTTTAAGTCTTCTCGCCGCCCTCCCACCAGATGAACAAGCCCCATATCCCTCCAGTATGCACAAGCCGGAGGGACATGGAACTTGTTGAAGCAGAGGGAGGACCAAGCCGTATTGTGCCTCGGCAATGCTGGTTGTTTCTCCCTCTGCAGTGGTATGAGAGCAGACCGTGATGGCGGTTTCCCTCAGCGGTATATCACTGGTGAAACTGCCACCACTCCCAAGTCCCTCTGCTGCCAGAGTCCGGATGCAGCTTGTTTTTCCCTCAGCGCACTGGTAGCAGTGGGACTCGGGAGGTAGCGGTTTCACCAGCAATATGCCGCTGAGTGAAGCCGTCATCACTGTTTGCCCTAATACTAGTCCTGGGCGATATATGAATATATTCCCCAGGCCTACTAGGTGACCTTGGGCTACTCCCAACCTCTTAACCTACCTCACAGGGTCGTTGTGTAAGGATTACCTGAGGAGAGGGGTGCACCATGTACTCCGTGGAGAAAATGGTGGGCTACAAATGCAATAAATAAGATCTTCTGTGTACCTGGAGGGACCAGCCAGATGGAGATGTCAGACTAAGCACTAAGATCAGAGATAAGGGACATCCTATCTCCATTCTATGTGCTAAAATCTGCCTGCTGTGTGACAGTAAAAGGATTTATGCCTGTGTGTGTGTGTGTGTGTGTGTGTCTGCCTGCTATTGCTTTTAGAAGGCATTAGAGGACACATTGGACAATTGATCAAAAACTGGAGGGTTGGTAGTGGGGCTTGTGGGTCTCACTGAAGATCTACTACCTTTTATCCCATAATTTGAGCAGTACCTTGAATAGATAATCTGAATGCATCCTGAAATCCCATTGGTCCCCTGTTCATCTTGTTTAGAACTAAAAGCTAACCACAGTATTCAAACAATTATAATCCTGACTAATCTGTGCTAAAGGAACTCAAATGACTTACCCAATTTTTTCCAGGGCTTTTGTTACCTGTTCTTGTACAATATCATAAAGCTTTACTTGAAATCCAGCAGAAGCAAATAACATGGCCCAGCTACATCCAATGAGTCCACTAAGAAGAAAAAAGAAATCGATTAGCACAAATCTTTTATTGTTATTTATTTGAAAATACTTACATGCCACTTTTCCAGGCATAGCCTGCCCAAAGCAGACCCAATATGGAGGCCAAATGGCCAAAATATTGGGAAATATTAGAAAAAGATGGAGACAATTGGAAATTGCAGAGTTTGGAGAAAATGAAGGATAAGGTGCGAGACTGGTTACATTATGCTCAGATTAAAGAAGTTTTTAAAAATGACAAAAAGTTAGGGTTCCAGGTGGAGAAATCGAAGTTAGAAACAGAATTGTTAGAACCAAAGACCAAGGTATTATCTAGAATGTATAACTTGCTGCTAAAGTGGAATACACAAGACGAAATGGTTAAATCGGCTATGATAAAATGGGCACAGGACATTGGGCATAACATTATGTTTGAGGACTGGGAAAGGTTGTGGACCACTGGGCTGAACTTCACCGCATGTAATGCTCTGAAGGAAAATGTTATGAAAATGATATATAGATGGTACATGACCCCAGTTAAACTTGCCAAAATATACCATTCGTCTGATAATAAATGTTGGAAATGTAAAGAAAATGAAGGAACATTCTTTCACCTCTGGTGGACATGCCCTAAGGTGAAGGTCTTCTGGGAAATGATATATAATGAGCTGAAAAAGGTATTTAAGTATACCTTCACAAAGAAACCAGAGGCCTTTCTTCTGGGCATTGTCGGCCAGAAGGTGTTAAAGAAGGATCGAACATTTTTCATGTATGCAACAACGGCAGCAAGGATTCTTATCGCAAAAAACTGGAAAACTCAAGATCTACCCACACTGGAAGAGTGGCAGATGCAGCTGATGGACTATATGCAACTGGCCGAGATGACCGGCAGAATCCGTGATCTGGGAGAAGAGAAGTTGGAGGAAGACTGGGAGAAATTCAAGATGTATTTACAAAAACATTGTAATTTGGTTGAATGTTAAGAAGGATGCTAGATTATAAAAAACTGGTCACCACTAAACTAGATTTAAATTTGATGATAAGTGAGACTAAAGAAAATATAAAACTTTTTGGAAGAAGCGCTAGATTATATGTGTGAGTGGACATGAGATTGTAAACAAGTTGATAATTTGTTTGGAAAAAATTTTTTTTAACGATGTAAATGGGAGCGGGAGACGTGAGGGAGCCCAAAGAAGTGATGAAATTGTTGTGAAAGAAGTAAGATTGTTTATTATGTTTTATATTTAAAAACCTTAATAAATATTTATATATATAAAAAAAAAGCCTGCCCAAAGCAGCTTACAGCAATAAAAACTACAAGTATATAAACATGCTTTTTACTAAAAATCAATAATTATTATTGATCTATTCCACAGAAATTCCACAAAGAGAGTTTGGAATTCCAGTAACATAATGGTATTCCAGTCTCTTTCCGGCAAGCAGGACATAAATTATTCAGGAGAAGGCCAACTGAAACAAATGAGTTTTTAAGGTCTTCTGAAAAGTCTGAGGTATAGCTGCCATTGCAGCATTTCTGGCAAAGAACTCCAAAGGTGTGGTGGAGCCACCACAAAAGAGGCCCTGCCTTTTACGCTCAACCACCTCACAGACCTATTCCTGTCACAACACAGAAGCAAAACAAGGTTTTCCTGTTTCAGCACCTGTTGAAGGCAGCAACCTGGATGTGGATATAGTTAACCAACCCACAGATTCAGCAATAGAAGTTTAAGGTATGTTTTGAAAGGGCAATGAAGGACGCAACAGACCAATCAGCATATTACAAAGCAATTTGGCTCACACCCTACTTTTGGAACATCTAAGTTTATTAAGCAGAGAGTGAATGTTGAACAAAATGGACTTGAGTTGAAAATAGTCTTATTTCACTATTCTGTAGGTTATTCTGCATGCTACAGGCCTGAAATTCTGCATACAGAGCATCCGTCTAAGTACATATGGAATGCAGAAACATTCAGGTGAACATATATAGTCATATGACGTTGCCTTACCCCAAGTTAGGCTATTCATCTATCTTGCCCACTATTATATACTCTGATCATGGCTCCCTTGCCTGTCAGGATTCTTCCCTGCCCTGTTACCTGAAAAACTTGAGACTAAAGATATCAGGATTGAATCTGGGAGATTATGCATGTGCTCTACCACCAGGGTTCAGCACCTCTTGGCAATTCTTTTCTTTTTTTAATGTATTGCATATTGAGTCAAAACTTATTTTTATTTTTTTTACAGAAAATGATATTCTATGCAATTCTATCTTAGATACTGCTTAGTAATGATAATACTCATTTCAAAGATCAGCTAAATTGCACAGAGCCAACAAACAGTCCTGTTTAGTATCTGCCTGCCAACGGGCATAATTCTTGCTAAATACTGGGATCTAATTTGGATATCTAGATGCAAATTTTCTGGTCCTACAATAAAATATTAATATGGAAGGCACTCCCTAGCCCCATTCATTAATTCATTTGTTCAATTATGTATATGTAGTCAATTTCTCCTAGTTTTTTTAAATCACCCTTTTCATTTGCAGATAATATATTTGTATTACTTATTGTTATTAATTGAATTTATATATACCACCCTATACCTGGAGGTCAGGTCTCAGGACGCTTCACAGAACAAAATCAAAATATAAAACCATAAAATATAGAATCAAAATAAAAACAACAACCTAATACCCCCCCCCCAAAAAAAACACAACACACATTTTAAAAGGGCATAGGATGTCAATCAAATCAACCAAAGTCCTGTTTAGAAAGGAACGTTTTTGCCCAGAGCCTAAAGGTACATGATAAAGGCACCAGACGAACTGCCCTAGGGAGAGCATTCCACAGATGAGGAGCCACTGCAGAGAAGGCCGATTATCATGTTGCCACCCTCCGGACCTCTCAAGGAGGAGGCACACAAAGAAGGGCCTCAGAAGATGATCTCGGGGTCCAGGTAGGTTCATATGGAAAGAGGCAGTCCTTGAGGTATTGCAGTCCTGCACCGTTTAAGGCTTTATAGGTCAAAACCAGCACTTTGAATTGGGCCCAGAAACTAATTGGTAGCCAATGCTGTCTGACCAGGATCGGTGTAATATGCTCAAACCGTCCTGCTCCAGTGAGCAACCTGGCCGCTGAATTCTGCACTAGCTGAAGTTTCTGAACCTTGAGATTACCAGAGCATAGACAACAGTAGTTAGGCTATCCCTGTCCAGATAGGGGTGTAGCTGGGCCACGAGCTGAAGCTGATGGAAGGCACTCCGGGCCACAGAGGCCACCTTAGCCTCAAGCAACAGCAAAGGATCCAGGAGTACCCCTAAGCTACAAACCTGTTCCTTCAGAGGAAGTGTAACCCCATCAAAAGCAGGCAATCTCCCACCCCTCTGGCCTAGGGAACCACCCACTAACAGTGCCTCAGTCTTATTTGGATTGAGTTTCAGTTTGTTGGCTCTCATCCAGTCCATTACCGAAGCAAGACACTGGTCCAGCACTTCCACTGCCTCACCTGCAGATGTAAAGGAGAATTAGAGCTGCATAACCCCACACTGAAGGTTCCACAGGGCTGAAAAGCATTCCCTAAGCAACACCCTCTAGGAACGACCATCCAAGTAGGACTGGAACCACCGCAAAGCGGTGCCACCCACCGCTAGTTCAGACAGTCGCTCCAGAAGGTATCTAAAGCCATTGAGAGGCTGAGGAAGAATTAACAGGGACAGGTTTCCCTTGTCTCTCTCTCAACGGAGGTCATCATACAGGGCGACCAAAGCAGTTTCTATGCCAAAACCCCAACTGAAATGGATCCAGAAAATCAGTTTCTTCCAAAAGCACTGGGATCTGGTCTTGCTCAGGAAAGGGAGATTAGCAACAGGCTGGTAGTTAGTTAGGTTTTCTGAATTCAGGGAAGGTTTCTTAAGGAGTGGTTTTATCACTGCCTCCTTCAAACAGGCAAGGACCACTCCCTCTCATAAAAAGGCACTGATCACCTCCCTACTCATGTGCTCTTATTTATTGTTTTGTTATTTCTTCCATGTAAAGATCCAGTAAAATCCATGTTTAAAAATACGAGAGTACTCCTAAATTCTTTTCCATGTCTCTGTATTGCTGTAGTTGAAGGAATAATCTAAACTGAGAGTACATGTTGTAGTCGAGGTCCCTTCAGTTGCCCTGTCCATATCCTCAAACCACAACAACAGAACATGATTCCATACACTTTGACTGGCCAGTGCTCTAGAAACCTCCTCTAGAACTTTATCAACACTGACATCTAGTTTGGATCAAAATGTAAGTGACCTTGTGCTCAAAGTGCCTTGCAAATTGTTCATCGCAGGCCTCAGGAATCTCTCAAATTCAACAAGTCTGACAGCAGACCATCCCAATAGGTCCTTCACCTCTGCATTTGGGGGTGGGGTGGAGGAAAGATTACCAAAGGCAATCTAAATCTCAACAGGTAGCGATCCATCCATGACAACACTGTTATATTAACCGGCACTAACAATTTCTCTGTGGCAATAAACAGATTCAGTGGACTTAGGATATATGTTGATTCCACAATGTACAGTAATACCTCAAGTTGAATGCGCTTTGGGTTGAGCGCGTTCGAGTTGCGCTCCGCGGCAACCTGGAAGTAACGGAGCACATTACTTCCGGGTTTCACCGCTCACGCATGCGCTCAAAATGATGTCACGCAAATGCATGGTAGCAGTGAAACACGACCCGCAGACGCACCGTCCCGTCCTGCGTTCTGTTCGGGATGCGAACGGGGCTCCAGAACGGATCCTGTTCGCATCCCGAGGTACCACTGTATTGAGAAAGAGTATGGCAGTCATGTATTCCTCAGTTAGATCAACCAAATGGAGTTGTCAATACACAGCTATAAGAATAAGAATAATATTTTATTATTTATACCCCGTCCATCTGGCTGGGTTTCCAGGTGCAGTGGGGAAACTCTCAAAGAGGCAAGATAAGGCCACATGAAGTCACAAGTTATTAAAGGTTGTAGCTATAGTCATGTCATATCAAAGTCACTGAAGAGCAGACATCAGAACAGAATATTCCCGCATTATTCTATTATTCTATTATTCTATGCATAGCCAGGCAGTCTATGCAAACACCTCTACGGATTTTAAATGCAAGAATGTGTCATGAGATGCAAAACACTCTTTTAATTAACATGTTTTTATTATTCTTAGGTGATAGCGAGAAAATCTTTGAGAAGCTTTTCAAAAGTCTTATCATATATTCTTAGGTGTTTCTTATTTAGAAAAGACTGTAAATAAAGCAGTCTAACTTTAAAAAATGATTTTTGCAAGTTCTTTTTTAAAATTAAATTTCTATACCGTCCATCAGCTCTTGCCACGAAAATAACATGTGCTTTATATAAGAAAGTTATATAATCCTTGCATAATATTGTCCCCCTAGGTAAGCATGTATAGAATTGCAAGCTAAATGTGCTTAAATTGGCCTGGATTATGCCCACAGTAAAGTCCCATTGAGTTCAGTAGGACATAATCTGAATGGCATGCATAGGATTGCACTATTAATTGCCATACATTTTCACTAGAAATTAAGCACATGCTCCACTTCAGACAATAAAATGTCTTGGGCACTGACATTATTGTGAATGGAACTGAATTGCCCAATAACTAAGCAAAATAAGGAAGTATTTATCTTTTTTTATAACTGGGGACAATGATGCATGGGTCAAGTCATATTTGCCAGGAATCTTGCAGATCTCAACATCTGCAAGTAAAAGGCAGCAAAGGAGAAAATCGGAACAAAAAATGTGGAAGTATATTGCAAATGTGGCTGAGGAAACTATCTATCTACACTACAACACTGTATACTAAACTAGGAAGACAATATGCTTTAGAATAACTGAAATAGAATTTACAGAGCAATCATAACCCATACAGGTGGAGTTTGGACAAATATGGTATCATCTTTTCTTGAATATGGCTTATAATTCAATGTATTAATATTTCCATAAGATGCTTTTAGACTTCAAAAAAGGCTTACGAACCTCTGAATCAGTACCGTATTTTTTGCTCTATAACACTCACTTTTTCCCTCCTAAAAAGTAAGGGGAAATGTGTGTGCGTCTTATGGAGCGAATGCAGGCTGCGCAGCTATCCCAGAAGCCAGAACAGGAAGAGGCATCGCTGCTTTCGCTGCGCAGCAATCCCTCTTGCTGTTTTGGCTTCTGAGATTCAGAATATTTTTTCCCCTGTTTTCCTCCTCCAAAAACTAGGTGCGTCTTATGGGCTGGTGTGTCTTATAGAGCGAAAAATACGGTATATTGTCAGTATTTTCCTTATAAAAGCATATGTATATACAATACACTTTTTGCCATATTCACCATAGGAAATTAAAGCTTTCCACATATAAAGGCATGGATGACCACACACTTTCCTTGGAGTTTTACTGATTTCAATGGTACTTTGTTTTCATACAGTTAATAGCCGTGTTAAAAATTGGCAATAAACATGATTTGTTTATCACTTGTTCTCTTAATCAGTTAACAGGATACAGGAACAATATTGGTGCAATTCTACATGAAGGTTACTAATGGTACAGAGGTCATCTACTTCACAGTTTTACTCAGACATACACTCAATATTCAGAACAAACATGTACTTTCATTCACTTAGTTTACAAGAGTCTCTTAATCACATATCTGACAGCAATTCATAGTCCACAGTGCAGTAGCCTCAACAGACTACCAACAAACCTCTAGCACAGAAAGAATTGCTGGTTGACCTTTGTTCTGTGCTAGCTGAAGTGTTCCAATTTTCGACATTTAAGCAGTTTCCCAGTTGGTGCTACCATTGGGCAAAGTTTGACCTTACCCTCTACATACCACTGGTGACCGATGCATAACTGAGTGCAGCCCCTAGCTGCTGCCTTAGTCTAACAGCATGCGACAACGTAAAAGGCACATGCTCCAAACACAATTCACACCTCTTATGTTCTGCGGTCGGGCAGCAAGACTGCGTATGGAGCAAGCCTTGAGGTCCCTTTGTTTGAAGAGTTAAGGTTGGGGCAAAAACATTCAATTATAAAAATAAGCAAGCCAGAGTTTTAGGCCTTATCAAACGGGGAAAACGGAGGCATATATATTTTAAAGCCATTTGTGAGCTTCCAATAGACATTTGATCAGCCACCAAGTGAACAGAATGCTGGACTACATAGGCCTTCCATTTGATCCAGCAGGGCTCTTTTTTTCTTAATTATAAGCAAGCACACACAGCAGCTCTATTATTAGGTACAAATTTCCTGTTACTTTAATTAGATGCACTTAATTTAGAGGGAGAGAAAAAAGAACAACACATACAACCTGAACATAAATACATGAAGGCTATCCAGATTTCAATCAGGTTACTACACTATAAAATTATCTTGGCAAAAAATCTACATTTTGCTGTTTATAAAAGCTTTCCAAAACACACCACACTTTGAATTTCCATGTTGGCAATGGACTTTTTCCCGTGCTGCTATTCACCTAGAATGTCCTTTAGCTCTCCATGTGTTTCAAGGTAATCTGTACAGACTAAACGCAAACAGATTAAATGGCTTAGATAAGTGTTCTATTCACACGCAGGAAAGTTACTCATTTGTTTTGTCTTTTTTAACACCTTGCTGCAGCAACAGCAAATGCCAATGTAAAAGTTGTGGTTTGGTGGCTTTGAAGATCCCACGCCTAAAACGCAGGTTCCACGTCCTTCGCGCTTTCCTGGGGGGAAGGGGGGCACAGGATCCCCTTTCCCGGACTGAAACACCCTTCTCCCTCCTCTCTCCGAGCCAACAGGAGAGCCCCTCGTCAAGGGATTTACCTGCCAACAATCACAACACGTCCCTCTTGCACGGGATCCATTGTGCCAAGTTCAGGTTGCAGCACTCACACGGCAGCAGGAGGAGAACCCGGGAAAAGCCACTGGGGGGGGGGAAACGTGGGCCAGCGGATCCCTTTTTAAGGCGGCGCTTCCTCCCCACCCCGCCACCCCCCAATTCCAAGGGATGTCACGGCCACTTCCATTGGCTCCCAGATAAGAACACTTCCCATTGGCTCCCCGGGTGCCCCAAGCGGCGGCTCGAGGGAACGTCTCCAGATGGGGGTTACCCGGGTCAAGGGGAAAAGAGAGGCGGGCGGTCGGGCGCGTGGGGCTCTTCAGCGGAGGGGGGCGAGGAAGGGGGTTCATTTGCTTCTTCCTGGCTTCGTTGCCGAAGGAAGTCGGCGGGGTGGGCGGGCAGTTCCGAGAGAGATTCCACAGCGACTTTGCTTTCCCCTCATGGCTATGCATCCATATATATATGGCTTCCTCTTCCGCTTCTTTCTGTGGGGTGCTGCACGGCTCGGAGGATCGGGCCCTGTGAGGGTACCCACGAAGAGAGAGCGCATGCGCAAGCCAGAAAAGGCGGCAGGAGGTGCTGCTTTACTCACCTCTTTCTCTTTGGGAAGGATTGCACAGCAGGTGTCTAGAAGAGCCACTTTGCAGGGACTCCATCCCAAAGGATGTGGGGTGGTGACCTCCTTGGCTGCGGTATTTGAAAGGCTTGGGGCGGGGGGGGGGAGAACCCACCGCCAGCTTTTGCTTTCTCCCCAGGAGGCAGTGATGGCCACCAAGTTGAAAGGCTTTAAAAGAGGATTAGACAAATTAAAGGGAAACCCAGCCAGATGGGTTATTATTATTATTATTATTAGACACACGGTGGCAGATGCCGCCTCAGGTGGTGGAAGCCAAGGTGTGCTGCCAAGGGGAAAGTCATATTGGTAACAATTCCAATAATTGAATGGAGTCCATACATGTTTTCTTGAGAGTAAGATCCATTTAGTTCAATGGGACTTTGAGTAGACATGCCTAAGGTTGCAGATACTGCTGCAAGTGGGAGGGACACAGAAAAACTTTAATTCCACTGATTACTCAGGGAAAGAGGACACACAAACAAATCCCCTTATTCCTCTGCTGAGACAGAGGAAGGAGAAAGTGATAGGCTACTAAACAGTCAATATTTACTCTGAGAGACCAGAGATAGGCACCCGTCAATAGGGCTTCTATGGACTTTTGCCATATACTATGAAATGGAAGCAGTGTTCCTTTCCATTTCATTTCCCCATTGTCCACATAATTTGGAAAAATTCAGAGGGCTTAGAAGGCCATTAAAAAATTGTATTGCACATTTTGGGGGACTTTTATATTTAATTAGTTACTGTAAATTGGCTCAAGTACTTCTTTTTGAAGGGCAGGGTATAAATGTTTAAAAGAAAAACATAAACTCACTTTTACTTTCCTAGTCTATAGAATATTAATATATATATATACTCTCTCTCTCTCTCTCTCTCTCTCTCTGTATTTATTTCCTAGTCTATATAAGCAGTTCTGTTAAATGCTGTGAAAATATTTCTTTGCTCTGTCATGTCCTTTTCTGTTTAACATGTACTATTGTCATACACCAGTAATTCCCAAACTGTTCCACATGAGAACTATTAGTGTGCCATGAGAAACGCATTGTATACCTTTCTGAAGAAACCAGAGGCCTTTCTCCTGGGCATGGTCGGCCAATTGGTGCCAAAGAAGGATAGAAGGATAGAACTTTCTTTATGTATGCTACAACAGCAGCAAGAATACTTATTGCAAAGTACTGGGAGACACAAGATCTACCCACCCGGGAAGAATGGCAGATGAAAGTGATGGACTATATGGAACTGGTGGAAATGACTGGTGAAAAGTTGGTGGAAGAAGATTGGAAAAAGATTGGAAGATTGGAAAAAAATTAAAGTTTATTTACAGAAACATTGCAAAATTAAGGAATGTTAGAAGGATGTTGGAATGAAGTAATGTGGTTTTAGCAGAAATGATATAAAGGATTAGGTAAAAATTGATTTTTTAATTGGAGAAAGACGAGAATGTAAAATTACAGTATATTAAGATAAATTATTAGGATAAAAACAAAGCTGGAAAGGATTTGCTGAAGTATCTAATTGAACTAGAATACAAAAAAGAGGTGTGAGGAGGTCAAGGAAATAAGCAAAGGAAAGAAAGTTATGTAAACGTTTGAGCTGTTTTTTTCTCTTTTTTTCTTTTTTCGAATTGTTTGTATTTTTGTATTGTATATTTTTTTTTTATTTTTTTTTATTTTTTCTAATTTTCTCTTTGTAATCTTTAAAATTTGAATAAATAAATAAATAAATAAATATTATTTTTTTTAAAAAGAGAGAAACACATTGTATTAATTAAAGGCTTGTGTGAGCCCAGAAGTACCCCACCACAAAGGAGGATGTCTACAACATCCCTGCAATAGTGATTACTCTAACTTTATTTCCTTCTGGTCACTGTTGAGGGTAGGCAATTGTGCCATCTATGTCAGGCTGGTATGATTATAGCACTCAGTCATTCTCTATGCAGAAATGCAAAAGGATTACTCTATCGCAGAGAAGACTACCTCTTGCATCTCTGTGTGATTCATTGCTCTGGACCTGCCTCCTTCCAATTAGTGTTAGAAAGGAAAAAAGTAAAGGTTTTGGGGGGACATTTCCTATATGTAGAAATATAGCAGCTTTTTGGTTATTCAGGTAGAATTATGTATAACTAACAAGCTTCTACGTTCCTACACCAACAGAAGCTGGCCCCATAAAATAAAGCTACATACACATTACTGTTTACTCTGGTACACTCCCACTGGTAGTGTCTGAAGCTGTGTACAGTACACATGAAGTTAACCACAATGCATATCTACAATGTAGTTTTCTTGGGAAACACTGCAGTTTGATGTATTTTCCCCCTTAAAACCAGCTTCCGTCTAATTTGAAAATGTAAGCCACATTCACTTTACAATCTGAGGTACTTTTGAGGTAGCTGTCATGCATGCACAATGACATGTATTTACAAAATTGTTATATGCACTACAGCAGCAGTAGGATCAAGTCTCCAATTTTCTGAAAATAGGCACTGGGCTTTTGTGCATAGTATGCACAGCACAAATCTTTGGATATCAGGCAGTTTGTCAGCTTAGCTAACAAAGTGTGGGGTCTGAGAGAGAATAGAAAATAAAATTACTAGAAACTACAGTACTTAAATCAGTTAACATGGATTTGTGATTCCTTCATTACTCCTTCCTGTTCCTTTAACTACCACATCAATCACTGTTGTTGTACTCTGGTTTCCAAATTAACTAAACCTGCTACAACTTGTTTCTTGTCATTAAACAGAACCTAAACATCAAAGTGGAACTGCACCAATCCATCCAGAACAGGAAGTGTGCATACTAATAAAGAGATGAAAGTTCCAACAAAATATTGTGCCATCAAGCCACATGTTCCCATTGTTTAAACCACTTTAGGGCAACCTTACAAATTTGAACAGCGGGAAAATGTTAGAAGTTTCTAACTGACGAGGAGCATAGCCTGATCCTTACTGTATTTAAAATAATAAGAAAAAGGATTCTAATCAGGATAATTGCGTATGAGTGTGAAATCTTACATAGCTTAAACTCATCCTATTTATGCCCTTAAATTGTTCCCCTTTTATACAACAAATTGCACTATTTTTCTGCTCTCCCTTTTCCTTCCCTGTAGTGCTCCCTTCGCTTTATGATCCAAACCCCGTCCTTATGCTCGCGCTAGGAAGTAGGACGTGACCAAAACTGTGGGCGCGCTAAGGATGCAGTAGCTTCACCTTGTGCTACTGCGCATGCTCTAATGCTTTCCCCTTTCCGAGCAGCGCGTTCTCGTCGCTAAGCAACCTGAAGGGGTGCATTGTGGGCTTGCGAGGGAGAGATATAGGCCCTAACGTTGACAACGACCCGGGGCTGCGTCGGTCGCCCGAGTAGAGGGAGGGAAGGCAGCGCGGACTTGCTGGACGTCTGACAAATTTCCTGAATATTGGTTGTCAATCTTATTACGCTTACAGGTTTTTTAAAAAATTATTATTCTGTAATTATTTTACTGTTTTGAAAAATATTTTCAGCAGTGTAACTCTCCTTTTGGTGTTTGCTTTTACTGTATAGGAAAACCGACACAACTGGAGTAGCTAATCGCAGCTCCTGACTCCAGAAGAGTTTAACGTCCATTGAGGTAAGCATGAAATTTTAATAAGCTTTTCTTTAAAAAACACTTTGGGGTTTTTTGCTGTGATGGTTTGTATTGGGTTTTTCCCGTGATGATTTGTAATGCAAATACAAATATCAGTAAGAAACTGATTTTGCTGGTGCAAGAGCATCGGTGATGCAAGTTAACTGTTACACAAAAGTGTGTGCCGATGCAGCTGAGCGATTACTATCTGTTCAAACGCTGTTAGGAATTATCACCGTGGGCGTAGTAGACAGGATTTTTGTTAGGGGTGGCAGGCTTTTGTTGGAGGCAGAATCTCAGATTTGTATTGATTTTTATGGATTGGGGGGGCAACTGCCCTTTGCCCCCCCCCCCTTGGCTATGCCCATGATTATAACTTTTCTGATTTATTCCATTAGAAGTATATACTTGATCCTTATCAGTCTGGTTTTATAGCTTGCAACTGATGGTCATTACATTGTGAACCACAAAAAAAGCAAGGCATTCCAAGAGCAAGTTAAAAATGTAACAACTTTTAGGACTGCAGGTTATCAAAACTTAATGTTATTAAGTTCCCAAAATCATTGGATTAAACAATCTCCCTGGCAGTTGTCACTGTTGTGGGTCCTATAATAAAAATGTAACTTCCTCACAGCTAGCACCTATAAAGCTACTTTAGGTAACCAGCTTGTTTACATTGGCCAGCACAGCAGTCATCTAATTTTGAAAAGCTGCTTAGTAAATTTTGAAATGAATAGAGGGACCTTTCCATAGGTAGATTGCATAATGGACAACATATGATATGGCACACAATGTTTTTGATCTGGCCTGATCCACAAACACAAAGACTATACTTTGTTGGGCTGTTAAATAATTTATCCATAAAATATTCTGTGAGCATAAACTGATCCCGGAAGAAAAAGACTTAAGTTGCACACTTATTTGTAACAACCAATGAACGCAATAAGACTTGAGCAGACACTCATAATTGGAAGATACCACAAAAGTAATCTAGTTTAATGCATACTTTATATGTTGTAACAATTTATGTAACTGGACTAACTGAATGTTTACTGAACACTGAAGATAAAGGTAAATATTTTAACGTAGTCAATGTTTTATAGGTTAAAATGATGAAAAATGTCCACCTGGCAACCGAAGCAGATGAAGATGATATTTATTCTGGTTACAATGACTATAATCCTACCTTTGATACAGAGGTAAAAATATGGTGATACCAAGTTTATATGTGGATATTTTACAGTTTTGGTGTGATAAGGAAGCACATTCCCTGTTTCCGTGACCATCTGCTACTTTGCACAGAAGCGGAAATGAAAATGTGCAGAACAGTTTGGATCAGCGTAATTGACATTAAAAAAGCTTGAGCTAGTGAAATAATGTCCTACTGTGAGTCTGCATACAAATGTAGCAAAGGCCATGGATGATATCCAATGTAAGCCACACTCGAAGTCAACCTGCTGTAACTTAAGTCCATTAATTTAAGTGGATTTAGTCTAAGCATGATTTCATTCTCTATCACCCTATAAGAAAAAGTTAGTGAAAATCAAATGAAATGCATGTCTGTATTATCTAGCTACACTAGCAAACAAAATGAATTGCAAAGTTAATTATTCCAATGTTTATCTTTTTTATGTTGTTTTAGGATTTAGAGAATGATCCAGCTTTTCAACAAGCTGTGAAAACTAGTCATGGTAGAAGACCTCCTGTAAGTAAATGTTAAGAATTAAAATATATCAAAGTAAGCATGTGTAAGCACTTCTAGAAACTGCATTTCTGCTGCAGCAAGTTCAGCCTATATGCTTATTAGTCCCACTAAGTTCATCAAGGCTTTCTTTCTGCTGAGTATGGTTAAGATAGCAGCAGCCTTTGCTATTTTCACACCCAGCAGAAGTAGCATGTGTAGTGCCATAACTTTCCTCAGCTATTCTCCTGTACCTTTCATTGTGAAGTTTGCACTTTTCTTACATTTGTGCCCTTGGGACTTCCCAAGTAGTTTTCTTCTGTAATCAGACTCCAAATATGTGACTCTCAGTTGTGCCCCTTGGAATGTTATGCTCAGAAAATCATGCTAAGGTTCTGGAGATGCAGTAAGGACAACCTGTTATGATCAAGCACTGAACATATGCAGTAATTAGCAAGTTATTGGAATTGAACAGAAATGTGCAAAGGGGCAATGAAAGTTTTCCTTGATAACTGCGCATAAGTAACCACTTAAGTATTCATCTATGTATGTTTCATTATTCTAGTCAAGCACTGTTCATACTGACTAGCAGTACTTCTCAAACCCAGCTCTTCAAAGTCCAGAGCAGAGGGTTTTTTTCTGAGACTAGCTACATGAGATTCCTTAAATGAAGATTCCGGGGGCCATATATGTGGCCTCATACCCACAAGGCACATACTTTCTTCCTGAGCAACAGATGATTTTCTATCAGTGTTGACTTTCTGATCAACCATTTAGTAATACAGTAGGTTGGTAGCCTATTGCTTCAATAGATCTGACATGTGAGGATTGCCCCTATTTTTGGACAGTAGGAGACAGTGTTCTCTGAATTCTGAGAGAGTGTCACAACTTTTTAGTCTTTTGTCAAGAGGTTGCTCCAAAAACACGACATGATGACATTAAAACAATTTTGTATTTTCTCACAAATAAAGGGAAAAAACATTTTTAGAAATTGGTATATAGCTTTACTGTAATTTTCTGTAGTAATTATATTTTTAATATGCTAGTTTCTTTGAACGAATACATAATTCTTGCTTAATCTTTAATCTTTTCTAATAAGCTTACAGCCAAAGTTCCAGGTACATCAGGTTCACGACCCTTAGCTACTGGATATGGGGTAGGTTTTTATTTTGTACTGAAATTTACTCAGCTTTTCTTTCTTTGGCTCAGCACTTTCTCCAGTGAACCAATAAACATTGCTGTTTAATTTCTGATTCCAATAAGCCTATACAGTTGCATAGCGATGGGTCTTACATTATGCATAGATGTAACAGGGATTGATGCCAGACAGTGACAAGTGAAGTTCTGTAGCTGAAGAATCTCAGGGTGGTCTTTAGGTCACATAGTACAAACCCAGGAACTGGTCCTGGTACTTGTTGGCATTTGTCTTTTTCATGGTTTGTAAAACCTCCCATTCTTTGAATGAGATTACTTTCCCACTTCAGAGAACATCAGTGTGAAGCTAGAGTTGCTTGTGCAGGGTGGAGAAGACAATTGGAGTTGTATCTTTCTCTGCTGCGGTTTAGAAATCTGGTATCTGCAGTGAGAGTTCCCATCCTTAGTTCTGTAAATTCTGTAATAATAGAGCAGTGTTCCCTTTACGGTTTTAGAACAGTGTCCTCTGAGATCCAGCCCTGTTCTTCCCTTAGAAGCAGAGCATGCAGTGATTATTGACTTTAAATATTTTCTTACATTGTGCTAGTCAAAGACAACACTATCTTCATCAATGGGCAGACCAATGACAGCAGCTGTACAGGTAATATTGCTACAATTATTTATAGTTTATAGACAAGCATCAGTGTAATGTATAGAGCAAGTGAAGAGACAGGTCATGGTGAAGAGTTGAACTTCAAGCAGACAGAAAAAGAGCTGAGAAAAAGAGGGGAGGGAGAACAAAATTCAATGAACACAACATTAAATTTAATCTGTCTCTTTTTCTAAGCTATCATTATCTGTTTGTTTCTTCATAACTGTCATTGTATTTATCATGGGCTTCTAAAAGCTGAAGGTGTGTCTAGATTAAAACAAGCTTACACCTTTTCACGTATCAGCTTATTGCTTGGTTTGGTGTATTTCCAAACATAGACCAGTTTCTTTCACATGCTGCAGAAGATGGAGGAATCTGTAGTGGGTAAGAAGCTAGAAAAGTTTCAGGTTGTGTTGTGTTGCCACCAGGTTGCAGGAGGGGTAAGCATGGTCAAATTCCTGAGGATGTTCTGTACTCTGCAATATTTAAAACTACCTCTCTGGTATCAAGTCCTAAATGTGCTTCTTGTCTTGTAATACAATCAAATGCAGAAGCTGTGCTATCATCACTTAAATTAATCCAAGTGATTAATCAGCCAGTAAAAGCAGGGGTCCAGAGGGCATGTGATCAGTTGCATCTCTGTGACTATCCTGTCCGCATCATCAGGCTGCATCAACTGGAAATGATCCCGTAACAGTGGGCCAGGTGTAGCATTGGAGACTTCAACTGGATTTGGTTTGGTAGCATCCAAGTCACTTTGAAATCAGATGCCTTTGCCCTCAAAGTGTCTTGCAAAGCTCTTACAGCTAGTTACCATGTACTCCAGGAGTCTGTCCCTTGAATCTGGGGTAATGAGTCTCTGGTCCTCATGCAACAACCCTGTCAGCTGATTCCTCAAGAATGCAATAGATGCAATGAAGAATGACTTATTTGCTGCCTTCACCCTTTGGTAGGCATGATTATGTGTCATAGCGTGTGTTCAGTTGGCTTCAGAGCAAGATTTGCATCACTTGCAATCCAGTCTTCATATAGCCTGCTTCATCAACCACAGCTCCTTGGAGTACCAGGGAAGAATACAATGTCCACCATTTCTCAGCCTTTTGGTATTGTACCTTGGTTTGTTAGTCTTTCTTTCATTGGAAGCCCCTGAAGAAGGGCTACCAATAATTATTTACCAGCATCCTGAGACAATGTGACATATCATCTAATGGGAGCAATCCATTGGTAAAACCATTGTCTCCTTTCCCCCATTCGTTCTACAGGGGTGGGGGGAAACTTCAGCGTATATTGTGCAGCCTTTTGCTATGTCTAAACTTGATCAGCATTTTAGAAATGGTAAAATTAGATTGTTTAAAGAGAATAGTATAAGATTATTCTGAATACCTCTAAGACTGGTGCATTTTAGTAAAGTACATTTACCGAGAAGTAAGGCTCACTGGGTTCAGTGGGGTTTGCTCCAAAGTAAGCGTGTAGAGCAGCAGCAGAGTACTATAAAAGAACAGGCAGCATTTATCATCTGTGATCTTACCATGGTGGGGCTACAGTACTAAATTCTGAGATAAGCCTCTGCTGCTGCCTTTTTCTATCAAAGAAAGGGTATCTTCCTGCTCTATGACTTCAAGTTTGAATTGCCTGATGCCATATGACATCAGGTGCTTGGTGGGTGAGTGGCTTTGCCCATTTGTCAAAATGGCCTGTGTGAAGGGTGGGCCAATTTGTTTATTCTGTGAGCTGCTGTTAGATCTTTTAATGAAGGGGGCATATAAAATTAATGAATAATAAGAATAAGTAATAATTATTGGATGTAGTCCTGGCCAGATGCCATTCTCCATCTCTATTGTAGAGTATTGCAGTCTCGACAGGAGTTCAACTAGTGTATTATAGAGTACCTAAAAGGTCATATAATTCAGTGTGATATAATTTATAAAGCCCTGCTTCCTCAGTTATCCTTATAAATAAGCTTTTGTTTTTAAAGGATGGTGTTGCTCGACCGATGACAGCAGTTCAGGCAGCAGGTTACACCAAAGCAGTTTCCAGAGGTACAGTTTTAGAAGAATCCTTGGCAATAATAGGTTTTTTTAAAGCCTTGGGAAGGCACTTTCTTACAGTTCACACTATTTACTAATCTGCAGGTTCTGTATTTGATCCTCTTGGTCAGGCAAGGGGACCAGCTCCTCCCCTAGAAACAAAGAATGAAGATAGGTATGTGGACAATGTTTGACTTTTGCAGTTAAATGCTTCAGATCTGTTTTGTTGTTGTTCAGTAATTTTTCATTAAGATTCCACCATTTGTGTATCTGGATTCTGAAGAGAAAGAAAAGAATATGATGAGAAGAGGCTTTTTGCTGTGCCTTTATTTTTCTTAGGTTGCTACAATATGGCTTTGATAATGTAGCAGTGGTCCTGGGTTATCTCACCATATGGTCAGTTGTACAAAGTTTAGCTTGCTTTCTGTGGGAAAGTGCTTTGCTGGCACGTTTTGATTTTTTAATATAAAAGCTAATAAGTTAACAACAGAGCTGCATTTAGCTATATATCTACTAGCATGAATGAATTCAAAAATATATTATTTACATGTTGGTGGATCTGCAGACATAAATCGGAACGAGGCTGGCCAGCTGTGCACAATAACAGCAGAATCTTAAAGCAGCCAAAAATAACAGGGCTTCAGCAGCTTCTTTTAATTTCTTCTTCCTAGACCACCAAGTAAGGCATGCCTTTTAATGATCAAATGTGTTGTAATTTATCATTATCAATATTTATTAAATTTTGATAGCGTTCCATTACAATGTTCCTTGTGAGGCTGATGATACAGAATTAAACAATGACTGCAGTACAAAAATAAGGATCTAAATCAACGTTTATAAAATATTTCCCATGGCAAACAGATGCAAAGTAGTTTGTTGGCCAAGGCTTAGTTAAAAGGCTAAGCACCAAGTTAATTGTAGAAGGGAACTGAATGATTATTCTCAAGGATTCTGTTTGGATTCAACATCAGAGTGACATGGTAAAAGTAAAAAATCTTTTTTCATGTAAGGAATAAAGCAGTTTGTAGCAACTGGAAAAGCTCACTGCTAAAGGTCACATCAGTCTTTATATTTTATTTATTCCTTTTTGTATTCCTGAGGCTTATAAGATTATAAAAAAACTCCACAATAATATGATGTATGCAACTGCAAGAATAATAGCAGCTTATAAAGAAACGGCATCATCAAAAGTTGGAAGATTAAAATACAAGTCAGAACAGAGACGAGAATAAAACAATTATTCCAATACCAGAAATCTTTCAGTTGCCAGGTGATTGCCCCCCACCCCATCTGTAGGTTGGAACCAGGGAAGTGCAAGCTGATTTCTGCTCATGCAACAGGGTGTTCTCACTGAAATATGCTTTTGAGGATTGGGGGACCCTCCAGAGTGGCTTGGGGTGGAGAGTAGGGTCCTGCAGTGTGAAGGAAGAATCACTGGAATTGGAGGGGGTCACCTTTCATTGGTGGAAGTGCCTTTCTGCTCATGCAAAGCACATTTGAATCCAACCCCTTGATGGTAGCAGGCAAACTCCTACATCTGAAGAGAGTATTCTATAAATGTACCACCAGAGAAGACTCCCATCACCAGCTTAGTCAGTTGTGGTTGTTGTTTTTAAAAAGCACACATTACCAGTGGTGTTTAATTTTTGTCATGGTATGTGTAGATCTTCATGATAATTTGATTCCATTGTGTTCCCTAACTTTAGTCCAGAGGGAAAGATTAAGCAGTTGGAAAAAAAAGTGAACGAGTTAGTTGAAGAAAGCTGCATTGCTCACAGTTGCGGAGACTTAAAGTTGGTAAGTCATAGCCTTTCATTTAAGCTGCTGCTTTCAGCTTAGTTGGCATACTGATAGCTGAAGCATATGAGACGGCTGCCACAAAGAAAGCTTGCCTGTGGAAGCATTCCGTGAACATCCCATAACATAGGAAGTCATTTGCCACACAAATTGGCCCATTCATTTGTTAGAGGTAACACAGTGGTGGTGCACTTGTGCAGAGCCATCAATCACTGACTCCCTTGTGTTAAGATACTGACATATGCAAGTATATTTATATGTGATAGATTCTACATGAAACACTTAAATTGACTAGCACTTCACCACTGGCCTGTCTATTTCAGACACAGTACACTTCCTCCTGGAAGAAATGCAGCCTGTTTCTGTTCTCAAAATGCATTTCTTAGAACCCAAGTCATGGAAATTCTGGCTATTTAGTGTCCGTAAACTATATAGAGACAGATGTAGATTGTTTGCTAGCTCCCTGATGTGTGTGTATTTCTCCCTAAAGAAACACTATTGAATTTAGCCAGAAAGTACAATGAGAGCTGCAATTTCTACTATATCTCTAATTTGATCATTCTTTCTGTGTGAATATGCTGTTTCTTGTTCTTTTACTGTTCTTCCCCTTATTGTCTTTATGTATGCTATAAAAATGTGTTTGTATAAGTGAAAATAAATTGTTTCATACAATATTTTCTAAAGAAGGGCAGAAGGTGCTACTGAAATGTGATTTGTTTCTTTAAGGCTCTTGAAAAGGCAAAAGATGCTGGAAGAAAGGAAAGAGCTTTAGTAAGACAACGTGAACAAACTATGTCTCCTGCCAACATCAACCTAGATCTTACTTACACTGTAAGTACTTGTCTATTTAGCAGATCAGTTTCTGTCCTACCCTTTCTCAAGGACTTGAGGAAGGTAATGACAGTTCAGGGGGAAAAATATGTACAAGAAGAACAGTATTCCAGTTTATCAAATAGAGTTCATGTCTAAAATGTGAAGAATGATGATATTCACATGTGAATGCTGACACTCGGATGAATTTTGTAAATGCCTAAAATTAGAACTATACATTGTCCTGCCTCTACGATGTTAATTCAGCCACCTGGGATCTAGGGGGATTTAGTGAAGGAAGGGAGGGAGACAATGCATCCCTGAAATACTGTCTTCTCCATAGTGAAGCCAGTTGCTGGTGTTGTCATTCCATTATGCTGCTGCTGCTTCTCGCTCCTCCAGGGGGCAGCTACTCTCTTGCTACTATGCTGACTGATGCATCATTTGTGATTATGAAATTCAAAGTTGGTTGTTTCTATCATATGATGTAAATGTTCTCACTTATTTTCTTTCAGGTGCTCTTTAATTTGGCCAGTCAGTACTCTGCTAATGAAATGTATGCAGAAGCATTAAATACCTATCAGGTCATAGTGAAAAACAAGATGTTTGTCAATGGAGGTAGGTTACACCCACAAAACCCAAACATTCAAATCAGTTATTGGGTACATCCTAGGAGATGGGAACTCTTGGTCAGTGTCTTTAATTTGCATTAAAACGAGTGAGAAGTGAGAATCGGCAGCATCTCCTGATCCAACTCTGAATTCTGATTATGTTATTGTGATTAGTTTGAAATCTGAAGTCATATATATTTGTAAACTTACAAATTCTGTACAGATGCCAAATACTGGTTGCTTTCAGCTAAGATGACTTTATACTGCTATAGTTTGTTTCCTTCAAAAATAATTTGATAAATTCACAACCTCCCTCTTTTCAAAGTCACGTTTATTCCAAACACAAATGCACTTTTGGAGTCAATTCAGATTTTCCTATTAGGTTAAAACATGCAGGAAAAGGTACTGGGAACAAGTCCAAACCTACCCCAGCCTGCCTGCTCCCCCCTGCACTGCCACTGCTCCCCACTTTCCCTTGGTAGAAGCCAGGTTAAGAGAGTAGATTCAAGCTAGTTTTGTGCTGGGCAAGAAGTTGCTTTTTACTCAAAGAGAATGGGCAACAGGAGAGTTTATGCTATCCTAAGGCCTGCTACTACACTCCTTAACCTGGCAGAAAATGAACCAAACTTTTTTTTTATGCCATTGCTTGTTGCCACAAATAGTAGTTTCTCATTTCAAGCAATCACATAATCATTTTGCCAGCAGATTGCTCATCCTTGCCCAGTAATTTAAAGGCTGCAGATTCATCTGTATCCAAGGTATAGATTTTCTGGATGTAACCCGAATAAAATCCTGTGCGAGTCATGGGATACATCTGTGTCTCATTCTGTGCATTGTTTAATAGGCATGCTGAAGGTGAACATGGCAAATATTTATTTGAAGCAGAGAAACTATTCAAAAGCTATCAAATTTTACCGAATGGCTCTAGATCAGATTGCAAGTGTCCATAAAGAAATGAGGTGAGTTCCAACGAGAATAACTTTGACATTATTTGCTTATAATAATGTGATAAAAACAGTTAGAAAAAACTTTATAATAAGTTATAAAAACAAAAATTGCCTAAGGAGGTCCACCAGGCTTCGTTTCTTCCTATTTTTTGGAGGCTAGTTCAGACGTTTCTGTGTAGACGGGTTTTCAATTGATTTAACTTCTGTCTTTGTTTTATCTTGGGGCCAAAGTTTACATGATGGAGGCAGTCATGCCTGTGCATTCACCTATCTGCCCTCTTCATGTATAATGCTGAGAGGAGGAGTGTCTAACATTAACAATATACAAATTTAGTATTTATTATTACACAAATTAAATAAATAAACAAACAAATAAATAAATAAATAAATAAGTAGCATTAACAGCAACATGTGAACATGGATGAGAGCCAGGTTGCACTCCTGTTGCATCTCCATTACTTTGGGCATTTTTCTTCCACTCTACTAGCAGTGAGCCAGGCTGGGAAATACCAAGGGAGGTAAAGTGGGGAAAGTTTCATCTCCATTCACAGCCTGCCCTTTTAATATAAATCATTGGCATTATAATTATCATCTTCCTACCCTACACCCCTATTAATGGTTAAATGGGGCTGACACATGGCTGTTTTTGGCCTAGTTTGGCCCTTGACTGGTTGCTGTTTTATTGTTTATAATATTGATTACATTGTTTAAATTGCATCCATTACATTTGAACTGAAGTGTAAGCCGAACTACTAGTAGTATTTTTCAATCTACTCCTGTACGATAAGGTTCTAATGGTTATTTACTTATTTAGGATTAAAATAATGCAGAACATTGGAGTTGCATTTATTAAAACTGGCCAATATACAGACGCCGTTAGCTCATTTGAGCACATCATGAGCACATCACCAAACCTAAAAGCAGGCTTCAACTTGATCCTTTGCTATTTTGCTACTGGAGACAGAGAACAAATGAAAAAGGCTTTCCAGAAATTAATTGCGGTGCCACTGGGAATTGATGATGACGACAAATACATTTCACAAGGAGTAAGTAGGAGCAAAGTTATATCTCCAATTCATAAGGCAAATAAGCTTGAGATGTTGATTACAGGGGTTCTTTGTTGGTATATTCCAGTGGTAGTGTTGGTTCAAATCCCACATGTGTCATGCTGAGAGGGGGATGAGCTGCGTAGTTCGGGGCTGTTGGTCTAGGGCAGGGGTGGGGGCCCTTGAGCTGGGGGTGGGGGCCACATCTCTTCCCTTTGGGACTTTCCCCTCCCCAGTCCACAACCCTCACTGCCCTTGTTTGAATGCATTTGGGTGAATGGATTGCAGTTCTGAACTGTGATGATGCCTCTTGCTTGTCTGTGGAAGGGATAATGTGTTTAGAAACTCCAACTTTTGCATAGTTGCAATGCAGTCTATTGTAGTTCTTTCAGCATTCTGTTACCAACAGTGACCAGCCAGATGCCGCTG
This sequence comes from Podarcis erhardii, assembly GCF_964252035.2. Taxonomy (NCBI): domain Eukaryota; kingdom Metazoa; phylum Chordata; class Lepidosauria; order Squamata; family Lacertidae; genus Podarcis; species Podarcis erhardii. The sequence goes on from NC_138508.1 coordinate 25,095,545, forward strand.
AGAAAACCATAAGCATGGCATGCAAGCAACAACTCTTTCCTCTTGTTGTCCCCTTTTGGGGGGGGGGGAGTAATTATTTTTCTGATAAAAAATATGACATGTAATGTACTGTAGTTTAGTCTGTTCTCATATGTATATGTGGGTTTGTATACATCCTCATCTGCTGTTGATGTAGCTGTAGTGAATAGACATTTATTTGCCTTATTTAGGATGATACACATGCAAACCTACTGATTGAAGCTATTAAAAACGACAGCTTGCGGCAAATGGAGCGTGAAAGGTAAAGTTTGAAGTCCTTTCAAAGTTGCACCATCATAGTGTGTTCTATGAATGTGCGGAACAGCTGAACAGAGGTCTGGTCTAGATTACTGATTAAGCAAATATTGATCTCTCACCTTTTTTTTTTTGCCATCCCTGTTTTTCTATGTAACTTCAAGTACCCATGTTCAGTCCTATTTGAGCTTTTTGTTTAGCTTTGCTTTTCTATTTTTATTTTTTACACTTCTGCAAACATATGGTCCCTCTTGTGTGTGGATGGTACTCCTTTGGCTACATAAGGATCCAGACTCAAAGAATGAGTTCACTATTACTATATAGGATGTAGACACTACTACTGTTAATGCATCGGATGAAGTGCTCTGTATAGTTCACAAATGCTTATGCCATAATATATCCATTAGTTTTTAAGGTGCCGCAAGACTCTTGGTGTTGTGTTCTGCTTCTATATGTTTGTGATATTTGTTTGAAATAATTTTTTGTGCTTTAAAGGAAAGCTACAGCAGAAAAGTATATCATGACGGCTGCTAAACTAATTGCTCCAGCGATTGAAACATCATTTGCTGTAGGCTATGATTGGTAGGTGGCATTTTTTCAGCTGAGTTGCCTTTCTCAGATCACTTATCTCAGAAAACTCACATGTAAGTCAGTGGTTCACCAATTACAGCCTGTAGTAGTTTGGCCCAAGCTATGTATACCATTTTCTGCTTGTATTACATTTCACCAAGGCAACTATCTGTAAACAAACAATAAATGTCCATAAAAATGGCAAAATAATATCACCAGTAAATAAAGAGTTCACTTGTAATATGTTGTATTACAAGTCAACTCTTTATTTACTGTGTTTGCTATTGTTTAAGATAAAACTGGTTTGGGAAAGAAACTACTTTTATTGTTTGTTTACAGATGATATTATCTTGGTGATATTATCATGTGTCGATTGCAGTAATCATTGTATCACCACCCTGTTCATTGTTTTCTTGCATTACAGTTCATCATTTTAAAATGTGGCAATTCCTAAAGGTTTAAATGTTAAGCTCTTAATTCAGCAACCACATGATGTTCTCCCTAGGGTTACAATGAAACAAGTCACAGTTCATTCATAGTATACTTGCCTGTCAGACCTCCAGAGTGTAAATCCTAATCTGAGAAGTGGTACTATAGGTAGTGGCTCAGAATGAGAGCTGTGAGCTAGGAAATCCCTGGTTCAAATCACACCACAGCCATAAACGTCCTCATTGGCCTTTGGCAAGCAGCTATCTCTCAGTCTGAAGTATAGTAGTATTGCAATAATAATAATACAGAGCCACCATACAGGGCCGCTATAAGTCAGGCCTCTGGAATTTTTCACTTGCCAAGATAGACTCAGTGCATTAGCCTGTTAATAGACCACCAAGTGTATAATAAGCCCCTGTTGCCTGTTTGCAACTGTAAACAAGCACGTCGTTTGTTTGGATCCTAAAACCAATATATTGGATTCGCCTGTAACTGATGCTTGGCAAAAACTGTACAGTTGCTTTCTTGACTTAGAGAGGCTCACTGCAACCAATAATTTCTCTCTTTTTTTATTCTGTTCCAGGTGTGTAGAAATGGTAAAAGCTTCTCAGTATGTGGAGTTAGCCAATGACCTGGAAATCAATAAAGCAATTACATACTTGAGGCAAAAGGACTTTAATCAGGTATGATGGTATACATAGCTTCCCCCTTATTTTATCCTTACAACCACCCTGTAATGCAGATTAGGCTGCAAATATCTGACTACCCCAGCCACTGTGACAGTCTGTGTTCTAAGCAGTGGCATTTGCCACTAATCACTACTTGTTTTCTTGGAGATCATAGAATTGTAGTTAGAAGGGATCTCTAGGGTCATCTAGTCCAGCCGCCTGCAATGCAGAAATCTCATACATGACAGATGGCCATCCAACCTCTGCTTAAAAATCTCCCAGGAAGAATAATCCACCACCTCTCATGGGAGTCTCTTCCATGGTCGAACAGCTCTTACTGTCAGAAGGTTCTTCCTGATGTTTAGTCAGAATCTCCTTTCTTGTAACTCAGATCCTTGCAGTTATTCCACGTAGCCAGTGGGAATTTTTTTGCTGTACTCCTAAGCTTGCCTCTAACTACTGCAAGGTCCAGGGCAAGCTGCACTCACTCTTGCCCTTGTTAACAAGTGATACCATAATGAAATAAAAAGTGTGCCATCTACACACTGATATTATAGGAATACTGTGGTTGACAATGAGATAGTGGGCAAATCAACTGGCTATATTTGACTGGTCCTTTGACCAAAGTGCTAACTCTTGATAGGATTGGTTTGTGTAATGTGTCTGTCCTAAATGTTTCTCTTTTACTCATACATTTAATTTATTGGTGTTCAGCTCAGTTTCTCTGTTTATCAAAATGTTACTTTTCCTTTCCTTTTAATTATTCCTTTCCTTCTTTTGTACTGTCTCTCCCATTTTGTTTGGTACTGTAAGTATGAAGAGGTAGGTACTATACCAATACCTATTACAAGATGAAATTTGCATAGGTTTAGTGTAGTTTGTCAGTCTTTCAAAGAATCGGCAGCACTTAATGACTGGGTAAAGATGAATTGTCCTTTGCATTCTCTTCTCCTGCAGCTCAAGCCCAGCTTTCCCCACCTAAATCTGGCATTAACTGTCCAGGCAACTGAATGCTGATTCAGCAGTCATGTTTATTAGGGTTGCCATACATCCAGAATTTCCAGGACGTAGCTGGGATTCGGCCGTTGGAAACAGCGTCTGGTCCGGAAAGTGGTTAAATATCCAAGAAAATCTGGATGTATGGCAACTCATGATGGAAGTGTAGATTCTGGCAAATGTCCTTTAAAATAGCTCAAAACTAAAAAAAAAGGGGGGGGGGTTGCATGTACATTTATTATTTATTTACTTTATAATAATTAAATGTACAGCCATAGCCATACCCATAGAAAGAGCTGAATCTGTTTTTAAATTTGAAAAACTGCTTCAGGGAGGGGAAGGAAGGTGGACTACTGATGTCACTGGCTTCCAACCAATCAGCGCTCTGCACAGCCATCTTGCGCTGTACACACACAGAAGTGGTTTCATCTGGGCTCCACCTGTGAGAAAGGCTGTGCTGCACTTCTAAAACATAAATCTAAAACAAAGCACTGTGAGCGTGCTTCTGCTGCAGACTCTGTACGCATCCTCCTTCCGCTATTAATTCTTATTAAATTCAGGTCCTTGGTTAGGCAAGGTTCTATACGCATTGCCATAGTTTTGCTGTAGCTGCGTTGTTTTAGTTCTGTCGCTTTATTGGTAGCAATCTAGGTGTGTATCTTCTACAACTCACGCTGTAGTGCATTTGCTCATTATTTATGTTTTCCCATTTTCTTATCCTGAAAGAAATTATATCTTCGGGGATGTTTTCAGAAACCCCCTTGAGCACCAGAGGTGAAGAAACCATGCAAAAACTGCCCTTTGATGGCTTTTGGCTTCACTGCCCAGGGTTGCCTTTCAAATTATTTTTGACGTGGTTGTTTAATTATTGTCAGTAAAAGTGAGGGGAGGTGTAGAATAAAAAGCAACCTCTACTTAACTTCAGGGTTATTTAACACAATACTTATTAATAATTCTAACGCCTCTGTATAGAAAAATGACAAGTACAGCAAATTATAACACATTTTTTATTTTGCTATGTGTAAACACAGTTTTTCCTATAAATCAAGAACATCTGTAGGAAAATACTTTTCATGACACTACTGGCTGTATTCCGACATAATAATGGGTTAGTGCTACACTCTAGCTTAGAATTACGTCCAGATAAGGGCAATGGAAGGAAAATGATGATTATTGATCTGGGGTAAGCCCTGGTATCAACCAGTTTGAAATAAAATATAATAAGTGGATAGTATTTCTAGCAAGCAGCATTCACTTTGCAAGATAATCCGCTATTTAGAAGGGAAGGTTGTAGCTAAGTGGTGGAGCAGGTTGAAATCACTGGCATTTCCTGGTAGGACTGGGTAAAGTCTCTGTCTCAACCCCTGGAGATCTGTTGTAGACTTGGGTATATAATACTGAGCTAAATGGACCAATGGTCAGTCTCAGTATATGGCTGTTTTGCTCAATTTCCCATGTTCTTGCATCTTATTGAGAAATTTAGATAGAGTGACTTACTGATGATTGGACTTTACTTAGTATGCTAACTATTGCACTATACTTACTATACTGACTTGTTATGATTACCTAAAATGTTTTAACAACGGTTTTATACTCAAGTCCTTATTCCCATTATTTGGACACAAGTCTTGTTACTATAACAGAATTGATTTGGATAGGTGTGTTTAGGATTATAGCCAGATATTCTTAGCGATAAACAAAAACCCATGGTTGAGAGCTTCCATAAAACCTAAGCGTAAGTCACGCACATCTGAAATGCTTTCCCGCCGCACCTCTGAAATTAATGGTTTCTTTAGATAATTCATTGTAATGAGAAAAATGTTCTGCTATAGTAGAAGTATGGACTTCCTAAGTGGTTTGCTGGGGAGCAATAAACTTGAGCTAGCCCCATGTGTTTTGCATATGCCCTCTTTTGCACCTCATAAATTAAGACAGTAATGCACTTTGTGCTGGAAACTGTAAACCTAAAATATACTTAAATTCTTGGCTTGCTGCTTTAAGGTACATTCACTTTATAGTAAGCAACTGAATTTCTGTGCTCCATAAACTTCTGTGTAGGAGAAAACGGAGCCTGGTGAATTGTAACAAGTATTTTTATATTGTAGGAAAAAATGAGTCAAACTGAAACTGAAAGAAGTATAACTTTCCAAAGCAAAAATGCGGTGGCGGCTGATATGATTATGATCTACATTTTTTCAGGAAATTTTGGAACCTTCTTTTAAAAAGCAGTGAATTGCATTTATTTTAATTCCTGCTCCATGCACCAACATAATTTAAGTTCCAAATGTTTAAAAACAAAGCACTTTGTTAAGACTACTTGTACCTAGTGTAAATACAAATCCAATAGTACTATATTCTTTCTCCACATAGTAGAAAGTAGGGAAAACTTTGCTTAGGAAGAAGGAAAAGAGTTATTGTTGGGCTGCTTGTTTTTGTTTTTGTTTTTTTTTAAGTAGAGATGTGCTCTAAAGCACTGCAAAGCTGGTATGCACAGCTCTCGGTTCTTGTTAAATTTAGCAAAATTAAGCATCTGCAAGAATAGCATTATATGTCTGTCTGCTGTGGCAGAATTTTACATAATTAATTACCTAATCATTATGTTATTCCACGCTATTCATTTCAGCACAAAGGAATCACAATGCAATTGGAAAAGAAGTGATCAATGACATATTTGCGGACAAAAAACAACAGCAGCAAATACTGATCATATGTGCAGGATTGATTTCTTTTTCAGACATGAATAAGCAAACATCAACAATTTTCACTCCCATTTCCATTAGAATTCTCTGACATCCCTAGTTACATCCACACTGTAGTGACATTCTCTGTTGCTGCTGCCCACAAATTCCCCCACTTAGGATCAGGGTGCCAAAAATGCAGCCATGAGCTGGCGTCATCAAAATCCAGTAATTATTTTGAAAACAAATCACTTCAAGAACCTTGCGTTTGTAATACAAAATGCATACAACAAATTAATTTGTTTTAAATTAATGATTCAGTGATGTCTACAAATTTATTTATTAAAAATATAATTCAGGATGGAAAAATACAGTGTGAATCCAGAATAAAAATGTACTTATCCTGGTTTCTTAAGACTGGTCATTGACCATAATAATAAAGATTTGGTTAAAACAACATAAAATAAAAATACAATAATGTCTAAAGCTATTAATCGTTAAAGATCTTAGTGCTCCTTATCTTGAGACATACTGTAGATCTGTTTTATAGCTGCTGAACTTACATGGCTTTCCTCAGATCATTCTGGGACGTAAAATTTCCAGTGCATAGTTATGCACGTTTACTCAGAAATCTGTTCCTTGCCCCTTCTCCCACTGAACTTCAGGGAAGAGGGCTTGACTGTAGTATATAGGCCTCTAAATGCATTTACTTGGGGAAAAGTCGCTTTTGATTTTATTGGAGCATCTTGAGTATTAATGAGTTTCAGATTGCTATCAAATGTGATTCTGTGATCTTAAACATGACACATACTATCATGCTTTATGATGTTACACTGACAGATAGACACTATATCCTATCCTAAGTGTTTATTTTGCATTGCTTCTCACTACAGAAAAAGTGCATCAACCCCAGTTTGCTTGAATGGTTTAACAATGTGAGTCACTTTATTATTACTTGCTTCTAGGCTGTGGAGACTTTAAAGATGTTTGAAAAAAAAGATAGCAGAGTTAAAAGTGCAGCTGCAACGAACCTTTCGTTTCTTTACTTCTTGGTGAGTGAATGTGTGGAAGGTGTATTTCAGTTAATTTACTTAATCCAAGTCTGAGAGCATGTGGCCCCTTTGGATTTAATATATTTTGTCTTAAATTCAATTAGTAGTGGTTTTGAAGATAATTGTTGAACACATTTATTTGAATTAGAATGTTAAAACTGCCAACTCAGCTTCATTTTAATTGTTTCTTACGGTTGCATCCAACAAAGTCGCCCTACTTCTGCTTGTGCAATGGGACTTTCTTTCCTCCATTCCCTCACTCAAAAAACCCCCTTCTGCTCTGGAAATTTGGGGGAAACCCCAGAACAGATTTACTGCAAGCAGTGGTGTAGCGTGGGTTGTCAGCACCCGGGGCAAGGCAAGTAATTTGCGCCCCCTAACCCTGGATTTGCGCCCCCTAACCCTAACCCTATCCCTAAACCCCAGATGTTGCGCCCGGTGCGGCCGGCACCCCCTGCACCCCCCACGCTACGCCACTGACTGCAAGAGAGGAGAGGAAGGAAGTTCCATTGTGAAGGTAGAAGCCCTTGTGTTGATAGAATACATTCATTGGATACAACTCTTAATGTTCTTGTTGTGTATTGAGTCAAAGGATTTTATATCTGTATTATTATTGTCTGTAATTGAATTAGGGTAAAGTAACTGCCTTTTGGTTCCAGAGGGTACAGCTACTATTGGTTCATTTAAGCTGCTGTATTTGGATCCTCTGTCTTATTGGTTGCCTCCAAAAGGCAGGACTGTGATTGCCTGATATTGTTCCCTCCAAAATGTATCCCTTCTAGCTTGTTCCCTGTCCCTATAAATGTAGCTCTCCCCTCCTCAGTTTTTAGTCTTGTTGCTTTTAATAAAGAAGTATTACTAGAGAACTGTCTCCAGCATATTATGTCAAGAGAGCTGAAATCACAAACCCCACGTCACAACAACTGGCGACGAAGGTGGGATCCGGAATGCTGAGGAGCGGTTAAACGCAGCCCTGCCTCAGAGTCCGGATTGTAGCTAAGAACAAGACTCACTGGCCGGCTGAGAAGACGACCCTGCCCACAGGACAATGGAGAGTCCAAGGGTATTGGAGCCCTTCCAGCCATCAGAGCCCCACACGTGGGAAGACTACGTCGAACGCTTCGAGTTCTTCGCAGTGGCTCAAGGGATCACCGATGCCAGCAAAAGAAGGGCCACATTCCTGAGCTACTGTGGGCCTGAGACCTTCAAGCTGGCCAAGGCATTGCTTGCCCCAGCGAAGCTAAGTGAGACATCTCTCAAAGATATTCTTGCCTGCCTAACAAGCCATTTAGCGCCTACTGAGACCAAGATGGCCCGGCGGCGGATGGAGTTACATAAGAGGCAGCAGCGTGCTGGGGAGTCTGTATCTGCATTTCTAGCTGAACTGCGGAAGCTCGCTCAGCACTGCGACTTCCAAGATCTGGAAGAGACTCTCCTGGATCGGTTTGTCGGTGGTCTGAGCAGCAAGAAAGCCAGAAGACGCATCGTGGCTAAAGAAGAGGTTACCCTTGCTTCAGCCTTGAAGGAGGCCACTGCCACGGAGAATTATGAAAGAGAGGAGCTTGATGCCAGTCGCAGGGCCCCTAAGCCACAGATAGAAGTTGCGCATGCCATGGACGAGCTAGAGGCTACTCCGAGCCAGAGCCCAGTCCGTGGGGTCGAGTCAGTGCGTCAGGCCTGCACAGTGCACAAAGATCACCGAGGCAGGTGCCCTGGTTGTGGTGGAAACCATGAGCGGAAGAGTTGTCGTTTCCGGGATGCTATGTGCCGGACGTGCGGAAAGACAGGTCACTTCGCCAGGGTCTGTAGATCGGCGGCGTTGGGAGCGACAGGAGCACCTAGACTGGAGCATCGCAGATCGCCCACAGCAAACCATGTTCTAAAGGACTGCCACTACGTAACGGAGATCAACGGGAGGGTCGTGCAGTTTCCAGCGCAAGGCAAGGCACACGTCAAGGTGAAGATTGAGGGTCAGCTGTGCGACATGGAGGTGGACTCCGGATCTGGATTCACTATCGTGTCGGACCAGACCGCGAGGACATTCTTCCCCAGGGGTAAGTTGCCCCCTCTGGAGCCCTTCCCGGCAACTTTGCAGTCATACTCAGCGGGCCGCATCCATGTCATGGGAATGTGTGCCGTGAGAGTACAGTTCCGGGACAAACAGGCGGTACTGAAACTGGTGATTGCGAAGGGCAGTCGCCCCAGTCTCCTGGGCACTGACTGGTTCCCCGCCCTGGGACTGAGTATATCAGGGCTTAATTCAATCCAAACCTGCCCTGAGATGAGCGAGGCATTATGCAAAGAATTTGCTGGTCTCTTTAATGGAAAACTGGGTTGTTATAAAGGGCCCCCAGTTGACTTCGAATTGGACCCTGGGGTGGCCCCAATCCGACTCAAACCAAGGCGAGTACCATTTGCACTGCAACCCAAGATTGAAGCAGAGCTGGATAAATTGGTCAAGCAGGGAGTTCTCTCACCCGTGGACTCCGCTAAGTGGGAGACTCCAATCGTCACGCCCCTTAAAGCAAATGGGGAAGTCAGGATCTGTGCTGATTACAAATGTACTATCAATAAGGCACTCAGGGGAAACTCATACCCCATTCCAGTCGTATCACATCTGTTGGCTAAACTGGCTGGGGGCAAGGTGTTCGCCAAAATTGACCTGGCACAAGCTTACCAACAGCTGCCAGTAACCCCACAATCAGCGGAAGCACAGACTATTGTCACACATAAAGGGGCGTTCAGAGTTAACAGATTACAATTTGGAGTTTGTGTGGCCCCAGGGATTTTTCAAGGGCTCATGGAACGCCTGTTAAGAGGTCTGCTGGGGGTCTTGCCATTTTTTGATGACGTTTTGATTGCTGGAAAAGACCCACAGGAACTGGTTGCGCGTGTCCGTGCAGTGTTGCTCAAGTTCAAGGAGGCGGGGTTGCAACTAAAAAAGGAAAAATGCAGTTTTGGGGTGCCAACTGTGGAATTCTTGGGGTTTAAAATTGATGCATCAGGCATCCACCCCACAGATGCTAAGGTTAAGGCCATCATCGAGGCACCACGACCACAGAACAAGACGGAGTTGCAGTCATTCCTGGGACTTATTAACTTTTATCATTCGTTCTTACCCCAGAAAGCTTCGGTAGCTGAACCATTACATAGACTGTTGCAGAAAAAGAATGTGTGGCGATGGGGGCAGGAGCAGCAGAAGGCTTTTGACTCCTTGCGAGGAATGCTGAGTAGCAAGAGCGTCCTTGCTCATTATGATGAATCGAAGCCGCTGGTCCTGGCATGTGATGCCTCTCAATACGGCCTGGGGGCGGTGCTGAGTCATAGGGAACCGGATGGGTCGGAAAAGCCCATCTCTTTCTATTCCCGTACGTTGTCGCCCACGGAGCGCAGCTATGCTCAAATTGACAAAGAGGCGCTTGCAATTGTGACAGGAATCAAAAAGTTCCATGATTATGTGTACGGTCGCCATTTCTCCATTGAAACGGACCACAAACCACTGTTGGGGTTGTTCAACCCGAACAAACAAACGCCACAAATTCTCTCCCCCAGAATGTTGCGTTGGTCTATATTCCTGAACGGGTTCCAGTACACCTTGACCCATGTGCCGGGAAAACGGTTGTGCCACGCTGATGCGCTGAGTCGATTGCCCCTTCCTGGCGGGAGCAATGAGGATCCTGCTCCAGCGGAGCACATAATGATGCTGGAAACACTTCCGGGGGCTCCTGTAACGGCTACTGATATTGCTGAGAAAACGAAGAAAGATGCTGTTCTCTCCCGTGTGCTCACTTGGGCGGGGAGGGGGTGGCCAGGTGGTCCGCATGAAGACAAATTCAGGCCTTATGCGACAAGGCAGCACGAGTTATCCATGCATAAGGGTTGTCTCCTGTGGGGAGATAGGGTGATCATCCCAGCACCACTGAGAAACAGGGTTCTTGAGACGCTTCACATGGGACACCCGGGACACCCGGGAATGGTCAGGATGAAGTCGTTAGCCCGATGTTATGTGTGGTGGCCTGGAATGGACCAGAACATAGAACAATGGGTACGAACATGCAAGGCATGCCAAGAGGTGCGGCCAGAAGTGGCCAGAGCACCAGTTCACTGGTGGGAGCAGTCCAGATCTCCCTGGAGCCGGCTGCACTTAGATTTTGCTGGGCCATTCCAGGGGAAGGTCTTTTTGGTTATCGTCGATGCATATTCCAAATGGTTAGAAGTGGCGATGGTCCCTAGCATGGCATCAGCTGCCGTAATCAAGGTGTTGAGGCAGCTGTTTGCAACCCATGGGTTACCTGAGACCATTGTATCAGATAATGGGGCAGCTTTTGTATCCCAGGAATTCAGGGCATTCTTGGCTGATAACTTCATAAGGGGGGTCACATCCGCGCCCTTTCACCCATCCTCCAATGGGCAGGCGGAGCGCATGGTAAGAACAGCCAAAGAATCCATTGCGCGCTTAATGGAGGGTAACTGGTCAGCTCGCATCGCGCGAATGTTATTTTTGCAGCATGCGACGCCATGTACTGCGACAGGCAAGTCGCCAGCTGAGCTGCTCTTGGGTAGAAGATTGGTAACGGTGTTGGATTATGTCCACCCGGATAAAATGCCAAACCGTAATTCAAGAGCAAACCCCCAGGCTGAGACTGACACAACAAGGTATTTCGCCCCTGAAGATCTGGTCTGGGTGAGGAACTATTCACGAGGTTCGCGGTGGGTGGCTGGTGTGGTCACCCGGGCTAGTGGACCTGTGTCCTATTATGTGACCTTGGAAAATGGGCAGGTTTGGAAGAGACATATAGATCAGCTGAGGCGCCGGGCGCTCAGCAGGGAGGAGTCTGATAATTCATCCCTGGCTAACGACGCAGAGCTGCAAGACCAGAGTGAAAATGGCCCAGAGGTGCAATCACCAGGGGCTTCAGCAAATGAACTAGGGTCTGCTAGTCCTCAGGATGACGAGGTACAGGTAGGGGACCCTGAGATGTCTGGGACTCCATCTGTTCCTGACGAAACCCCTATAGCAGCCCCCCTACCACTGGTGACACCCAATCCAGAACCGGCAACACCTGTTGTCAGGAGATCAAGTAGAAGTTGTAGGACCCCACAGTACCTGAGAGATTACGTCTGCTGTGCTCACTAGGGGGGGGGAGGGGTGTTGTGTATTGAGTCAAAGGATTTTATATCTGTATTATTATTGTCTGTAATTGAATTAGGGTAAAGTAACTGCCTTTTGGTTCCAGAGCGTACAGCTACTATTGGTTCATTTAAGCTGCTGTATTTGGATCCTCTGTCTTATTGGTTGCCTCCAAAAGGCAGGACTGTGATTGCCTGATATTGTTCCCTCCAAAATGTATCCCTTCTAGCTTGTTCCCTGTCCCTATAAATGTAGCTCTCCCCTCCTCAGTTTTTAGTCTTGTTGCTTTTAATAAAGAAGTGTTACTAGAGAACTGTCTCCAGCATATTATGTCAAGAGAGCTGAAATCACAAACCCCACGTCACAACAGTTCTAACACTTGGATATATTATTCTAATACCAACACTGCACATTTTGAGAAGCTCAGTCTGCATTAACTGAATAAAAACTCATCAAGAACTTCAGTAGAATCTTGATTTCACTTAATGCAGCCCACAAATCTCCATGACGAACCTGTCGCAGTGCCATAGACCTCTCTGTAAAAACAAAAAAGAATCATGAGTTCATTGTGATCTTTAGAGTGCACTGTGGTGTTATGACAGTTGTCATGACATGACAGACCTCTTCAGATGCCAGAAGTAGACTGAAAATGGAAAAGGCAGAGAATATTATTTTAATATTGACTGCCTGCCTAAGATGTGATCAGTGCATTGTGGAAGCTCATCAGACTAATTGTGTATGATAAGAGCAGTAGAGGACAAGGGAAGACACAAGCCAACGCCTGCTTTTTCCCTCTCTCACATCCAGTGGGGCAGGAAGAGGGGCAGGGGGGCGGTTCCATCCCTGAAGGGGGTGACATCGCCGCGGGCGCCGCCATTGGGATGCTCTTGCATGGGCAACCGCTGCCCCCATTGTGGCACTTGCGCACGAGCAGCACCCCCATTGGGACGCTCGTGCAGGTGACATGCCACGCCCCCCCCCTGCTCCAGGTGCCAAAGCCCCTAGCTCCGCCACTTCCCACAACCCACCCTAAGAAATGATAATGCAGATAACACTCTTGGGTGGCTTGTGTAGTTTAGGACATTGCCCATGGAGTCATGGATGCTGGATTGGAGCATATACCCTGAACAATAGCTCTTTGTCTGGACTTCCTAGATTTGATTATTGACATCAAGAGCCTTGAGACATAAAGGAAGAGAAAAGCTATTAAAGTCCCTTTCCCAAAATTTGCTATAGGATAGAAGGATATTTGGAATGCTGATGTTAAGCTTGTTTCCCAGGTTTAATAGTAAATGGAATTTAATGATACATTTTTAATGAAATTTCAGAAACAGAATCTCTCCCATCTCTAATTTGATCAGTGTACTGCTTGTGCCAGCAAAGTATTGAGGATGCAAAATGGCAACTGCTTAATTTGTATTGTGTTTAATTCAGGAAAATGAATTTACACAGGCAAGCCACTATGCAGATTTAGCAGTTAATTCTGATAGATACAACCCATCTGCTCTCACAAATAAAGGAAATACGATCTTTGCAAATGGAGACTATGAGAAGGCTGCAGAGTTCTATAAAGAATCTCTAAGAAATGATTCTTCGTGCACTGAAGCGCTTTACAACATTGGTAAGTCTAATATACTTTATGATAAATTTTGTGCTTGACATTCTGGTTATTATATGTATCCTTTTTAGAAGGGATTGAGGGACTACTTTTGAGCTTTATTATATCCTTCTGATTAAAGCTGTATTAACTAACGAAATAGTAGTGTGTGATATAATTGCAATTGTCTCTCTTTAGAATCTGCTGTCCACACCGATGCTGAGACAGAGTTTCTGTCTGAGCAAGTTTTCTTATCTCTTTCAACACTGACATATTGTGGTGCTTTTAACTGGGGTGAGGGGACACGAGAGGTACCCCTTCTTTTTTAATGTTTATGTATTGTTGTTTAACTAATGTGCCTTTACACCAGCTTCTTGTACATAGGATTGCTCCCTTATTTCATTTTCCATAATAAACATGTTCTTAAATTTCTGCTTCTTCATCTTATGAGTCAATGAGATTTGAATCTTCCCATTTAGATGACCTTTGTTTTTAGGTTTAACATATAAAAAGCTGAACAGGTTAGATGAGTCATTGGATTCTTTTCTGAAGCTTCACGCTATCCTTCGAAACAGTGCCCAGGTTCTCTTCCAAATAGCAAGCATGTATCTTTTCAACAATTATAGAATCAATCATATTACACACTAAATCCTCTGTGTGTCTTTATAATGTAATAAAGATCTTTTTGAAGGAAGGGCGGGATACAGACTTTATAAATAAATAATGGTAAAGTGTATGATTACCTGAAGATTGCAGTTAAATTCCTATGCGTCAGACTCACAGCGAGAAGTTCCTTAACTGGTGGTACTTCAGATATGAATTAATGGAGGATCCTAATCAGGCCATTGAGTGGCTTATGCAACTCATCAGTGTTGTTCCAACGGACTCACATGCATTAGCAAAGCTTGGAGAACTCTATGACAGTGAAGGCGATAAGTCTCAGGCTTTTCAATATTACTACGAGGTATGTGCTTTTGCCTTCTGCAATAGGCATACAATGCAAAGGAACGCATGCTAGCTTAAACTGATGCTTTGAAAAGGAAATTGTATATAGTAGACATTTTTATATAAAGTAGTAGTGTTGAATCTAGTTTGATGGTCACATTCAAGTATACATAAAGCATAGGTCCCAATATGACTAATCCAACCCTCTGGGTTGGAGTCAGAGAACAATAAATAGCAGAGCTCTTACAACTTCCCTCTCCCAACTTGCTACAGTCCCCTCTGTAAATGTGTAGGGTGGGGTACAGGGGGCTTCAGTGGTATGGGAAAATCAGAGAATTTTGTCGGGGATGTAATTCAGAAGGAGAAATATCTTTCTGTTTGCACAATACAATCAAACTTCAGTTGTCGAACATAATTCGTTCCAGAAGACTGTTTGACTTCCGAAACATTTAACAACTGAGGCGCGGCTTTCGATTGTTTGCAAGAGCTTCTTGCACTCAAGCGGAAGCTGCGTTGGACGTTCGAGTTCTGAAAAACTGGAGGGTTTACTTCCAGGTTTTTGGCATCCGGGAGCCAAAATGAGCTGTTGAAGAACTGAGGTTTGACTGTATTTTTTTGGATACATATATATGAATGAAAGAGAATTAGATATAGTTTCCTATGAGCTGCAATATTCAAATAATGGCTCTCTTTTTAATTCCTTGCTTTTAGCTGTAGCATCAACTAAAACTTTCCTACTGCAGCATCAAATAAAACTTCTGTATTTCCCTAAAAACTTCCTTCTGTCTTTTAACCACACAGTGGCCCTTTGAATCACCATTCTCATTCTGTTCTTCCTCCTGGCAGCGGCTAATAATAATAATAATAATAATAATAATAATTTATTTATACCCCGCCCATCTGGCTGGGCCTCCCCAGCCACTCTGGGCGGCTTCCATAGAAACCAAAAATACAGTAAAATATATAGCTATGTTGTTGTTTTTTGCTTGCACAAGGAGCAGCACGTTCTGTATTATTTTTTTAAAAAAAATCATAACAAGAATGGATTTGATCTGATATTTTAGCTTTTAGGGCAGCAGTCCTAAACACACTAGGGGAGTAACTCCATAGAGCATACTGGGATGTTTTTACCATGTGGAAGTGCATAGGATTGCACTGTAGATGTAGCTTATTGTTGTTGTTTTTTAAGTCAAGACAACTAAAAATATTTTTCAATTGTGAATTTTACCTTTCAAAATATAAAATACACTGCTCCAACAGATTGGCAGGAAACCTGTCCTGAATACAGCTTTTTTCAAAATTGTAATGTAATGAAAAAAATAAATTATATAAGAAAATGAAGGTGGAGTGTATCTTTAGTTTCACAAAATAAAAATGTTTGAAAATAGGACATGCAGAAACCTACCTCAGCAAAGTTTTCTAAAATGTCTTTTTGCTATTTGCAAAACCTGCTGCATTTTCTTTAGGGATTAGTTAGTGTATTAGCACACTGCTCTCATTCATAAATTACATGTTTTCAGCATCTGGAGGATTAAACACATAAATGAGTAAGATATTTCGAAAGCAGAATAAATATGTTGTTTATCACTAATGTTGTATTTCTTCCACCTTCTTTATTTTGTCAGTCCTATCGGTATTTCCCTTCAAACATTGAGGTCATTGAATGGCTTGGAGCCTATTACATTGACACACAATTTTGTGAAAAAGCCATTCACTACTTTGAAAGAGCAGCACTTATTCAGTAAGCAACCATTCATGATGTTGTTATTTTTGTTGTTGTTGAGTGTTTAGACCAGTATCATTTGTAAGGGGACTTTTTGCAGTACACTTATATTGGACACGGGGGAAGCACATTGATATATATTTATGTATTATGCTACATGTAAATTATAGAGTAATTTGTTTGGAGTTTTAAAGGAAGGAATTCTAAGACTTCAGCTTAAGCCGAAAGGCAGCACTGAGCAAATGCATCTACTTAGGTGGTCTTCATGTGATCAGAAGGTTTGATTACTCTGGATGACTTTTTTCCTAGGACTGCATTCATAAGAAACAGGAGGCAACATTCTTTAACAATCCTAGCCTACCCAAAGATGTTTGCTATATGAGAAAGTTTAGATTTATTTCCAGTGTTTGCTGCAAGCCACATAAGAACAGCAACAGGAATCACAGATAGCTACAGAGATGCTTCAACCATCATGTCCCCTCCCCAGCATCTCTCATACCCACCCTCCCAAAGACAAATTAATTGCTTTGATAATTTTAAATCAAGAAATGTTTAGTGAGGACAATATACTAGATATAAAAAAGCTATTGGATTTGCTGCAGCTCATACATAAACCAAAATTGAGCTACCTTGATCAACGTTCTAACTTAGCCTGCAGCAGCCTCCTTATTTTATTTTTTAAAATTCCCGTAAATGCGTTTAATTCTCACCAGCTGAAATAGTTGAACTTCAGTGTGCTTAACATTGGCTGGGACAATATCTTATATGTGAAAAGAAAAAATGTTGGGCTCCATCTACTAAGCATACTGTACAATCTTCAACAACGTCCTTGCCAGATTAAAAACTGGCACGGTAACTTAATCCCAATGAATACCATATTTCACCCTCATGCTGGAATCCAAGCAAGGATTCATTTGGGTAAAAATTCACTTGGTGAATAATTTCCTTTATACCCTTGATGTTTAGAGCAAAGATGCATTTATTTAATTAATATCTTGCCACTCTTCCCAAGGGAGCTCAAGGCAGCAAACTAAATAGCAAAACAGTACCAAAAAAAAAAAACCCATGTAGAAAAATAATTATACCTTAAAAACACTGAAACATTTTATGAGTAACACTTTGGCATCTTTACCTGCAGACCAACTCAGGTGAAGTGGCAATTGATGGTTGCAAGCTGCTTCAGAAGAAGTGGTAAGTCTCCTTTCGTATCTCATGCTGACTTTGATAATCGTATTTCACTGTTTCACAGTGTTTAACCATTGCAGGCAATCGAGAGGGTCTTTTTTTCATCCTGATCTTACGCACATTTACTCAGAGATAAGTTCAATGGGACTTACTCCCTGATAAATATGTATACGATTGCAGCCTTAATGTGTAACTGGTTTCATTACGTGTTTTTATTTTGCATTTGAATACTTAAAGAGCGTGCTATAATGTTTGGACTATTTGTAAAGTAGGTAGATTATTAAACGACAGGGGTTGTAGTCAGCAAAGTTGACCCGTTAACGCAAGGACTTCAGCCTGTGCAATGGGATTTCCTCTCCCTGTGCACCCCCAATACATTTTTTGGGGGGGTTTCTCCAACCCTCCAGAGCAGATAGGGGGTGCAAACAGGAAGAGGAAGCAGGAGAGGATGTCCTGTTGCACAGCTGCAAGTCCTTGTGCTAATGGGACGACTTGGTTGTATACAACCTGTGATCTCATTTTCCACATGTTTTTCAGGACAGTGGGTCCGGTCTTTCCTCAATAGCTGTGGTTCTGTCAAGGACCCTGTTGCCTGAATAATACTAACCCTGTAATAGAGAGGGACAGCATTCTTGTATTATTTTTTTACAAATGGGTAACAATAAAAATGATATGTTTGACTATCTAACATCTTGAATTCTGAAATGACCAAAATGCAGTTGAGATGTAGGAAATCTTTGATCTCTTGGCATATTTTTTCTTTAGTTAAAATCAGCCATGATAGGGGTAGGATATGGATTAGCGTTGCAATGCTGTGGAGTTTAACCCTTTCCCTCCCCATACCGTTTCCTGAAATAAATTGTCCTTCCAGAGCTACTCTTAACTGCAGAGGATGAGGGAGACGGGTACCCACATTTTCCCATTCTGCAGCTAATAACAGCTTTGGCAGAGCAGACAGTTTTAAGCAGTGACAGACTTTGGCCTTTAAAATTTTAGCAGTGCCAAAATCCCCATCTCTCATCTTCCATTGTTTGTCATTGTTGTGGCACCCCTGCAGAGCCCTCTCGACTCAGAGCCCAGCGCGGGCAAACTGGTTGTGCTCCCCTAAATCTGCTTTTTTAAAGTTGGGAAACACTGTGGTGGGAAAGAATTAGACTCTCCCTCAGCCCTGCAAGCCAGTCCACCCCTTGCCCAAGCTAAGGGATGCTGGAGAACCTCTGTTTCTCATGCAGAGCTGTAGCTGGGGGCAGGCGAGTCTAGCCAGGGTTTCTGCCCTGGGTGAAGCCTCCAGAGGGATGCCATTGAGGCTCCCAGCCTCCTAGCATGTCTGGTCTGCAGACGGAGAGAAACATGAAAAAGTGAACAGCAGCCACAAGCTCCGTCCTGAAGAAGGCTTATTTACAATGTGATGCAGGGAGAAGGAGAGTTGGAAAATCTAGAGAAGCTGTGGGGCTCTCCCCAATGAAGAAGATAGGATGGCCTGTGGGTTTGCTACTGTGTGAGAAATAAATTTGGGGGGGGGCGGGAAGCTGAGGAAGAGAATCAGTTGGACTAGATGATCCTTGGGGTCCCTTCCAGCTGTACGATTCCGTGATCCCTTCAGAACTTTGAATGTGTTTAAATAGCTTTGGTTGAGTCATTTTACAGTCTATACATGATCTACACACAGGAAAGTAAGGGGTGTGTGAGCATTTTTCCTGCCAGAGACAGTTCCCTGGCAAGCTCTGGTCAGCCCAGCTGCATTAGGATTGTAATGGAAGGGCACTTTCTACTTTAGACTCGCAAAAAGCATTTCTTCACCTTACACAGAACCTAAAATGACTACAAAATATCTTTGACCCGGGTGACAGAAAACCTAGTTTTGGCCCTGTCTCATGGTAGTGTCTCTGTGTGTTTTATATTACTAACAGGTAACTACCAAAAAGCTCTTGATACCTACAAGGCGATTCACAGAAAGTTTCCTGAAAACGCGGAATGTAAGTGGTTTTATATGATGCACCTTTTATCCTAAGCACACTTTTTATATTGGATAGTCTTAAGGCAAGGGGAGCCAATAGCATGGCCTCCAGATGCTGTGGATTTCAACTCCCGTCATCCCTGACCTACTGACTAGGGAGCTGAAGACTGTGTACACAGCATACATTTAAAACACTGCCCCCCTCTCCAAAAGAAGGATCTTGGAAATGGTAGTTTACTCCTAACAAAGCTACAATTCCCAGCGACCTTAACAAGCTACAGTACCCAGGAATCTTTGGATGGGGGGAGGGATATGTTTGAAACGCATGGTGTATATGCAGTCTTTGTCTACATACAACAACTGGAGGGCACCATGTTGGCTACCCATGTGCAAAGTATCAATACTTGCCTTAACACAGTGATAATCATGATCCATTTGTGATAGGTCAATGCCATCTATGTTGCTTCTCAAAATAAACCTACAGCCACCAGTCATGCCCTCATATGGCTCTGTGGTTAGCGCATAGCTCCTGCACGAGCAGGCTTCCCAGTGCTCTTCAAACAGAGGGAGCCTCTCCATCTGAGAATTTCCTGCTTTGGGGTAAATAGGAAAGATGTGGAGAAAGGATCTTTTCTGGATCTCTCATGTTGAAATCTGGAAGTCCCATTTGCATAAAAATCATTGGATATAGGGCTTCTCTGTAGTGCATTGCATGCATAGTGCAGATGGCATTGGTGGGATACACACATGGGACTTCAACAAATGGCTTGTGCAGATCAACAGGTGCTGATATTCCTAACATGTATGAACAGTAAGTAAATTCAGTTTATGAACAACTAACTTTCAGTATGCTCATTAAAGATGTTCAGTATTCTGCGTACAAAGAGCCACTGACACTGGCTCCCTTGGATATATTCAATGCTCCTTCCCCAGTGTTCAGCATTGTAGGTAGCCATTCTAGCCATTGCTTGCTCCCATCATCATATCAACTCATCTAATCAGTGAGTTCAAACGCATCTAATGAAATGGACTCTGGCCACAAAAGCTTATGCTAGAATAAACATGTTCAATTCTAAGGTGTCACAAGGCTTGTTGTCGCTTTTGCTACCACAAACTAACATGGTTAGCCCATTAATTTTTTAAAAAACTGATCTAATAAATTACTTTTCAACATATTAGACTGTTTTGTGTTGTTTTCTTTGGGCTACAACTGCCACCATGGGCTTCTGCCCACCTCCATATCTAACCATGGACCTGTAACTTATTATTGTATTACCATTCTGCATATAGGAAAGTATTTTTACAAAATCCCAGCTTGTTTTTATTTAAATGTATTTCTTTTCACAGCTTCATTACTAGCTCTTTTTTACTACACTTCTGTCATGTTTGCTAAATCATATTGCCACTCAATAAATACAGTGGTCACAATTCAACACAGTAAAACTACTTAATCCATTGAAATCACAGGGCTTAATTGCAGTTGGATTGCGGTCATTGTTGCTAGGCTGTGTGCTCTGCTTATTTTTTCAGCTGCTTTTAAGTCCAATAATGGCAACTAATGGTATGACTTTTATACCACTAGGTTTACGCTTTTTGGTCCGACTCTGCACAGACATGGGCTTGAAAGAAATCCAAGAGTATGCAACAAAGCTTAAGAGAGTGGAAAAGCTGAAAGAAATAAGGGAACAGGTATGTTGTGTCACTTAAACAACTAAATCTCACTGTTTCTCAAAAATCTGTAAAGAATGTTCTCTTAAATTGCAATTTGTATAAGGAGCTGAGGTGCGGCTGATTCTTCCTTTATTGCAAATGTTGCTCACAAGAACGGAAATCTTGGTATCTTGCTTTCTAAAGCTACTTTTTATGCTTCTGAACAAGCAGCTGTTTTCTGTCCTCAATGCAAATTAAGAAATGGGTGGTAAAATATAAACTTTTAGAGGTTTGCGATTTAATTAGTCTGTCTAGGACCGTCAAACCAAAATTTCACTTCAAATACAATTCTTAATATAATATTTAGAACAGAGTTATTGTCTACATCTTACTGAGCTTGCTGGACTATCTGAGGCTGTGATCAGTGATCTATCTATGCTCAGTAGAAACATACTTTGGAATTAAAAATAAGCCCACCAGCATCTATGTTGTGACACAAACTGATCTGCATCTGTCATAAGTCACCCATTGTCCACTCCCATAACAGTTGCATACAAAAAGGACCAGCCAATATACAGTGTGCCAGGAATGGCAATACTTAGTATGAGAGCTGGGGTGGTGCAGTGGTTAGAGTGTCAAACCAGGACTTGGGAAGCCAGGGTTCAAATCCCCACTTGCCATTAAACTCACTTGAGCGAGTCCCTGTCTCTCAACCATTAGAAACTCAGATCAATTCACATGCAAAACTAGGTAAACTGACTTTGTTTGTTTGTTTCGTTTTTCTGAGTGGCTGATAAATCTTCAGGGAAAATGCATTGCTGCAGGTTTTCATAATGGAATGCCCTCCCCCAGAGTACCTCACCTGACAAAAAGTTTGATGCCTTTCCTTTTTAATTGCCTAGGCCTTCCAGAATATTTTGTAGCTATTTTTTTCTGTGTGTTTTATTTTACAAGCTGTTGTGTTTCTGCAGATTTCACGTTTTGTTTTGTGTCTGTATTTTCAGTCTTAAGTTCTACTTGTTGAAGGGGAGGGAGGTACAGCCCTGAAAATAATAAGCCACGCACAGGTTATTGATAAACAGCGAAAGGATCTTGCCCACTAGGTGTAGGCTTTGGCTGTAAAGTCTTTTGGCTGTACCTCACACTGCTCTGCTGCTCAGTACCTAGCAACTACAGTACTTGGAAGGATTAAGGAACAGCTTCTACGATATCTCTTGAATACTGCTAATGCCATTCTACGATAGCATGGATCATACATTCAGAACTGTTGCTTTAGTACGATAGTTTCAGTTGAAAACATTAACTTAATAGTCTGTGCACCTGCACAAATTCTGTAGAGTTGTTCATGTATTTAGTCAAAGGTATTTCCATCTGTCTACAAGTTCATGACCTAAGAGACCTTACAGCCAAAGAAAATTTTCCTGCCTGTTTTTATGCTTCCTACATCAAGCTGACCTAGCAGTTTCTTTACAAGAAGTTGCTGAGGAACAGCTTTTTAAACACCACATATTCTGTGATTTTAGATGAATGTATACCCACACATCTTTTTTTTAAAAAAGAGGTTTGCAAAATATGCACTGGCGCTGGGGTGAGATTTGTTTTTCAAGCTAGCAATTAAAGGTTAACCTTGGATCCATGCACCTGTTGATTGCAAATTCAAATGTTGATTTTTGCACAATTGACAAAATCCATATTGTGAAAGTGGGATTTATAATTAAAATCCCAATCAGTCGTGACATTAAAAAGTGTTTCTTGAGCAAAATTAGCGATTATAAAATTTATGCAGCTGGAAAAAATCTTACCGCCTTCCTCATTCCAAGAAAGTGCACTTTCCCAATAAATATTTAACGGTTTTCATTTTAGAATTTACACTTTCCAACAAATAAATTAATGTTTTTAAATTCAGTGCCAAGTATATTAGAAACATAAAACCTGGAGGGTGGCAATTTTTTTAATGTGTTCCCTACAAGTTTGCAATAATAAAATAATTTTGGATTTACAAGATTTTAATATGCAGACGTTTTCTTGAAGTGCTGTTGAAGAATATCTTCACTATTTTTTCAGCTGAACCTTCCAACTGTAATATAAGGCATTTTTCATCATCTGTTTTATATGAACCTGATCTAAAATAGCATAGATTTTATTGAAATCCCTTTGCTGAACCTTCCAAGTCTATGCGAGCATTGTTAGGTTCAAGATTTTTATTACGTGCAACTTTTAACATCGTGTTTTAATTATGCCGTTCAGTGACAACATGCCAAGTCCACTTCACTGCAAATTTTATTATATCTAGAAGTAAATGTACTTGGCAACTAGAAGTGCAATCTTACTGATTTCTTGGATTTGCTTAGGAATAAAGTTGATTCACATATGTATGTTCATCACTTGGTGGCTGCTGTGTTCAGTGATGACTGTGTTCAGTGAATAGATCCTGCATAAATAGTAGAGTGTTAGGACCTGAAACATCACCTCTGTCATTGATGATTTAGCTGAGTTTCCTCCATTGCAGGGGGTTGCACTAGAAAGATGACCCTTGGGGTCTCTTCCAGCTTCTATGATTCTGCTTTTCTGTTTCAACAATGTTTCATTATGGTCCTATCATTTTATGTAATTGTATTTTGTATAAATTATAAAAAATATATATAAAACATGTTCTATTTGCAAACCAAACATTTAAATAGCTACATTTAAATAGGATGGGGGGAGGCATAGGCGTAGCTAGGACTTTTGTTAGAACCTCAGATTTGTGTTGGTTTTTACTTATTTGGGGGGCAGCTGCCACCCAGGCTACGTCCGGGGGGGGGGCACAGGAAGGAAACGAGGTTGGCAGAGGGACATGGTTGGGGAAAGGTTGGGAAACACTGCTGTAGAGGACATCAGGCATGGAAAAGTTCAAGTAATCGCTGATGTAATTGGAGCACACTCTTAAGTACACTTCTGATTGTTCCTTTGCAGTCCCATTTTGAACTTTCAATGACCATATGAAGTCACGTCCTCCACAGATGGGCAGCCCTACCTGCCTGTCCAAGTGGCCCTCAGTCTTGTCAAAGCGGCCCTTGTCCAGGATATGCTTGCCTTGCCTGAGGTCAATGCTTGCTTCATTTCCCCCTGAACCGTTCCAACAATCTCACTGATGCTATTTTAGTTTGTCATCTTAATTTTCATGCTTTATTATTTTCTTTTTTAAAAAAAAGATTTTATTATTTCTTACTACTCTGGCAGCCATCCTTGGAATATAATTTATGAGGTGGGGTTTGATATAAGTGACATAAACAAGTAATAGGTACAGTGGTACCTCGGGTTACATACGCTTCAGGTTTACATACGCTTCAGGTTACAGACTCCGCTAACCCAGAAATATTACCTCGGGTTAAGAACTTTGCTTCAGGATGAGAACAGAAATTGTGCGGCATCAGTGGGAGGCCCCATTAGCTAAAGTGGTGCTTCAGGTTAAGAACAGTTTCAGGTTAAGAACGGACCTCCGGAACGAATTAAGTACTTAACCCGAGGTACCACTGTAATCAGAAATCTAATAGCTGCCAGTCATTAAATATACAGCAGTCAAGAATGGAGAAATCTAGTGACGTAGGCACAGGGAGACAAAACATGGATGACAGAGAGACAACATTAATTTGAATATTGGAAGCTGCCTAATACTGAGTCAGACCATTGGTCCGTCCAGCTCAGTATTGTCTACACTGACTGGCAGTGTCTCTCCAGGGTTTCAGGCAGGAGTCTCTCCCAGTCCTACCCAGAGATGCTGGGGACTTGGAACCTTCTGCATGCAAAGCAGATGCCCTACCACTGAGCTGTGGCCCTCCCCAGTGCCACCTTGGGATGGAATAGCCTTGCAGGCCAAATGAGCACAGTAGCCCTTCTTGAGATACGCTTAGGGTTTCAGCTTTAGGGTAAGCTTTCCACTGGGAAGTTCTTTTCCACATGCTTCACAGAAACAATGGGGATTCCACAAGACGATGATGGTGCTCTTGTGTGATTCTCATTCGTTTCACCAGAGTGTTGGACTGGAAAGCTTTCCAGCATGTGGAGCCCATCAGACCCTGAGTAGGAAGCCAGGGAAGTACAGTTGACTGAGTGTTTGGTTTGTTTATTTGCATATTTAGCTGTCTTGGTCCAAGATGGTCTGAGAAGTTTAGAATTCATTCCAGTACACAGAGTAAAAACTGGCATTAGCGTTACACACGAATCTTCTTTGGTGATCACTTGTAGCCAAGTAAGATTGTCTTCCATAAACATGGTTTGAACAGTGAGTCTGTAAGTGACTGTGGAAGCCAATTCTGCATCCACACGTCCTTCCACAGCGGGGACATAGGTTTTCAGGAGGGAGTTGATCGCAGCGAGGGTTTGCCAAACGTGCCTTCCTCTTAGCACGTTTCTCCCTTTTGTCCTGAGTTTGAGTGTCTTCAAAGCCCATGACACCTTTGATAAAGGCTGTTCTCCAATTGGAGCGTTCAAAGGCCAGTGTTTCCCAGTTGTCAGTGTTTCTACTACATTTTTAGACACAAATATACTGTAGTGTGTTGAACCTGCAACAAATCCCCACTCAGTCATGATGCTCACCAAATGGCCTCGCTATCCAGCAGAAGTGTGAGGTATACCTTGTATGTTAAAAGTAACAGAAATGATTGGTGATAATATTAAAGAGCACTTCTGTCCCTTTCTTCCTCTCCTCCCTAGCGTGTCAAGTCTGGTAGAGATGGCAGTGCCCGGGCACGCAGAGAAGGCAGCGGTGGTGGTGGTAAGTGCTGCTCATATGCTGCCATATTTAAGGTTTCTGAAAGCAAAGAAAATGTGATTCCATTTATTAGTCCTGCTGTCTGCATTCTCTCTGTGGAGAGGGAGATGTGGATCAAAGGAGCATTGGAGAATTGTAGGGAATGGGGTAGAACCTGTGAAAGGAGGTGATACCTAAATAACACTACTAAGAATCCTGATGTACTTTAATTTGTTAAGATAGAGCCAGTGTACTGGTACTGAGTCAGGAAAACTGTGGTCCAACTCAAGATGTGATCAGTACCAAAACCTATTCATGGTGGTGGCTGTAAGGATTTCTGAGTTCACACTTAACGATTGGTATTTGCTTGTGGTTTCATATCCTGGTTCGTAAGCAAGGATTAAACCAATAAATCAGAAACTGATTTAGCAGCCCAAGATTGTTACATCTGAAGCATATGTGGCATGCTTTAAATACTGTTTTTATTTTGTTTCATATCGAACAGAAACACATAATCTTTGGTCTCTCATACGTGCCTTTATGGTGTAATATTTTGTCTAATATTCTCTCCCCTTCTGTCAGATCCTGGTAGCATCACGCATAAAGGGGAGCGTCTGAGTGCTAAATTGAAAGCTTTGCCAGGAACATATGAGCCCTATGAAAGCAGTGGTAACAAAGAAATAGGTAACTGATGTTTCCAATAGCTTCCTTTGAAACAAAATACTGACTGTCAGAAGGCACCCTTTTTCTCATGCAATTATTAAAAGTTAGAGACTGTGTTGCTTTTCTTTGTAAAAAATGTGTGTTTCTACTTCTCTTTTAAAATTTAGATGCTTCCTATATTGACCCACTTGGACCACAGGCTGAGAGACCAAAAACTGCACTGAGGAAAAAAATAGATGAAGATGAATTTGCTGATGAAGAACTGGGAGATGATCTGCTTCCAGAATAACCTGTAGCTCAGTATAGTAACCTTAAAAGCTTTGAAAGGAAAAAAAGAGAAATGTTTCTTACAGGTTTTGATAAGGTTGTGAAGTTCTTATGTTTATTTAAGCAATGTGTATATGAACTGTGAATTTTGAGTAAACTGTTTTTATAAAGCACGATCTGAATGTTCCTTTGTTACTCATACAGATTATCCCATGAGGGAGGATGTCTTTTCTGAATATTTGGGAAGATTAGGTAAAGATCTGGCAGGACAACATATAGTGAGCATTATGGAAATAAGAGCAGAAGGACAATTCTAGATTAGAACAAAGGACTATCTAGCCAAGCCAGCCAGCTACCTTTGGGAAGCCTACATGCAAGGTCTGAATGTAGTAATCTTCTCCTACTCCTGTTCCCCAGCATGCTCTCTCTGACCCTGAAAATAGAGGCATCTAACTCAGGGGTAGGAAACCTAAGGGATGTGGCCCAATCGGCTTCTCATTCCGGCCTGCAGATGGTCCAGGAATCAGTGTGTTTTTACATGAGTAGAATGTGTCCTTTTATTTAAAATGCATCTCTGGGTTATTTGTGGGGCATAGGAATTCTTTCATCCCTCCCCCCTCCCCCCCAAAAAAAATAGTCCGGCCCACCACATGGTCTGAGGGACAGTGGACCAGCCCACGGCTGAAAAAGGTTGCTGACCCCTGATCTAACTAGTATCCACATGGAATATCCTAAAACCCCTAATTTGATGAATATCCTAAAACCCCTAATTTGATGATTCATTTTATGGGAGCAAATTCACGCTCTGTGAAGAAGTACTTCCTTTATCTGCTCTAAAGTTTCCAACACACTCAGCTTTTTTGGCTAGCCCGGGCTCTAGTATTATAGAGAGGGAGCAAAATTTTTATCCACTTTGTCTGCATGATGTGCAATTGTATACACCCAAGTCATTTTTATTTTGAAAGAAAACTTTTTGCCTTTAATATCGTCCTTGCGTAGGAATTTGTAGTGACTGCAGGAAACCAAGTTAATTTCCGCTGTTGTCAATGCGATGGAAGCTGCCACCACTTGCCAGGCTTGCAGCTCTGAGGTTCCACTACAAGGGTAGATAACGTGGTGTCCTCCAGAAAGCGTTGGACTACAACTCCCATCAGCCTCAGCCAACATGGCCGACTGTCAGTGATGACGGAAGTTGTAGTCCAGTAACTTCTGGAGGGCAGTGTGTTGACTTCCCCTCTTCCACTTCATTGTGAGAAGTTTTCAACGATTTATCATCGCCTCCGAAGATCCAATTTACCTTAAAGGTACTTAATTGCATTGTTCATGTCTGGATTTCATCACACAGTGTATTAGGATCTTAGACTGGAATTCTTTGTTGGAATTCCAATCTGTTCTTGAAGCAGAAGGAAAATGAATGTGCCAGATGTTTCCATGCTGGCATCACCTGCTGTTGGGACATTAGTCAATTGACTAAAGTCCAGTATTATCAAATATTCCAAGGTTCAAATCCTTACCTGGCTCTGAAAGTTACTAGGCAATGCTGGGCCTGTCAAAGACTCTCAGCCAACTACCTCACAGGTTTATTGGAAAGGTAAAATGGAAGGGGGGGGCGATGTCTACTACTCTTACTTCATTAGGAGAAAGGGTGGAGGGAAACATAAGCAATTCAGTCCATTTTTCAAAACACAATTGTCAGGGGCTCAGGAGCTGAGGCACAGGGAAGATGGGAGATGGAGAGCGAGGGGGAGGAATCCGAAGGGAGCGTAGGAGGGGACAGTGGTCCGAGGGATTCCATGAGCCTCTCCAGCGAATCGGAAGATTCACAGAAGGGAGCGCCAGTGGCCAGGGGCAGGGGGGTCCCAAGGGGAACGCCCCAGGAGCAAGGGGGCAGCAGGGACTCCCAGAGCAGTAGTTGGAAATCAGGACCAGCTTCCCCACCAGAGCAGAGTGGGGGGGAAGAGTCCCAGGCATCGGGGCCAGTACTTTCCCCACCAGGGAGAGGAGACAAGGCAGAGCCTACCACACCTCCCTCGGAGAGTCGGACAACGGAAGGGAGGTCAGATCCGGCCAGTGTCACGGAAGAGGGAAGCAGTGATAGAAGTAGTGTAACGGTTAGGAGAAAGGTCACTGGGTTGGCGCGAGAAGCAAGTTCAAATGTACAGGAGCGCAGGACAGCAGAGAGTGAGGATTGGGAACCGGGTCCTAAAGCACACCGGAGGCAGGGGGAGGAGCTAAGCGACTCAGCGTCGGAAGAGTCCAGAAAGGGCAATGCCCCAGAGGGCAGGAGGACCCAGAGGAGAAGAGAGCAGCGCAGGAGGTGGAGCAGGGCTAGGATCTTAAACTCGTGTGGAAGGGGCGGAGACTCAGACGGGACTTCGCCGATCTAGAGTCTAGACGTAGGGCTGCACGCTCTGGCTTTGAAATGGAAATTAAACTTCAATAAAGACTTTTGTACATAACATCAGCCTGGCGTTGGTCCTCTGTGAGCTGGGACCTAGAGGCAGCTCTGACAACAATCATTTCACAATAATAGCTATCTAATTTGTTTTTGAGACAGCTTTTATACATAACATTTTTGTTCCCCTAACAATACTTTATTTGACAATATTTGATGGGTCGGTTGATTGGTGAATCCTGACACACAGTAAGTTCTTACCTGTTCATTTGCAGATCTCCTGTGTTATTGGGTGAATTTATTTGTGCCATACTAGCTACAACCAAATATTTCCCTTAGACCTAGCGGGCTTCTCCTGATAGTTGCTGGACTGAATTTTCCATATACTTTTCCATATCCATCAAGTAGTCTTTGTTTCATAGTTCTCTCCATACCTGTGAGAGTACTACAGAATACTGCATGTCCCCAGTAATAAGGTTGTTATGCCACTCACCAGCACTGAGATAATAGGAATTAAAGAAATTGAAGTAATTATTATTGCACAAATTTCCATAAGAATAGATTTGAAAAGCATGTTGCTACTGACTCCAAAGGTAGTGTTTCAGCTCTTTGCTTTTTTCCAGTTAACTGAATCATGACTTTTGACATACCATGATGTAAAAACTCCTACACATTTTTTCCTGTGCATAGTAGAGCAGTCCTTTAGCCGTAGCAGAAAAATGTGCTAGAGTCAGATCCAGCTCAAGAAATCTCCAGGGAATCATAAATTATGCGTTTGCTTCTCCTGTAAGCTAACAAAAACCCTTTCAGCTTGCAGAGGCCCCTTGTTTTCCTTTCTGCATTTCTGTCATATTTATTTGTAAAAGGCAGAAAGTTAGAAAGATACACTATAGTGGAAAATCCCCCAAATGCTTTTGTTTAAATAATCTGAGGTTTTTTGTTGCGAGGGATAACTCACATATATTGTTTTGAACAAGAAAGGAGCAAAATTAGGATAAATTAAACTGCTGTTCTCCAAACTGTCTGTCTCACTCAATTCATAAATTAATTATATTTTATAGACAGGGAATGAAGCACACCCCAAAGCAACACTTATTGTTGTAACCTACCCCGGGAACTTAAGGTAAATAAATCTAATAATAGTTTTTTTCAATGACAGCACTGTTGCCATTTTGAAAATGATAATGATTTTATTATTTATACCCCGCCCATCTGGCTACGTTTCCCCAGCCACTCTGGGCGGCTTACAGCATATATAAAAACATAATCAAACATCAAACATTAAAAACTTCCTGAAACAGGGCTGCCTTCAGATGTCTTCTAAAAGTTGTATAGTTCTTTATCTCCTTGGCATCTGAAGGGTGTTCTACAGGGAGGGTGCCACTACCGGAAATTTGCATATAAAAACAATAATCACATTATTTAGAGACAGAAAGGTGGAATGCTTATTAATGCTTATTCATCAAAACTGGCTTTATTTCCATTAATTAAGTGAATCAGAAGAACAATAGTTAAATGATAGAATATTCATGTTTCAAGGGCTCTAGTTCAATATGCCAGGCACCTCCTGAGATCTTGAAAGACCATGCCCTAATATAATTGACATTATCAGACAAGATAGACCAACTTGGTAGAAATCAGCTTTATGTGTTCAATTCTGAGAAGTTATTGCAATGATGCTCTAGTAAGAAAGGCTTATTGATGCATCTCAAGAGAATATCTTTGGCAATCTTGAGGATATCTGTAGGGCTCTGCCCATACATAATATTTAAATTACAGGAGGGGAGACCCACCTGGGCCCCATTTTCATCAGACCTGCAATTTGGCTAAAATTGGGAGGTGTTGGAGTGGGTTTCATTATGCCCCCACACCCTCATAATTCAAGTGTTGCTTAGGCTCAACGGTAAGTAATCAGTGGAATTTTGTAAAATTAAAACAGATGGCTCTAGCAAGCTGGATCTAGTAGAATCAAAACACCTAGAATTCACATTCAGGAGCTTACTTTTTGTGAACCGCCCATAGAAAAAGACGTTAGTACCCTGTGTTTCTTGATGGCAGAAAGTGAGGAGGAATTAAAGAACCTTTTAATGAGGGTGAAAGAGGAAAGTGCAAAATATGGTCTGAAGCTCAACATCAAAAAACCGAAGATCATGGCCACTGGGCCCATCACCTCCTGGCAAATAGAAGGGGAAGAAATGGAGGCAGTGAGAGATTTTACTTTCTTGGGCTCCATGATCACTGCAGATGGTGACAGAAGTCACGAAATTAAAAGACGCCTGCTTCTTGGAAGAAAAGCAATGACAAACCTAGACAGCATCTTAAAAAACAGAGACATCACCTTGCCAACAAAGGTCTGTATAGTTAAAGCTATGGTTTTCCCAGTAGTGATGTATGGAAGTGAGAGCTGGACCATAAAGAAGGCTGATCACCAAAGAATTGATGCTTTTGAATTATGGTGCTGGAGGAGACTCTTGAGAGTCCCATGGACTGCAAGAAGATCAAACCTCTCCATTCTGAAGGAAATCAGCCCTGAGTGCTCACTGGAAGGACAGATCGTGAAGCTGAGGCTTCAATACTTTGGCCACCTCATGAGAAGAGAAGACTCCCTGGAAAAGATGCTGATGTTGGGAAAGATGGAGGGCACAAGGAGAAGGGGACGACAGAGGACGAGATGGTTGGACAGTGTTCTCGAAGCTACCAGCATGAGTTTGACCAAATTGCGGGAGGCAGTGGAAGACAGGAGTGCCTGGCGTGCTCTGGTCCATGGAGTCATAAAGAGTCGGACACGACTAAACAACAACAATGCCATGAAAGCCTACGAGGATCCCTTGCTTGGGAATCGTGGGGTTGCTGCATCTTACGATTTTCCCATTGCATTCTCTGCTGATTGGGACATAGAATGGTTTCGCGCGACAGCTGATTTGCAAGTGCATTGTTGAGGGGGATCAAAGAAGAGCTACAGTGGGGAGATTAGATCATTGACTTTTGCAGGATTGTTAGGCCTCTGGCCCAGGTGAGCGGACCCCGAGGAGGCCTGCTGCGCGCGCCTGGCTGCCCCTGCTTTCCTCCTCCTCAGTAAGCGCGGCAAAACTCCTCGCCAGCCAGGAGAACCTCCCCCTGCCTCCCGCTAGCTCAAGTCACACCCCAGCGAAGGAGAAAAAAAAAACACACCTTCGCGAAGCAGCTGGGGCTGAAAATGATTTTGGCACCGGCAGGCCGGGCGACGCAGTGCGAAGCGGGGCACTCTTCCAACTTCTCCTCTCGCCGCCCGCCCCCCCCCCCCCCGCGAGAGCCAAGGCCATCAGCAAGCGCTTCACGCGCCGACGCTTCCCCGAGGCTCCTCGCGCGCCTGGCCGGGCTCCGGGTCCCGGCGCGCGCGCGTCCCCACCATGCAGACGGCCAAGGTAAGGAGGGCGCGGGGAGACGCGCGCGACGTCGCGGACCCTTGGCGCAAACTTCCCGCCTGCTTGCCGTTGCTCCAATTCGCTTGCTAAGGCGGCAGGGGCTGCAAGCTGCTCCTGCCGGCGGGGCTGGAAGGCTTGGCGGCGGAGCTCTTCCCAAGGGGCGCGCGGGGTGCTTTTCCTCAGAGGTCCTTGGGAGCCGGTGGGCGTCACTGGGTTGAGGATTCCCTGGGACAGGGAGAAATAAATTATTATTATTATTATTATTATTATTATTATTATTATTATTATTATTAATAACAACAACAATAATTCGAGGCAGCTTTTAAATTCGGTCCGAATGGGAAGCGTTACCTGGGCAGAAAATTACCTCTTGCAAGCTGAGATGCGCGGTTGGGATGCGCGGTTGCGCAGCGGGAGAATCGTTCGCACTGCCGCCCCGCAAACCAGGGCTGAGGACGCTGTTGGGCTGGCGCTGTAGAAGCTTAAAACGACCTGCATTGCAAGGCGGTGGGGTTGGACTAGGTGGCCCTTGTGGGATCTTTTCCAACTCTCCAAGTTCTATGACCAAGCTTTGCGACTGCGAGGAGTGAGGCTCCCGACCTGTAATTATTTAACAGACGCAAGGATTAGGAGAGCGGGGCGAGGTGTGATATTGTGCAGGTTTAGTGGGGCGCCGTGGATTTCTATACTTGGGCATCCTCTGCCGATGGCACCTACTTAGCTGACAGAATAACGCCTTTCTTTCTTGGGAAGTGGATTCCTAATGTGAAATGAACAGTTTTACTCAAGGACCTACCAAGGATTAAATCCTTTTGCTGGATTAGATCCTATTTGCCCAGAAGTTCTGAATCCCACACTGATCACCCTGAGACTGTGCATCTAGGGATCCATGCCCCCCTGCGCTTTCCTCTCACCACCTGTTTGAAGGATGGGTGATCATCACTCTCAAAACTGAATTCTGAATGCTGACTTATCTGTTTGATGAGTTTATATGCACAGATCTAAGTTCCTATCAAAAATGATTTACTGTACCAATGATTTACCAATCATAGGTTAGCTCGTTAAAATTAATCTTTATATGTGTACCTGCTTGGGGGGAGGGGTCAAGTAAATAAATAAAAATACTTAAATAAGTAGAAATTGTAGAAAGATTTTGACAGATGTTTCTAAGCACTTGGGGTCAAAATAAAGCAATTTAAAACAACAGTTGTTGAGACATTTCATTCCAAATCTGCTAGACAGAGCCAGACAGAGGATGATGGCAGGTGGGTGTCCTTCCTCCCTAACTTAAATTCTGGCTATGCCTATGCTTGGATTATGTCCAATTTAACTTGATAGGGCTTACTTTTGAATAGATGTGTAAGATTCCCTTGCAAATCTCTCTTGCCAACTAAATCTAGTGTACCTGTTATCCTCCTTCAGATGTGGGCGTGTCAGGGAAGCAAACACCTAGAAAAGCATCCTTTATATGTTTTATTTTCCTGTGCATTATAGGTATGGGTGCTTGCCTGCCTTCTCTTGTGTGGACTCCCTTACCCTGGATTAGAGACTTTCAAGGTAAGCAAGCGCCCACTGCGTGCTCGAACTTGCGCTGACCGGCCTGAAGAGCTTCTGGAGCAGCTGTATGGGCGACTCACAGCAGGGATGCTCAGCGCCTTCCATCACACCTTGCAGCTGGAGCCTCTGGAAAAAGATCACAATACCAGTTGTCCAGCAGGGGGCAGATCAGCTGCGGACAAAGTGTACCGACTCCCTATCAACCTCAACAGCGTCTCTCCTTGGTCCTACAGGTAATGTGAACGCAATTCATCTGCCACTCCCTAGCTTAAAATGTGAAGTAGGGTTGTGTGGTTGTCTTATCTCTCCACCTATGGCGCTGTGGCTATGTGTCGCTGAACTTCAGTTCCCATCAGCCCCAGCCAGCATGGCCAATGGTTAGGGGTGATGGAGGTCATAGTCCCTATAACATCTGGAGGAGTCACAGGTTCCCCATCCTCTGCTCTGTGGCTTGAAGGGAGACGCCACACATGTGTACTGTGTCGAATAGGACCAGCCTATTGAGGCCGTTTCTTCATCTCTCTTCTGGTCTCTTAGAACTACTGATTCTTGAATTTGAAGGGGGGAATTACCGGTAGTCACAAGACAGACCTTGCTTAATGCTGCACTTTAAAAACCAGGGCAGAACTATGAGAGCTGTGCTTGCAGCTGATTCACTCCCCCCCACCCCGACTTAATAGCAGCAGGACAGGTGAGCCGAACAGGGTCTGGGTGTCTTGTTCTACTCTCTAGTAATTAGGCTGTCACATTTTTAGCTCAACCGCAGCATCTGGGAAGCTGCTATTTTAAATGTGCATACAGGTGTCACAACAGGAAGAACAGAATTCAAAGCAAATGCATCCAAAGTGGGGCAGTTTCTAATTTTAAAAACGTGTGTTGTTATTATTATAATACTCTGAATAAATAGCAGCATTTGCATTTGGTTATGTACCTTTGTGGGAAATGCAAATATTGTCTTTTTAATGGCCACTAATAAACATTGGCTTATGTGGTTTGTCTTCTGCCTGCTTTAGCTTTAAAAACAGCTGTTTTCTCAATATGGTATTTTAAAACTAACTTTATGTATTTAGAAACAATGTTTACAAAGAATACAAGCTGAATGCAAAGCACTCTAAACAGAAGCTCTGTATATACTGTACTGAAATATCAAAATAGTACTTATACTTTGCCTGAATAGTTTAAAAACGTTAATATACTATTAACACTGAAGGTCACATAAGGTTGACCTACAATATATAGATCTTGGGCTGGAAATAACTTTGGAAGGATCCACTGCTAGATCAGCTGGGTGATTTGCACTAGATCTACAAGGGCTTCTATTTTTCCCATTGTGTAGCAATAGCAGGAATGGAAAAGCTTTCTCACCCCTCAAAACCAGGCTGCTTAAGTGAAGAAAGCTTGGAAGAAGACAAAGAGTTGATTTTTGTGCAAAAGTACTGTGAGCTCAGCTCTGATACTGAGCGCATGTTCAGTTGTGTTCTGTTCCTGAATTTACGGGCCTCTATTAGGAAGCAAAAGTCGAGTCCACAGTCCTGGGCCCAACTACGCCTAGTCTAAGCAACAGCTTTCAGCCTCCAGTTCTGATTAATCAGGGCAGTCAACAAAACCAGAAATAGGATTAAGCTGTTTTGACCCTGGTTTCTGTTTATTGGCTCTTCTTTTTCTCCGCCTTTTTCTTTTCTCCGGCTTTTTCTTTTTCTCCAGCTAAGTAGATGCAAGTACCCAAGTACCAGAGAGGCGAGTTCAAAAGTGTTTACGTTTTCTTTCCCATAAACAAGTTGGAACTTGAGAGGCCAGTTCAAATGCCTAAACGGCCTTGGTCCAGTATACCTGAAGGAGCGTCTCCACCCCCACCGTTCTGCCTGGACACTGAGGTCCATCACCGAGGGCCTTCTGGCGGTTCCCTCACTGCGAGAAG
Organism: Podarcis erhardii; assembly: GCF_964252035.2. Classification (NCBI taxonomy): domain Eukaryota; kingdom Metazoa; phylum Chordata; class Lepidosauria; order Squamata; family Lacertidae; genus Podarcis; species Podarcis erhardii. The sequence goes on from NC_138508.1 coordinate 25,131,335, forward strand.
CCAAGTTACAGGGAACCAGGCAGAGGGCCTTCTCAGTAGTGGCACCTGCCCTGTGGAACACCCTCCCACCAGATGTCAAAGAGAAAAATAACTACCAAACTTTTAGAAGACATCTAAAGGCAGCCCTGTTTAGGGAAGCTTTTAATGTTCAATAGGTTATTGTATTTTAGTGTTTTGTTGGAAGCTGCCCAAAGTGGCTGGGGAAACCTAGCCAGATGGGCGGGGTATAAATATTTATTATTATTATTATTATTATTATTATTATTATTATTATTCTGTCCAGTGGTTTCCCCCATAGAAAACAGGTGCTGGTACTCACCATAAAGTTGTTACAGTAAGTGCTGCACTTTTTAACAACTAAAAAAAAGAAATGCCGATAGTGCATACACTTTAGTACCCCCTGAAAAATTTGCACTGATCTTGTTGGTCCTTGAGAGAGCTGTGCTGTGCTCCCCTGCACACGCTCTCTTTCTCATCCAGTTGCACAGATGCTGAGATGTCCCGTTCTTGAATTTGCCTGCCTTTGTTTCCCTTCCGCATGGGCCCCTCCTGATTACTTTTCATCTCCTCGCTGACTTGTTCACCAGCTCCCCCTTGTGATGTCATCTCCAGATGTCATTGGCCTGACCGGTTTAGAGTCCAGATTATTATTAATGATGGTGATGGTAAATAAATCCAGGCCTAAAGTCTTTTCCTGCAGCTCTTCCCTGGACACCTAACCCCAGTTTGATACGCTGCCATTTATCACTGCTCCTTCCGGTCTGTGTGGCTGCATTCCTAGCCCCGGCAACTGGGTTATTTCACAAAAGAGATAGAAGGCATCTGCTGAAATCCGCATGTAGGATAGTCATGCCAGACAGATCTGCCATAAACCTTTGTGGATTTGTAGTGCAGAAGTGGGGAACAGGATCTGGCCACTGGGCCAGATCTTTCTTCCACCCACTCATGCAAGCCAACTATGACAAGTGGGTGAGGCTACTCATCGGTCAATCACCTAACATCAGGTAGCCCTTTTTTTTGCACAGGACTTTGAGGCAATGCCGGTCGTCTGTTAAGCAGTGCCTGCGCACCACTATCAGCTGTAGTGGCATGCGCTGCCTTTCCATATGTGTAATTCAATTCAATTCATCTCAGCTCATAGTCCTTAGGACTATGTCAGCAGGTTGATTTGGCATCAGTTCAGCAACAGCATGCTTAGAAGATGCAGAGCCACCACACAGGTGCAGAGTACCGCAAATGTGTTTCATCAAAGAACACACCTAAGGGATTGTTCAGTTGAAATTGCGCCCTTGCAAGGGAAAGCTAACACAACACAAGTAGAAGCTCTCCAGTGTTACTGTAGACGAACCAGGTCACTTAGTGCCATTCGCTTGCAGAAACGATCATGTGGAGCAATGCAGAGATGTGGAAGCATTTGGAAAGACCTGTAGGTATACATTGGAACAAATTGCATGTAAAAAATGGCACTGCCATTGTAACTCTCATGCTCTGTGCTGAAAATTCCACCTCTCAAATTGGATGGGCAACAGCATTTGGGCTCTTTATAACGCACTCAGGGATCTAACTTAATATGTTGAGCCTAAACCTTGCTGTTCAATAGGATGTACCAATAGCTCCAGTGGAAGATGCTTCTGGTAAGCATGCTTAAGACTGTAGCCACTGCCTTCTTTTTTCTTTTCTTTATTTCACTGGATGTTAATTTGACTACAGAAAATGGTCAAAATGTTAGAGGTGCCTGCGTGTAAGGAAACAGTCTACTTAAACTAGTCTGAATGGCTTGAGTAAGTGAGCAAAGTACAAAAGAAAACATAATTATCAGGATTCTAATCTGCAGGAAGAGATCTTCATTATCCCAAATCAATTAAACTGTAAGAAGAAAGGCCATATCTCAGTAGTAGTGCTCATGTTTTGCAGAAAGTACATCTGTGAATGTCCCTTGCCTGAAACCCTGGAAAGCTGCTGCCAGTGCGTGTGGACAATACTGAGTTAAATAGGCCAATGGTGTGTCTCGCTGTAAGCCTGCTTCCTATATACATTTCAAAGACCTAATTCCAAATAGGCTTCAGTTGCCACTCAAAGAGTTTTAGAAGTGTTAAAGGATTTAGGAGACCCAGCTTAAGACATATATTTTTATTGAGTGTCTCTCAAGGGAGCCACACAAGTATTTTGCAACGTTAAACTCCCTGACTCTTGGTAACACTTATTTTTGCAGCCTCCATTCTATAGGGCCCAAACTGGCACTACTGCTTTCACGTTCTTCTTCTGTATTTTTAATGACTAATTCCAGACATCCTGAACAGAGTCCAACTTGTAGGAAGCTTAGGCAGACTACAGTCATCTTGAATCACTATTAATTCACTCCTGACACTGAGCAACAAAACATTTAAGGTTGGAAGCAAATATAATTTTGTTAACAGCAATAGCAAATGGAATTGGATAACCTCTCGGGACTCAGTCCTGTTTGCCTTTAACTGATTTGTACATGCATTTCAAAAATCTAAAAGGTAGTCATTTCTCTTTTACTCTCTAGACTTTTTTTGTACATTCAGGCACTCCAAATACAAATTCCAGGTGCACAAATATATGTTCTGGTTAGATCAGCGTCAGAGTTGGATAAGAATGGGTCAGTGAGTGACTTGGCCTTCCCAAAGTGCTAGTTTGCACAGCTTAAGGATGTTTTAGAAAATGTAAACCATGGTAAATAGTGAGCATCATTCAAGAAATTTGTTTTGACCATTCTCTTCTAGCAGGTTAATTTGGTCATATTTATATGGGGTGGATGTGTTTAAGTAAGTCTGGTACATGGAGTTTGAAGCACTAATAGGGTTTTGAGTGGGGGGGGGCTCCCACTCATTTAAAAAAAACACCTCAATCTTTTTCTATTCATTCTTTAAATGAAAGTCACCGTGTCACAAATGGGAAAGCCTGTTTTACAATAAAGCACAGTCATACCGTGAAGACCCTGCTTATCCTTCATGGGGTTTTTTGCATGTAGCTATCTGTGTGTAAAAAGCTGCACCAGTTGATTTACTGACTGTCAGGCAGTCTTTAGGCACCATTTACCAGAAGAAGAAAAAACTGGACCGAGAAAACCCTGCTTTACCTTTTTCCCTTTTTCCTCATTGGTGTGTTAGCATGTGAGCCTCTTTCTCAGGGCTTACTATTTCCTAGAATGCTATATAAATATAACTATAAATGTATCACATGTATTATTGTAGACGGGCAGGGATTCCCTACGTGAACAAAGCCTTTCTTTTTCAAGGCAACAAAGCCTTTCTTTTTAAAAGGGGGCATTTCTGCACCAAGGCAATGAAGCTTGGTTGTGCAAAAAGTGAGCTTTTTCAGGAAAAATTGCTTCTGCTTCACATATGGACATGAGTTGCAGAAACTTGGATCTAGTTTTGTGTTCCATTTGAAGCCAGAGGTCATGTTCATCCTCTTTCCAGAGCATCCATCTATGTGATGCTGGAGCTCTGTGCCAAACATGTCCCCAAGCATGGCTTTGAATTACGCCTAATTTCTTCCATTCTGCGTTTGTTCGTGAGCTTCCAAGCAGCAACAGCTTCTGAAAAGGAAAGGTTATCCGATTTCCCTACCTCTTATTTAAACCTGCTTTTGCCTTCCTTGCTTTTACAAATAGGTATTTATCGCCTGCCTGTGAGTAGACATATATCCCCTGTTATGACGAAGGGCAGAACTACACATTTATTGCAGCTCTGTGAGTCCTTCAAAAGTGTAACTGGGTCTTGCTAAGTCAAGGAAGGAAGATCAAGGAGTTTTGGTTGTTACATGGCACTTCTCCCCTCTCCTCCCCTCCTGCCATGTGCTCCCTGTGTAAATCTGCTCCAGAGGGGGTCTTTTTTGGGGGGGGGAACCCTGGAAGAGTTTTAGGGGGCACACAAAGGGTGCAGAGGTTAGGGGATCACAGCTAAAACATTGTACATCTAAAACTTATTGCGTTAGCAGGACTGTTTCGTTGGAGACCCACCTCCCAAAGCTGCTTCATTTTTTGGCAAAGAGTGATAAGAGAAGAACTTTGGGCCTGCTGTTAAAAACGAGCAGGAGCAGGGCCAGAAAAAAGGGGTCCAACTCTGTCCACAACAAAGGCACTGCATTAGTGCTAAAGATGTGTGGAAGAACAGAGACGACATACCCTCTACAGCTAAGAATCCCCAGAAGGAAAATGGGCAAACTATTGATGTGCATCGGCTATGAGAGAGTTGAGCCGAATGAATCCACCTTACCATTGCATGAACGAGGAAATTGAGCATGCCTTTGTTTCAGATGCTGATCCGTTTAGGGAGCTGTCCAAAGGGTTTCCCTCTCCAAGTTTTCAAATAAGCAGGCCGTCTTTAAGAGCTGCAGCTGTTCCCCTCCTCCCCTCTCCTTGGCATAATAACGAAAACATGATTGAATGCAGTGCAAAGCAACTGTCAACATTTTGCCGTAATCTTTTCCAGCTGGGATAAAACAAGGAGTTGGGAGACGGTAGAGGACGCACAAACTGAGTCCCTTTTCTTTTCCTCTGGCACAGAATCTCCTATGACCCGGCAAGGTATCCAAAGTACATCCCCGAAGCCTATTGCCTATGCAAGGGCTGCCTGACTGGTGTTTACGGGGAGGAGAATTTCCACTTCCGGAGTGTCCCGGTGCTAATGCCAGCAGTCATCTTGCGCCGAACCACGACGTGCACCGGAGGACGCTATGTCTACACAGAGGATTATGTCACTATCCCAGTGGGCTGCACCTGTGTACCACAGGTACATGAAAAAGAAGTCGAGGGTGTAAATTCCAGCATAGACAAGCAAGGGGTAAAGTTGCTCGTTGAATCGTAACTGCAAGCCACCATCAGAATGAAGGCCCCAGAAGAAACCTGATGGCAAAGGTTGCTTTGCATGTCCTTTTAGCTTCGCCATTCCCTGGTTCTGGGAGTTCTAGAGTCCATTCATAAACACACACACACACACACCTGCATGATGATGTGGGCTGCAGCCTGCATCCATGAATGAGCCATTGGAGAACAGTTCATATGCACAGGACATTTGTGCCAGCTCAAATACAGTCCCCTTCAGTGCAGTCAGGTCAATGTACCCAGCTGCGAGGCCTTTGTTTTTGATAGGCCAGGTGGTGCTTGTGCATATATAGGGCCCACCCATAGAAGCAGCGTGCTTTGAAAATATCATGACAAACGTTGAGAAGACAGAAGCTGGAGGTGCGGTGGGACACAGTCCAGTGACACAGAGCCATGATGAGATTTGAAGAATCATAATGGGAATGAGTTGCACAAATTAAGAAATCACGCCTGGAAAGTAGCTCTGGGGATACAGTAGTGGTCCAGGAAATACGAGGCTTGTACCACCTAATAGCTGCTATAGATAAAGGCAGAGGTCCACAAATGTTGGCTTTGCTCTGAAGCAGAGCCATTATGTGTCGTCATCACTGACCCCCTTCTGAGACTCACATATGCCCTGGGGTCTGTCATGTCACACTGAACCTTAAAGGTAGTGCAAGCAGCTCATTTTTTATCTGCTCTGAACATCAAATGATAGGGGACTCCCTTTTGTCACATTAAAGGGAAGTTCTAAATCCTTAATGTAGAGGTCGCTGAAAGGGCTGTGTCTTTAAGATATGACCCTGATGTTGGGATTCTGATGTTAGGATTCTAACAGTGCAATGTCCTGGACTCCTGATTATTTTTGTTTCAGCTTTAATTGTTACTTCTGTGTTCAAAGGAAGAAAACATTTCACAAAATATCATTTCAAAAGCAGAGTCAGCAGACTCGCTGAAAAGGTAGCATCCTCACACTGCAAAGGAGTATCAGTCTACGAATAGGAGCAGTGCGAAATGTAGAGAAGTGAAGAACTTTATTGCTGGCGTTAACGAGGAGTAAAGTACTGGTGTTTTTCCAGTTTACAGCTCAGATGTTGATCAGGGCAGTATTGTATATGCCGCAAATGCACACCAACCCTATACAATATACTCTTGCTCACATAACATCATGGAAAGAGAAGTCTTGAAAAACAGTCTGGTTTATGACCCCTTTCAAAAGTGTGGAAACATGCCAGTTGCCTTTTTAAGCTGTTCTTAGCTTTCAGCTTACAAGCCAGTTATCAGTTTTAGATTTTTCAGGCTGCAGGAGCCTTTGGGAATAACAAGGATGATGAGAGATCAGATAAATGAAACCAAACTGCTTGGCCAAGGGGGGGGGGGGGAATGTGCCTTGGCTTCCATCGGTGAGAGAGGAAAGCATCTGCCAAATTAAATGAATGTATGAGCCAAAAGCTCTAAACAGCAAAGGTTCAGAAAACTGTGTAAGCTGGAGGCAGCTGCCTCTTTAAACTCCCAATGATAGACAAAGCTGTTGGCTCAATTTACAGGGTTAATTCTGTCTATAACTCCTTTCTCCGCAACTTCCTACATTGCAAACACCATCCTTTATGGATATTCTGAGACTTTCCTCATTTCCCAAGTCACCCATTCCACTTGGAGAGAGTGAGCCATGGTTTTCTAATGTGTAATGTTAGCAAACATCAATAGGTTACCAAATTGCTTTGCCTTTATTCATGTATCTTTCTAGCTTTCAGGTAGATGGTTGCTAATCTATCTCCAAATTGCACATGACACAGCAATTGCCATTTGGCCTTTGTTTAGGGTGAACAGAATGACACCGTTGGACCTTCAGTAGTTGTGTAGAAGGGGTGGCAAATTTTTGGGATGAAGATTTCCCCTCAATTCAAGGAAGACACAAACTGAGAGTAGCAACTAGTATGATGACCTGCTCTGGTTCCCCAGAAGCGGCTTTGTCATGCTGGCCACATGACCCGGAAGCTGTCTGCAGACAAACGCCAGCTCCCTCGGCCTATAAAGTGAGATGAGCGCACACCCCCAGAGTCGTCCACGACTGGACCTAATGGTCAGGGGTACTTTTACCTTTATGATGACCTGAGAAGGGTGACTAGGAGGAAGAATCTGTAAACCAAATCCTATACGGAACAGTTAAAGAATACCTGGGTGCATCTAGCCTGGAAAAAATTAAGGAGAGACATTCCAGCCGTCTTCAAATATCTGAAGTGCTTTCATGTACCAAATGGAAGAATTTTGTGTTCTGTTGCTCCCGAGAATAAGTCTAGAACAAATAGGTGGAAATGGTGGGAAAGCCAATTTTGGCTAAACCTTACGGGAAGAGTACAAGCCACTCAACAGCGGAACTCTCGTCTTCATTGGAGATATTTAAGCAGAGGCTGAACGAATGTCTGGGATTTTGTAGTCACACCTTTGCAATGTAGATCCTGCATTGAGCAGAGTGTTAGACAAGTTGACTTCCACGATTCCTTCCAACCCAGAGGCCCATCTCTGCATGCAAAGGCATATCTGCCAAAATCCCTTCTTTTTCATAATGGACTCTGGGGATGAGAGGATTTATTCCATTCTGTTATTTCCTCTGATGTGCTCTGCCCAGAGTTTAACTCCTGGTCTCTAGTTTAACTACTTTTTATTTTTAAAAAATTACAACTAGTTTTTTTCACCATCTAGCTCTCATTTCTAAGTTTCTGAAATTACAGCACATACAGAGTGCAAATGAGCTGAAAGCTGAGGCATCTCCCTCCCCACAGCTTTCTTAATGCACCCCTTTGTACTGAAAAAAAACAGTGCAGGAAGATCCATAACAATGTGAACCTATTTTTGGACGGTTTTACTAATGTGCACACTTGTTTTGACACGCTGGTAAATACCATCCAAAAAGAATCATCACACAATTGTGTAGAATCACATATTGCTGTTTTACAATATTACCACACAAATGTTCACGAACACATTGGTAAAATGGTAGAAAAGGGATTGCAGTGCAATCTTGATCAAGTTTGTTCCCCCCCCCCCACTGTTTTATCACCACGTGGAGAGGAATGACAGACACCCTGAAAAGCCACTGCTAATCAGAACAGGCAGCGCTGGGCAAAAACTGATCTGCTATAAGGCAGCTTCCTATGTTCCACCATAAAAATGAAAAAGAAGAACTCAAATACAGAACAACTGTGGAATTCTAATCCAATTGGAAACAAGAGATCGTCTAATTCAGATTTCCCAAAATCCAGGTAGAAACTTCTGAAATATGCCTAATGGAGCCTGGCTAACCTTTGCATCCATAACATGTCCTTCTTCTAGAAAACTTCCCAATGATGAATTTAATTTCTCTCTCCATCGCTGCGCTACACTGCACTATGCTGTGGTTCTTCCAGCCAAACATTCCTTTGAGATTACTTCACAGCCCTGAGTCCATGGACCCCTAACAGAATCTCTGCATTCTATACTGGGGTGGCGGGGAGGGGGAAGGAGGGCAGATTTAAAAGGAAAGAAATGCTTGTTGAATGCAGTCCAGACATAATTTGTGAGTACAATTCAAAGGAAACACTGGCAGCTATACATAATTTGATATAACTTTTATGGCAGGAGCCCCTCCCTGCAACTTTTATTGGAAATTCAGAGGTGCAAATGGTGGTAGTCATTCACTTTAGTATCGAAATCAACCGACAGAGGATTTTCCTTGCATCTGCCTTGTATTTTACAATACAACCAGCAGCATCCCACCATAATTTCCAGCATCAAACTGTTCAGGCATCTGTGACTACTATACTATGCAACTCACTGGCATGCACTATCAGAGAACAGCTAATTTTAATGCACCCATTTGACCACCGTTCATATGCTAAACTGGGTGGATTATGTGTATCTGCAAGTGTCTAACGCTAAAGTTGTGGCTTTCAAATGCCCCCGGGGAATCTTTTCCACACTGGCAAACTAGTTAATGACCTCTGCACATTTTGGTTGGAGGAGATTATTCATAATGGGAAGGAATAAGAATTTGCGTGGGGAATGCAACTATTATTGTAGAGGAAACTGTTCCAATCAAAGAGCAGAGCACTTGGCGGCTTAAGTAAGGGCAAGATTTCAAAGTACAGGCAATATACAGGCTTAGTCTGGAGTTCTGAGATAATGAATACAAACCAGACTCGAACTATTGAAGGTTTTGTGCCAAGGCATATGTATCCAATGTTCTCTTTTGCTCTTATTTCAGTATTTAGTTCATATTCAAACAAAAAATTAAAACCTTTGGTGGATAAGTTAAAGCACAGGTGGCTGTCACCTGTAGAATGCACCCTGCAGGGATGCTGGGCAAGTGAGAGGTGCTATGGCCGTGGGAACTGCTGAAATGCAGGGTTGTATGAAGATGCCAGGGCACTCAACTTCATAAGAACATAAAAGAGGCCGTGCTGGATCAGCTCAATGGCCCATCTAGTCCAGGCAGCCTGTTCCCACTGTGGCCAACCAGATGTCTATGGGAAGTTTTCCTCTACCCAAAATATTTGGGGGGAGAAGGAGCAGGTGTGTAAACACAAGGACCAGTGCATGGAAAGCTGGAAACCCCATGGGAAATGTTAACATCACACTTGACATGGATGTCAGCAAGCTCTTCAAAGCAAACTGGAGAAATGGGAGACTTGTAAAAATGGGAAGACTGACTTAAAAGGGAAGTAAGTACCATATTTTCCCACATATAATACGATGTTTTTTATTATTAAAAAAAAGTTAAAAATTGGGGGTCGCCTTATACACAGATAGTGCAGAGGAGGGACGGTCGACTGGTGGCATCCGTGAGCAGGAGATTATCAGCGGTGATTTGGCGGGTGATTGGTGGCTTAGGCCAGGCCTGCTGCCAATTCCCCCCTTTTCCTTAATTTGGAGTCCCCCAAAAATAGGGGTCATCTTATACGCCGGGGCATGTTATACATGAAAAAATACGGTAGTATCCTGCACTGCTGAGCAGGGTGTAACTAAAATGAATGGTTGCAACTTTCCTCCCAGTAATTGCGTTAATCATTTGCTGGACTAGAGAGGAAGGGGCACCACACCTTCCCCTTCATCGTATCTTCAGTACAGGGAGGTCCCATAATCCATAAAATCAGACCAATACTCGTTAACAGTTAGGGTTCTGTACAATGACTGCAGCTCAGCCAATGGCTGGGGCAGAATAAAAATCTAGCCATTCCCCATCTCCAAAGCAGAACAGGATTTAGGCAGTTTGAAAGGTTGGCAAGTCCCTGTACCATAATACATCATACAAGAGAATCTAAGGACATTTTATGGCACACAAGCGTAAGAAAATGAATTCAGTACTGTGCATACAACTTCAGTTTGATAAAGGTCAGAAAGGTTATCCAACTGCCTCTTTGGATCAATGGATGTTATGCTGCAAAAGTGCTTAATGGCTTATTCAGAGAAAAATGAAATTAGTTCATGTTTCATATCTGAAGATGCTGTGAGATACACCTTGAGTGTTTGGTGAGGGTCATGGTCTTACGAATTAGGAAATAATTGGGAAATAAGTATTTTGCAACTCAACCACATGATAAAGTCAGGTTCACAATACACCTGGAAAGATAATATGGCAGCCTAATAACAAAATGCCCTTTAAAAAACATAGCATTTTAGAATAGAATAGTCTCCCATTTCGGTGCAACATTTTAATAAAATGTTTTCCCTTCCTCTCTAAGAAGGCAATAATTTCTCTAAGAAAGTAATAATTTATCACAAATCAAATACACAAGGTGGCAATGCATAATGAAAAATATGGAGCTTGTTACCAGTGCTGGAGTACAGATTTAGGCTTGCCAGGGATTCATGAAGAGGAACTTAGTTACATCACTTGTTCTCAGCTTCAGTTGCCCACAGAATTATAAAGAGCAATAGGAAAGGGAGGAAGACCTGTCACTTGGGTTGGCAGTGTATAAGAAGTGTTTTGGTGGGAGAAAGGTTATCCAATGTTATTGCACCTGTTCCATGTCCACTTGCTCAACCCTCGCCTCTCATCACCACCTCCCTCCTATTAGCACAAATACTGCTGAATGTTAAAAACAAAAACAAATTACAAATGTTCATACCTCCAGAGAAGGAAAAAAGTCCCAGACTGAAATATTTGGTTAATTCTTTATGAGCAGTGTCAAGAAACAGAATCTAGTCCAGAATCATAGTTCACGTAACATCTAAATTCATTGGCTAGGTTTCGAGTATGTTTTGGAATAAATTTGCTCATCTTCACACCAAGATACTTAGCAGCATATTCCTCCATAACAGCACCTGCAGCAGAAAATGAACAAAAGATCATGTCTTAATGGAACAAAAAGAGTAAGAACTTTCTTGTTGGCCCATCCCATTTCAAACAGTGGCCAACCTCAGACTTCTCAGAAGCAGGGTATGAAGGCAAATACTTTCTCTCTGGTTGCCACGAGCAGCCAATGTCCAGAGCCAACATTGAGATTTCAGTTTGCTATCATAGCAAAACAATGGCATACTTAAATTATCTTTTTTAACTACTCCTGTTTCCCCACACTATCCTATATCCCCTTACAGCAGCTTTCTGTAAGAGCTGACTGTTTCCCAAATCAAGATGCTGTACAAAATCATGAGCATTATCCTTTTAAATGAATGCAGACATTATAATTATAGATAATAAGATGTTAGATGTTGCAATGCTTATACCTGTACAAAGCAGAACCTTTCCTTTAGTCAAGTATTTTATGGTTTCTGCAGTTTTTCTGAGACACTCTTCAGACAGGTAGGGTGGGTCTGCTACGACAATGTCAAAACTGTGTGCTGTGAGGTTGGCTGGAAGATTCAGGGGATTGTTGTAATCGTAGAAAACATATTCAGCTCCATACACAGAAAATCTTTGGTCATATTCCAATAAACATGTTGAAAAATCTTTGTTGTCCCGTTCTTTCAATTTTTGATAAACACTGGGCGCACTAACACATGCTATTCTGAAAAGATAAAGAAATAAAGAAAAAGGTTCAGATATTTAATCCAGAACTTGTGCTAAACAGTGTGTACATGGCAACCTGAAGTTCGCATTGGCATAGCAATTACTCAGAAAAGAAGGATTTCTTTTTTCGAGTGGAAATGCTAACTTAGAATCACTGAATTTAAGAAACTTCACAAGCAACTGCAAACAAAACCCTCACACACCAAGTGGACTGTATCTTCCTTATTAAGAAAGGAGAACACCCACAACTGTCTGCTCCTTCAGATATGACAAGGTTAAACAATGCATTTTTATCACCCGCGTATTCCCAATATCTCTACTGACTGCATTGTGTATATTCAACCATTACAGTTTTCATGCTCCAAGAAATGCAATCCTCACCGCATGTAGGAGCCAAGGGCTGAGCTTCTGTACTGCAAAAACAGTTGATCATACAAAGGTAATGTGCACAATTAGCACTATGCACAAATTAATAGATGGCCTCAAATCCTTGCACAAATTAATAGATGGCCTCAAGTCTCAGTCTCAATTCATCTGAAAAATGGAAATGTTGGCTCCTTCGTCACAGGTAGGTGATAAGGGAAACTTTGCATGTTATATGTCATGTAGAAATCATAAACAACATTTCACAGTCCCGTGCTTTAATGATCAAAATTGTCTCACTATCAAAGCTGTCTTACAGTGATGTACTACAAAAAGGTTGACAGATTAACATACTACGAAAAACCCCGGAAAACAGTATTACAGTATTTTCAAAAAGACAAAAACATGTTGCTAGATTTATAGAACTCACCTGCCACCGCTTCCAGCTGCTCTTGCAGCCTTGTTAGCTAAATGGAGCGCAGTTTCAGCATCATACCAAAACTGGCTCAGTTGCTGGGGGTAATAAAGCACAAATATCAGTAATACACTTCTCTTGTACAATAAATGTCAACAGAATGGGGGGAAACACATCTGACTAAGCAAAATGGGGCTCGGGGTTGTATATAGCCTCCACTACAGATATCCAATAGTTGTGTCCTTTTCTCTTTCCATTTCATTGTCCCCTAAGTAAAAAGGGCACACAGAAGAAAAAGGGAGACACAACATGTCAAATGATCGTGGTAGAGATCTGAAAGGTCAGACTGTGGAAGGATCAAGATGATAAGATACAATGGACTCAGTAGACAATGCTGAGTGTGTGGGGCGGGGGGGGGGGGGGAGCCAGAGAAGCATCAGCAGCAACAGGGGTTAAAGATTGGCTGCTGGGTGCAGACAGTGGACATACACTCCTGAATCACATTCATGTTAACAATTCATAATTTGTTACAGTATTTAAAATATGATGTCAGGGGTTCAGGGAGAGAGACGCAGATGAGGGAGGAGACAGAAAGTGAGGGGGAAGGATTCCAGACTGACGAGGAAGAGGATGACAATGACCCAAGACTGTCCATGAGTCCGTCCAGTGAATCGGAGGACTCCCAAAAGGGAGCCCCTCTGGTCAAGCCAAGGGGAGCTAGAGGGGGAAGCAGTCAGGAGCAGGGAAACGAAGGGGGAACCCCCAGTGGGAGTTGGAGAGCGAGACCGGCTGCTCCGCTGGAACGGAGTGAGGGGGGAGGAGTGACCAGTGTGTCAGAAGGAGCAGAACAGGAAGCAGAGAGGGGAAGGAGATCAGGGCAAAACGTCCTGCCGGAAGGGGAGGAAAGTAGTATCGAGGGCAGTGTAACTGTCGAAGGGAAGGTCAGGAGCAACGTACGCGCGCCGAGTTCAAAATGGGAGGCGCGCGGAAATGAAGAGAGTCCTGGGGAGGAGCCTGGTCCCAAAGCCCGAAGGAGGGGGGAGGAGGCGGCAGAGGATTCAGCCTCTGGAGAGTCCCGAAGGGAGAGAACACAGGGGGGCAGAAAGACCCTGCGGAAAAGGAAAGAGAGAAAGAGGTGGACCAGTACAAGCCTCTTAAACTGGTGTAGAGGCGGTACTGACTCAGAGGGGACTTCAGCGGTCTAAGCGTAACAGACGTAGGGTCACGGACCTCGGATGTAAAGCTACTAATGTTCTTCAATAAAAGCTTTTGTACATAAGCTGGAGTGGACTTTGGTCTCTTGTGAGCTGGGACCACGGGTGACTCTGACATATGTACATGTGTGTGGCCCAGGCTTATGCGACACACCAGGAATTAGCTGCCAAGAGAAGTGGGCAAGGAAACTAGAATGGGAAACAAGCAGGGTGGGGGAAGACCACATGCTTGATGCTTGGAAGAAATAATGATGAGAGTTTTGTGTCCCAAACTGGGATCAAGAATACAAGTAAGATTTTCCTGGCTCCACTCTTGGTTCCCTGCACCCTCCAAATGTCCAGTTCATACCCATTTCTTTGTCATGAGAAAAACTGGAAAGTACAGGTTAGGTAGAAAAAGCTGAGCCAATGATAACTTTGTTTCTTAGTATTAAATTGGATCTTCGGTTCCGCTTAATTTTTCACTGAAGGAAAAGATAATCTCTCTTCCACTTTCCCAAACTGCAAGTTTCCCATGAGAAGCAAGCTAATGAGTGGAAATAGTGCAATTATACTAATGCAGTCAATGTCTAACAAACAGAGGAACACACGCCACTACAGACAATTTGCTTGCCCAGAGTTTACATTCTCTGAACTGTTTCTCAATACAGCAAGCTGACTTTAAAGCCAAAACCAAGTAAAAAATTTCATCTGAGCTACAACAATAATGGTGGATCTCGATGTCATTTAGCATTTCAACTATTGATAGTCTTGTTGGGTGCCTCCCTTCTCATTATTTTGTCCTGCATATCTGTGATCCTGTACAATTCTATAGAAGTGCTACCACAAACTGCACACAAAATGCACCTGCTTACCCAGTTCTCTTCTATTGAGCCAAGAGAATTGTTATCAAATCTTTCTGTTGCCTTAATGTCTTCTCTCTGCTGCTGCTCAATATAGAACTCTTGCAGAGCAGATAAGGCTTCAGATGAAAGCTGAGGGACATCATCGTCACTGTCACTCATTTTCTAGACACAAAGGAAAATAAAACAACCCTTTTGTTAATTAACAAAAATCTTCAAAAGATACAGGGATTAGCTGTAAAATTATATCTCTTTGCCATAAGAGGCAGAGATGAGAGCGTTTTCTCATTTCTGGCAACAACAAAAACAGGAATCAAGGCAATATTTCAGAAATATTTTAAATTTCATACATTTTACTGCCCATACATCATGGAAAGCATCTCTAGGAATCCTAATAGGAAAGGAGTTCTCAAATACTGTGGGTGTTTGCAGCTGATATTACTCCAAATTAATTCCCTTCCTATGCTATTTTCATGCTGAAGTTACATTTTAATTGGTGGGGAGGTGGGGAGTAAGAGAACTAGAAACACTCTTTAGTTTCACTTTTAAGGTGTCAAGCAAAATTATGTTTAAACTGTATATTTTATTATTCTCTTCTGAGCCAATATCAGCACAGCTGTCAACTTCAAAAGAAACATGTTTCCATGTCTACGAACTTCCAGCTGTGTATATTTACAGTATGTTAAACATGGTTCATAATGAAAAGTCTTGTATGGATTAAGATCAAATTTGACAAATGTATGCCTAAAGCAATTTAGTAGTAGTAGTAGTAGTAGTAGTAGTAGTAGTAATAGTAATTTTTATACCCCACCCATCTGGCTGGGTTTCCCCAGCCACTCTGGACAGCTTACAGTAGAGTCATACCTTGGGTTGAAGTAGCTTCGGGTTAAGCATTTTTGGGTCGCACTCCGTGGCGACCCGGAAGTAACTGAGCGTGTTACTTCTGGGTTTCACCGCTCGCGCATGCGCTCAAAATGACATCACACGCATGCGCGGAAGCTTCAGGATGTGAACGGGGCTCCGGAACGGATCCTGTTCGCATCCAGAGGTACCACTGTACATATAAAAACATGTAAAACATAAGACATTAAAATTTTCCCAATACAGGGCTACCTTCAGATATCTTCTAAAAGTCTGACAGTTGTTTATTTCCTTGACATCTGATGGGAGGGCGTTCCACAGGGCAGGTGCCACTACCAAGAAGGCCCTCTGCCTGGTTCCCTGTAACCTCACTTCTCGTAGTGGGGGAACTGCCAGATGGCCCTTAGAGCTGGACCTCAGT
Organism: Podarcis erhardii; assembly: GCF_964252035.2. Lineage (NCBI taxonomy): Eukaryota > Metazoa > Chordata > Lepidosauria > Squamata > Lacertidae > Podarcis > Podarcis erhardii. Next base: position 25,147,270 of record NC_138508.1, read on the forward strand.
GTCTGGACTGAACCATGGGGGTGGAGACGCTCCTTCAGGTATACTGGGCTGTTGTTTAGGGCTTTAAAGGTCAGCACCAACATTTGAATTGTGCTCGGAAACATACTGGGAGCCAATGTAGGTATTTCAGGACCGGTATTATATGGTCTCAGAGGCCACTCCCAGCACCAGTCTAGCTGCCGCATTCTGGATTAATTGTCATTTCCAAGTCACCTTGAAATGTAGCTCCATGTAGAGTGCATTGCAGTAGTCCAAGCGGGAGATGACTAGAGCATGTACCACTCTGGCAAGACAGTCCGCAGGCAGGTAGAGTCTCAGCCTGTGTACCAGATGGAGCTGGTAGACAGCTGCCCTGGACACCGAATTGACCTGCACCTCCATGGACAGCTGTGAGTCCAAAATGACTCCCAGGCTGCGCACCTGGTCCTTCAGGTGCACACTTACCACATTCAGGACTAGGGAGTCCCCCATACCTGTCCGCCCCGTCCCCCCAAAACAGTACTTCTGTCTTGTCAGGATTCAACTTCAATCTGTTAGCCCCCATCCATCTTCCAACTGCCTCCAGACACTCACACAGGTCATTCACTGCCTTCACTGGTTCCGATTTAAAAGAGAGAGCTGGGTATCATCCACATACAGATGAACACCCAGACCAAACCCAATGATTTCTCCCAGCAGCTCCATATAGATGTTTAAAACATCTCTCAAGTGCATTACAGAAATGCTTCTTTAAAAATTATTGCCTAGTTCACCACCACTCTGGGGCTTATGTGACCAATTTATATCAGAAACATATAACCGATCGGGACACAATTTCTTCATATCTTTGTATAGTGGTTGGCGTGTGGGGTGAGGTTTGGAAATAGTCAGACTCAAGCCCCACTTCGTCATAAAGCTCATGATGCGTCGGAAGTCGCTTTGCCACTTGACCTACATTGTGTTATTGGTTTTGATTTTTATCTAAGCAGAGCTGAGAAGCCTGCGTCCCGCCAGACGTTGTTGGATTACAACTCCTACCATCCCCGACTACGGACTATGCTGAGATTGCCACAGGTTCTCCATCCCCAACCCGAGTAGTTCAAGGAAGCCACCACACTTAAGACCCTATTCGCCCAATTCATATTTGCAGGTGCTGGAGTGAAGGAAAGCCTTCCTTGACTTCTGCTCAGCTGCAAACTCAGCAGGGAACTTTGGGTCCAGCCAAGGGACCAGGGAGAGTTTTACACTATTCCTGAAGCATTTTGGGCTCGCTGCCTCTTCTCAATACCACCCACTTGTGTAACCTTTTATACGTTCCCTCTTCCTGTCCTTTCAAAACGAAAAAGAAAAAGGGGGCACCCGGGCTAGCGACTTCGAGAGCGCCCCAAATTGCTATGCATGCATCCCTGGAAGGCGGCGTGAGGAAACCTCAGCTCAATAGAACAAGTTTGCTACACTGACTGCCCCCCCCCCCCAAGTTTTTAAAGGAAGTGCGTTGGGAACTGCGGCGTGGAGGGACTCTGCAAACAGACGCAGACACACCTGACCTTCACAAGGAAAAAACCACAAAATAAATAAACCCAGAGCGCTATTTGCGGGAACATGCTGCCTCACACGCCACCCTTGCGCCTGTCGCTGACCTTTTCCATGATGCTGCGAGCTCAGCCCAATGCAAACCTTCTCTCCCCACCCGCCCCGTCCCACGGCACGTCCTCTTCGTCCAACCTATTCCCCCCCATAGGCACAACACTGAGAACTGCCGGGCCGCCCCATCTCTCCCTTCGGGACTCCGCTCCTTCCCTCCTGCGCCGGCAGCCATTTCCCCGTCCCCGCCACTCACCGCAGCGTGGCGGCCTCTCCGCCCGCGGCCTCCCTTCCTCAGGCTCCGCCCGCCTCCCCTCGCCAGCAGCCGGGAAGCTTCTCTCTTGCGCCCTCTAGCGCAGGGAAAGCGGCTCCTTTGCTCGCCCTGTTTGTCCCTCAGAGCGAGCCTGATTTTTTTTACTATTTTCTTTAATCTTGCCACCTACCGTTTATGACACACCTCATCTTTATTATTTAATTTTATATTAACGGAGTGTGGGTGGGTAGAACGGGCCAGTTAATAAACATGCAAAGCTTGCCTATAAACCAATTAAGGAAAACCGACTTGGAAGCATGAGAATTAAAATAAAGAGGGGAGAGAGGCGTTTAAATAAAAGGGGGAGGGAGCTATTTGAAGGGAATAAACAGAACTCGGGGGGGGGGGGGGAGAAATGGGAAACGAAGGGAAGGGTTTTAAAAAATGCTATTGGAGAGAACAACATTCATTAGTTCTGTATTACAATTAAGTTCAGCTACATGACCCTGCCAGTTATTGCAAAAGACCTGAGGGGGCTTCAGTCACTTGGACTACCAGATTTATTTAGGATTGCAGTCTCCCGGGAAGTAAGACACATTGAGCTGAATGGGGCTTGCTCCCAAGTTTAGGAATTGAGTCTTCGTTCTGAGCAAGCTTTTTCTCTCTCTCCAGTTTGTACATTGGTGTAACAAATCAGCTACTGTTAAGTAGTGCTGTTCCAAATGGTCACTCAATATATAAAATTGGTTAGCCTGATGTTCACGGCTATTGCCTGGTTCGACAAAACTTCCATACTGCCCCAAGTCCTGGGCACCACTTAATATTAAATCGAGGGCTCCTGCCCCTCTGGTTGATTCAGTGGCCAACTGTTCTAGGGCAGTGTCATGCAAGGGACTGTATCCAGAAACATTACCTCTTTTGCCATAACAATTCCTCCCACTAATATCAACTCCATGTTGCACAGGGCACATATGACCATCATTTTGTTGTTTCCTGACAGCTCCCATGGAACAAGAATTAAACTAGATCTTCAATGGGCCATCAAAATCTTACCTCGGGTTAAGAACTTAATTCGTTCTGGAGGTCTGTTCTTAACCTCAAACTGTTCTTAACCTGAAGCACCACTTTAGCTAATGGGACCTCCCGCTGCTGACGCGCCGCCGGAGCACGATTTCTGTTCTCATCCTGAAGCAAAGTTCTTAACCCAAGGTACTATTTCTGGGTTAGTGGAGTCTGTAACCTGAAGCGTCTGTAACCCGAGGTACCACTGTAATGTTTTATCTTGTGCCTCCTTTCACCTCAGCGGTAGTACTGACAGCAACTTTGGCATGCTGGATCAAAGCATGTACAGCATTGCAATGCTATGAGGTGTTCGCTATTGCTGTGTCTGGGGGCATTATTGCTCACTCCACCAGGCGTGCTGCTACCCATTAAAGCTCCTGGCTGGTATCTGAAGGATAGCCACCTGGTCCTCAGTTTCTTCCTTTATCAGGTACTATGGATCAGATACATTTTCCTTGGTCAAAGCTTTGTTCAGCAGGAGGGTGCTCCAGAAGAAAGTCTCAGTGTAAGGGACAACACCTGGACAGTTACGGTAAATCCAGCCAAAGGCGACTATGGGGTGCAGCACTTATCTTGCTTTCAGGCTGAGGGAGCCAGTGTTTGCCCCCAGACAGCTTTCCAGACCAGGGTCATGTGTCCAGCATGACTAAACCACTTCTGGCACAACATTTACCCTACATCTGACTATAGATGGTTCCTCAGGCAAGTTCCTGACCCATATGGGGAGAGCTGCTGAATATCCCATCTTAGGATCCTTTCTGCAGAAAAATTAAATATTGGCTCTTATTTGAGTCAGGAGATTGAAATAATCTTCCCTGTTCCTCCCTTTCTTTCTCACTGCAGGGTGGAAGGTGGGACACAGTAATCCTGATTGTACTAGTATGTTTTTTTGGTTTGGGTGAGAGTTGTTCTCCTACTGTTCCCGCTGCCATGGCCCTTTTTCTTCTTCTAATGTTAATTGGAACTAGTTTGTTGTGGTGAAGAGCGTATGGCTGTTGAAAGCTGGACATCACTCAGGTGTGTTAATACACTGCTTTTTCCATCTTGGTACTGTTATGCCCTGGTATATGGAGAGGGGTTCTCTTCCTTGCAGAGAGACAGACTATGAATTGCATCCCCCTTGTCTACTAGTAGAACAAATGGGAAGAGCAACCGATCTGATCATGTGTGTTTATGTCTTTGTATAGCACCTAAACAAGGCACATCATCATGATCATGGATGCAATCCTAAGCATGCTTCTCTGGAAGGAAGAGAGCCCCTTCCTTGAAAGTTAATCAAAATCAACAGGACATGCATCAAAGAATTTATGTCTAGGGGTGAGTGTGTTAATATGAAACACTCTCTTATTCCTCTTTCAGAACTCTAACCTGTGGAACAAAGTTCACCTCCCTCCCAAATGCACCATTCCCTTTCTGTGCCCCTCCAGATTATTTTTCTTTTTCATGCCACCAGCGGCTGCTATAGCTTACCCACTGTATTTGGGGCCAAGACTGGAATACATCCACAAACGTGGGTGAAAACATCATACAAAAATGCCAAATAGATGACGCAATGCATATATAATATGCATGAACATGTTTTTCAGTTTTACTTTTGAGTCCCAGAATTTTATAGCAAGCTGGTGCACACTGTACAGGAGCCTCCACACCACCTCCAAACAGCAAACCGGCTGGCTGTATTACAAATCCTCTTAGTCTGCTTTGCTATGAGCAAAGGAGATACATAAACCCAATGGCTCTATGTTGTTCAGATTCCAGCCTGTGTTCAAGCCAATTATTTCAGCCCAACCCTAACTCCTCGGGTGATACTTTGATGAAGTACAATTTTTGTTTGGTCTAGAGACTGCATAGAAATTTTAGTAACTACTTCTTCACCAAACATGCCCCTCACATTTTCAAACCGTAAGAGTGTGGCAACAAAAACTTACACAGTGAGCAAGAGAAAAGGAAATACTAATATTTAAATATCTGCTCCAAAGTACACCACTGCAATAAAATAGAATTAATGAACTGCCCGAAGTCTACTTTGTCTTCACTCCAAAGGAAAGCAGTGTCCAACCTAGTGATAACAGAATAAACAATACAGGGAGGGAACTGCAGCCCAATATAGGGGGGAAAGGCAGTAAGGGAACCCCTAGCTACTTTAAATGAATTTAAATCTCCAGGGCCTGATGAACAGCACCTGAGAGTACTAAAGGATCTTGTGGATGTAATCGCAGTCTCTGCCTATAATTTTTGAGAATTCTTGAAGAATAGGTGAGGTCCCTACAGATTGGAGACGTGCAAATGTTGTCCTAATCTTCAAAAAGGGAGGGAAAGACCACCAGCTTGACATCAATCTCAGGATCAAACAGTCGGTCTATGAGCACTTAGAAAAGGATGCTGTGATGAAAAGGATGGTGGATCAAGGGAATGTTGTGGAAATGTTGTGGAAATAGTGCATCTTGATTTCCGTAAGGCTTTTGGCAAGCTGGAATGTGTGCAGAAGAGGGCAACCATCGATCATCAAGAGTCTGGAAACCAAGCCTTATGAGGAACACTTGATAGAATTGGGTATGTTTAGCCTGTTAAAGAGGAGATTGAGGAGATATTATAGTCATCTTCAAATATCTAAAGGGCTATCATATGCAGGGTGGAGCATATATGCAGGGTTTTCTCCTGTTCTAGAAGCTAGGACTCAGACCAATGGTTTCAAGTTATAAGAAAAGATTCCAACGTAACATCAGAAGAAGAGAAGAGGAAGAGTTTGGATTTGATATCCCGCTTTATCACTACCCAAAGGAGTCTCAAAGCGGCTAACAATCTCATTTCCCTTCCTCCCCCACAACAAACACTCTGTGAGGTGAGTGGGGCTGAGAGACTTCAGAGAAGTGTGACTGGCCCAAAGTCACCCAGCAGCTGCATGTGGAGGAGCGGAGACGCGAACCCGGTTCCCCAGATTACGAGACTACCGCTCTTAACCACTACACCACACTGGCTCTCAGGAAGAACTTTCTGACAGTATGAGCTGTTCGACAATAGAACAGACTACCTTGGGACATTGTGGAATCGCCTTCCTTGGCAGTTTTTTAAGCAGAGGTTGGAAGGCCTTCTGTCAAGTATGAGCTAGTTGAGATTCCTGCATGTCAGGAGGTTGGAATGAATGACCCTCAAGGTCCCTTCCAACTCTACAATTCTATGAATCTATACTCAACTACAGTACATTCTGCTGATCAGTAGGTTTTAATACTATACAACTTCTCTCTACTCTACAGTACCCATGTCCGTCCTTTTTATTACAAGGACACTCAATTTAGGATCCAACAGCATCAGCATAATTCCCCACCCCAGAGCATATGTGGCTTTGCCTCAATAGCTATTCTAATAGGTAATCAATATAAGAACATACAGTGGTACCTCGGGTTAAATACTTAATTCGTTCCGGAGGTCCGTTCTTAACCTGAAACTGTTCTTAACCTGAAGCACCGCTTTAGCTAATGGGGCCTCCTGCTGCTGCCGGAGCCCGATTTCTGTTCTTATCCTGAAGCAAAGTTCTTAACCTGAGGTAATATTTCTGGGTTAGCGGAGTCTGTAACCTGAAATGTCTGTAACCTGAAGCATATGTAACCCAAGGTACCACTGTACATTTCAAAGTGGGTGGGTGGGTAACCAATGAATAATTTCAGGCATTTCTCCAGCAACAATACCACCTAATCCAGAAATTAAAGAGTATTTATTTGTTGAAGCAGCACTTGAAAATCCAGGGTTTGGGAGATAACTTCACTAGTTCTGAACAACAGCTGCTGTTCTCTCATGCCAATTTTTACAGCTTTCTGGTTTGTAAGCACCTAGCTTGCTGAATGTACTGGTCATCCATATGAGCAGCAGAATTCCCTGAGAAAACTAGTGTCTGGGATTGGCTAAAGAGACTGCTGAATATGAAATACTAGGCAATAAAAACATTCCCATATATTGAACATTATAACTGTTCCAAGAAAAGTTCAAGAGGCTTGCCTTCCACTAAATTAACCCCGCTTCCACGGACTATGACAAATACCATTCTGACATATCTGTAAAGCTGGCAGAACAGCTTCCCTTCCCATACCTTTGCAACAGTCAGGCTACTACCAGAAAAAGCAGGAAGAAAAATAAGATGTATTTTAACAAAACCAGTATAATTAGAAGTAGAACAAAAATGAATTCAATAGCAAACCAATATGTACAGTGACAGATTTTCCCAAGGGAAATGGATAACCTATACACACCTACAGTATGGTTTGTTCATTCCTCATTCTTATGCTCTGTTCTAAAAGTATGAAAGGAACCAAATATAGAAATCAACATTACGGGGGGACGGGAATGTTTAAATGTGAACAAGGTTTTGCTTTACCAGGTTAAACTAATAATCAGTGTTGATGGTTTTTTCCCCAAGTTACAGTTCTCGTCTCAAAACATGATGTGCCTATTTTAAAGACTGTAGATGGAGATATATATATTTCAGTTAAAATAAGAGACAGGTACCTATTGTAACTTGCTTTCCTGAGGCAATTTGGTTTTGTTTGTTTTTAATACATATGCATTTATCAAAATATTTGCAAGACAATTCATTTCAACGGCCGTAAAGTCACAAAAGTGCATAAAAGCCTGAAGGCAGTCTGAGAGAACTTCAGCAGAACAGTCTTTGATTAGGATGGGGTAGAAGAGTACGTATAAGCATTCACCGCAGTTAAGTGTTGATCTTGTGAGAAGAGATCTTCCTAAGATTCTCTGGTCAATACAGCAATAGTTCAAAAGTAGCAAAATGCTGTTTTAAAAGCGATGGAGCAGATGAAGAAAAATGAATCATAGACACAACAGTTAAGAGCAGGTGTGACAAACATTGGATATTGGTTCCCCCGCCCCAGCTATTTTGCAGTGTTGACATTGACTAAGTTTACCGAAAGAATAAACCAGACAAAAATATTTGTACTGTAGTCTTGCTTGCAGCAACCACCTCCTGCTTCAGAACAGATAGAAGACACGTAAGCTTGTTATATAATCCCACTTTTTGGTAAAAGGCAATACAATGATTTTTAGAGTTGAAGACAGAAGCTCAGATAGTCAAACATTCATGTAGAAGCAAGCATTATTAGGTGTAATAAAGAAAAAGTTGCAATCTATACTTCCAAGACTTCTGCAATAAAACATTTTACTAGTCACCCAGCAAAGAATACCAAACCCAAATACTGTACTGAACGATGCACATCGAAGCACCAAGATTGTGGTGCTACATTTATGGGTGTTTTTCTTAAAAAAAACACAACCCACTGTCAATTAAACGAAAGGTCTGATGTTTCAGTATCCAGCCAGGATTAAAAGAATGTTTCTCCTTTCCCTTCCACTCAAATGCTGTTCTAGAGAGAATTCATTTGCTGAACAAGGCAAGTTGGTAAAAATCCTACAGCAATAGTTCTTCATTAATGAGATATACAATCATAGCATGAAGCTGAAAAATAGAGTGTGAGCAAGAGAAAGGGCAGTGATGGGTGAATTTAAGGGTTTCCAAGTTGATGATGCTCACCTGTGAAAAGAAACAATTATTTCTGAAACAGGCTAGCATTATTCAGTCAACGGCAAGCCTCAATAATTTGAAGACAAACTGTTAGTTGCCCAAGATTAACATGTTTTTCCAGCTCCTAAAATTGGTGTCGTAAGAGACGAGAAAACAAAACAGCATCTGAGGTGTTGGGAAGGCAATCGTGATTTTGCAATGTTAATTGCACCCTGGTTGCCTCTTCCCAATACTGAATGCTCATTTCACTGCATTACCAAGAGCAAATGGCCCAGATTCTACTCAGATTTTGGTGGCACACAGAGCTGAATAACTCCCAAACTGTGTTGAAAATGTGCTACTATAAACTTATCTTGAGTAGAAACAACTGGAAAACAGTATTTCAGAATTCAGAGCAAAGGGAGATTGTAGTGGAAAAAGCAAGAACATGAACACCACAAAAATAAAGTTTCATAAGGAACCCTTTGCCACCAGTATTCTGGCTTCTTAGGTGACTATAACCTATGGCTTTTTAACGTCAGCTTCCTCTTTATCATGGGATATTCAATTTACTCTGATATGCAGTGGGATTCAGGAACTCTTATGCAATTTCAGCACTGTCATTCCATTTTTTGTTTAATTGAGACCAGGCTGAGAACTGAAAAGGTTTCATGTTCTACTTCAGTCTTATGGTGAATTATGTTTAAATGTACAAAATTTACAGTGCATCATTCCACATATCTACTCAGAAATAAGTCCCATTGAATTCAAAGGAGCTCGCTCCTAGGGTGTGTAGGATTGCAACCTTCATGACCTACATCTTACAGGAACTTTAGCATTATGGCATTAAATTGTGTTCTGCATCATAAAGAAAAAGAAAAGATTTTGCATATTTGCCAATTTTTGCATAGCATGGAAGTCCAAAAAGAACTTGTTCTACTTAGAGGACTTCTCAAAATAGTGAAGAATCTCAAGTTACAGAGATGACTCCACAAACATCAGCTGGCCAACTCAACAAAATGCATACCCTTCCAGTCAGCTCAGTCAGGAAAAGCAAGTTTCTCTGAGTTACCAATGATTTCAGATGGTTATTATTTTGCTTGTGAGGCGCTTTTGCACACACAGCCAATTTCTGGCGTAGTAGTAGTTCACATAACCCAACCTATTTCCAAATTAAGTATCATCCTTGATTCTGCCCTATTACAAGACTGGAAAAACCTACCATACCTACTACACCCAATTTTAGAATTATTATACAAATGTGGACTATTAGTGGGAAACACTGCTTTCTTTGTATGTTTTGGTGATCACAGGGCTTTCTTTCAGTTTACATTGTAGTCAATTAACTGTCAAATAGTAGATGTTATAGTTAGCACATGGAGCTAGATTCTAAGCACTTCACAATAATATACAATTGTTTAATTGCTTGACAAGCATTATACCCAGTATTTGTGAATACGGGAAGAATAACTTTCACTTCGCTAAAGGTCATGGAGGACAGAACTGCTATTAGAATTTAGGATTCTTTTCCACTGAAATGTAAACTCACTTACCGCCCCGCCCCCCACCCCTATATTTAATTTCAACAATAATTTGTGATAATACATTTTGCTAGGAGGTATGCCTTTAAAACTTATGAACTTAGTTACAATTGTTTTCAGATTTTTAGCTCTGTTGTAAGTTGAGATCATTAAATATCTATCCACAATTTGAATATGTTTGTTTTATGTACAAAAAACTCTTCAAGAACCAGACGAAAGAACAAATTAGAATTCCTGTTCGGTTCTTTTGGCTATAAATATGCTAACACTTCTATTGACTCCCATGATGAGTTCAAAGTTAACTTCCCCATGCTCAATCCTCTAGTTTACTCTTGATGTATTGAACTTTGTCAGTCAGATTCATATGCTTTGAACAATCTAGCAATTAGCAGGCTGGAATTTTAAAAAGCTATCGCCAAGAGTAATGTATGTTTTGGAAAGGCTGACTTTAACCTTGGGGGAAGCAGGATTGGCGTGCTTATCATGAGAACAGACATCCCATGGAAGCGTCCAAACACCACATTCAATATTTTTATATGTTAGAATTATACAACTGTGACTTGCATAACAGATTCTTGCATAAATCAAATTTTTAAAGCATTTTCTGTAATTTCTCACTGTGTGCCAAAACAAAGTGCTCTTATGTTAATGAACCAATTTCTTTTAAAAAAGGTCGCATGGCTTAAATTAACAGCCAACTGAAATGCATTATTATTTTTTATTGACTTCCATGAGCTTTGTTTGTGCCCCCACTAATAGAAGTACATATTATCTCATTAAAGATTGCTTTCTTTTAAAGACATGGACATAGTCAAGTAATAAAAGAGCTCTCCAGTGTGGTGAAGGTGCATAGGCACCAAGTCAGGTTTCCAGAGCTACTATAAATCTCTGAAATTGGTAAAATGCTAACATTCAGAAGCTGGAGATACATATTGTGACATCTGGAAACATGTCGGATGGGGAAAGACAAGATTGAATGTCATTTATACTTTTTAAAAATACAAAAAACAGAAAAGATAGACAGCCTTCTTAGATATTACTAACAGTTACAAAAATTTCAGGTAAAAATGTACTGGACAGTGTCCCTTTAATATAACATACATTTAAAATGAGGAAGAAAAGTTTAAGATTACAAATAATCCATGACAACTCTTAATTTTAGAACCAGTCTGCCAAGCATTGTTGTTCACAAGTTCCATTCATTTTGCACTGGCATGTACAGAAGCCTGTAGCACATGCCCTGGAAAACAATGGAGGTGCAAAGCAGCAGTGTTTGGTAGATGTTTCCCCAAGCCAGCCGGAAAGGTAGAATTCTTGGGCAAGTTTCACTATTGCCTTGCAAGTTTTTTACACTTTAAAAGGAATCTTGCAGACCCGCTTATTCTCAAAGCTTCTAGAGATAACACTCTTATCTCTATTTCCAGAAATTAGAGGTTCACATGGCACCAATTTTAATCACTAGTTATATAAACTAGAGCAGTTATACACAATAACTGAAAAATGCAATTGAGTTACACCCCAATTTGCTATGTAGTTGCCATCTGTGAAACCTAGGCTACACATTTGCCTATTACTAACCGTTAACGGCCTTCAACACAACCGGTCATGTTTTGAAAGCTGTTGTTTCAGAACCCCCCGAATTATCAAATCATTTAAAAGGACACACTCAGAATCTGTCATAATTAGAGTGAGAATGGCTTTGGTGGAGCCACAGGAACTAAATTTTCAAACAAACAGGCACCAAAGAAATTTCCTCATTCTACAAAACAACACTAACATTAGATTAGAAAAACAGGTGAAACAATATTAACCAAGAAGGAAGAGACTTGGGCTCAGTTCAGATGTCACAGCCAAACCATGGTCCTCAAACAAGTGGTTTTTAGTTTAGATAAAAATTATGGCTAGTAGAAACCAACATTTGCACCATTCAGCCATCACTGCAAAATACGGCACATTGGAACATGGGGGGAATGCATGAGCCCAGGGTGTGTTCTTGAAGGCAAAGCCATGGTTTGGTGGTGGTATCTCAATTGAGCCCTACTCAGTAAGTATTTCAGAACTTATCTTATTCAAGGAAACAACTTGCTCCTGCCTGTCTTCATTCTATGAAAAGGTTTTGCAGAAACAGTGAGAAATCCCTCTCTTGATTTCTGGGTTCATGGCTTACCAAGAAGGAATTAAAGAAGTTATGTTTTGGACCCTTACAAAATCCCACAACGTGTGTGTGCGTGTATACACTCACGCATCAGGTAGTGTGATTAAATTTTGAGATGAACAGCTCAAGGGTGGCAAAGAATTGAAAACATGATGCTTATACAGAGGTGAATGTTTTATACATCCCCATATAAAATGTAAAAAAATTACTACTTGGAAATATCCAATGGGGGTGGGGGAATCTTGCAGAGGATGAAGCACAAGGCCTTGGAGACAAATTACCCCCTTCCTTCATCAAAACAGTTCGTTTTAACCAGCAGCATATGCATTAGCATTGGTTTAGTTTGGCTTGCAACTATTCAAAAATTCCCTGCTTCCATATTCTTGAGTTCCTGCCACTTCGTTCCCATGGCAACCTCCTATTTGGTGGGTGCAGGATGAAACCATAAAGATAATCTTACATATTATTTTTTTTTAAAGTGCCAACACATTAAATGAGTGGGATCAGAGCAGCAGAAGACAAGCACCGCGGAATCTGACAGTGGTGGCAAGACATCAGACCACAGTTCGGCATTCTGAATCTTGAAGATCAAACGTTCACGGCTTATGGCTAGACAAGTCTGACACTCGCGGAGTCTAGCCATTGGATCTAATGCCCCAACATAAAAAATAGTTTGTAGAAATTAATAATTTACACCATTTGAAACATTATTGCTTCAACAAATTCAGTCTAGTTCAGTCTAAAAATACACTGCAGTTGTGTACAACCTGGGCATGAATCAATAGATATCGAAAGTAAAATTACACATGAACTTCTCTCTTTACACTCACACGGACATAATACTCTCAAACACAGGAGGAGGGCTGCAAACAGGTACAATGGCAGCTTAATGCCAACATTCTAAAACAGTTCTGAAGACCCAAACTTGCCTTGGATTTCTCACCTAACTTACATCAGCTATTTTTATTTTTATTATTATTATTATTTCTTTTAAATTAAGGCAATGAGATGGCTACAGTTCCTAAAGTTCATTTCAGGGGAAACAAAAATATACACCTTTCTTCTTTCTGAACTTTAGGGCAGCAGCATATAATGCAGAAACTTGTATTACACAAACATGCAACGCCAGGTTGATGTAAAAAAACAAAAACAAAACCCCTCCAAAAAACAAGAATCCCCCCCCAAAAAACCCCTAAATCCACGTTAAAAAATATCATTTGGTGTTTTCTCCTCCTCCTCCTCTTCTTCTTCTTCTTCTTCTTCTTCTCTTAATTACACACACAGTTTTCAGAGGGGGAAAAAATAAAGCTTAAAATTGTTTTACAGTTCTGTATGTGTCTAAATCACACACTAAAAGGGTTTATAGTAACAGCAACAAAATTAGGAATCTGAATCGTCACTATTTGAGGCCATTTGGGACAAGGCACTGGTTATTTTGACTGTGCCCACATCTGTATACACTTGTGGAATTCTTTTCTCTCCCTCTTTCTCTCTCTCTCTCTCTTGAAGATTTCAGTTTTTCTGTTTATTCTGTACAACATAAAAAGGTATGACAGACTGTGGCTAACAGACATTAGCAGAAGCTGATTTTAGAGTTGACACCTCCTATTCCACTGCACTATATAAAAACTTCCAGGCTCTCTAAAATCTTGGATGGCTGCAAAAAACCCAGAAACAGGCGTTAAAATTAAGTCAGCTTTCAGCATTTTTCAGTGCATTTTGCAGAAAGGGTCAAGGTTAGGCATACAGTTCTGGTGTTTATTTTACACAGAGGAGACCACCGACATTTGACATAAAGTCTTCTAAACTTTTGAGGAAGGCCATCTTCTGCTTACGGTCCAAAGTTGGTGGAGTGCTGCTTGCAGTAAGCTTGTTGAAGGCATCTGCTAATCGCTGGTAAATTATAGGATCTTGTTGACTTGTTAATAATGTTTCAACTAATTCAGAATATTCTGCCTGTGAAGAAGAGAGTCTTTGTTATACGATAGAACACTGTAATTGATGTCCTTTTCTTTTCATTATATATCATTTCCCAGTAAGCATTAACCTTACGAGACCACCACATATGATAAAAATAACCTTCTTTAAAGGATGTTTAAAATAACCTTTGTAAAAAAAACTCCATAATCTTTTATTTTGGGAATTATAGGGACAGAACTACCTACAATGTACAGAAACTTATTCATGTATGCTACTACAGCAGCTAGAATGTTACTCGCCCCAAAATGGAAAGAAGCAAAAGTCCCAGCAAAGGAAGAATGGATACAAAAAGTTATGGAATGCACAGAAATGGCAGAACTTACCAGAAGAATAAGAAATCAAGATAACAAACTTTTAATAAAATAATGGAAATGGTTTCTTGAATAGTTAGAGATAAATTGTAAACAGATAAGAACATTGGCAGGATTATTGTAATAACACGCAGTTTTATAAGAATTTAATTTAAAGAAGATGAATAAATGAGCAAATTAAGTTAATTTGGATATGCAGAGGATACTAAAAAATAATTTAAGGAACCGCAGAAAGAGGGGAGAAGGAAGTCAAGTTTTGAAATGTTAAAATGATTGTAAAATTAGTGAAATGTATAAACTAGAAAAGTACAAATAATATTTGAAAAACGGGGGGGGGGGGACATTGTAATTGATGAAGTATCAGCACTTATATCGTGTAAATGCAAAGATTTCACATAGACCCTAGTAGTATTAATAACAGCAATTCGAGGTAGGTCAATATTTAATTATTGCAGGGTGTGTGTGTGTGTGTGTGTGTGTGTGTAGGCTTAGGAAGAGGGTCTTGTCTCAGTCCACCAGGTGAAATTAAGGCTGAGGGTAAGGTGTGCAAGAGGGAGCTCCACTCTCCCAGACACCTCTTACTCCTTCAGGCATGCACAGGCCTCTTAAGATTCCAATCCATTATTAGAATTATTCTGCATGGAAATAGGTGCTGAATATTAGTGGTGAGAATAAATGCAGGATCCAAAGTTACTTGTTGTTAACTTCCTAGAGGCAGTTTATTCTCGACTCTGACGTAAGCTGCTTGACATTTTGAGAACCATCACAGCTGTGATCATTGGAAGTCAAGAGAATAATAAAAACGCAGAAACTCATACCTGATGCAAACATACTAACGTGTAAAACGCTTCACCCGCTGCAGCTGTCATTTCTGTATTGTGCTTTTGCAGTACCAGCATATCAAAAACCATCTAAATTGTAATAAAATGAAGTGACTTAATAACCTTGAAATCAGTTTTGTATACATGTTGACAGCTGAAAATCAGAACCTGTACTATAGAAGCCACGAGACGTCATAGCTATTCAAGACAGCCGCAATAAATAAACTTTAAAATTGCACACAGATCTGTGAGGTGGAGAGAGGGAGTTGTTGAAATCAGCTCCTGTGAATGATTCAATGCATATTCATTGAGCCAGAGTAACTACTCCTTTATTTTTATTTTGCCCTTAATATAACTATCCCAGAGAGTTTTACAATAAATTTGGCTCCTTGAATAGATATGACCGCTTTTTCGTTTGGTTGCAAACATTATTCTACATTAAATATCAGAAGAAGGAATATTACATAGTGTGTATCCTAGCTAGCAGGACCAGTGGTCAGGGATGATGGGAGCTGCAGTCCAATGGCAGCTGGAGACCCAACTTTGAGAAACAATGCTTTAGCAGAAGTGTTGTGCAAGGCAACTCCCAATCCAGTTTTTGCACCTTAAAACTTTTGCAGAAGCTCATTTTAAGAACTTGGCATGGCTCACTAGAGTTTATACCCCACACCTTGTATTCTCCTTATTTGCCATTTCTTCTACTGGAGTACAACCTTTGAGACATGTGCCAGTCGGGCAATAGTTTGAGGAACGGCACTAACACACTTTCTCCTTCCACTCATGTCTCTTTGGATTCAAGTTTCAGTTCACTTCTGATTCAGAACATGGATACTGACTTTGCTTTCTAGGGAAATAAAATGAATAGGTCCACGCCTGCAACTCACAAGACAGTTAAGATACGGAACACCCCTCTCACCTTAAGAAAGTGCCTTGTTGCTAAAAAGAGGGATGAATCGGTCTCCTGTGCTTTTGCACACTGTTCTGCTAATGGGGTCAAAGCTTCCAAGCAGAGCTGGCAAACGTCCGAACTCATTCTGATTAATCAATGTCAAGGAATCAAAAAACATTTGCTACTGAAAACAGGAACGTGGCATCAGGAAAATATTAGCAATTAGATCTTGTAACTTGCCAACTAGCTTTAAAGAACACAAGACCATCATAGAGAAATTTGTTTAAAAATTGTCACTATTCTCCTACAGGCACAAGTCCAGACTTACAGTGGACCAACTGAAATCAATGGGACAAGTTATCACAACTAACTTAAGTCAACTTGATTTCCATAGGTCCACTCTAAGAAGGATTATATATTGGTTCAACCCTACAAAATGTTTCCAGAAAAGGTTTCTTAATCATTTTTTCTCATGGTTCAACTCAAATGCAATTAAAGAAAGGGAAGAGAGAGTTTAGCGCTCAAACATGTACATGTAAGGGGGTCAGTAGAGAGACACACTGGCTAAAGGCAAAGGGAGGCACACAAAGTTCACCAAAAAGGATACGACGTCATCCCTAATTCTAGGGAATACATAAGGCTTTTAAACAAGTCTTCTGGAAGCTGTGGAATTTTCTCAGGGAATATTTCACAAATAAAAGTAATTAGTTTGTAGTACTGATTACACAGCGACGGAAACTATAGGAAGGAATAGAAAAATCTTGGTTAATTACAAACTTCTATTCTAGCACCTAAAATACACACTTCTATTCTAGCACCAGATTATAAACACCAGATTAGTCAAAAGCAAAATACCACAGAATACAACATAGATGTCTTCAGTTTATACATAGTCCAGATCCTGCAGGCTAGTTCCAAATTGTTAATTCAAAACACACAGGTTACGTGAAGAAAAATAATTTTAAAAGCTACGGTTTAAGAATAAAAATTGCCGAATTATGGCAGGTAGAAATCCATTTGATGTAAAAATATTCATTTGCATTTACAGTGGTACCTTGGAAGCCAAATGCCTTGGTGCCTTGGCTCCCAAACAAATCGGTTCCCGAATTATCAAAACCCACCTGGAAATGAGTGCTCCAGTTTTCAAATGATTTTCAGAAGCCGAACATCTTGCGCGGATTCCGATTGGCTGCAGGACACTCTGCAGCCAATCAGAAACTGTGCTTTGGTTTTCAAACGGTTCCGGGAGTCGAACAGACTCCTGGAACGCATTTTGTTCGAGAACCAAGGTATGTCTGTACAGTGGTGCCCCGCAAGACGAACGCCTCGCAAGACAGAAAACCCGCTAGACGAAAGGGTTTTCCGTTTTGGAGGCGCTTCGCAAAACGAATTTCCCTATGGGCTTGCTTGGCAAGACGAAAATGTTTTCCGAGTTCCTGCAGGTTTTTTCCCCTTTCCCCCCCCTTTTCCTAAGCCGCTAAGCCGCTTATGAGCTGATCCGCTGATAAGCCGCTTAACAGTTGATCGCTAAAAGCCGCTAAACCGCTAATAGTGCTAATCCGCTAAGCTGTCAATTGTCTTGCTTCGCAAGACGAAAAAACCGCTATACGAAGAGCATCACAGAACAGATTAATTTCGTCTTGCGAGGCACCACTGTATATCCAACATTTCCTCCAATGAATTCAAGGTGGTGTACACAGTCCCCCCCCCCATTTTAATTTAAAGGCATTTCTGAAAAATTACAACTGGCTTCACCAAGCCAGTCCACTGAAACTCTGGGTGGACAGAACTACCAGTGGTGGGCTTCCCAGCAGCTTCAGTCTGTAGTAGCCCCAAATGGGGTGTTCTGACGGGGTGGTAAGAGGCTGAGGCAGCTGAAAATTGAGCCTGCCCCATTGGCATTGGTCCAGATCAAAGCCTGATTGCTGTGCCAGTTCCAGGCTGCCTAGAAAAATTTGATAGTTCTGCAAGCCTCAGGCTAACACACACATGTACATATGCTGTTCAAAGCTCAGAAAAAGGAGAAAGTTTCCAGGAATGGGTTGGCATTCCCACCCAGGAACACAAGAGCAGGCAGCAGTGGAAAATGCACTGTTGTATTTAATGGCTTGGTGTATCTAGACTTGCGGGCTAAGAGTTTCAGTTGCCTTGTAAGCCACCACCCTCTCTGCAATGTTGCATTCAATGGTACTTACTTTTAGCAAGTCTTGGGACATTAAAGGCAGAATTAGATTCACCCCATATAAGACAACGTCGGCCGCTGACACAGATCTACTTGTTGCCTGCCCAGGCTCATGTCCCCTAAATACTTCATCTAAAAGGAGAGGGGGATACAACAGCACATCTGAAATATGCCCCATTAAGACAAATACACATTCCCTTCCTGACAAGTCTGATATATAATGAGCACACACTCTGCTTAAAAATTATTATGCAGAAGCAACTGGAGTTCAGAACAGGCATTCTATTAAGTCCATCTTGAACTTGACTCTGGCCACTGTAGCTGGTCTTAATTTTCTTTTCAGAGGCACTAAGAAGCAGAATGTTGCACACATACCAGTTCTGCATGTTCTGTGTCCACGACTTGGTACAGATGTATTTTTAAAGACTCACTATACGCAATGATGCAAAGAATAAATTGTGTAAAGTTACAGATGGTGGGTCAGATTCTTCTTTGGACTCCACAATGGACAAAAGGAATCTGAAACCCAACTAGGAAAGGAAGGAAGGCAACTCTAAAATAGAGAACTGCCATCAATTCCAGCTAGGGGGTATTGAGCAATCCAACTGCATCACAGACTTAAGTTTGTGAGTTTAAAAAAAAATTGTATTTACTCTTCAATTTAAAGTTGTCTAGAAATAGATGCTTTGAATATATTTCAGAGCAAATGCCTCCTAATAATTTGGCTATAAATCTACCTTGTGGTAGAACAAATCTCTTTGGTTCAAAGTACAGAAAGTACAAAATCTAGGCATTACATAAATTAGCCACAACAGTTTTCTGTAAAGTTCAGCATCATGAAGTTAAAATCTATTTCTAGGAAAGCTCAATGTAGAATCTCATATACAGTGGTGCCCCACAAGACGAATGCCTCGCAAGACGGAAAACCCGCTAGACGAAAGAGTTTTCCGTTTTGGAGGTGCTTCGCAAAACGAATTTCCTATGGGCTTGCTTCGCAAGACGAAAATGTCTTGCGAGTTCCTGTGGGTGTTTTCCCCTTTTTTTCCCCTTTTCCTAAGTCGCTTATCTGCTTATCCGATAAGCCGATAAGCCGATAAGCCGCTAAAAGCCGCTAAAAGCCGCTAATAGCGCTAATCCGCTAAGTCGTCAATGGGCTTGCTTCGCAAGACGAAAAAACCGCTAGATGAAGAGACTGGCGGAACGGATTCTTTTCGTCTTGCGAGGCACCACTGTAACCTTTAATTATAATCTCGGAAAGACTTTCAAACCTTACACAGATATAAACCAGGATTTACACATGTATGGTCCAAAGGTGATTAGTGGGAGTCTTTCACGTTGAATTTTCAATTTCAAGTTTGGTGCAAAAACCAAAGAATGTGAATTCACTGCATTTCCCCATTGAATAAAAGTATCTGTACAGTTTTTGGTTGCTATCTGAAGAAGTTTACCCATGAATAAACATGTGCATTAACTAATTATATAATTTCCAATGCATTAAAATTATATAATTTCCAATGCATTAAAATGAATATTCTCCTGTTTTAAATGAAAATGCTCTAATATTCTCATTAATTGAGAAAATTCTCAGGAATATTCTTGAGAGTTTTCTCCAAAAGATTATTCTCGAGAATTTAACACCACTACTTACACTTAACACTTCCATTTAAGAGATTCATGCCCTGCCTTCCAGTTTATCAGAATTCCCAGCTGACTTCCAAAATTACACAATATTAAAGCATGAAACTTTAAAAATACAATAGGAGGAAGCAATGTTTTTTTTAAAAAAGCAGGAGGGCAGCTTAAAAATGAAGGGGGGGAAGCAGGAAGTTCCATAACTGAGGTATCACTGGAGAAAATACCCTGTTAACTTGGTTGCCACATGTCCAACATTTAGAGGGACACTGAGATCTGGGGGGAGGGGGGATTATCTCAGTTTGTTCGTATCAAAGCATGTTTCATATTGAAGGAATGGGGAACACACTGGCCTCCGGGATCTGCCATTTATGTTGAGAGTTCAACAACATCTAAGGGCCATAGGCAAACTCGGCCCTCCAGATGTTTTGGGACTACAACTCCCATCATTCCTAGCTAACAGGACCAGTTGGTCAGGGTAATGGAAATTGTAGTCTCAAAACATCTGGAGGGCCGAGTTTGCCTATGTCTGCTTTAGCTACTCAAATGCCAAGAGGTAAAGTGCCTTTTAGGTGTGAAGAAGCCCAATGCTTCCCACCCCCACTCTGAATTCTCTCTTACCTGTATCACTGAAATCTATAAATTCTTTTGAAAGTAAATTGGTAAGGAGTTCCATGATGAGAAGAAGATCCTGGTATTGGTCCTCTTCTGCTGTAACATCTATCCGCTGCCTACCTAAATTATTTTTGGAATACACTTGAAGTAGGGTCAGACAAGCTTCGTATAAATTCATGGCTTTAGACTACAAAGAAAAGAAGAGGAGGCTTAGTGGGAAATGAATGTTTGTTTCAGTAAGGACAGCGCAAGCTTAAGAAACAATTTCCCTTACTACTTACGTTGTTCTAACAGTCTCTAGGATACCGTCTTTTTTATTATTTATTGCATTTGTCACTTTATAGAAAAAAAACCAAATTTCCTGCAAGTGCGCAACCAACAATACAATAAGGAAGTGAAATCCTAGCCAATCCCATTCGAAGATGAGCACCACAGGAAAGGTTTGAAATCACACCCCAATATAACCCCAAAACTTGACCACCAAAAGCCTAGATAAAAGAAAACAACTTAAGCCTGGTGCCTAAAAACTGAGTGATGCCACGAGGTGTGTTTCCCCAGGGAGAGAATTCCACAAACAATTTCTCATTCTTCAAGAGCCATTTTCAAGTTCCTAGGGGGGTTAATTAATAAAGTATTCAAAAATACTGTATGTGTTGTCAAGAACCAAATGCCTCCTTTTCTACTCATGTAAGGATTTAGCATTATGAGGAGTGCAGTTTATGCTCTTTCAACCTCCTCTCTTCTTCTCAAGTGTAGCTGCAACATCAGAATCTTCAACCATTTTAGATTATCTGCAGTTTATAGTGTGTTGTGTGAATCCCTAAAGGTGAAAGCCAGCTTCATAAACTATGGCTTAAAGCGAGCTTGTATCCACCAATCATAGTAAAGGTTAACCACATTTTGTTTGAGGCTGGACAATATGGCAAACTGCAGTAAGTCACAAATGGATGCAGAAGTATGGTATTTGCGGTGGCCACTCTTCACCCATGGAAGCACACTCCATTGTTTCTTGAGGCAGACAGATGACAACAACACCACGAAGGAGAGGGAAGCATGTGAGCCTGGGAGGAAGGCTCGTCTTTTTCTTGTAATGTTAAACTATGTTAGTGCTGGTCCAAAACAGCCCATCCTGCAGGATTTTTGATTGACTGAACCAATTCCAGAGCAGTAAATCTATTAAGTTAGTTGCAGCAAAAACCACAAACCTAACACAGGTACCTTGAAGGCATAACAAATTAATTGTGCCACACTCCTTCATGGGCTAGAGACTACTTCATCAGATGCATGAAACCCAGATGCATGACAGATGTTGTATGTTTATGTGTGCATGTGCACACAGACCAGCAGTGTAAGAGATAGGGCTGTTCTGTTGCTCTGTAGAGGACAAATGCTCATGAGTTCAAGCCAAAACCATTCCAAATGGGCAATGGAACAGCATAGAAAAACACCTAAAAATGGGCAAATACTTCTGCTAGTAAGCCAGAAATTTCCAGTCTCTAGTCAGCCCATCTGCTAACATCCAATCTGTTTGTGAACT
Organism: Podarcis erhardii; assembly: GCF_964252035.2. Lineage (NCBI taxonomy): Eukaryota > Metazoa > Chordata > Lepidosauria > Squamata > Lacertidae > Podarcis > Podarcis erhardii. The sequence goes on from NC_138508.1 coordinate 25,169,320, forward strand.
CCATCTCAACAGCTTGTCTGTGCTTCCCTATGGAAATTTTCTGCTGCTGTATGGACAGCTGTCCAGGAATAGATTTACTGGAAAAAGAATACAAGGAAGTTCTTAAGTTTGAAAGGTAGTGGGCAGGTAGGGTCTGGAATAGCCTGAAACATAAACCTTAAGTACTAAGGGGAATTAAAAGGGCTGACCAAGTGCTCCAGTCTTCAGAAACTTGCACCCCGCACCCACACCCAAATTGTGTATTTGTGCCGTTATTTACCTCTCCAAGATAGCATATTTGTTTATGTGCAACTTCAACAAAAACTTCTATAATGAGGTTAACAGTCTCTGGTGTATTCTTGTACACCTCCATGAGTCCAATGCAATTGGTGAGGAAGTCCATTAGAAAATTAAAGAGAATTGCTACATTGTCTATCTGCGTAGCCTCAGCGATGCCGCAAAGTGCCTCTAAGGTGGCAGTGATTTCCTGTTTCACCTCCTCCTCTTGACAAATCTGTTGGAAGTTTTCTTGGTTTATCACATTCAAGAACCGCTGCTGAAGTGGTTGAAGGACCTACGGAGGAAGAAGCAAAACAGAATGCGTTGCATTTCCATGTTAAAGCAGTAACAACCACCTCAGCTGGGGGTGTGAAATTTCTGACTTTTAACACTTAGCGAGAGCAGCTCTAACATTAGAGAGGCAGTACAGTGGTGCCTCGCAAGACGAAATTAATTCGTTCCGCAAGTTTTTTCTTCTTGCGAGTTTTTCGACTTGCGAAGCACAGGTTCCCATAGGAATGCATTGAAAATCAATCAATGCGTTCCTATGGAGACCGTCCGGGGACAGAGGGGAAGCGCCGCACGCCTTCCCCTGTCCCCGGACCTGTTTAAAGCAAGGGGCGGCAACGGGGAGAAGCGATCTTCTCCCCTCCGCCCCTTGCTTCAAAAGAGGTCCGGGGACAGCAGGGAAGACGCGCTGCGCTTCCCCGCTATCCCTGGAGCTTGCGGGGCAAGCTTCATTTTGCGAAGCAAGCCCATAGGGAGATGCGTCTTGCGAAGCGGCTAAGAAAACGAAAAACTCCTTCGTCTCTGTCCCCGGAGATTGCGGGGCTGGCAACGGGGAGAAGCGATCTTCTCCCCGCCGCCCCTTGCTTCAAAAGAGGTCCGGGGACAGCGGGGAAGACGCACTGCGCTTCCCCGCTATCCCCGGAGCTTGCGGGGCAAGCTTCGTTTTGTGAAGCAAGCCCATAGGGAGGTGCGTCTTGCGAAGCGGCTAAGAAAACGAAAAACTCCTTCGTCTAGCGAGTTTTTCGTCTTCCGAGGCGTTCGTCTTGCAGGGCACCACTGTACGTCTCTGAATGCCAATGGATGGGAATCGAGGGCTGTTGTGCTCAGATCCTGCTGCTGTGTTTCCTATAGGCCTTTGGTTGGCCACTGTAAGAACAGGATGCTGGAACAGATGGGCCACTAACCTGTTCCAGCAGGGCTTTTCTTGTGTCCTTACAGAGCCATGCTATTCCATAGGAGACAATCTGAAGAATAGCCGCTGAAACCCTGTTTACTCTCCAACTTATTTGGAAGCCGGCCTGGCCTCCAGGAGAATTAGGGGTCTTTTGACTATAGCTAAGGAATGCCCTTTGTCAGGCTTACAGTGCTACTTTGGTTGTTGAACGCAATCTGTTCCAGGAGTGCATTCGACTCCCGGAACGGTTCAAAAACCAAGGTGCGACTTCCAATTGGTGGAAGGAGCTTCCTGCACTCAATTGGAAGCCACAGACACCGCATCGGACATTCGACTTCCAAAAAACATTCGCAAACCAGAACACTCACTTCTGGGTTTGCGGTGTTTGGGAACCATTTCATTGTACTCTTTAGAAATGTGTCCCCATTCGACAACCAAGCTACAACTGTATTTCCCTTTTTAGTGCCGTTCTGCAAATCTGCGAAGACCATTATACCTTTAGGAGCTAGTGCTCTTGCTGCTCCTACTTATTTTTGCTGGTGGTTTTGTACTTATTACTGCTCTGCAGTAGAAAAGGCTTCCCGAGCAGCTTATGGAAGATCAATAAAAAAAAGGCAGTTCCTTCCTGCCCACAAGTTTACAATCTGATACTTTCACCTACACTATCACACAAACGTTTGTCCTTCACAACTTACTTCTGATAGTATTATATGATGTCACTGGGACAAAAAACTAACACTTGGTTCTATGTGGCTAAGAGACTCCAGTAATTATTTCTGCAGTTCTAACGTCAACTACATGATACACTAAGACTAATGTTAAAATAAGCTGGCATTTAATGGCTTGCTTGAATTCTGTCACATGCAAAAGGAGATGGGAAGCCTGTGGTCTTCCAGGTGGTGTTGGGACTCCCAACTCTTACCTCTGTCCAGTACTGCTGTTTGGTATCTGTGTCCATGTGAGCGAAACCTCCGAGAACTAAGGCTTTCATTAACGTTCGTTGCACAGAGCTAGACAAAAAGTGAAGAGGTGGGTTCCGCCGGGCAAACTGCTTTGCTAAGTTCCACCAGTTCTCACACTGAATCACTAAATTTGCCCTAAGAGCAAAAGGAGATTTAGACAATGTAGCTCAAAAGCGCACAGCAGTGACACAAATAAAGATTCAAAAGCCCTAAATGAGCAAGGCATATGGAGGACCCATTTTCATCCATGCCACTTTTGTAATTTTTAAGCAGGTTTCAGTGGCGGCCTCCTCCACATGCCCCAGCCTTCCTAGATTAGGGGAGTAACCAGAGAGGTATTTTCCGCACGGATTAGGTTGTTACAGAAAGATAAAATACACACATACAATAGCTTTATTTCCTTAAAAAACAACCCCTAAAATTATGGTAAGGATTAAAAAACAACAATACAGTGGTATTGTTAAGAACTTAATTCGTTCTGGAGGTCCATTCTTAACCTGAAACTGTTCTTAACCTGAGGTACCACTTTAGCTAATGGGGCCTTCTGCTGCTGCTACACCGCCGCCGCCGCATGGTTTCTGTTCTCATGCTGAAGCAAAGTTCTTAACCCGAGGCACTATTTCTGGATTAGTGGAGTCTGTAACCTGAAGCGTCTGTAACCCGAGGTACCACTGAAATCTAAATCAGCCTTCACCATACTGGTGCCATCCAGATGTTTAGGACTATAGCTCCCATTAGGCCCAGCCAGCTGATGCTCATAACATCTGGAGGGCACCAAGTAAATGAAGACTGATCGATGCACTGGGGATTCTTTCGAAAAATGACAACTATTTCCAGCAGTAGATGTGCAAAAGTGAATGCAGAGCCGGCGGTGAGATTTTTTTTTGCAGGGGGCACATCTATTTCTGAGGTCATTCTTGTTCCTCTTGTGCTCCCAAATTGAGGTCTAAAAAAATGCTGATGAAACAAGCCGTGGAACTCTCTCACTAGGCCTATTTGCCTGGCATCTTTCTAATTACATCTTACAGTGTAATCTTACTTACGTCCACTCTGTACAGGACTGCAGCCTTAAGCACAAGGTGATGTCTATCCTGTTTCTTTGGGCTTTATAACGATATCGAGTTGCATTTTATGATGCTATTTATTATCTATTAATTTGTGAACTGCCTTCCACAAGGCCTTAAAAACAACTAAAATAATTGTTACAAGATGTAGCGGAACATAAAAAATGAACATCTAGGGCACAGACTTTTTCATCTAGCTGGGAAAGCTTGTTGAAACAAGAATGTCTTCAACTGCTGTCTGGCTGTTACAACTCCTTTGGGCTGCTTTATATATACTTGCATGCTCATCACTTGGTAACAGTGCACCCTGAAAGCCCTGAACCTGTTTGCTCTGAACTCACCTTGGATTTTGTTCTCAGAATGAACAGTGTAATTAAATGAGTGGCTGAATATTCCTAGCAAACACTGGTTATCCTTATTACCATCAGCTTTGACGGGGCCAAGCCAGAAGAGAGGCTTTACAAATAGCAATTTGCAAGAGAGTGGGATTTTTTTGGGTTTTGTAAACTTTCCCTCCTGATGTACATTGAACCTAACCTTTCTCAGGCACCTTGCAGCTGCTATTTATATAAACGAGAAACATCAGCTGCATTCATGCAACTAGCTAACAACAGAATCTCAACCAAGAATGCTGGGGAAAGGCAAATCTTTTTCTTTCAGCTTGTAACATTTAGGCTTACCTCTCTCTCCTTTCTACCAACGTTACTAGCAACTGCACGGTGTCATTTGCAAGGTCCTGCTCAGAACTCCACACGGCAAGGTTGCTGATTACTTTTTCTAAGAGGTAACCCACAATCCATTGAGCGCCCTCTGTGTCAGCACCAAATGCTGTATTGAATGGCAGACTTATCTAGAAAAAAGGAGGAGAAAGGTAATCCATACTGTACCTTGATGAGCAGCACAGAATTACTCTCCCATGAAACTATGCTGACAATTTTGAATAGGCTAAGGAAGGGTTGGGTAGCCTTTGCTCCTCCATATTTTGCCCAAATATTATTCCCATAACCACTGGCCATGCTAGCTGGACCTGATAAGAGTCCAACAACATCTCGAGAGCCAGGGATCCCCTTCCCTGGGAGAAGGCAGATCTTTTGAGTTGTGTAAGTTATACAGTACTTTGATAAGAAAATTCTCAAGTTCATTCCCTAATGCTGCCATGTTCACATGTCACGGATCATGTTCCAAACACTTTCATTTTCTGTATTGTCTAATAATTTATTTAACAAATTTTATACATCCCTTGACTGTAAGAAAACCTCTCGGTGGTTTTCAAAAATATAAAACAAAACACTGGATTTCTCCGTAAGTATGGGCTAACCACAATTTAAGGATGCTGTAATTATAACTGGAGGCACAGGATCCCTGGCAGTGCTGCATGCATATGTTTTCACATTAGAAACAAAGGTCTATGGTCTGATTTGAGCCCTAACCTGCATATGCAACAGAATGAGGTGGTAAAGGAAACTGAAGCATTTCAGGCCAAAGGTGAGGTATGCCATTTTAGGAATTTTCCCCCATATACGGACTCCCTGTGAGTAAAATGTTAGCACACCAGACAGATTCTATAATACTCACTGCTATACAGTCGTATTTTGGATCTCAAATGCCTTGCGACTCAAACGTTTTGGCTCCCGAACGCTGTAAACCCAGAAGTGAGTGTTCCAGTTTACAAATGTTCTTTGGAAGCCAAACATTTGGCGCGGCTTCTAACTGAGTGCAGGAAGCTCCTGCAGCCAATCGTAAGCCATGCCTTGGTTGTTGAACGTTTTTGGAAGTTGAACGGATTTCCAGAACGGATTCTGTTCAACAACCAAGGTACGACTGTACTAGCTTTCTACTTGCAGGCAGGTTTTTGTTTTTAGATAGAATTCAATCCTTTGCCTGCTGGTGGTCTGGTCTAATTGGATCAGCTCAGAGTTCTAGCACCTCATCCCCAAGTCATGCTGCTGTATTTACTCTATTTAGAATAAGTAGTGAGCAAGACTAATAATGCAAGGTAGAAGCTTAGGCCTTCCCTAGCAAATTCATCACCTGATTCACCTGGTACATTTAAATGGAGAAGGGGGGAATGCTTTTAGATTAAAATAGTTTTACCTGGTCGTACAGTTTTTCATCTACTAGGAGATAGGTTTTTGCCCACCGCTTAAGGAACCATACAATGTCTTTTCCCATTTGCGGGCTCAGGAGGTGCGTTAAATCTGCTCTTATTGCTCGAGATTCCACTTCTGACACTCTTAGAATAGAAGACAGTAACCTGAGGAAAATTAAAGACACCATGATTCTCCCTCAGAGTTCTCCTGTTTATCTATTTCCTCACCACAAACACACACACAGGCTTGAAATTTTCAAAATAAGGGGTGGGGTAGACTGAGTGACATGATCAGTACTGGGATTTCTTAAGGGCTGGGTGTAATTGTTCCTGTTTGGAAGAGTATGTTCTCAAAGGATTCTCTTAGCTCCTTCATGCTCTAAATGACAGCTATGCTGCCTGCCTTGCAGACTAGTATGTGCTGAAGAGTCATCTACATTTGCCTGGGACTCAGGTTACTAGAGAAGAATTATTTCCCCAAGACCCAGATAGTGCTGGGAACACACTCTAAAGTTCTTGAAGCGTCTGTTGAAAGACGTGCCAATTTTAATGTCTCAAATTGGTCCAAAGCCACAAAGGGCAGTAATTTTGTAATTACTTCAATGGTAAAGTATGCAAGCCGGTGAATTAGACTAATAATAATAATAGTCATTGCTCAATGGTACAGCATATATTTGACTGCATAATGTCCCAAGTTTAGCTCCCAGCACCCAGAATACAGGTTCTTGTGTAGCAAAACTGGGACAGATTCGTGATCTTAGAAAGCTTCTTCTGCCAGGCAGAAGACAGGGCTGGGCTATTGGTCTAGATGAGTATAAGACGACTCTTTAGAACTCTATTTTTGTCCACAAGGTGTCTCTACAGTGGCAACTGTATTATTTAAAGGGGAAACTGTGCTCATGGATATGTAATGAACAAACACCTTGGAAGTAACTGCAAACCCAAATGTGTTTACCATGTATTATGTGAAGTGGTTCTTAAGGATGCTTGTAGGGCTCTGGAAAGCCATTATCCATTTATTCTCAATTTTGTCTTCCAAAATACTGGAACATGGTAAATATTATTTCTGTTGCCACTTCTATACCCATCTTCCCTTACATTTATTGACCAGTGCCGTGATTCCAAGACTTGCAGTGCTTCTAAGAAAATACTCAGCCACTGCAACATCACAATACTGCAAATCACATTCCATCTCACGGCACAATATTTCCCCCCAGCATGTATAAATATTGTCAACTTAAGGGTCACATGCGCAGCAATCAAAACATTTTATATCGTTTCTTGAAGAACATTAGCTGTCAAAAAGACCACAAGTTTAACATTAATTTGAACTGAAACCGGGGATGCTGTAAATTCAGTAGAATACACTATCACTTCCTCAAGATGAGATTTTGGAAACTGGCACTGCTCTTGTAAAAGAGAGGAAACCCTTCAAGTATTCCCCTTAAAAGTCAATTGAACTCCACATCTAAAATCCGTTTTGGAAGCACACAACTGGTTCTGTGAACTGCAGCCCTAACAGCCAATAGCTTGCAGTTGAAAAAAATCTACCCCTTTCAATGACTAGAATGCATTTTGAAAACCTCATACTGACTTAAGACAGTGTACGCTTGGGCCCCTGCTAAAGATAGAATTTTTATTAATTGTTTCTGCCTTGTTATGATATATAAATATACACTTCAGTGGATAACCTGCAGGTGGCATTTCTACACATGCCCACAACTCACTTCACTTCCCATTATAAACTACTTACTTGTCTGTTCAAACACTTAGCCCCCTCCAGACTTGGTGCTTTTGTCTAGTCATAGCTGCTCTTGCAGTGAAAACTGATTTTAAATTGCAATGCAGCACTAACCTCTCCTCAAAGCAGAGAAACCTTTACAGATTTACTTCCTCCTCGACCATCAACTCTAGGTCACTACGGCAACTTGCCACGAAGCCTATTTAACACTTTTTCACCATGAGTGACATTCACAATGCTCACGTGGATTAAATAATCTAGAGTGTTAGCCCTATCTACCTCTGATTTGTTTTCAATATTTGGCATTAAAATACTAAATAAGTTACCTAATAACAGAATCGGTTCTGTTGTACCCTGGAATGGAAGAGGCCTTTTCTCCTGGAGATCCAAGAATTTGAAGCGTTGTATTGATGTCAACCTCAGTTGAATGCTTAATGGAATACTCCATTATTTCTGGAGGTATTAGCGGAGTCTCTCCCTGAGTATCATTAGCTAAGAGGTAGCCTTAAAATTAAAAGCAAACAAAACAAAAAAAGAAAGTAGTGACCTCAGGTTACCTGACCTAAATTAAGTACTGCTTTAAGGGCCATCAGAAGAGATGTTGAGAGCATTGGCATCAACATTTGACTATATTCTATCAGATGCTTAAGCTGTAACTTGCATTTACGTTACCATATTTCAGTTTTCTGCATGTGGGGACACATTCTGAAGAGTACAATGAAATATAATCACTGGGGTGGAAAGCAGCAGGCAATAGGGAAAAAAATACTTATCACTGTAAACTACCACAGCAAATGTAAACTAACTTTTTAAGTAAGTGCACAATGCAAATAACCTTCACAAATGTCAATTCGACCCTTTTTTCACGTTCACTGTGCCTGTAGCAAACCTGAAACATTTCAGAAGTTCTGCAATATTGGTAGTCCAAAGAAACTGACTTTCATTTCAGAGGGAATACAAAAAGGCTAGGAGTATTTCATTAGGAAGATGCGCTAAAACAACTGTAGCCCTATGGAGGAAGAACCTATATATTATGAGGAATATATAGCATGTGAATCATGCCATTCCACCTGCCCTTGAACCTGATGAATGATTGCAAGTCTACGCCTCCTGAAGCATTAAACTCCATTTGAATGTGATACCCAGCAGGTGGCCGCCTGGCAGATTTGAGGGGGTAGACAAGTGCCTGATTGGCTGGTGTGGTCCAATCTCAAAACTTGGGAGGCCCTACAATTAACTCCTTGTTCAACACACCTTGCTTTGTCATCTGGTGAAAAGTTTTAGCCTTTCAAGGAGGAAGGTTCGACAAATGGCACGTCAGCGAAATTTCGCTGTAAGGAGACATTCAATTCTACAAACACACTGATGGGAAGTAGTCAACCATTCGTATGTTACGTGCCAATACCCTTTCTCTAAAACAGGACTATTAATTCTTCAAGCGTCAGCCTGAACTTATCGTGGTGGGGGGTGGCAATACACTGGAGGTAAATGTGATGTTCCATTCATGCTTATTAAGGGGAAAGTAGTTTGCACTGTGATGAAGCTCTCGTCTCTGGAAGGTCTTTCCTCTGCTGCCCCTAGCTTGGTTAATGGGTGAGGGTCTGGGATTGGGCAATGAGGCTTATTTGCTGAGGGAGAACGTGTAGAAGATGCTGCTGCTGCTGCTGCTGCTGCTGCTGCTGCTGCTGCTGCTACTACAACATAAATTCTGGCTCCTTCAGTAGCAGCACTTTTGTTTGCCACCTTTCCATTCCCTTCCTCTTTTCAAGCTGGCTCTGGCCTCTGGACCCACTTGCTTTAAGTAAAGCAAGAAAGCTAAATCTGGGTGGAATGAATCTCTGCCTCAGTTGGTGATGGAGGAACATGGGAAGCAGCTATGCTACAGAGTCAGACAATTGGCCCATCTATCTCAGTGATGTCTGCGCTGGCTGGCAGCAGCTCCCCAGGCTATCAGGCAGGACTTTCGCCCAGACCTACCTGCAGATGCTAGGGATTAAGCCTGGGACTTTCTGCATACAAAACAGATGCAAACTGGCCTTGACAGTGGCAGCTATCGCCTCCACTAGAGTTATTTTGCTAAGCTTTCTGTGCTTAAGTTTCATTGTCTCAGTGCTAGTGGGACTAAGTGGTGAGGCTTTCTGAACTCTGAAGGAACAGACTCCTTTTAAAATTCCCTAAATATTTAGGGTCATCGAAAAAAGTGGGGGGAGAAACTTAAGGTTGGGGGGTTGATAGCCTGTTGAGCTGAGTTTCTACCGGAAAAGCTCAGGCCATTGTGGCTAGGCAGCACCATTGGGCAGGGAGAAGAAGAAAAACTGCCTCTCCACTTCCTGCTTCCTGGCTTACAACTGTAAGAGCAGCTTCATCCCAATGTAAACTGTTCTCCCTCAGCAACAGAAATGATGTGTTGTTTAATGGTACTATCCTTTACCCAAACCTCTTCTTCAACAGATGCACACCAGAGGCACTAAGAAACTTTTGCAAATGGAGTTATTCATTTTTTATCATTCTTTATTATATTTTATTTTATGGCCGGGGGGCGGGCTATGATGAGCTTCTGTCACACTTACAGAAAGCCCAGCATGGCCTCTTCCTGCTCCCTTGAGGGCGCATCCTTCATGTGTGAACAGTTTACACACAACTTCCATTGTTAAGCAAAAACTACCAAAATGTCAGTCAAAGCAGCACCCGCCTCCAACGGTGCAACATCAGTGGTTTGTGTGTTCAAAGATTTTCAACTCACCTGTGACTAGGATGAGCCAATGAATGTCCTCATATAGGTCATCAAGCGCTTTATTGTCAATAGAGGCTGACCCGGCTGAGCCAATTAACTGTTGATGCCTTTGCAACTGGCCATGAAGCCTCGTCACTCTGTCTTCTAATAAGCTGAGGGAAAGTATTGAGAAAACTTGATCGTAATTGCATTCACCCAGGGGAAAACCCCTGTAAGCACATTTACAAAGGACTGCCACAGTCCAGAAATGATTGAAGGCCATACCTTGTAAGAAGAGGTATACAGTGTTCGGCAGCAATTCTTCCTAACATGCCTACGCTGGCCAGCTGGTCACAGAACTGCTCTCTGTCATCCTCCTGCAGCTCACTTATTTCTTCCTCTTCTCTGGAGGCAACACCATTGGCAGTCTGACATTGAAATGAGTTAAGCAGACGTTGAAAAGAAGAAGAGGAAGAAGAGGAAGAAGAGAAGGAGGAGGAGGAGGAGGAGGAGGAGGAGGAGGAGGAGGAGGAGGAGGAGGAGTTTGGATTTGATATCCCGCTTTATCATTACCCGAAGGAGTCTCAAAGCGGCTAACATTCTCCTTTCCCTTCATCCCCCACAACAAATACTCTGTGAGGTGAGTGGGGCTGAGAGACTTCAGAGAAGTGTGACTAGCTCAAGGTCACCCAGCAGCTGCATGTGGAGGAGCAGGGAAGCAAACCCGGTTCCCCAGATTACGAATCTACCGCTCTTAGCCACTACACCACACTGGCTCTCTGTGAGTTCCAGTGAAGTTCCTTCACTGGTACACAGAAAGATACAACTCCCTGGCTGCTTGTTAACTGTTATTTCCCCCCCCCCTCCCCTCCCCTCGGTACCTCAAAAACAAAACATAAATTCGAAAAAGTCTGGCTGGTTTCCTCACTTTCTCTTCCCACAGGTAGAGGAACTAGAAACACCATTTAAAATTGCTGAAGACATCACAGTAAGGATGCAAGGCGTGACTTCTTTCTGAGGGCCTCTTTCAGCCCTCTTTCATTTATGCAAACCGTCAAATAATACTCTTAAACTTCAAAGCCTCAGCTGTTTCCTGAAGAGTGCCTCTCTACTTGAAAATCCTAGCTGCTACTTTGATATTGAACAAGCCAGCCTCTGCCATGCCAGCTGTGGCTTTTAAATGGTTACTCATGGGATGAGTGCCTCATCTTGCAGAAATCTATGAATTAACCTGTATAAACAAATTACGCTAAAATTGCCAAATTATAAGTTCAATGACTTCATTTACTAAGTATTTCTTGTACTGGCACTGATAAGCTTCTAATAGTGCTACCATGTGCATTAACCATGCTTTGTACAGCACGTGTAGAAACACTAAGGCACTTCAATATACTTTAAAAGGGCAACAATGGGCATTCCCTAAAACAAAAGGAATACGGCTTCTGATAGGTACTCGCTCTCAAGCAATCTACATAAAAAACTGGAAACCAAGCAAAAATTATATCCATTTTGTCCTTTAAAACACCACAGAATGCTCTCTCTTCCTGGCTTGATAATACCCTACACCTTGAATTGTCAAAACGTAAAACCTTAATAATTCTGCAGTAGATTATATCTGAGATATGAAAAAACAACAACTAGATTCCAACTCTTCAGAACTTTAAATGGCAGACTAAGAAAGCTGGAGGAGGCTTAAGTCATACCAACAAGGAAAGGACTGCCCTATTGTTGCTATTTGGTTAGGGGTTTTTTCTTCCGATAGGTTTAGACTTGTTTAAATTGGGAATTTTAAAAATCCATTTTTGTTGTAAGATGCCTTGGAAACAGTTACAGTGGTATATAAATTTAGGGCTCAGCTCACACTGCAGCAGCCTTCCCCAATCAGGTGCCCTCTTGATATTTTGAACTATAATCCAATAGGTGCCAGCCAGCATCAAGGGAAGATCCCTTTTGTTTGTGGAGTTACAATTCTGGATCCAACAGTCGATAGGTAAAATTACTTCTGCTATTTAGTGTGTGGTTTGTCATGGGCAGGAGACAACTGGAGCTAAACAGCAGGAAGAAAAAGCTCAGTCAAGTGTCTTTCCTTTCTTGTAAATATTTCAGCCTCCTCTGTTAATTTTAATATTTATTTTATTGTAGGCAAACCAAAGCTTTTTAATTACTCTGCAACCCCAGACCTTCACTGACAGCTCAAGAACTTACCAAATTCCTTGTACCATCAGGAGCAGCTAAGTGGCACTGGATGTAAGAATTAAAAACCTGAACAGCATGTTGGGTAAAGAAGCCTTTATGGAAATGTTTGTCATCTTGTACCAGAGTTAGCCAGGATTCCAAGAGCTTGTCATATGCCTCCATGTATACCATGTCGTCTTTGTCAAGCTAAGGAAAAAGAAGAAAAAGACCTGTTACCCCACAAAAAGTTGCCTAAACTTTCTTCAAGTTACACTACTGTGCCTATTAAGAACACAAGGACAAAGTGTTTTCAATAACATACATTCGCAGATTATCAACGCATGTACCACTCGTTCCGAAAACAGTTCACAGTTGGCACTTTCTGGAGAAAGATACTTTTTAGTGGATCCAAGCATCTAAAACTGCAGACAGGCTGGATCCAAACAGCTGGCTGCAAAATCAACTAAGACACACCACCACCAGATGTAGCCACTTGTGCCACCTCAAATGCCATTACAGAGGGTCCCTCAAGTCTCAGAGTTGGCTTTTCAGGGATGTAGGGGGGTTGCAGCACAAATGAGGCTGCAAAAACCTGTTTGGGGAGCAGAACTCAACTTGCAGTTCTTAACGTCTAATCCATTTCGACTGTAACAAAGTAGGTAGATGTGTTTTGATGAATATGACATCTTTTTGTTAATTCGTTTTACCTTTTTTAAAAAACAAACAAAGAAAAGACCACCAATATATTTTGCCTCTGAAAAACATCTTTAACATTTTGAGAATAAGGAATCATTGAACACAATGCCTCCAGTCAGTCAGTCTTCCATAGTAATAAGTGCTCCCTCTTGCAGGCTCTTTTTTGCAAGTTATGAGGTCTCAAAACTCAAGGAAGTGTTTTAGCTACCTAACAAAAAGCTAAAAAAAACCCAGCAGCTGCTCAGAGATAAGCTTACCAAAAAGCTGTTTTTAATAATAATAATAATAATAATAATAATAATAATAATAATAATAATAATATTCTTCCTTCTGAATTTCTTGAAAGATGATTAGAAAATTCAACCAGCTTCTTCAATGCATGGACAGTGGAATTAGAATAGACTCATAGCCCTTTTCACATATTGGTAAAACTGGATATAATCAACATGCAGTGAGATTGTCCTAGTTCAGTTCTTATGCCAAGTATACTCACTGGGCCGGCCTCACATACATATCATGGAGTCCCATGATTAAATCATTGTTGTACTACAATAAAACATGATGACCGAAGCTGCCTGTTAAATTGAATAGCCCCTCCCCTAAATGAAACTGGAAGGCCTTGTTTCCTTCTCCCAGTCTCAAAATTCTTTTTTACACCCAGCTACTCCTTCCCCTTCCTCACAACCACACAGATGAGAAAAGCCTACTTATGTACCCCACCCCCAACCAAAGCACATAGTGATTGTCGAGAGATGTAACACTTTTCCGAACTGAATTATTTCGAATGTGCTTTGTGCTAGGTGCTGTTATCGACTTCAGTCCATTTGGCACAACTTTTGGCTTGTTGCTGATCCTTGCTCTTCTCTGCACATATCAGGAGGGACTTCAGGAGTGCCATGCACAGTGGTACCTCGGAAGTCAAACGGAATCTGTTCCGGAAGTCCATTCAACTTCTAAAACGTTTGGAAACCAAGGCACAGCTTCCGATTGGCTGTAGGAAGCTCCTGCAGCCAATTGGAAGCTGTGGAAGCCGTGTCAGACGTTCAGGTTCCAAAGAACTTTCGCAAACCAGAACATTAACTTCATGGTTTGCGGTGTTTGGGAGCCAAAATGTTTGAGTCGCAAGGCATTTGGGATGACCGTACTGCACTTGGTTTTTGGAGCAAACACTCATGGGCTGCTTCTGTCTGCACCAAACTTCAGCATAGCATAACTGCTCCCCAAATCCTTCTCTAAGAATGGGAGCTCTCATGTCGGACTGAGCTTTTACACTCCTGGTTCTGTGTAAGAACCTCCCTCCCTACTGTGTGCAGAGAACCTCGGGAGGGACACATGAGCATCTAGCCTGCCAAGTGGGTCAGGGATACTTCTTAAGCAAACAGCTTGGAAGAGGCCTGTAAAAGATTACGAAGGAAACCTGACAGCACAACTCACGCTTTTTTCCAACCCATATGGAGATCTATCATCCCATTCTACTGGAATGTTGTAAATACAAAGCAAAAATTAGCTTTGTGAGCCAAAAATACATGTTCTGTTAAGTGAAACCAGAACACATGCAAAAACTGGGCTGTTCTAGTAATTCAACTATTTAAAATATTCTTTAAAGAATGAGGAAACCTGAGCCACTTGAGCCTAATGCCCTGGCAGCCCATAGGCTGGTCTTCCTGAAAATTTGGCCAACCCATGAAAAGGCAAACATCAACTAACAGAGCAGTTCATGGGAAACTGTCCCTTGTAATTTGTTTCCAGTCAATCAACTGCCTTTAGAAAAGTTCTGAAGGATATTAGCTTGTTTGATAACCATGTTGCGTCCCACCCTGGTCATTTAATTAGAACACACGTTTAAAGACTCTTTGGGCACAAGGACATGCTGTACCAGTACGAACCTACAAGGTATTAAGAACTGTCAGTGCAGAATCCTCTGCAGGAAATCTAATACCCATCTGGTGTTTGAAATATAGCCATCTGTGCCAAAAGAAAAACCATAGTCAAGAAAGCTAAATGCCTCTATGACATTGCATCCAAAATTAAGCAAAAGCGAATAAATTATTCCACTAGTTGCATTCAGGATTTTGGTGACAAGATGGCTTCAGAGCCTTCGGGGAGGATGCATTATAAAAACTGGAAGAATGCAAGTGGTGGTGAACTGTTTGTGTAAGGCAGAAGATCCATTCAGTGCAAATGAACTGTAAGCAGATTAAATGATCTTCCATTACTTCTTTCAAGCTAGGACAAAATGCACTAAACTGCAATCAGGAGTGGTAAGGCCTACCTACACTGGACATTACAAGAAAACTTTATTATAAGATGAAAAGGGATTTCATATGAAGCAGAATAAAGGTTATAAAGGGTGAGAGTTTGCACTGAGTAAGACCCAGAACAGAGTCTTAAGCCAATTTATGAAGAGTTGGTCTGTCAGTCTTTGATATTATTATTATTATTATTAGCCGCCCTTCGCCCTACAGGCCCAGAGCAGCTAAGAACAATTAAAACACAATCTCGAAAACAGTTTAAAGCAAATTACAATCAAAGTGTGTCCTAAATATATACATCTCATGTGTCAAAAGCCATGGTAAAGAGAGGTTTCTTCAGCATTCACCAAAAGTTGCATAATCAAGATGAAAGATGCACTTTTGTGGGGAGGAAGTTCTACAAGTTAGGCGCTGCCAGGGAGCATGTCCTCTCCCGGGTCACCACCCCCTGGGTTTCTGACCATATCTCCTGTGCACAAGCTTTTTTAATTTTTTTTTACTAATACAAACATTATTTTTGCCTGGCAATATGTCTTTACATAGCTATGAAGCACCACATTCCGCCCTGACAAATCAACCCTTCCATGAATGGCAGGGGCTATGCATAATGTGTGCATCTTACTTGATTATAAACTAACTGGAATCAGCTGCGGAAGCGGTGTGTCTTTTCTAGGTTATGCCAAGTGTGAAGCTTTGCAGTGAAAATAGTAAAATGGTGGGGCAGTTGCAAGAAGAACCCAGGAGGAAAGAATGGTGTGAAGTTCATGGGATGTGAAAAGAAGTCCTGTCATATCAGTTGGGTATCCTTCACAAGAATAGTTAAAAAAGAGTCATGACAGTTATTCATTTCCATGCTTCAGGCACAGTATTGGTGCTCAAGCTGTAGGTGTGTCAAACTACACACAAAAACATGAAGCGTATTGGAGGGAGACATTTATCTGCTTAGGATTTATTGAGCTTCCTTTTCAACTACCAGTTTATAAAAGGCACAGCAGTGAACAAAGCTGTTCATGTAACAAAAGTGTCCAATTCAATCCTGCTGTTCCCAATAAAAGGCAATGATTTCATGGATGGGAATTAAAGGGATAATTTAACAAGAACTAGATTTGGTATGGTGTCATAGCAAGAAAAACACCCCAAAGCAGCCTCATTTGTTCACTCTGTGGTTCCCGTTTCCCCACGTTAAAAATATTTTCTTAATTAAAAAAAAAAAACTCTCTCTCTTATACTCTCAAGCAAAATTCAAAAGCTGCTACACTGAGGCAGCTACCTAACACACAATTTTAAAATGTGAATTCACTGCTGAAGTGGCAAGTTTTGAACTAGTACTAACTTCTCGCGTAATACTGTCTCAAAAACTGCTCTCCAATTACACCGTTTGCACACAAAAAGTAGACTAACACAACTCATTAGAACTATTACAAATATATTTAGCATTTGTGGGGTGGGGGTGGAGGATGCGTGGCAAGCTGAACTAAAAACTACAGATAAAATTTTTGAAGCAAGCCTTTAGGAATTCAAAGATCTGTACTCACCACTTCTTCCAAGGCAGCACTTCTCCCAAAAGAGCAAGTGAGGTGTGTGAGGCAGTTAACGAACGAAGAAAAAAGTTCATTTGGAATGGCTGTTAATATATTGCGAGGAAATACAGTGATCAAGTTGCTGATTATACTTGATATTCCCACTGCTTCAGAGTCCTCTATCTCAATTCTGTTAAGACAAAACATTTTTATTTTTTAAGAGGAAAGAGTAAATAACGCTACCGGCATAGTCAAATTAAGACCCACTGTCAAGAATCTTTTAAGTATTCCACGCCACTGTTCAAGCTGCAAAGAACTACAGGAAGCAAGTCCCTCCCTCCTCAAATTCTAGGAAGCAAACCTATTACATACCCATTGATAGTGTTGAGCAATCCCTCAATGAAGTGAGCTAAGTAATCGACTTGAGAACTTTCGTCTGGAAACACTGGCCCGTGGAGAGAGGCTAGCTGAGCTAGGCACTGCAACGAGTCTTGTGCCATATCTGTGTCTTCTCTAATTTTTCGATGCACCTTTTTGGAAGCAAGAGGGTTAACACCACATGAGAGGCGGGGGTAGGAAATTAGACATTCTTCTACCATAGTCACATGGCTCGCAATCCTAAAGAGCACATTGCACGTCCCTGCACACTCAACACACGCTCAGAGCTTTCTCCACTGAATTTGAAATCAAGAGTCTTATTATTTCCAGGCACTTAAACCTTCCAAGCTGCCCTCTCAATATGCAAACTTCATAAGCCATATTTAATTAGTCGAAGGCAATGTTTCGCTGGGACCTACCTACATGTTGAACTGTCTATGCATGTTGAGACTTAAGAGAGAAACAGATGCCAGCCAGTCAGACATGCTGCTACTTCTAAAAACAGCAATAATGACAGCCATCTGTATTATGCTAACTATGCCTGGGCTACAGTGTCTTGCTAAAGTTAGTCGACAAGTTCAATCAAGATTATATAGATGCTTCTTTAGCAGAGGTAAACACAGAACCCGCAAGAAACCAAATATATTTTGCTTGCAGCAAAATCTTTTGATTCCGTTTTGATCCACTCATTTGTGCGAGCAGGATCATGCCACTCTTCCTCAGGAGGTCTTCAGTGAGAAGAAATCATCTCAACAAAGTGAGCATCCATTTATTGACTGAATTTTTATGACAAAATAAGGATATCAAGAGAACTTACTTTACATAAATTCTTGGATGCAAATTAGAGCATCTAGAATCCGACATCAAGAAATAGTCATCCAATACTAGTAATTGAAATCTATGGATATAAATTAAATGAATGCCCATCTCAAAGTACTAAAAAAAAATAGAAGTGGTGATAAATTAGAGTTCTCTTTGATTAAAGGAACACATTGAATTTTTAATATAATGAGATTCACTGTAGTGCTATGTTTTCTAGTTTAATCAAAGCTCCTACTGAAACACAAGCATGGCAAATAAACACTGCAAATCAGGAATTAGCCAGCACAGCAGAGATTCTGCTTTTTAGATACTTAGTAAGCCATAAAAAAGCTGATAAATGTGTTAAGTTACCCTTTCATTTGTATGAATTTGATATCTAAACTAAATCTAAGTGTGTCTGGTAAAAAGAGTGATATAATTTGAAAAGAAGTTCTTTTACCAATAAAAGTGAGCCTTTGAGCCAGAGACCTCATAACAGAGAATTACATTAGAAAGGGTTAACCTGTAAATGCAAAAACTATTTGCTTGTGGAGGTTCCCAGCTGACAGTAGCAACTGTCTGGGTTGTCTAGACAGCTGTTCACATTGTGTGCAGCTGTTAAATGGTCTGCCAGCAAGTTTTTCACCTTTTTGAAAATGCTTGAGCAAGATAAAAAAACTCACAAGTAACTATGTATACACAACAGCTAAAATTGTCAAGCAAATTAATACACTATACAAAATATTTACTAAACCCTATTTGACATCTAGACAAGATTTTTAAATATTTCATAGCTTTGAAACCAATACCCGCACATTCCTGCAATACACAATTTTATTCCTGGAGATAAACCTAAACTGGTTTCTTCCATGTATTTTTTTCAGGATGGTAATCTATATTCTTAAAGCATTGTCTTTTTCTCCATTAATGTGCAATGATTTGGAACCAAACCAAAGCACCACTGAACATGTCTAGATGGCCACAGATTTCCTGAACAGAGTGCTCAAGGCACCAAAGGCTGCCTCACATGCAATGCCGTGATTTCTTATATGGTAGTGAGATCTATGTAGAAGACATACATGTGCACTGTTCACATGCAGCAAACATGCACGACAAAATTGACGCATGTGTCCCTGGTTGCTTATGACAGCGACGCACATCTTTCCTGCACGGAAACATCATCAAAGTAGGAAGTTGCCTACATGGGAAAACAGCCCTTAAGCTGCATTAAGTTCTGCTATACCGAATGAGAATAGGGCCTTCCGAGACAGCAGGCAAGGATTTGTCTGCTTTTTGTAATCGACTGGGAATTTTTAATTAAGTGTCATTATTACGGAATTGACTAACTTCACCCTGCAACACAATTTCTCAGGTCTAAATGACACACAGATTAAACCCTATTAAAATTCATTGGAAACTTAAATATGGTGCCTTCAATTCTTTTCACCAAGCAAGATCTTAAAGCAACAACATCAAGGCGCACATAGGCAGAATTTCCATTAACCTCTAACAAACCAACCAACAAAAACAGTGTGACCTTTAGAAATATAACTGTTTGGCAAGTAAGAGAATTTCATCTATGCAACCCTCACCTGAATTCAGAGAAAGGAGTACCAGCTTCTTTCCTACTTAGCTAGCAACAGCAGAATGGGACTTACCGTAAAGAAAAGCTCCATAACTCTGCTGTCCAGGAGGGTCTCACGCCAGGACTCTGTTGGCTTTAGCATCACATTTTGTGAGGATTCAAACATAGCTATATAATGTCTGCCTAGTTATCGGGTGTCAAGGTCAACAACAACATTCCGACTTGGCTTTAAAGAAAGAGGAAAGAAAAAAAAGAATCCCAGATACAACAGGTCCCATTCAGAAAGAATGCAATGGAAACAAGCTTTAAGCCCCTCCACATACACAGCATAATTCATGCATGAGGGCAAGGAATAAAAGGTATTAAGGACTGGGAAAAAAGAATGCCCTAGGAATGCCAGATAACAGTTTGATCACAATGACGAGACATTCCATAGTGGCACAATCACTTTAATAATCATCCCGTTGTGACAGGAGAAAGGGAAACAAAAATGATACCACACTTGGCAGGTATGCAAACTTGAACAAAATATTTTTCTTAAACCATTCTGAAATGTTATTGGCTGGCTTTATCACAAATTTAAAACGAGCCCTTTGAAATCTGTTGATCCTGATCTTTATAACAATCTAACAGGCTTCACAGAATTAAATGGAGTTCATCTTCAAGCTATGCAGAAGAACAATTGAAAATCCTAATATATACAGGACTGGGGCAGAGCCATCCTGCTGGGGTGGGATGGAGAGAATCCAAGGTAGAAAGAAAGAAAGAAAGAAAGAAAGAAAGAAAGAAAGAAAGAAAGAGGAAGGGAGGACTACCACTAATTTCAGTGGGTCTTATTTCCAAGTATATGAGCTAAGGATTTCTGAATCAAGGGACATCCAATGAGTTCTATGGGGCTAGAGCATCAAAATGGGAGACAGTCCTCTAAAATAAACAGGCTGAACAAGCCTATCACAGAAAACTATTACAAAATATTATGAGATTTATTTTGGCAATAAAAATATACATGTAATAAAGATGTGAACATTTGCACTCAACGTTAAACCAAAGTTATAACAAACTATGAACGTTTAAGATATCTGCCAGTTATCTGATTTATTGTGTGGTTCAATTTATCGTATTTTGCCAAGCACAGAAAAATATTCAATTCATTTTAAAGTTCCACACATAAAGCAGGAAGAAACCATTGGTCTGAAGGGCTAAACCGCTAAACACATATTTCTTCCTAAAGATGCGTTGCACAGCTTTTGGAGCCCCCCCCCCCAATGATGCATAGTTGGCTAATTTCAAAACTGGAGTGGTAAAATACGCTGCACATCATTCACCACCCTTATTTTTTTTGGGGGGGGGGTGCTGAAAATTGAAAAACAACAACAAAGGAACCATTTCAGTGCTGTCAGAATACAATGCCTTTGACAATTATTCAATTTAAATAAAAACCATTTGCAATAAGGGTAGGGCTTAATGTAATTCAAGAGGGTGCACACTTGTTTTTAAAGATAAAGATTTGAAAGATTCTCACAACATATTAAGTATGTATTATTATTACAAAGTGTAAACGCAGCAGTTGCTATGATCAGAACGGCGGGTCTTGTCTTCTGCATGGGCCCTTTGGCCTCCAGCACCTCCCCCCTCCTTTTTTAACCTCTTATTTTTAACTTTGCTTAGGGGCGGGGTGGAGTGTGCTGCAAAGTGCAATGTCAGTAGGACCCCAGCCTCCTGCCATCTTAATTTGCCCAGAGGCAGATTTCTGCCATAGGCCTGTGCCCCAAAGTCTTTTAAGAACCTAGCAACGCCCATGTAAATAAATAAAAACACCCAGATAAATACAAAAATATAAATAGCAGCTTCAGCATAAGTATATGTCTAACTATATAACCACATATATTAATAA
This sequence comes from Podarcis erhardii, assembly GCF_964252035.2. NCBI lineage: Eukaryota > Metazoa > Chordata > Lepidosauria > Squamata > Lacertidae > Podarcis > Podarcis erhardii. The sequence goes on from NC_138508.1 coordinate 25,190,631, forward strand.
ACCCCCGGTTCGGTATCCTCTTGACCCGAGAGTCTAATTCCAGCTCCTATCTAGCTCTGGTTTTGTTGTGCTGCTAATTGTTGTCTTTCTGCAGATGCTTAGTCAAATATTTTGATGCATTTGCAACAGGCGAACTATGAGTGATTAGCAAAGAACGCAGCGACATAGCAAACGTAGCAGCCCGTTGGGAATAAAATTAGAATTCTGAAGCTTACATTTCCTCAAGACTGTTTGTCAAGATCAGGTGATTATTTCCCACATGTAATAAACGATCTTCCAAAGGATATAATTTGGAGGGAGAAAATTCCAGCTTAAGACCTGATTGGCTAGTGCAAGGTAACGCTGAAAGACTGAAGACATCTGAGCATTAAGGTTTTCACGCCGGCTGAATTCCTGTAGTACCTCTACTGTGAGCATGAATATCTGTCGGAGGTCGTCCTCCTGTGCAGGATAAGCAAAAACGTTTTAATTTCTTTGGTTAAAATAATAAAACTATCAGGATTTTTTTAAAAAATAAAAATACATGCTCCTTAGTGTGTGTTCTTTGCAATCTGAAGATTGCCTTGCACCAAGTCAGATCACTGGTCTATCTAGGGCAGGGGTGCTAACTGGATTCTAGACCGGCTGGCAGTGAGAAGACCTTTAACCAGCCTTACCTGGAAATGTTAAGCAGTGGCGTGCAATCAGTGGACTAGGGGGACGAGGCTAGATCCATCTCTCCCACCACCTTCCCAAAGCCCACCACTGATGCCAAGAATTGACGTGCATGCAAAGCACTCAGCTATGGTCCAAGTTAACAGACAGCTCTTTTCAGATGACAGGTGATCTAACGCAATGCGTGTGTGTGAAGAGGCTCATGGAGATAAGTCTTGTCTATTACCTACAAATTCAACTACTGTGCTTATAGATACTCTGTTAACTTTTGTGTACGTATCTGTAAGTGAAATGGGGATTTCCTTTATTCTATATTTCTAAGAAGAAATGTGAACCATGCGTCCTTTGTTTACCTGAAATATCCGCTTGCAGTTGCCATGGAACTCCATGCTTAGCCCAATGTTGCTGGTTTTACTTGAACTTGAGAACTCGCTCAACAGTGCCGTTAAAATGGAGCAGGCCAGTGTTTGCTGCAAGGATACAGGGGAAGTATTATTATTATTACTACTACTAAATTAAGTGTATGATGAAGTAAACCTCAACAATATCTTAACACAACACATCTGTTATATTACTTATTTTAAGAAAACCAGCGTTAGAAACTCAAGATATATAAGCTAGGGGCCAAATGGCTCCTTAAACCAAGGTTACAGTCGCCAAAATGGAATGTCTAAAGTCTTATTTTTCATATGATGGACTGATTGTGATTGATTCTCAGTTCAGATGACAACCTTGAGCTAGTTAAGAGCTTTGAGAACTTAAAGAAGAAAAGTCACTTGATGGACAGTCCACATATATATTTGCCTATTCCTACTCTTTTTTTTGTAATGGCGACTGCTTCTGCTCAGGCTTCCCACTCTCTGAGCAGTTTAAGGAAGCCCCTATTGCCCTCACAGTTCATGTGAGCCAAAGTGGTATGGCGGCTTGCTCAGCAGGGCTGGGTGATGTATCTCTGCTGCTTCTTCATTGCCTAAGGTGGGGAGGAAGAAGCAGCCGAGATACATTCCATACATTGTGATATATCAATCATATCACAGTATTTAGGTATCACACAGCCCTACTGAAAACATTGGAAAGTCAGGCAATAAATAGTTATATGGTCCAAGTCACTTACAGGGGCCACCAGTGAAAAAATATCAGTATTTTTTAAAAAATTAATTTATTAATCATCTTTCACTTGTGTCTCAAGGTGACCATACCATACCTACCTACCCACCATAAAACAGCTAAAATAGTTTTTAAAGGTCTAAACAGTTTTAAAGGTCTAAAAACAATAAAAAATGAACACCGAAGGCAGCTGGAAAAGCTTGCTGAAACAAAAATGTATTCATTTAGTTCTGGAAAGAACAGGTAGTGGGTGCCATATCTCAACAGGGGTGCAGTTCCACAGAACTGCGGCAGCTACGCAGAAAATCCTGCTACAAGTTACTGTAGAGCAGGCTTGCAGAATACAGCGACCTGGCGGGTATATAAGGGATAAGGTGATCTCTCAAGTAACCTGGTCCTGAGTTATAAAAGGCCTTATATGTTATTACCTTGAACTTGCCCTGGTAGCAGATTGGCAGCCAGCGCAAATCCTCCAAACAAGGTGTTATATTCTGGCAGTAGTTTCATAGAAACATAGAATTGTAGAGCTGGAAGGGTCCCCGAGCTAAGGCCTCCCGACCAACTTCAACGGTAGATCCACATACAGGACTTTGCAGTAATACAACCTTTAGTTGAATCCAGCCTTATGGTTTTACTCTGCATACAATTTAGGAACATGATGTAATGGCCCATCTAGTCCAGCTTCCTGTTCTCACACAGGGGCCATCCAGATACCTGTGGGAACCCTGGAAGAAGGACCTGAGCACAGCAGTATTCTAGCCTCTAGTGACTGGTATTCAGAAGCACATTGCCTCTGACCATGGAGGCAGAACATAGTTGTATACCACCCTCTACAGTGGTACCTCAGGTTACATACGCTTCAGGTTACATACGCTTCAAGTTACAGACTCTGCTAACCCAGAAATAGTGCTTCAGGTTAAGAACTTTGCTTCAGGATGAGAACAGAAATTGTGCTACGGTGGCGCGACGGCAGCAGGAGGCCCCATTAGCTAAAGTGGTGCTTCAGTTTAAGAACAGTTTCAGGTTAAGTATGGACCTCCGGAACGAATTAAGTACTTAACCTGAGGTACCACTGTATTCAGAAGCACATTGCCTCTGACCATGGAGGCAGAACACAGTTGTATACCACCCTCTATCTGAAAATTGGGGGAGGGGGGTGCACAAAAAGGAAAAAAAGAAAACAAGTTTAATGGTTGAGATTCCTAAATCAATCAATAAAAGTCAAAATATGGCTTTATAGAACATTTCGGCTACCTTTATACTCGAAAGAGCTACTTATTGTCGTGGATCAGTCATAATCTTGCCAGGCTACAACACATGGGGCTTTAAAGTTTTTTTTTGGGGGGGGGGAGTTAAGGTTGGACACATATAAATTTCACATGAGAGTGTGGATAGAGAGAAGTTTCTCTCTCCCAAAAGGCTAGAACTTCAATGAAGCAGAATGGTGGAAAATTAAGGAAAGACAAGACCTTTTCACACAGCACACGATGGAACGACCACAATGCGTAGTGGTGGCTACCCATATAGACACCTTTAAAAAGGAATTAGACAAACTCATAGATGATTAGGTTATCACTAGACATGATGGCTGTGTACTCCAAGACCAGGGGCAGCAACAAGAGAGAGGGCTGCTTCACTCATGCCCTGCTTGTGGGCCTCATCCAGGAATCTGGTTAGCCACAGTGAAAAAAACATATGCTTGACTGGATGAGGCTTTGGTATCACCCAGCAGGGCTCTTCTTATGTTCTTATTGCAAGGTTCCAAAGCCACTCTAAAAGCTAGAAGCTTTAAATATTGCATGCTCATATTAGTAGTACCTCGGGTTACAAAAGCTTCAGGTTACATACGCTTCAGGTTATAGATTCCGGTAACCCAGAAATAGTACCTCGGGTTAAGAACTTTGCTTCAGGATGAGAACAGAAATCGCTCAGCGGCGGCACAGCAACAGTGAGAGACCCTATTAGCTAAAGTGGTGCTTCAGGTTAAGAACAGTTTCAGGTTAAGAACGGACCTCCAGAACGAATTAAGTACTTAACCCGAGGTGCCACTGTATTTGTATTTTCCAGACAAAGGTCTGTTGCTGTTTTATCTTGGTAGATAAGGTCTTGACCAGGCCAGTACCTGGACAGGAAAACCCTACCTGTGTCAATAAATTTCTCTAAAATCTGTAGTAGTGAACTTTGTTCAGTTCATCCCCAAAATTTCCAGATGCACTGAAGTTCATAGATCTTCCAGACTCCATTAAAGGTTTATACTCTTGTTCCAAATGGGTCAAGCTTTACGTTTAAGGCGAACTTTCAAATACCAAATGGTACCTTTGGCGATAAGTGTCACAATACCTATTTCTGCAAGGGAGAGCGATTTATAGCTCCTCTATATCATACATTAAATGTCCCGTATTCCATTGTTTTGCTCTTCACAATGGTTGTGTGCACAATAGATGTCTACAACTGTTGGCTTTATTCCTAGACTATTTGGAGCCAAGGTGCCAAGGATGGACAGAGGAACAGGAATTGTTAAAGGGTCATGCATGCCGGCAAGTGTCCAGGGGTTAAACGGAAATATGCACACTACCTCTGAACACCCGAAAGATTAAAGTCGTGATGATACTATTTATGCGAGGTCACGCAACAGCTGACAGTAGTGCCACCCACCCACCAACTGCGACATCTTTGTTCAGAAATGCCTCTGATGTCAGTACCTTGACCCCACAGAGAGCTAGTTATCTCAGCTAGTATACACAAAATTAACATTCTTCTTAGCTATATAAATCCCAGACAATCCAAGAAAAAAAGAAAGAAAAAGAAAAAGATACTTTTAGATTAAATACGCATTTAAGTGGAATTCAGTGGAAAATTACAATACAGAGTTTGGACTCCACAGCCAAAACAAACAAGCAAAAAGCTTTATTTTATTTTCTAGAACTACTTATTGTCTACTGCTGCACTGCATGCAGGTTATGGCTTTGGCCCATTCATGAATTGTCCTGAATTCTGGGGTGCTCGCTTCCTGACAGTCTACTACAAAAGCAAATTTCAACAAATTTAAGTGCTGGGCAGCAGGTCTCTATCCTTTCCTTATATTCTCATATACTTCAAACAATACCTGATGATTTCAGTCCTTTAATTTTTGTTAAGTCTCCATAGTAGTATTTTACATCACTATAACAGACTGATGCAGAGGTAATATTCCTGATCTACTACTACTGTCATCTCACATGTTCTTTCCTTTCCCTCCCCAATTTCTCTCTTCCTTCTGTGATTTGCTTTAACCACGCTGTGCAGCTTGGTCAGCATTGGCCCAAACAATGGCTAGAACCGGCTAGAATTGCTTGCTAACCAAAGTTTGCAAATCCACATCGAACCCTGGTTAAGAAGAAAGATCTAAAGTGTGTAACTGGAGACAGTACATTAGCTTCATACCAGTAAAGATTGTACCTCATGAAACTAGTTTGTCTCACCCACCAGAAATTTCATTAGTTCCACCACATGAACAAACTACATACCCAAACAATAACCCCATCTGACAAAATAAAATAGTTCTCTTGTTTGCAGAGTGAATTGTCTCTTAGAATAGCCTGGCACTTACCCCAGTTGGGCTTTACTACCAGGAATATACTTTATAAAAGTTTGCCATGCTTAAAAGAGACTTTCAGCTGCTCTAACGGAAGATCAATGAGAATGTGCTAAGAGAGATTAACTGGGCAATCAGACACCCAGTGGAAGAAAAGTGGTCCCAGACAATTATGATTGTTGTTTAAATTTAGGATCTAATGAACCCAACAATGCTACTTTGCATATATATATATATATATATACACACACACACACACACACACTTTTTATTATAAGAGAAATAGTATGAATTATTTCTGCACGCTGCCGTGCTCTTACCAAAAGTGTGACTCGTGCCTTCAGAAAAGAATGTCACTTAAACTGAATGATAAAGCCAGAATGAATGTTTGAAGGGATTTCACACTTGTGTCTGGGACTGTCAATGGCATACGCGCACCGTTTTATTTGAGAGTGGTTAGGTTACAGAGGATGAAAGGGATAAGAGTTCAAAGACTGTTTAGGAAAATAGAGGGGACAGTGCACACCTGTCCAAAACACAGAATCTGATCAGAGAATTAATTTCGGCAGCTAAAACTGTTGTGTCTCCATCAGACATGTGCATCCTAGTCCGCGGCAGGCGAAGAAGGATCGCTTTGCTTTGACCAGTTGCCTTTGCTAGTGCTTCTCAAAACAGAAAACAGTGAAATCCCTTTGGAAAACGCCTGTGTGTATGTGTGTTTTCCTCTTTATATCTAAAGCAAAGAGAGTGCTGCACTTAGGGCCAAGAGGCTTCACAGTTGTGTTATCGCAGCATCTGAAGCTAATCCTGCTGTCTTAAATCATTTTCAGACACCGCCAAGATGATTTATAGAGTGGCTGTTCTTCTGAAATGCTTCTGTGAAATCCATATTGTCATTGTTAGCTGATGTCTAAGAACGCAGGAAGTATTTGATAACACCACTCAAGAATTACTTGCAACTAATACAATGGGAGGAAGCAGGCACAGTGAAACAAGGAAGCTCTAGAACTAACATGGGCGATCTGGAAGCAAACCGTTTTCTAGAACAGCAACTTCAACAAGTAGCTTTTTGTTTTAAGTCCTTGTCCTTATGCAACCTTCCTCAGATGAAAAAGCGGTAAATATAGCTTCTCTTTTTCAGTCAATCCTGAATCATATGTACTGTTTAGATGTTCTGGGGTTAAATCCAGCTGCTACTCAAGTCAATGAAAACCCTCACACACTTTGACGAAGCTGGAGCCAACGCTCTCTGCGCTAGCTGGGTGTTGCATGGGTGCTTTTCAGAAAAGAAGGATCTCCCCAAGAAATCCTGCACACTGAGTAAATGTGACTTGAATTGCATTTCATTACAGCTGAATTATGTATTCAGGGATAATTTTTTAAAAACATTAGTTAAGAGTTTGAGTTAGCATGTCAACAAGTAGTTAACAATAGACCAAACAAAGAATCAACACACAAATTCAGGTTCATAAACTAGGGTTATGTATGTAGCTGCATGAAAACAAGAAGTAACTGGCTAACCGGAGACATTTCTCCCCTTTCAGCTATGGGTATCATGTCTAGACAACCACCTCTCAGCTTAGGGTGCTCAGATATCATTGCCCAAATAATTCCAGTCCGTAGCCTTACTGAATTTAGAATTATTCTTACAGAGGAAATTGTTTTTACTGCTGATGTTTTTATTTTAAGGCTATCACTTTTTATTTCTTTCCTCTATGTTAAACTATTCGTGAATGGAAATAAATAAATAAAATGGTAACCACAGACAGTTAAACAGGCTAGCAAAGAAAAAACCCCACTATAAACATTTGTGGCTTTATATAGGTTAGTTTAACATAACAACAAAGCGTTCACCTTTATTTTCTTTTTCTAGTATTTATTACTACATTGATATCTCACTTTTCCTTCAAGGAGGAGTTTTTTCTCACAACAACCCTGTGAGGGAGGCTATGCTAAGAGGTGCTGGCTGGCCCAGGGCCATCCACTGAGCTTCATGGGGATGTGAATGTCATCTCCTAGGCCCTAGCCCAGCACTCTAGTTGCTACAGCACACTGGCCTATCAATCAGCACCCACCAGCTCCCCAGCTTCTCTCGCTTAAGGACCTAATTACACAAAACTGGTCCATTGACAGACTGCTCCATTTATCTTTTCTTGATGTATTTTCATTTTTCAAAACACTATTAGTAACAGATGCCTGAAGAGGGCTAAATTTGGCAACACTTCTTGAAATTGCATTGGGTTATCTATTTTTATACAGTTTACATGTATTCATATTTATATAGGTTTCTTACTGAACCATTCCTTGTTTATTTATCTTTGTACTAAATTACCTGATTTAACACATGAGGTTTTGTTGTGCCATCTGTCTGTGGGCTATGCAATTTTGCTTCCCCTTCCTTTTCCCTTGCAAGTTGTGGACGGAAAGCACCAACATTACTAATCTGGGCCCTAGAGAAGAAGGGTAAGCATGAAGAAGCCCCTTGGGCTTTCGTTTGCAGTTGCACTATTTCCAGCTCCAATTTATAAAACACAGGTTATTTTATTTTACGTTTTCATTTGCTAAATCTGAAGATCACAGGGTGGTTTACAACATAAAATCATGCACCAAAAGGACCCCCCACAAAAATGTGTAGAATAATAATAATTAAAAAATAACACACCCACACCTCACGTATGTTTAAAAGGACATAGATTTTGACAGCAAAGGCCTAACTGAAGAGGAATATTTTTGCCTGGCGTCTTTTACAACTGGATGAAGGGACAGGACCCTTCTAGATCATAAAACTTAAGATCTGTGTGCCCTGAGGGAAGGAAGAAGAGAAGCAACCCAGGCTCCTATGGGCCGCATACCACTGCTCCTGAAGCAACTATCAGGTCGCTTGTGCCCCTTCACCCTCTTGCTACTTCAGATCTGTGTGCCCCGAAGGAAGGCAGATGTGAGGAAGGCCCAGACCAGGGGGATCATGCCAAATGGTCCCCAAAGGACCATCAGTCAGCCTGGAAGGACTCTGCTCTGCCGTTCTGTATCATTTGCTTTGATATTTTAAGATTGCAAACCATCTTGGGTGACTTGGCAACAAGGTCATGTATAAAGGCAATAAATAAAATGTTTCAAGAATCCACTTCTGCTTTTCCTTTATATAGAAAAAGGATCGGTGCAAAGCCTTAGGGGTCCCATTGCTTCATAGTAGAACTGTTATCAAGAGTTTGAGGGGGGCTTATCAGTTCCAATATGGCCGAATTGTCCTATGTGTACTGAACTACAGTGATACTTCGGGTTACATACGCTTCAGGTTACATACTCCGCTAAGCCAGAAATATTACCTCGGGTTAAGAACTTTGCTTCAGGATGAGAACAGAAATCATGCAGCAATGGCGCAAGGCCCCATTAGCTAAAGTGGTGCTTCAGGTTAAGAACAGTTTCAGGTTAAGAACAGACCTTCAGAACGAATTAAGTTCTTAACCCGAGGTACCACTGTATGTTCAAGACTACAATGTGGTGCCCTTTCTATCAATGGCTGCTACCACGTTTCAATGTCAACCTCTGTTAAAGTTAGCAGCGCTAGAATCAAGAAGCGTTTGCCAGAATTCACTGTGCAGCCTGTTTTACAAATTTACAAGGCACTTCATGGACAAAATTGCCCCGAGTGATAGCCTGCCTTCTTGCCTGCTTCAGTGACGGGAACAATATATTCCCACTGGCAAGCTTTCTAACTGTCATCCATTCCACTTTGTTCTGTCTATAACAAATGAGTTAGTTTTGCGTGGTGATGCTGCTGCAATTTTCCTCTGAAACTGTTTGGTCTGGTTCTCGATACATAAAGAAGCAGCTTGCTTGCGTGTTCTCAGATCCTCTTGTTCCACTTCAAAGAGTTACCCCTCTATACATTTGCTATTAGGTTAGGGTTTTTAAGCTTTTAAATTTCCAAAATCAGAACTTGCTCTGTGCAAGTTCAGATCCCACAAGTAACTTCCTTTGCCCATTTCCACAAAACATTGAATCCAAATGGACATACTATGGTTGTGCTACCGTTCCAAAGCAGAGCACAAACCAGCTTCAAACAGTGGGGTCCAATCCTGGTTTGGAGGGCAGGCACAAACCATAGTTTAATGTTCAAATGCAACAATAAAAGTAGCAACTTGATCTGCAAAGTGCAAGGGGGGGGGGGGAGGAAGGAACATGAGGCTGGTTTGTGTAGCAGCAAACCACAGGTTGGTATTATAGCTGAACAGAGCTTCTATCTCTCATGCTATTAATAAGGCACCCCCATAGGACACAAAATGTAACAGCTGGTTCAGAATTTTTCACTGAAACTTTTGCTTCATGATTGTACTTAAATAAATTCAATTTTTAAAAAACAAAACCAGGATGAGATTTTGTTCAATTACAAAATGTTTTTAAAAATTGCTTCCTTAGAACACATTTTATGTGGGAGGGGAATAATTTTTTAGTTCCATTTTATAGCAATCCTTTACTGAAATGCTGAATTCAACCAGTTCCAAAGTTTTCCACAGGCCATCATGAACACCTTTACCCTCCTCCTCTGCTTTGAAACTTTCCAAGAGTACACAGCTCACTCAACACATTAGAAGCAGTGTTCAACAGACTATTTTTATGTATTAATATGAGGCAGCTCCCCAGGCAGCTAGAAGCAAGCAAGTGTACACACACACACACACACACACACACACACACACACACGAGAGTATGATGCATTTGCACTTTAGGTCTCAGAAAGGGGAATCCTTCAAATAGCAAAAGCAGAAAGAGTACCAAGGTCCAGGGCCAAGGAACTGCAGGCATCTGTGGTTAAGAGGAGTCTCTCCCACACACATTTCCTCAGCATCTTGGAATCAGTGATGGAAAGCATGAATTAATCTGACTAAAATTAGTCACTGGCTTTTTAGCAGAAGCTCTGTCCATCAGAGACCGAAGCAGGCTATAGTGCAACAGATTACAAGAGGTAGAAACTTTCATGATGGGTGCTTCTAGTTATATAGGCAGTTTGGTCCACCCTCCTCAGCTCATAGAACAAGTGAATGGTGTTTTAGACACATCTGTATAAGATGTATTTTGCAGTTCGTCAAGGGTTTTTATGAATAACCAGAAATGTGTAAACCTCTTCATCAATGATGGTCAATGAGCAGGATTAGGCCTCTGAATCAATTCTATGTGGTGCCTGTGAATTAATGGCTCAAAAAAAATATTGCCCAATTTTACTTGTAAGGAATAGAAAAATGTTTTCCAGTTATAAAGCAGAAATAATCAACACATGCAATATTGCATCTCTTCCCAATTCGGTACACAAGATCCATGTAATTAAAAATGCATGTGTTTGCATAGAATGGTACACTCAAGTACACTTGCTCTGTAAAAGTGAGAACATTTTCTGTTTGATAAAACACACTTTATTGTGGAGACTGACTAATTCACAAATGGCTCAATTTGTGTGGCAAGATACACACTCTCAACCCCTGAGCAACGATCCGGAGAAGATCTGTCCCTAAGAATTGCTCCTGAAAAAACAGAGCTGATCCAGCACTGCTCTACATCACATGCAGGACTTTGTTGGGTTCTTTGGAAAAAATTCAAAATGCTCTTTGATCTGGCTGTTGTTGCGTGATGCAAATCTGGGGCCTCTTCAGTTGTTACCCCAATTGCTCCCATGCTGCTCTAATGGCTTCCCGCATAGCTTCCCTACCGAAAACACGGCGGGGAACCCTTCTCAGTCCACTGTGTACAACATTCTAGGGGCCACATGCCAGCAGTGGTCAGGGCCAGAGGGAAAGTGGGGAGAGCCAGAGTCCCTTTGTATAGTGGGCTACATTCCAACCATGCAAAAGCCAGCAGTTCCTATACAGTTGAACCTTGGAAGTTGAACGGAATCTGTTTCAGAAATCAGTTCGATTTCCAAAATGTTAGGAAACCAAAGCGTGGCTTCTGATTGGCTGCAGGAAGCCAATCGGAAGCCGCAGAAACCCTGTCGGATATTCAGGTTCCAAAAGAATGTTTGCAAACCAGAACACTCCAGTTTCCGGCGTTCAGGAGCCAAAACGTTCGAGTACCAAGGCGTTCGGGATCCAAGGTACAACTGTATACACACACACACACACACACACACACACACACACACACACACCTTCTAGCAATGATTTAGGTTTTATACATATTTGTGCTTTTTGTAGCACTGCGATAGGAGTTGCATTATTCTCACTACACCCCCTTCAGTATTTTTTGTTAGTCGGCTCACAGAACCTGTAGCACAGATTTCATCTGGGGAAAACAAACATACAAATCTTATCTTTGGACAAGCATTAGTCGCAGATAAGCATTTCAACTTATTTGGCTTTAACTAGGAAAGGTTTCAGTTTGAAATCTAGATGGCTTATTTCCACAACGGAACTTTTTAAACCTTATCTTCTGGCTTAGTGTGTGGAATTGAACTCTACAGGCACACAAGTGGAAATAAGGTACTGGAAATCTATTTAGAGCTTCAGAGAGGCTGGAGGATATTTCCTCATTGGATTCTAAGAATGTAACACGAGTAAATTTTGTATTGCCATTTTCAGTTCTGTGCCGGCACACACACACCCCTTCGGCCCAACCACACCACTTCCCCAGGGAATGGAAAAGGTCTTCCCTCAGACAATTCCAACAGCTGAATCATAGACAGGACACAGCAAGGGACAGATGCAAATTGAACTGAGTGCAAGGGAAACAATGCTTGCCAATGGAAAATCCACTTTGATATCAAACTGTTGTGGCTCTTCAAACAAGTTCAGTGCTTCAGTGTTAACATTCAAATGAAGTTGTCACATTAATAATGTGAATGAGAGCTCTACAATCAATCACTGGGAGAATAACATATCCCTTGTGTTGTATTTAAGTGTCAAATTTGAATCAAAGCATAATGATCTCACTTCGTGGCGGAGTACTGGGATTTAACTTATTACCATACCATAACTAAATTCATTTCACAATCGCTAGTTCATTTTTCCCACTTAATGGCAAACTTCTACTCAAGCAACAACTTCGGCCTGACCTACAGATGCAGCAGGATGAAGTGGTCAAGCGGGCTGTAACTCTGCAAACTACAGGTTTTAACAATCCTTGCCAAGTAAAGCTCCAGAATATCAGAAAAAAAGGGTATTCCATCCCACTCCACTCTCTGCTGTGCTAACTTTCTACTTGCAGGAAAATCACAAAGGTTGTTTTCTGCTGCTCCAGAGAAGCGGACACGGAGCAATGGTTATAACTACAAGAAAAAAGATTCCACCTAAACATTAGGAAGAACTTCCTGACAGTAAGAGCTGTTTGACAGTGGAATTTGCTGCCAAGGAGTGTGGTGGAGTCTCCTTCTTTGGAGGTCTTTAAGCAGAGGCTTGACAACCATATGTCAGGAGTGCTCTGATGGTGTTTCCTGCTTGGCAGGGGGTTGGACTCGATGGCCCTTGTGATCTCTTCCAACTCTATGATTCTATGAATTCTATGAATTCTCAGATGCAGGCCACATTCTGCTGCACATGTATACCAGGCCTCAGTGCAACTCACCGGATTCAGTTTTTAAGTGCCTTAAGTTTGTGAAGAAAAGTTTGTGCAGATGGGTTGAAATACATTTTAAAACGCAGGAACTTACCACTGTGGGGTTGCCGCTGCTTATCAACTGGCTGACTTCATGAAAAATGCTCTTGCATTCAATTGATTTGTCTAAGGACCCTCGTTTCACTATTACCGCTACGGCTAACAATATCTGCTCCCGCACATACTTCTGGAGGCTGCAAATAAAATTTTCAAAAAATTAATATTCAGAATCAAGGCAACTGTTCCAAGACTTATAAAGTAAAATCCTTAGCTGTACTGCTCTTGGAGTAGAGCAGGGATAGGAACCTTTGGTCCTCTAGATGTTGCTGAACTACAACCCATCGCCCTTGGCCTTTGAAAATGCTTGCTGGGGCTGATGGGAGTTGTAGTTCAGTAACATCTAGTGGAACAAAGGTTCCCCCCCCCAACCCTGGAACTGAATTGTTTGGTCCGCTGCTGCTTTCAGCCTGGTTCTCTTGTGCATTAATTGTTGCACATTGTCTGGAACATTAGCTGCAATCTCTGAGAGATGTTTCTTTTAAGTTACTGAAAACTTCTTTAGCTCCTATGGTATATAATTCCCCATGGTTAATATAAGTAGCACAGACAGCATCCATCTGACTGAATAGAATTCCAATTATTTTACAATCTCATAGAATTGTAGAGCTGGAAGGGAAACTGAGGATCATCTAGTCCAGGGGTAGGCAACCTAAGGCCCATGGGCTGGATCCGGCCCAATCGCCTTCTAAATCCGGCCCACATACAGTCCAGGAATCAGCATGCTTTTACATGAGTAGAATGTGTCCTTTTACTTAAAATGCATCTCTGGGTTATTTGTGGGGCATAGGAATTCGTTCATTTTTTTCCTTCAAAATATATTCCGGCCTCCCACAAGGTTTGAGGGACAGTGGACCGGCCCCCTGCTGAGCAATGTCAGCTGATGGGCAGGAGCATGGAGTTCAATCCTGCTGTGCTCCATTTTGGCAGCGTGCTTCCTGTGGGGAATGTGCTGGCAAAGCAGTAAACCCTGCAGACAACAGAAGTGGTTTAACAGCCAATTCCTCTTTCCAGGGAGCTCTGGGAACTGTAGCTCTGTGAGGGGAATAGGGGTCTCCTAATAACTCTCAGGAGGCTTAAAATACTACAGTTCCCAGGATTCCTTGGGGGAAGCTGCGACTGCTACTGTTTTATATGTATATGCAGATCGGGACTCAAGTCATTGGTCTATCTAGTCAAATCTTGTCTACTCTGATTGGGAGCAGCTCTCTACAGCTCTCTGGCAAGGAGTTTTCCCTGTCACCTGCTACCTGAAACCCACAGCTTTTTGCATGCAAACCACATGATCTTATCAATAAACTATGCTCCTCCCCATGAAAACAGAAGGCATTTTCTCATTGACTGGGTTCCATATTTCTGAACAGGAACACTTACAATATTTTTTTAGAACTGGCACACGTACAGAAGTTTTTTTTTTTAGCAGTACTACTTACTTAGGTCTTTGTAAGACATATGTTAAAAGGAATGTTCGTAGGGACTCGATGCTACTTTTTTCCAACAGAATCCATTCTCGTACAACTGCTTCCATGATCGCCGTGGCAGCTTGAAAAAGGACATAGTCCACTTTACTAGTTTCTGCCGGAGAGATCCAAAATGGTAAGTTTGCAATCCAAAGGAACTAACCTAGAAGGCACTGGTTACACAAACCTGCCACGATTAAACACAGTTAGCACAAACCGAGTACATTAAAAGGGTTTCCCAATCAGAATTAAGTGGCAAGTGGCAGGTCATAATGTTTTTTCATTTAAAGCAGGCTTCCCCAACCTGCTGCCCTCTAGATGCTCCCATCATCAGACACAGCCAACACTGCATGGAGGGTGCCTGCATGGAGGTTAGAGAAAGGTGATTTAGAGCAGGCTTCCTCAACCTCAGCCCTCCAGATGTTTTGAGACTACAATTCCCATCATCCCTGACCACTGGTCCTGCTAGCTAGGGATCATGGGAGTTGTAGGCCAAAAACATCTGGAGGGCCGAGGTTGAGGAAGCCTGATTTAGAGCATCATTTTTGGGTGCCCTTGCTTTTTCAAGCCAGGTGGATGCTGACTAGAGACAAAAGGCAGGGTCTACTCTGTGTATGACTTTGCTGGACACTACCCAGAGCCTTTTCTGTACTGGCACTATGTCTTTGAAATACCTTCCCCAGTGAAAATTGCTTGGTGCGAACATCACTGTAATTTAGGTGCCATGTAACTCAATTTTTTGTTCAATTTGGCTCTTTTATGTTTGTAAGCTGCTCTTTTAATTAAACAGAATTTTTTTAAAAAATGTAATTTTTGTTTCATTTTGTTTTAATATCTGCCAATTACTGTAAGCTACTTTGAGCACCATTGGTGGAAAAACGCAAAAAAAAACATTTAAAAACTCAAAACCATCATCACCAAAAGCAACTAATTCATAAAAAAATGACACCACAGGGTGCCAGGGCAGTGACAATGATTTACAGAGAATTACATAAATTGGTGTCCTGCTTGCTACAGCTGGCAAAAGAGTGGACTTGCTGGTCCCTAACTCAATTCCCCTGTTTCAGTGAATATTGACCTTTAAATCAGGGGCTGAGGAGCCCCAGTGATATCTGGGGCAACTTAGTCCTTGGTTAAGTGTGCAAAGGACTGCAGTGTGAAAACCCCAGGTCCAATCTGGCACGCAGACAGCACCATTTCTCAAACACACCAACACACAAAGAGGCAAGTGATGTAATGGGCCAATGAATCTGTCTTAGTGATACACTTTGAATATTCAGCTCAATACACACATAAGGACTTACCTAAAATATGCTTGCAAACAGCAAATGGTGATTTTGATTTTCTAAATGATAAGAATATGTGTTCAGCATGCTGACGTTGCTCATTACTGACCATGGAAGGTGGTGCCTAAAGAGAAAATAGATAGTTTGCTTCAATATATTGGGGCGGGGGGGGGGGGGAGGAACCAGTAAAAACCCATGTTAAGAATAACCACAAGTCCCCTTTTCATGGGCAGAAAGATGACTACACTTAACTGAAGGCTATTTTGGTGTGTTTTTCTTTAAAATAATAATATGATGATGATCAGACTTTTAAAATATATATTTATAGCACTTTTTCACATTCATGATCCCAGGAAAGGCTACAAAACAAAGAACATTAATCAGCATTCAAATATAATTACAAAAATTCCCTAAAACGGATTCACGGACAGCCTGTGATTGAGATCCATCCCAAGCAATACAGTAACAGCAGAACAACTCCCAGTAAAAGCCAATGCACTACGTCTTCAGTTCCTTCATTCTTGCCAAGAGCACAGCAAATAGCTTACTCAGCTGAATAGCCGAGAGAACTTCAAATACTGGTAAAAGAATTTAGTATCAAAAATACCGGTGTTAAAAGGAGTCAGCTACTTCCAGCTGTAAGCTGCCATTTAGTATCCTTGCTACCTACAAAGTGATTCTTGTTGACAATCAGCCATAATTAACTTCTCCTGCACTGAAGACATATTTGGTCCTCGACAGGGAGAACCTGAATATAGTAGTATCATATTTCCTAGAGAACCTTTCTTTTGGTTTTTTTTTTTTAAAAAAAGGGGGGGGAGAACAGCAATGTTGCAAACTGAAGATTCGTTAGATCTGAACTTTCAAGAAGCCAACAACAAGGTCTTTAGCAGTAATATACTGCCCTCTAGTGCAGTGGCTCTCAAACATTTCCCCCACAGACCACTTGAAAATTGTTGATGGTATTGAAGGGCCACTTGATGGTTTTTTTCCTGTCCGCAGTTGCAACTGTAATGTATCATTTTTAATTGTATTTGTATCGCTTCCCCTTTCTTTCTTGCATTTTATTGCAGTGCAATTTGAATTCTATAGAATTAAAATTTTACGTGTTCTTCACAGACATACTGCAGAGGGATAGCTCACTCAGTAGAGAATGAGACTGGACCACAAATTACAAGGACTGAAGCGGCATACCATCCGTTCTGCAAATGCAGGTGTGAACTTGCTCGACTCCGGTGTGCTTCCTCCCCATACCCCTCTATGCACATGTTAAATGGTTCGGAAGAAGCTGTAAGTTATTCAGTTCTCGTGCATCAGGAATGAGAAGCCTGTGATCCTGCAGGTTTTTGTTGGCTAGGGCTGATGGGAGTCTCAGTCCTACAACATCTGGAAGGTCACAGGTTCCCCACTCTTCGAGAGCTTATTTGACAAGTGAGGATTTTTAGTACTGTTCCTTATCGTAAGCTTAAATTTAACATTGAACCTAACGTAAAGGAACTAATACTCCAGCTAAAATCAATGGGTTTGACTAATATTAGTCCACTGATATCAGCTGGTCTACTCTGAGGATGACTTATGAGTCAAAGAATCAGAATTGTAGAGTGGGAAGGGACCACAAGGACCTGCAAGGCAGGAATCTTTTGTCCAATGTGGGGCTTGGACCCATGACCCTAAGATTAAGTGTCTCATGCTCTACCGACTGAGCCCGAGCCATGACTTAGCTGGATACAACTTATAGCAACAGCCAATACACAAGAAAAAATATATCCACTTAACAACAAAGATATCAACAAGGACCTAAGTCACATGCAAGGCAGAAGGAAAGGAGAAGCCAGAGAAGACAACAATTAAATCCAACACATGATAATAGTCTATGTCAATTCTGTGTTAAAACTTCGTCCATTACCCTCTAGTCAAGCCAGCTGAGTTAAAGTGTCTCTCTATGCAAAATATCAAGTTACTGGGTGAAAATAAGAGGCATGTCTAAACGTGATCACTTTGATGTAACTTGGTTTCCATCCGTTAGTTATATAAACAGGTACAGAGATGCTTATCATACATGCAACTTTATGGTGGATATTTTTCCTTGAAGTAGCTGTGTTAAGTAATACCTAAGTAATTTGATGCTGTACTCATGCTCTCCATGAACGAAAGTTGTTTTGGTTCTTATGTTTTTCTTTATATTTACAGAAATTGATAAAAATATATATTTAAAATGTTACTGGGTAAAATACACCCTTTCAGTCAAGCATCACAAATTCACAAATGTCAAAAAAGGTCTACTTTGGTGGCAAATTATGGAAAGTTTAGGCACCGAGGCAAGAATCTAAAGAGTAACAGGCTCAGACAAGAGGTTTGATGAATATTTTCATCAAACAGATCACACATACACAAAACACATGCATACCATACCCAAGTACTTTTGAAACTGTCCTCAGTTTGGAGGCTGCTGTTCAATAAAAATAAGCTGAAAGAATTTCATGGTTCATTTGACCCTGGCCTTAATCTTCAAGTAAATTATTTTGTTTGGTATTCTTGCATATGTACAGGAGAGATAGACATATCTATCAGCCTCCCTCCCACTTGTCTCTAAGCACTGCAAGGGGCATGTATAATACACAAGGAAATGCCCTGATTGTGCGCCTAAGTTGCATACAAGCTCCATTTGGTGGCAAACCAGTGTTTAATCAACTATAATAACTATACAATATGCCAATTATAAAATGAAAAACTAGTTTCAATCAATCTTGCTTTCCCCCTTTGCCAGCACCATAAAGCCAATGTTGAGGTTTTATTCCTGACATTTAAAATTTGTTTTGAATTCAACTGATCCACCTGGGATCATAATAAAAATACATATGTATTAAACTTTTGGAAAGACAGTACAAGCATATGTTTTATTTTACCACAAGAAAGTGTAATACATCCATTGAAAGTTTTTAACATATGGCATGATTTTTTTTAAAAAAAACCCTGCAATTTTGTCAGGACAAGTTATGTGTTGTTTACTGTTGTAAGAATTGTTTTCTCTAAATTTATCTTCTATACCATGAAAATAAAAAATGTTATTTTAAAAATTGAAACAGGGAAACACAAAGGGAAGGAGAGGCAAATGGAGACATGCTAAACAAGGAAGCAGAATGCAGTTGCTTCACTCAGGTGCATTTAAGTTTAGCTGCAGACTACAGTAGCTAGCATGAGAACTAGGAAGTTGAGCCGAGCCAAAGAGATTTGAAGAGAAGAGAGAAGGCTTCCAGAACAGTGCGCTCAGCGTCGGGTCGGAGTTTGAGCTCTGAGCTGCTCAAGAGACGGACTCGGCACCTGGAGAGGTGAAGCAGGAGCAACAGGAGATGTAAGTTGCCCCTACTCAGCTGGATTTCCCGGGAGCAGAGGCTCAGGGGCGCAAAAATTGGTTTTCCCGCACTAGAATTGGACTTAAAGACACTTTAAAAAGAAGAAATTTAGGGGAGAACCTCAGCGCAAAGGAGCGAGACCGCCCTCCGGTGCCTTCGCCTCCAGACCCCATGAGCTAGTGCTGGACTCTCCAGTAAGATATTGGCACAAATTCAAGGAGAACAAGGCCATGGAGGTCTTTGAAGGCAAGGGCAGGCTTGTGCTGGATCTGGGAGAAAACAGGAAGCCAGCACTGTAAGTTAAAGATCCTCTGTCTAAACATGTCAGAGGCAAATGATAGCCAGATAACAATAATGCCTGTTAAAGGAATATTTCAGATAGCCAGTGTTTCTGCATGTGAGCAAATTTGATTTTAGTGTGTAAATTGGCATCCAAGGCTCCACTTTAAAGACACGTATCCAAGAAAGAATGTTGTAGCTGAGGACAGCAGACCTTTCTCAAAGGCTTAATCATGCTTGCTTTTATTTTGCATGATGATTACATACTAAACCACTGTGTACTGTCCCTACTCTTCTCAGGTACTTCCAACACCTTCAAATATCCAGCAAGTATCATTTCATATCGGAAGCAGGGTTCTGCCTATAATGAATGGCTGGGCTAGGTTTTGAATTTTTTGTTTCTAACAGCCAGCTGCAAAGCCCAGTCCCACCATGATAACACCAACAAATTATAAAGATTGGTTCAAAACTGCAATGTGTTTCCTCCTTCATTAGCCTCTATCAATGTTAAATGATCTGATCAATGGAACCTAGTGGCATGATATGAACCTTACTTACTGAAAGTTCAAATAGTGAATTAAGGTATCTATTCAAAAGGGGTGTGCATGTGTAGACAGATGTGAGAAATCTGCTATATTCCAGGTACAAAATACTACCTGTTGTCCAACTGTTGCTAACACTATACTGTGATTCTAAGACTGTGATCCTTTGTAAATTTACCTGGGAATAAGATCCACAGAACTCAGTGGTGTCTGCTTCTGCATAAACATTCGTTGGTTCAACTTTGAGAAACATAATAAGCATTTGTTTAACAAAGGCTCTTCTTCAGCCTGATGAAATTTAGATTTCATAGAAATGCAAATCACCTTATACAGAACTTTTACCATTCTGCTTATATAAACCTCATCAAAGAGAAAAGGTACAAGCTCCACCCTATACTCTCCCGGCCTTGTTTTTAAGCTGAAATCTCTTGCATCAATCAATTAGCATAGATAACTGAACAAGAAATCTCCTGTCTACAGAGTGTCTGGCTTCCTCTGTCTTCACACCTTTTCAATTTGAGCTGATCGTCATAGACAACAGTAAAACTTTAAACCCTTCATTCACCATAGCAGGGAGGGCCTAATAACTTGGTGATACGGAAGGGGGGGGAAGCCTTCTTCACCTTCTTCTTCGCTACAATATATCCATTTAATTCCAACTGTCAATGTCAAAAGGAACTAAAATCTATAAAATTCATAGAAAATCAACGTGCCAATTTGCTCAATTTCTCTAGGACTCCATGACACCTCCCCTGTCCTCCATAATCCCTCAAGCAAGGTGTCAAGACCCTAATCCTGTCAAATCACTCTGCCAACCTTTCCTCCGGGCAATACCAGGTGCCAGACTTTACATATTTGGACTATTGTCCTCTCATCACCGATACTCAGGAAGCGCTTATCCGTGCATATCTCCAGCTCTGCATATTCCCCCTCCCTCCTCGGTATGTTAATCTCTCTAACCCAACCTCTCTTTAATGTATTCATGATGTAACTATGATGTATTTTGCACTGTATTCTGGGACATGGAGGGAAGTTTCAAAAACTCATGTCACCCCTTTCTCGCTGTTCAATCTCACCTTGAACCTGTTGCGCAATAAACTTGGATCTTCTGCTGCTTGCTCCTATCTCCGGCTGAGCTCATTTTCCTCCACAGGGACCCGCGGACTTAGTCCGACGAGCTGGGTGGCAGAGCACCCAGATTTTACCGTAACACTTGGCAAAAAAATATGCCCAAGCAAATACTGGGAAACTTTTGTAGTTAAACTGTCAGGTCTATGGAGACAGACATGCTTCATTAAAAAACTCTAATTCGTGAAAGTGCTACAGCAACACTGGGGATCCTCCAGACTGCCAAGCCATCCCATTTGGCCTTCTAAAATGGTTTGTCCCAAACTACACACATCTTTCCATCACTTGGCGCCATATAAGGTTAGGCACGGGACTTGTAAACCAGCAGAAACAAATAGAAATGGAAATTCCTTTTCAGCCAGCCTTCACCCATTATTCCATTGAGATGCCCAAAATACTTATGCATTATGTAGGTATCTTATTAGTAAAAACGATTTGCTCCTTTAAAACAGGGGTGGCTAACTTGTGGCCCTCCAGATGTTGCTCTATTATTACAACTCCCACCAGCCCCAATTAGCATCCAATGATCAGGAATGATGAGAGTTGGAGCTGAATTGCAGGTAAGAGGGTCTACAAGTTAAGCTTCCTTGGATTAAAAGAAGCTTTCTGCTACTTTTGCAGCCCACTTTTACTGTTGTGTTCTGAATGCTTTGTTTCTGAATGTTTCTGCATATTGAAAGAGATGGAGATTTTTCAAAACTCTAAAAAAACCTCTGGTGTGCGATTTTCACAACCTCAAGGAACTACTGGCAAAGGTTGGAATTCTAAAGCCATTTATTCCCCAGGTTGGGCAATATGCCCCCTAAGAATTGTGTTCACAGATAAATCAGGAATGGGCCTCAGGCTATCGTGCCCCTCCCATCTCTTTCAACTCTATCACAGCAGGAAAAAGCAAACAACTGAACTGGAAAATCCCATGTGCTCTCACTAGTCCTGCGAGATTAAGCTCCTTCCCATATTTGACCACATAAAATGTCTATGTGGGGAAGAAGGGGTTAATTGCAAGTAAATCCCACCATTATTGGTTAGCTTTGCTTCCAAACTGACTTGCTAATAACTGAGGTGTAAGACACATATCTAAGCCTTAACAACAAATACTTTTACAGAAGCAATTATGGAATTGTTTTGATACATGTAAAATAGTCATTTTCAATCATATAAACAACAACAACAACAACAACAACAACAACAACAACAACAATTAATTATTATTATTATTATTATTATTATTATTATTATTATTTATACCCAGCCACTCTGGGCGGCTTCCAACAAAATATTAAAAATACAATAAATCATGCAGACTTTCTGGAAAGATATTAGCAAAGAAAGAAAGAAAGAAAGAGAGAGAGAGAGAGAGAGAGAGAGAAAGAAAGAAAGAGCAACAAACACTTTTAAAATCATAGAACTGTAGTGTTTACAGGACTCTTAAGGGTCACCTGGTCCAACCCCCCTGAAATGCAAAACTGTACTTAACATATGTAGAAATGAAGCATAAAGAAGAATGGACCCATATGCACAACTCTCCTTTTGTCAGCTATGGAGAAGGTACCACAAAATCAGGGAAATTTGCTCATCAAGAGCAAGCAATGGGAATCTTGTGAACTTCTGAACTGCAATCAAGGGATGCACTTTGGCATCAAAGAAAGTTGCTATTAACTCAAATAAAAGCACAGAAGGCATGGGAAGAATGCCAAGGTATATATTAAAAACACTCCTTTTCTAATGTTTTGCTACCAAAGTTTGGTAAATTATTTTAGCCTTCCAGTCTGTAATGTTGTAGTCTGAATTAGAAAACTAGGCATAGCTATCATAGAAGTAACCTCCCACATACACATCCCACAATCATGAAGACTGTTTGTTTAAAAAATAGTACTTTTCCATCAGGCAAGGCTTTTATCTGTACAACTTTGTTGTGATCTGCATTTGTAAGAGATTGGGAGCATGTGCATAAACAGAGCACACCTGGTGTGTTCTGCTGATATGAATAGCTGCACACAATGAAAATTTCTGTCAATAATACCATTCATGGGCTTTTGTGTCTTGCCTCCTCTTGAAGTACTCTGGGCTTGTTGGGTCACACTCTTAATGGCACTGGCAAAGGGGTACAAATGAATTCATAGCTCACTTTATACTCATTCACCCAACACAGAATCTACAGTCCTCTGCAAATATCTCTGAGTCTCAATTACAGTATTAAGCAGATTTCTTCCACAGCTCCTCAGAAGGATTCAGAGTGTAGCTTATTTAGTGCAAAAGTTCCTCTATTTTCCTGCTTTTTTCGAAACATTCAAACCTGATGTTCTATTTCAGTTTAGAGTTTGGGAAGTCTTTACAATATCATAATGGCTTTAATATCTATGCATATTTTCAGTAAAACATGAACCAATACAGTGTATTGTTCAAACACCTATCTTGCACAGAGAAATAAATGTGTGCTTAGTAGTGAAATATAGAGTGCATTCCCATATAAGCAGGCATAAATCACCCCTAAACCAAAGTCTGTGCTAAATAATTTATCCTGTGTACTATTAACTCTTGGCAAAAGATAATAACCCAGACTTTTCACTCAGATTTCCTTATCTATAGTAAATCCCAGGAAAGGTATCCACAGATTTTAAATCTGCAGAGTAGAACCAGTTTAACCATAAAGACTGCTCTCTACAACAAGAAAGTACACAAACACAAACTACCGACCTTTTAAGTGAAAGATATACACCAAGAGAATTGTGTTTACATTTGAGACATGCCTGAATTGGAAGTGAAACCCTGTTTGCCTCTAGTGCTTCATTGTTTCTAACTATACAGAAGTCCCCTCCCCTCCCCTCCACAAGCCGCCTGCTCTTGTCCAATAATTGCTAACCCACCCGTTAAAAAAACGGGTACTGACAGATATTTAAATAGTTCAGGGGAAAAAATTACCATCAGCAAGTCTATGACAAATGAAGCTGAAATATTAACAATAAAGCAATCCAATACTTCCTTCAAGCACAGATTTTCTACATATCACCACATGTTCACCAGTGCAGTGGGTAAAACCAGAGATACCTGGGTTGAAATTTCCTCTTGTACATCAAGCTTGCTAGGTGATCTTATTTTTTTGCTTTAAAACATTTCATAAAATTTATATCCTGCTTGTTTGCAAACTGCTTTGAGGTTTTTTAACAAAAGGAATAAAACAATAAAACTATCAGTAAAAACCATAAAACTCTTTAAATCATTCAAAATATAAAGTCAACTATAAACTAAAATCAGATTAATGCATACATCCACATTCTACACTCTAGATCCAATGGGAGCCTAATCTACCTCAAAGAGTTGTAATGAGGAGCAGGAAAGATAACCACAGACATACCAGCCTGTTTAAAGAAAGAACAGGATGCAACACTCACACATGTTTTCATCCATGCTATGCATTAATGTATAATTGTTAAGCAATTGCTCAATATCTACTGCTTGCAGGGTAGTACGGCAGATCGTGTGATGCTTGTGTGGTAAACTTATGCTTACATAAAAACTGCTCACGTAGAAGACTATGAGAAAATATTAATTACCAATTCAGAGCATTAGTTTCCCACTTGTAAAGTGGAACACCAATGACTCACCTTCTTGTATTTTGGGAGAATAAGGAATAACTTTTTGTCATTTTGGCAATATTATTATGGTATAGTTTTTTGGTTGGAGGATACTTTTAGCTGACGGATTTATCTATTTCTCTAGTATTTTATTGCTTTGTCAATAACCACAGAAAAGTTACTAGCCCGCAAAACAAATTTAAGCAGCCTGCTATAAGGCCTGCATTTTCATGGCTGCTCATGAGGACAAGACTCATCCTTAAAAGCCTACATGGAAACCTATTGAAAGGCTTGGTTGTTGTTGTTTTTTTAAAAAAGACTTCTATAAAGCAGACTGGCACAGAAATGACGGAGATGTTAAAGCACAGGTTGTGTGGACCATTTGCACAAGACCCCATACCTTCTGTGCCTTTCTCCTGTTTTTAAACATCAACTTTAAGAAAATTCTTACCAAGTAGTTTCTCTCCCCCCTCTCAAAGTTTGCCTAAGATTTCATCTAAACAAATAAATTAGCATACACCAAAGTGTGTCATGGGTTAAGTTATTTTAAGGATCTAGCTTTGCTCCTGGAAGGAGAACCGGCACTTTTCTGCTAGCCCTTTGCATTTCTATGCAGCTCTGGCTTCTTCAGAGTCAGGCATAGAAACCAAGTGGGCTATTCAGTCAACTCACATGCATCTATGGCATTCCTGGACACCTATGGCTACCAGGAAACCTATGAAATACAAGGCTGGTTGCAAGTGTTTTGGGTGTGTGTGCAGAAGATGCAACAAGTTACACTACAAAGCACTTTCCACACACACAAACAATGTTTAAAAAATTAATGGTCACAATCCCACAAAGCCCAAACCATCAAAATTCTACAGGGGTAAACAAGTGTACTTGGGTGGAGGTGGGGGCATTGATAGCTTCAATGCTAACAACAGACTGACAAAGTGGCTCTGACTGCCCTGTTTCACACAAAGCTTTTAAACACTGATTGAAGGAACAGCTTTCTCTTTCATAGGCAATACTAATAGGTGGAAAGGTTTTGCTATTCAAGCCCAGATTTTCCAGGTGCCTTGACTGTTGAGGAGAACAAGCAAATAGAACAAGCATCTTAAGATTTATGTAACCCAGACACATGAAGGTTGGCTTGCAGAGAGAGGCGGCGGGGGGGGGGAGCATTCACTAGTTAGCAAAAAAAAAAAAAAAAAAAAGGAAGGAGAATGTCGTTTTATACTGATTGTAGCAGATGCGCAGCAGGAAAAAATGTTCCTAAAATGAAAAAAGGAGCAGAGCAAAGAGTGGTGGAGCAGCCGATATCAAGGATCTGAGCACGTGGGTACAGGAGTGAAATGGAGAGGATTTGGGAAGCAGAGGCTATGATGGTGCAGAAAGGAGGAGCAGGAGCCCGAAGCAATGATAAAGGAAGCGAAAGGGTTGTGGAGGGAGAAGGGTCCCCAAAGCCGAGAGGCACTAGCAGCCCCATCCTACGCCCGTTTGCTGAGAAGCAAGTCCCCCCTCGCGGAGGGGGGTCCATGGGACTTGCTCCCCTAGCCAGCGCGCACGGGGCTGCAGCTTCGGAGGAGAAAAGAGGGCAGCGGCGAGATTTCCGCGGCACCGTGCGGAAGGAGGCGCAGCCCCGCCGAGTCCCTCTACGAGGAAGGAGCCTGCAAGGGAGCCCAGGGAAGAAGAAGAAGAAGAAGGGGCACTCGCGGCGTCTCCCCCGCCCAGAGGGATCAACTGGGGGGCGGAGGGGCCGCCCCGCTCCCCGCCGCGCCCTCGGCCGCCCAGCCCGCCCGCTCCGCCGCCGCGCCGCCCTCACCATCAGCACTTTGGCCGCGTTCTCCAGCTGGGCGATCACCTCGGGGGCTCCCCCCGCCGCCGCGGCCGCCGCCATCATGGTCTCTCTTCAATGACGCGCCATGCACTGCATTCTGGGACGAGGCGGCCGCCCAGCCAATCCCCGGCGCGGGCGAGGAAGGAGAGAGGGGAGGGAGGGGCGAGCGGGCAGCGCCGGGAGAGCCTCGCGGAGAGGAGCCTCAGTCGGGCGGCGCTGCCCGCCCCGGCCGGGAGGGTCGCGGAGGCGCGCGCGTGTGCCCGCGTGGGGGAAAGGGGGGGGGGTCTCCCACGCCAAAACGGCCATGAGGAAAAGCTGGACAGTCGCTGCCCTGGTGGGGGGAGTGGGGGGTGGGGTACGAAGATGCCCCCTGAGAGTCACCGCAGCCATTCGGGTGCCGCGGTTCGTTGCCTTTTTAAGCGCAAAAGTAGCGCAGACCCCGAAAGTCCCCTGAGCGAGGCTCCGGCTCTGGGCAGAGTTTGCCCCGCCGGAGCTCTGCATGCATGCGAACGAAAGGTGTGTTTGTGTGTAACCGTGAACACGGGGGAAAGCGCCTTTGAACACGTGCAGAGTGTTCGTCACTCTCAGCGCGGAGTAAGCGCTGCCCGGGAGGTACTTGGTTTCCACGTCAAAGGGTGGTGCACGCGCTTTCCAAGTAGGCTCAAAAGCGGCGGAAACGATCCTGGACTATTTTGGTGTTTTAATATCGCGCCTCTGGGCTTACAGAAAAAGTAAAGTTAGCAAGCGCGCACGGAGACTAAAGTCGGGCCAGTATACTAGCAGCTCTTATTTAGCCCCGAGAGCATCACTTATTATTATTATTTATTGATTAGTAAAGCGGTTTCACTGAGCCCAGATTTTGAACTTTTTTTGCTTGCTTTTGTAATAGGCAGCAATTCAGTAGATGCGCATCCTGAACTTGTACTTGTCATTCACTGTCAAAGGCACTGTGGCCCTGACAGAATTGGAGATACCCTGTTCTTCTGTGCAAAGTTCATTTTTTTTAAATGGGAAGGAAGGACTGTAGCGATAGAGCTGTTGCTTTGCCCCAGGTTCAGTCTCTGGAATTACAGTTTTAAAAATAATCTGATAATGGGGGAAACGTATGCTTGAGACCATGCAGACTCACTGCCTTTCATACAAGACAATACAGATGGACAAATAGTTTGAATTGACCTCTTATGTCTGTATTTACCAAATGGAGCTGTCTCTCTTGTACTTCACACAATAATAGGCTAATCTTCGCATGCATATATGGCCACTCACATACAGAAATGAGACCCCATGCTGCACCTAAAAAATTGCTGATACAAAGCATGCAGCTTCCCAAATGTGTGCTTGTATGCACTACACTTGTTTTCAACCTGAACAATAAAACGAGTGGGCAGTCTGCTTTTTGTTGAGAGTCACATTCCCTCAGAGGAATCAGTCAGGGACTATATGCCAGTGCTGAGCAGAGCCAAAGCTGCATGGAGGGGGAATAAAGATCTGGCCCACCTAGCCAAAAAAGGTACACCCATGATGTGCTTTTTGAAACTGATGCTGCACATTTCACATAGGTCCATACCAAAAACTGAATTTGCAACATACTGTATACTTAAATCTTATGGATTCATTGCACTTTAGATCTTCACTCATAGGGAGTCATACTTTGACCTTTATTATATCAGTTGTTCCACCATAGCTACTCTTCACACGTAGGTTTAATAACTATAGTGGGATCTGAAGAGCTACTTCAGGGAATGCTATGGTTTTATTTTTCTTTCAGAAGCAAATATTAGAAACCGTTTTTGAAAGTCCTTTAATTGTGCTATGTTGCAAGTGGGGTTTCATTCCTTAGCTCCTTTGGATCTTGCCCTATACATTTTAAGACTCCTAGGCAAAATACATTTTAATAAATTGTTACAAATTTCTATCATTAAGCTTATAGTATACTATGGCAGCATACTATCAAAAATTACTTAGTTGCTTGGAATAACACAGAATTCACTTGTTTAGTAAAAAAGGGGGTAATGGGAAGAGGAGAGGAGCAAGAACAAATTTTCCAGATAGTTACTGAGAGCCGATACAGATAAATTTCTAAGTGAGAACTGTAAGCAAACTGAATTACTCCACCACCTGCAACTCCTGAAGATAAGGCTGAAGGTTAACATTTCTACAGCTAATTATAATCTCATTACACTTCCCCTTTGTCCATATAGATTAATAGTCACTAAAATAGAACCATACAGAAATCAATCATAGTGAATATGATACAGTGAGAAATGGAACTGTGACACTACATATTACCAGCTTAACATGCAGCTAGGTTGTTATTTTTCTCAATTTGTATCAAAGCTGGTTTGGGTGGAAATACATAAAAATGTGGTATTTCATAAGAAATTATAGGAATGATATAGGACAGATGTGGATATCAGGAAAGGTCCTAGAACAGATAATTAAACAGTCAGTATGTGGACAGTTAGAAAAGAATGCAGTGATTATTAAGACTCAGTATTAATTTTACAAAAACAAGTCATGATAGACGAATCTCTCTCTTTTGGATAGAGCTGCAAGCCAAGTGGATCAGCAGAATACTGCCGACCTGGTGTATCTTGATTTCAGTAAGGCTTTTGACAAAGTCCCACTTTTCGAGGAAACTGGTAAGATGTGGGCTGGATGAGGTAACTGAAAGTTGGATTTGTAGCTGGTTGACTGACCAAACCCAAAGAGGGCTTGTTAATGATTCCCCGTCGTCCTGGAAAAAAGTGACAAATGAGTTGTCCTGGGCCCATTGTTCAACATCCTTACAAATGACTTGGATTTAGGTATTTAAGGGATGCTCATCAAATTTGCAGATGACACCAAACTGGGAGGGGTAGCCAACGCGACAGAAGACAGAATTGAGATTCAAAATGATCTATCAAATTGGAGAACTGGGCCCAAAGTGAAACTAGCAGAATGAAATTCATTAAGGATAAATGTAAGGTTCTACACTTAGGCAAGAAGAACCAGCTGCGCCAATATAATACGGGGGACACCTGCCTTGCCAGTAGCACATGTGAAAAGAATCTAGGGATCTACTGACTACAAACTTAACATGAGTCAACAGTGTGATGCAGCAGCAAATAAGTTAATACTGTTTCAGCCTGCAACAACAAGTATACTGTCCCGATCAGTGGAAGTAATAGTACCACTCTATTCTGCCTTGGTTAGACCACACCTGGGGATTGGATAGGAAGTACTGGAGCTTCCCTGATGGAACAAAACTTAGCTTGAACTACCAAGTTTTCTCCAGTTCCATTGTAGGGACACAAGACTCATAGCTAAAGAAAAGCCAATCTAAACATGTGTAGAGTTCCAGTTGAACTGAGCTTCTGAGCATCATCTTTCCCAGCCCTACCTGGAGATGGCAGAGCTTTTAACCTGGGGTTTTTTGCATGTAAAACATGCTCGTATTGGAGCAGAGGCTATTATTAAATAAACTACTTGCTCTACAAACCATTGGCCCACGGCTAGAATGAAATCTTTTAATTGTGTGATGATTAATTGTACGGATATGCCAAATAATGTAGAATGTCACCCACATATACTGCATCCTTTATTCTCAAATGAGAAGTGTCCTTCATGCTTTGCTGTTGGCTGAATGCCAGCTGCAGCAGAGAGGCTCCCTGAAAAACAGTGTTATAATATATATAAAGGGCACCCTTGTCTTTGCTAGCAGACAAACCCTTAGTTAATTAATGGCTCTGCTTGTATGGATGCATGGTTTCTGAGCTTCCTTTGGTTCTAACAAAGTCTTTGTTTACGAAATGTGCTTATTAAAACGAGTTAATATGTTATTTTACTGGCTGCAGCAACATAACATTAATTTTATCTTTGTAGAACTATCTCTGTATACCTGCCCCCCGACAAAAAAACCCCCCAGGATCAGGGCCATGCTACAAGGCAATAGGTTTTTAACCCAGGTGTGGGATACTTGACCCTACAAATGCTACTCAACTCCAACTTCATCAGCCTCATCAGGCTTGGCCATAGGTCAGGAATTATTCGAATTGTGGTCCAATAACACCCAGCCATGGTGCCCCAACTCCTGCATAACCATTTATCTCCACACCATAACTGTTGTTTATTCATTCAGTCATTCCAGGATGGATGTTTACAATCATGCTATTTCAAATGCTCCTTGGAATGAAGGAGACAGTGGAGACTGTGTTGTCTTGATGATATATGGTTTATTTGCACATCTATACAACGTGAACCTAAGATGGAGTGACTTCCGGGCCTCTCGTGGAGGAGGCACACGAAGAAGGATCTCGATGAGCTCAAGGTTCAGGTAGGTTCATATGGAAAGAAGTGGACCTTTGAGGTACTGAGGTCCTGAGCCGTTTAAGCATTTAAAAGTCAAAACCAGCACTTTGAATTTGGCCCGGAAACTACCTGGAAGCCAGTGCAGTTGGGTCAGGATCGGTAATATGTTCAAACCGTCTTGTCGTGGTTATTATAGTTCTGGGAGGGGAGTAGGGTCTCCTGACAACTCTCAGCACCAACAAACTACAACTCCCACAATTCCTTGGAGGAAGCCCATGCTGTTTAAAGTGGCATGATACTGCTTTAAAAGATGAATTGGATGCATTTGTATATTTCACATACTGTCTCCACTTTGTTCCTCAGGAACACAGTGTGTGTTTATGTTCTTTTGAGACAGTTCCTTTTAAGGATCTTTTTAATTGTATTGGACAAAGTGTTCATGTTGAATGTACATCATTAATCTAATCTTTCTGACAGATCAGGTCCTAACACTTTAGAGAAAACCAGCCTGCCACGCCATATATTAAAAGCGCTCCTGTGTCACTTAACAGCATAGCTTTCACCAAAGAATTATGGGAACTATGGTTTGGTAAGGGTGCTGAAAGACCGCCCCACTCACAGAGCTACAGTTCCCAGCACAGTTAATAAACTACAGTCCGCATAATTCTTTAGGAGAATCAGGACTGTTAAAGTGCTTTAAATTTATTATATGGATATGATTGAGTCACTAATATCCTTTTAGTTGCACATAGGCAGGATTCTTTTCTTCCATCTTAAGCACTAGATAAAATATTACAGCTCAGTGGTACTTTAATAGCAGGAAGATAATTAAAGAGGATCCTTTTAGATTCCAATCCTGTAACGCGTACCTGGGAGTAAGTCCCACTGGACTCAATGGGAATGACGTTGTTATAAATTCCACTCAAAATTCCAGGGCAGAACTCCAATGTATAGCTAGCAGTGTAAAAACTTGAAACATGTTGCAAGACTCCCCCCAAAATAGACCAGAGGCAACTCTATTTCATATACCAGAATTTACTATTGCTACTGAAGGTAAATGAGCATAATGGTCACAAATCCAGTACATTCAGGATTGGCACTGTCCATAAGAAATCAATTTGCAGCAGAATTAACCTAAACTTACAATAACTTAACAATAAGACTAAAACCTTAACACTAAGTGTACTATGTACAGAACACTACACTGGTATTATAGTCAGCATGACCTTGAGTGAAAGAGATAACAGAAGCAGTCCAAACCAGCTGTTCAGCTTCTCCGAAGGAATAACCCAAACATCAGGAACCTTCTGCCTGTTTTTTAGGCAAAATAGAAAATTCCTTGTCAGTTAGTGTAGCGTTTGCCCATTCTTTGGGGATACGTTTGTATTGGGGGAGACAAGGGGTTACTAGGTTGACCAGTAAGAAAGCCCGAAGGCAGAGCCTACCTGATTTTGAGGCACAGCCCAGAGGTTTTGACAGTTTGGTTGGTTCTTTTGGGGGCGGGGGAGATAGAGGAGTCAGGGTGAGTTAGAGACAGGAACAAGACTGAGAGGGAATAGAGTGACAGCGTTTCGAATATATTTAAAAACCTGTTTGTGTTTGAAATAAACTTTAATCTTCATTGTTAACTCTACCTGACTGATACTCAATACTTCAACAGGGAACCGTGGGTTTTTTCCACAAAATTGGTGGCAGCGGAGGAATAAAGTAGTGGTGTACAGGTCAGTAGTCCGTGAAACAACTGGGGGCTCTGTACGAACGCCACAGTTAGAAACCTCCGTCTTGCACTAGCTTGTATCACACAGAGAAGCTTCCAGAACCCTCTTGAATCAATTAGAATAGGAAACGGCTCTCTACACGTCAGATCAATACTTTCTTCACCAAAAAAAATGCAAACTGACAGACACTTCTAAAATCAGAAATAACTTTTCTTCACAGTCATATAGCATTTGAATTCTTCATTCACATAAAATAATAAATTATATCCCTTATACATATATGCAATAATCAACAACAAAGAGGGATGGGCAAAAGGTACACATTAATATGATGTTTCTCCACTAAACTGACATTCCGCACAGGACAGAATTGGAAACAACCAAAGAACAATAATACCTAGTACTGTATGTGTGTCAAGACTCAGTTGCTGAGGTCTTCTCATGGGACAATGTTAGCACTTGCCCCTGAGCTTCAGGTGACCTTTACCAGGGTCTGAGCCCTTAATGTTGCTGGCCCTGCCCTGCGGAACTCCTTGCAAACAGTAGTTCAGCAGGAGTCATCCCTGCTTCTTTTCAGATGCCTTCTAAAAAACTAATTCAGACAAACCTTTCATATCTGGAACACCTATTGGTGTGTTTGATTTTTTAAAATTGTTTTCATTGTAATAGTGTGTTTTCAGTCTGTATACCACCTCATTATATTCTAGATAAAAGTGCAGTTTATAAATAAATAAGTAAGTAAGTAAGTAAGTAAGTAAGTAAGTAAAGGGGTGCACAATCCGCATAGTATTATTTAGCTTTATAACAGGCTTATGATATAGAACCATCATAATACTGTGACCTGAATGGTGCCTACTATGGGAGCTTATCACTAAAATCTCTCTGCTGACTAAGCTACAGCATACTCTTTTCATTATGTAAACCACTCCGGAACAAATTTTAATGAAGGGTGAAATATAAATATTTCAAACAAACAAAGAAATCTATGTAATAGTTTACAGGCTGATTGCAGAGCAACATACCAAGCCATTTCCCAAAATTGGCATGGTTGCAATGAAAATCCGTATTATTCATTTGCTGCATGCCCATATGATTTATTCCGTGTGTTTTCAACCCAAAATTGAATTTAGGTTCATATTCCTCATAGATGAACAATTAATCTGGCCATGCATACTAGAGCAACCAGAAGATTATCCATGTTGATGCACAGATAAGCTTCTGATTGCTGTAAAGCATGCATAGCAAGATTAATTTTTAGCCTATAAGGAGTAGCACAAGGTGAACAAACAGAAAGGTTAGAGCTAACATCTGTTGTCTTACAAATGGAGTGGGCAGCCTGTGGCCCTACAAGTTCATGTGGACCTTGGTGGTGGAATTTTATATGGCCCTCATTCAGATCTTTGGCAAGAGCAATCTGTCCCTCTCCATATAGCTTGCAGGGGGTAGAAAAAAGAAAACATATGAGATAGAAGGGAGTGCCTAAAGTGTGTGACTCTACACACTTTTTGGCTCTGACCCTGCCTACCACAGACTTCAGCCCTGCCTACCATCTGCACATGGCTCCCAATGTATCCCCCCCGGCAAGGAAATGCACATACGCTGTAAGTGTCACAGGAAAAAAATAGGCATCTCGTTTTCTCGTGGGAGAGCATGGCAGCCATTTTGTGTGCCATGAGATCTCACGTGATTTCACATCAAGATCTCGTCCAGAAAAAAAAAACACTTCTGCCCAAAAAAAGCACATTTTTTATGGGTGGCACCCCAAAGAGGGCATTTTTGGTTGCTGTGTGAACAAGGCTGTGAAAAAGGGCATCTTTTGGGCTCCGTGGTCTCATGCAAGTCATGTGACTCGTGAGGGAGCACAGGCAGCAAGACACTCTTCCTGGTTTGAGGGTTCAAGATGTTGGAGGGTATGAATGCAGTCCTAGAGAAACAGAAAGTTACTAGCCCCAGTGTTAGAACATAGAAAGATAACGGTCTGGTGTAACTAGTTACATATTATTATTATTTTGCAGTCGAACAGTCTCACTTCATCCTATCAGTACACAAAACAGTGGTACCTCGGGTTAAGTACTTAATTCGTTCTGGAGGTCCGATCTTAACCTGAAACTGTTCTTAACCTGAAGCACCATTTTAGCTAATGGGCCTCCTGCTACCGCCACGCCGTCGGAGCACAATTTCTGTTCTCATCCTGAAGCAAAGTTCTTAACCCGAGGTACTATTTCTGGGTTAGCGGAGTCTGTAACCTGAAGCGTATGTAACCTGAAGCATATGTAACCCAAGGTACCACTGTAAACCATTCTGTTCATTCTGATAGCTAATAAAACCAGCCTTCAGGGAAGACATGTAACATTAATTTAATGGGCTTTTGTTTTATTTTTAAAGCAGGAAACAATATAAGTTTTACAAATCCAATTTTTCATTAAAAAAAATATTTAGTAGTCCGTGGCAAAAAATAAATGTGATAATGATATAAGGTCCTGTGAAGTTGTTAGGAGATCCCTGTTCCCCTCACAGAGTTACAGTTATTGGGAAGAAGAATTGATTGTTAAAACACTCCGTAGACCAAACTTGACAAGCTGTAGTTCCCAGGATTATTCGGGGGAAGCCATGTTTGCTGAAGTGGTATCCTAGGGCTTCATGCTACTTACATGTAGCACATGCCCTTCCCGTACCACTAGATGGCTCTTTCCAACCATAACTTTAAATTGTATAGCGAAATACATTTATATTCATCATTATACACATATCATTCATGGTGCTCAACCCATAGTACCGCACCTCACACAATCCAAATACTGACAATTACCCACCTAGAACACCTTATTCATTCTGCAGGATTTGTACAACAGCCAATAGCACCATGGAGTTTTAACCTTCAGAGCCTGGGGGTTGGAGGAAGCTAGTAATGACTTATGTAAGGCCTACAAAGCTTATGAGCCATAAAGCAGAATGCAGTTCTTCGGCCATATATAAGCTGGGTCCACTCAGTGTTCTGTGTTTGTGGTCTGTCTGGGATTGTAAGAACTGGGAAATTGCAGTCAAACATAATTAAGCATAAGTGCACGAAGGGGTTAAGACCAGAGAGGTTTGTTTCTAGACTCAGGTGATCATGCCCCCTTACCTCTGTGAGGGAGGATGTGATGTTTTTTCTCTTGCTTTGTCTCACTCTCTTCTCAGCATGTAACCCACCAGAACAGACGGGTCTGAACATTCTCAAAGTTCAGACTGCATGTTTGAAACTATATTGTGAATTTTGCACCCAAGAGTAATCTACCTGGCTTCTCCTTGTTGCTGCGTGGGGCAACACATGAATCACACCTTTGAATTTAGTGCGTAAATATTTTAAACTTACTTAACGGTGTGTGGTCTGTTCATTGCTAGAGAGGGAGAGGGTGGGGCAAGTGCTTTAAGACAGAGTAAACAGGCTATGCAAAAAGGCTGAACAACCTATATTCCAGGCTATGCTGCAGGTTAACTCTGAAAGTGTTTTCTACTCCGCTGGGGGCTCTCTCCAGCTGGAGAGTGTGCTAAGCCCCATGTTTTAAATCTAGGTGCTCAGCTGATTCTGTGGGTCAGATCTGTTTTCCAATTCCACAAAAACGGGGGGATTGTCAAGTATTCCCGAGGCTTGACCTTTGTTTGAATCAAATGGCAGTCGTACTTCCTTTTGTGATGGCCCCTGAAGAACATGATTTGGCTTGCTACCTCTGTTTGTGGCCTTCTGTAGCCTCCCTGCTTTTATCTTGGTTTGGTCGTTGTGGTTTAGTCTTGTTCGACTCTTTGTGAGCCCATGGACCAGAGCACGCCAGGTTTGGTCATACATTCCATCTATTGGTAAAAGAAGGCATTGTGCTTCATATTAGTATTATGCCACATCCTAACTATGTACTTAAAGCACCTCCAAAAGGATCAAGGTTTCAAGGCAAGAACTCCAGCAAGT
The DNA here is from genome assembly GCF_964252035.2 of Podarcis erhardii. NCBI lineage: Eukaryota > Metazoa > Chordata > Lepidosauria > Squamata > Lacertidae > Podarcis > Podarcis erhardii. Next base: position 25,227,003 of record NC_138508.1, read on the forward strand.
GAATGACAAAGAGAGAGTTAGCTGGGAATCCAACTCAAAGAGCCACTAGGAACCACACAGAAGAGAAATGAAAACCCTATTACTGTGATCAAAGAACAGGGAAGTAGAAGTCAAAGGGGACCCAGCCCCTTTCCTTTGACAGTCTGTGTTTCAGGGGATGAGACTTGTAGCTTTCACAATAAGCTTTATTACCTCCCCATTCCCCACAATTTGTGCACTAGGTTCAACAAGCTAGCTGGCGAACTTCATTTGGCTCAATGAGTCACAAGCCTAGATTAAGGGTTGCCCACAATGCGGGAGTCATATTTGGGCATCCTGATTGTTGCTTTAGTTTTGCGATTGCTACGGGAATTATTTAGTATGATTCTTGAGAGACTTTTGTGTGTTTTGCATGAGCCAGCAGGAGCTCTTGTGGCAGGCATTTTAGCTTGACTGTAAGTTCAGACTGCGTGATATTTAAGACTAAGTATGGTAAAAGAGAAAAATGGAACGATAATAGAGGATTAGCACAGATTACATGGAAACGACAGAATTCCCTGCTATGAAATCAATCCATTACAGTATTTGGCACCCACAAAATGCACTGAAAATGCTCTGTACCCCAGCAGGAGTATCCGATATGTCGATTCTGCAGTGTCCTCTCAGTTTTTTAATTAAAGAGTCTGATCTGTGCCAACCAGATAGAAGAATTGCCAGCAGCATCCAGTCTGTTCGGGGGATGGGGGAGGGAATGGTGGCATGAAGGGAATTGCCATGCTATTTCAAGTCTTGGAAAACAGAATTCACAAGCAGGTACTGGAGAGCGCGCATGAATGTGCTTTGACGGTTTGGCTTGATAGTGCACGTTCTTTGGTTATTGTTTCCTAGATTATAAGCTAAGTTTTGAACTGATAAAAAAACTATAGGCAACAATGCTGTGCGCCTCACTGATTTCTGAGAGAGCTACCTGCATGGTAAATCAGGGCAGGGAGTGGGATTTATGCCAAGCATCCTGATTCAGTGGTTCTGCTGCAATGCATCTACATGTAGAGATCTGCAAGTGGTGCATGGCTGGTGAATAGGTGGCCCTCCACCATAATGCAACATTTTGTCATGACTGATAGCCACTTGTAGGCTTACTTTCCACTGACTTTTGTGAAAAGCTTTCTCCAGTATTTTTAGACAATGTGCTTTTCATTCATTGTTATGATATTTTGCTGCTTTTTTATGATGTAAGCCAGGCATAGGCAAACTTGGCCCTCCAGATGTTTTTGGGACTACAACTCCCATCATCCCTGACCACTGGTCCTGTTAGTTAGGAATGATGGGAGTTGTAGTCCCAAAACATCTGGAGGACCAAGTTTGCCTATGCCTGATGGAAGCTACTTTGAGCTGCATTATATGGTCAGACCATTGGTTCACCAGGCTGTATACTGCCAACAGTGACGGGTAGTGGTTTCAGAAAGCATCTTTCCTAGTCCTTACCTGGAGATGCCAGGGATGCTGCATGCAGGTGATGTCAGGTTCAATCCCCAGTATCTCTCGGTAAGGCAGCAAGTGATCTAGAGTGCTGCTGCTGGTCAGTGTTGACAGTGCTAGGCAGACCAGTGGTCTGACTCAGTAGAAAGCAGCTTCTTTTTTGAGTTTATGTATATGTTAAAGAAGCAGCAGACATATTGTTAAAATAATACTTTTGTTTGCCTCATTTGCAAACCCTCAGACTCTGAATATATTTTAACAGGCTAATTCTGAAAATGTAACGTTTTCTTCTGCTCACTCTTAATTAGGAAAATGGTGTATAAGGCAGATGGCGGAAATCTTGCCAGTGAACAAACCCAGAATCCTTTCCACCACATGCCACCATTCACTGCTTTAACACATTTCTCTGCCAGAAAAAACATTCCGAGTTCAACCCCCCATAGAATTTAGCATTTGCTATTTATGTCATATGCATGTCTAAATCTATTATTGCCTGCAAGGAGAAATTCAGTAAAAGTATGTTTGGAATTACATGTTTGATGATCTGCCAATAACATTGCATTTTTCTGTTATTATTTTAAGCTTACAGGTCTGTTTTTGCTTTGTACGAAAACAATGGCTTGGATCGCAAGATGAATTAACTTAGGCCACAACTCTAGCACCACTTACCTCGAAGTAAGCCCCAAGTAAATTTGATAGGACTTGCTGTTGAGTAGAGATGGTTAAAATTGCACCGTAAGGCTGCAATCGAGCTGGGAGCCAGACTTGTAGAACTCAGTGGGACTTGCTTCTGAGGAGACATGTATGGGATTGTGTGGATAAGGAGCTTTGTGGAAAGAAAACTTTCTGTTCCTTCCTCTCTCCTGCAGCCACCCAGCCCCTAACTCCACCACCCACAAAAGGCTCTCCAGAGGTTTAGGGAGCCTTCCTGAACATCTGGGGATGGACCTAAGATGACTCACAGGTAGTAGTGCATTGACAGCTGTGCCTCTTCTAAGATTATACAATAACCTTATACAGTGGTACCTCAGGTTAAGTACTTAATTCGTTCCGGAGGTCCGTTCTTAACCTGAAACTGTTCTTAACTTGAAACACCACTTTAGCTAATGGGGCCTCCTGCTGCCGCCACGCCGCCGGAGCATGATTTCTGTTCTCATCCTGAAGCGAAGTTCTTAACCCGAGGTACTATTTCTGGGTTAGCCGAGTCTGTAACCTGAAGCGTATGTAACCTGAGGTACCACTGTAATTATACAATAGTAATAATTTGGGATGCTTTGCAACAGTCTTCATGTGTTGCCTATCAGCGAGTTCTGTTTTCTGCACATGTAATTTGGAAATGATTAGTAGTGCTCCAGTATCACTTTTCAGAACTCCTTCCACTTTGGCAAGTGCTATGATGCTGCAATTACTACTGTTAAATTCAATTTCATTATAGACTTCGACACCAGATTGGGTTTTTGCAAAATCCGGCAAAACACCCTTCCCCCGCTCCCACAACAACTACAATAGTCTTATTGAAAGTCCTGCTGACTTCCTTCACATTTTTGTCAGTTGCTTCACCTGAAGAGGAACCTCCATATTTGTTTCATATTTGTATTTCAGGCAATAAAAGACTCCTGCACTGCAGGGAGTTGGACTAGATGACCCCCAAGACCCCTTCCAACTCTGCAATTCTCTGATTCCATATGGTGACCACGAGGGAGTAAGTATACTGATCCCCTATCTTATTCAAAATTCATAAATCTGATCAAAACACTTTTGACTTCATATGAAATTCCTTAAAAGCCATTTGCCTGAGGAGAAACTACCAAATTCGGCTTTGAACTTGTGGGTTTTTTGGCAATTCTCACGCTAGGTTTGCAAACACCCGCTTACTTGAGTTTCTGTGCGAAGAGTAATTGCCAGGGCCTACAAGGGACAGACGTAGGGATATTTAGGGAAGCAAAATTGTTGTGAGCTAATCAGAATGTATGGCAGAGCTTTCCAAACTGTGTGTCGCAACATGTTAGTGTGACGGCTGCAGGTGTGTTACATGAACACTCCCTGAGCTCCTCCCGGGGCTGGAAAAAGTTAGTTTAACCTCTGGTTTGCTAGTAAAACTGAATTACAGTGTCGCAAAAGTAGCGGGTCCATGGCTTGGCTTTCAAAAAAAGGGCGTTTGCAGTACTTCGCTAATTAAGAACCACTATAATAAGCTAAAAGAACACACACAAGATACATCCTTTGATTTTGATTCGGTTTTTTTTTTTTTAATAATAATAAATTGTGCCAGCGGAAGCTTTCGAAAGGCAAATGATAAATAAATAACAGTTAAACTGAGTTCCTGAGGAAGAACCTACCACATGAAAGAATGTCAGATAGTTGTAAATATATATAAAAAAACATGGCATTATTATATAAAAAGTAGTAATACTGAAATCTTTCATAAACTGCCACAACACAAGCACTGCATACCTCAGAACACTCCTTTCATACAAATGTAAACAAATACACAATCATTTTGTTTAGTTTAGCCTGATGGATTTACAGGTGCTGTTGCTTTAGATATCTAGACAATGGGTAGGATTTGATAGGCTAAAATGTTAAGGAAGAATATTTGGAATAACATGGGAGTGGGGGAAAACGCAGCTTCAGATTCAAAAGCTTAACATAAAAAGCAAGAACACAGTGGAATATTGCCCTCAAATGTTATTGCAATGAATTATTTTAAAATAGGACTGTTAAACTAATCTGATTTAGGTATATATATAATATAAATGAAGATATTTATGGCTTACTTATTTTTAGTATTCCATTATCATTTTGAATAATCCTTACGTTAACATAACTAATAAAATGCATTATTTTAAACAATTTTTAGAAAATATTTTAACGTACGCTTGCATTTTGATAGAGATGCAGGGTGAGTATAGCCCATCATAGATATATAACAATATAACAGACCAGGTATAATCGGGGCCAGCATTTGGGAACGTCACTTAAGACAACTAAGGCTGCTACCCCAAATATATTCATTTCTGTGTATACATGGTTAGAATAGGCCTATTTAAATAGGAAAGAAGAGTTCACAATTCCTGGCAGCTCTGGAAGTGCCAGCCATTGTTGCCTCAATGTGATGTTGATAAAGGACTGCGCACATTCATCATGTATTGTAAGCCATTTCTGGTCCTCCAAGTGATCACAGAGAAGCAGCTAGAGAGGCCAATGTGTATCTATGGTTTCGGGGATTGCTAAATATACTGTAGATCGGTTTTCCACCGTAAGATATAGCCGCAACAAAGAAAAGATGCACCTGGAGAGGGTCTATATCTCAATGGCAAAATTTATGTTTTGCATGTATATAGTTCCACGTTAAATCCCCAGTGCCTCCCAGTGAAATGGTCTCAGGTTAACTGGGCTTGGAAGAATTCTGCCTGAGAGACTGTCTGCCAGAGGAGACAATACTGGCTAGGGTGTTGAGGAAACAACTTGGTATAAAGGCAGCTCCATAGATTCAACATATCCCAGAAAGAAAGGCATTGTCACTGAATTACCTTTAACATTACTGCTCTGAAGAGTCCTTATCAGTTTTAAGGATAAGGAAGTAAGGCCCACAAATCAAATTTAAGGCACAAAGAATTCTCCTCTGTATATTTTCCCCCATATAGACACTAAATGATAAGATAAATGAATACTATATGGCAAGTTTCAAACAACTGAACACTGCATACCATGTGGTAGGTGAGTGGGCCATCAAACAGTTAGATTTTGGCCACAAATTTATTTCCAAAGCAACTGTTTTGCTAGTTACCCATCTTTGGGAGAAATTTTAAGAAACAAGATAATCAACTGCTACTAACCTCTCTGTCTCTTCCCCTGTACACACCACCAACCCCTAACCTGAATTAGAGCTTTGTAATTTGTTTTTACAGAACACACAGTCATAATAAAGAGTCAAAAGCATCCACACAATACATTATCAGCACACAAGTCCCGAGGGTCGCTGAGATCCTCAGTACAAGTACACGCACAGGACCTGCCTGTGAATGGCAAGAAATAGGTCATTTCAAAACAGAAGAAACAACATAATCACAGCTCCATGCAACATTCTACTCAAATCCAGTCACTGAAACCACTCTTCAATTGCCACTTGCTCACACTTTGATTACACTAAATTAAAATTTAAAAAATCAAAAAAAGGGAAATAAAGCAGCTTCAAAAATGATGTCAGGATATTGAAAGTACATATAGATTATTATGGTGTGAATAAAAATGGCACTGGTAAATGTAGGACAGCAGACTTTTTCTTCTCTTATTAAAACATTATTGCACAGAGACCTTTAATCACACGTTCTTCAGTCTTACTTATTTTCCTAAAAATGTGACATAAGTGCGATGGACATTAAAAAAAAAAAAGAATGTAGAAAAGAAGAACAGCAGCATGATTTGTCTGAATTAATCCCTATAATTTAGTAGGATAAACAGAACCCTGCTATAAACAAAAATAAGTGCTCTCTGCTCACTTGAAAATAAAATAAAACAGCACAACACTGTGGAAGCTTGTAAATGCTCAGAGTGGTCAACGCTGACCCAGAAGGAAAACTTGGCTTAAGAACACGCCTGTCCTTGGAAATCGATGCTGAAAATCTGGATTTCAAGTGCACTCATTAACATAGCTATTTACAGTCCTAAACAGCCTAAACTCAAAACCAGCTTGCATTTAGGACCTGGTCTGCAAGTCCTTCTATCTGCAGGCTCAGATGGAAGTTATGGATAAATGGGTTAATTTTGTAGAACTCTGTACAATAATTTACACGTATACGGGTTGACAGGCTCCTGCCTGGTCCAGCCCATCTTTGCTTTCTGTATCAGAATTCTCCGACTGGCTCACTTCTATTCCAGAAGGCTTTGGGTATCTGAACGGGTATCCATTGTCGTCAAAGAACCTTCGGAAAGTGAACTCATAGAAGGCATGTTCCGTGTGTTTGCCGCTGGAGGAAGTCTGCGGGTCCCATGCCCTGGTGCTGTCCTCACTAGCGTCATCCCAAGGGCCTTCTTCCTCAACGGGATCAAAATTTGAGGTGTCCATTGGATGGCTGATCTTTGGGACGTAGGGAGCTGCCTGCCTGCGGATATCGGTGGAGAAGTCCATGGAGTCAAAGAAAGGGTGAACCTTGAGATCATCTGCTCCGTTTCTCCCGAGCCTCTCTTCGGCAGCACAGCACAGTTTTGTGATAAGGTCACTTGCTTCGGGGCTCAGCTTGATCTGGGAGGGGATGTGCAGTGTGTTCTCCCAATTTATCACCTGAAGAGTAGTTAACATAGATGGTTAGCATCCAGTAGCATTCTTCCTGAAAGGCAAGCCTTCTAGACATAAAAAAGGACAGAAGTTAGGCTATCCTGGTCCAGATAGAGGCACAACTGGGCCACCAGTTGAAGCTGATGGAAGGCATTCCATGCCACTGAGGCCACCTGAGCCTCAATTCAGAAGTATCCTCAAGTTACAAAACGTGTTCTGATGTTAAAAAAAAAAAAAATTCCCCAAAGGTTCCACCCACCCTCTCAAGAACTCTTAAATCACTGATATCTACATATGGATATCACTTGGTTAGATGCTAAGGAGTGGCAATACGAAGTAGGAAATTATTTAACAAATTCATTTAATTTAGAAGGAAATGTGATCAATGTTATCTACAGAGAAGCCTAAAATGAACTTTATATTAGAAATACAAATTCTGACTTCCTTCTAATAATGATTTTTAGTACTGGCTCTGTTAGGAATTTTGGATATCTATGGCTTTTTTACAGTATTACTGTTGTCCTACAGATTTGATTTTATGACAGATAAAGGGCCTTTCCACCCATGGCAAATTCCTTCAAACTGTGTCATCTGTCAGCTTCAGACTGTCAATATTTTGCAGGCGGCATTCTAGAGCATACTAGAAGTTTAGTTTTGTGCAATTAAAGTGGGTTAAATTGCTCTGTTGCCTGGCACAACAAATCCGCTAAAAAACACACCCCAGACTTTTCAGGTTGGAAAATGGTGGTAAAATGTATGGACAAGATAACTGCTATGCAAGTAATTCAGGTTGAATGCTCATTGCCATGTAACCTCTTTCTATAACTTCCTCCACCTATCTGCCCACCCTGTTCCTGGTTGCCCTGCTAGCCAGGAACGTTTGCTAATTCCAGAGGAAGAGGAGAGTGGAAGCATACTTGGGTAATACACTTGTCTCCCAACTCACGGACTAGGTAAGAGACTGGCTGCAGTGCAGCAAGCGACTGGTGATGGGGAATTCACAAGTGGTTGATGCTAAAGGGAATTACCCCTTTGCGATTTTTTTTATCCATTTGGATAAAGTGAGTGATATATTATTGGGTGGCTACTGGCACTGTGCTTTTGTGTGTTTCAAGACTGCTTAATACCAGACTGAACTAGTATAGAGTAAGTCAGTAAAGCCATACCTGAGTGGCAGATAGGGAGGGAGTAATGCTGTGGACATCTATCCAACTCAATAGATGGAGTGAAGGCAAACCACTGCGTTTGGGGCACTGAAGCAACGTCTCCAGGGCGCCAGCCTGGGCAGTGTGTATGGAGGTCCTGGGGTGCCCCTCTCTCAGCCTCACTGATGTGGTCCAAAGGAAAGCAGAGCAATACTTTTGGCACCAGCTTGGCTGCAGGAGTTATCAGAAGGAGGCATACAAAGAACCATCCAACCGTCTTAGAGACGCCACTCCAGATTTGTACTGTTTGTATAATAGTGTATTACCCTAGGTGGAGGTGGGTGAATGAATTGGTTTAAGTTGTGCTTAATGCTGCTAGTTGTTTTTATTTTTATTTTTATTTTTATTTTTTTTAGGGATTAGCTGTTTTATCTGTAGGGTTGGTGTAGGGATGCCTGAGAAGAAGATGAAGAAGAAGAAGAGGAGGAGGAGGAGGAGTTTGGATTTGATATCCCTCTTTATCACTACCCTAAGGAGTCTCAAAGCGGCTAACATTCTCCTTTCCCTTCCTCCCCCACAACAAACACTCTGTGAGGTGAGCGAGGCTGAGAGACTTCAGAGAAGTGTGACTAGCCCAAGGTCACCCAGCAGCTGCATGTGGAGGAGCGGGGATGCGAACCCGGTTCCCCAGATTACGAATCCACCGCTCTTAACCACTACACCACACTGGCTCACACCACACCACACATACGAGGCCTGTATGTGGAAGATTGCTAAGGGTATATTTCAGTTATTTCATTCAGCTGCCAACTATGCTGAGTATGAAGAGTTGTATTTCTGTGATTTTTATTAGCACTATCTTTATGCGTAAGATAATATTTATATCAAGTGCAAAGTACATGTTTAAAGCAGCACAAAGTTAACATGTAATGTTTTGGTTTTGATACTTTGGAATGTTCTACTTGATGTCTTTAAAATAGGTTTAAGATTTTTGTTGACGTATAAACTGGTACAGAAAGGATTTAAATAAATCAAATACACAATAAAGACTGGGCACATTCTAACCTCCTGGAAAGCTTTGTGCAAGCAAATCAGGATGAATGCTTAATAAACATGCTAATTGTCTAGAGCAGCCCATGGCCTCATTTTGTACAAAAGATAATTAGTATTAGATGGGCCATTGGCCCGATCCAGCAGGCTCATCTCATGTTGTGGACAGCTCAGTCAGGAAAGCATGAGACTCTTAATCTCAGGATCATGGGTTTGAGCTCCATGTGGAGCAAAATATTTCTGCATTGCAGGAGGCAGGAGTAGATGACTCTCGTGGTCCCTTTCAACTCTGAGATTCTACGATTCTATATAAAGGCCTTTGCTTAGGTCAGGCATCCCCAAACTCGGCCCTCCAGATGTTTTGGGGCTACAATTCCCATCATCCCTGACCCCTGGTCCTGTTAGCTAGGGATGATGGGAGTTGTAGTCCCAAAACATCTGGAGGGCCAAGTTTGGGGAGGCCTGGCTTAGGTGTTCATTCTGTGTTGTTTTTAAACCTATCCTTGGTTATATTGTTTTAGTTTTAGATTATTTTGAGGATATGTCTGTAAACTGCCATATATATATATATGTGTGTGTGTGTGTGTTTGTGTGTGTGTAGAAAATAAATAAATAAATAAATAAATAAATAAATAAATAAATAAATACACCCATGCTTTGCCCAAATTGGATTGTTGCCTAACAAAAAAATCCAGGATTGAGATATTATTTGAAGAAAATTGAGAAAAGGGGGTGGGGACCCCCACAGAGCTACACCATTAATTTTTAACAATATTAATTGGGAGTGAATTTACCTTCAGCTGGGTTTCTGTGGGAGAGGCAGCCAGAAACGGAGGCTGCCCAACCAACATCTCAAAGAGAATCACACCAACACTCCACCAGTCACATAGCTGAGTGTATCCTGAAAGGCAATCAGGAAAACAATGTGTTATCTGCTGTGTTTTCAAAGACGCAAGTCAGATTTTATTTTCAATTTTATCAATAACCTTGCCACTTATAGGTTCGTAACTTCATCTCAGAAGAATGAACTGTGGCCAAAAACCTAAACTACTGAAAAATTTGCTTTATGTGCCTTGATCCTGCCTCTGAAAGCAAAGTGGATATTCAAAAGTGCTCAGAGTATTTTATTCACTGCACTGCACTGCACTATGAAGTTTATAGCAAGCCTCAGAGAATATGGAATTCTGTACTGAGATGCCTGAACTTTTTGTATAAAACGTAGATACAGTCTAACCTTGGTCGTCGAATGTAATCTGTTCTGGAAGTCCGTTCGGCTTCCGAAATGTTCGACAACCAAGGCATGGTTCTGATTGGTTGCAGCAGTTCCTGCACTCAAGCAGAAGCCGAGTCGGACATTCAGCTTCCGAAAAACCTTAGAAAACCGGAGCATTTACTTCCGGGTTTGCGTCGCTTGGGAGCCGAAATGTTCCAAAACGGAGGCGTTTGGGATCCGAGGTTTGACTGTACTGCAGTATAGAATACTGAGTGCTTGTGATGAAGGGTGAGCTAGAAACATTTTAAACAAATTAACCACCTACCTTTACGAAGGAGAACTTCAGGTGCAATATAATTGGGTGTTCCAACTAATGAATGGGCTAAACATCTCTGATGTTGCTTTTTAGCTCTCTGCTCCAAGGTCTTCAACCTGTCTCCACATCTACAGTTAGACACATCATCCCAAAGGTCGCTTGGCTCCATGCTGTCCTGCCTGATGTGGTTCCCTTTCAAAAGATGGGAAAAGAAAACAGGAAATTACATGGAAAGATCAACAAAAGCTCTCCCAAGAAACAAAACAAGCACAATTCACTATGTTTTCCTCTGAACTGCAAGTTTTGCAATTTAATTTGGGTTGCAATTTTTGTTTGCATTTCACCCCTTCCCCTAACATGTAACATCTTAGAAATGAATAGAGTGTTTAAAAAAGGTTCAAGAGACAAAAGGTAGCTGCTTACTCAAAGGTAAAAATGTTTGTGGCTCTGGGGACTCAGAAGCAGCTGCAAAGGGTGACTACATTCACCTCCGAGTTGTCAGTATTTTTCTTCAATTAAACCAGACTATAGTGCTCTGTTGCCCTGACGTAACAAATCCACTTAAAACAATAACAAACTAGACACTTTGCAATTTAAAAAGTAACAGGGAAATGTAGTGAAAAGTGTGGGATGAACATCTGAAAAACGGGAAAACCACCATGCAAGTAAATCAGGATGAATGCTCATTGCCGTTTAACATCCTCACAAACAAACTGGAAATGAATGATCAATAGAGACTGGACAATGTTGTATTCCATGTAGCACTAAGTCACTAGTTCTGTCAGTGCAGGATTTTCTCCTTGTGCAATGACACCTTTCCTCTCCTCTCCTCCCTCCATGTGCCCCCAATTCTGTTCTGCTGGCTCAACATTTCAGAGCAGGTTTTGCAGGGTAGGACAAGTGCGAGGGAAGGAGGAAGTGGGCGGAAAAATCCCATTGTGCTAGCAGTAATATTTGCACTGATGGGAATATTTAGCTGAATGCCACGTGCATTCTAAGATGAAGGCCCTGGTTGTCTGGAGGAGCCCTATATGTTATGTGGCTCATATGTCTATTGTGCATTTATTAAAAACACCTGTGTTTGTAAATAGGCTGGCGTCGGCTACTGCTACCATCTCTCTGATTTTACATGGTCACAGCTTGGCCCTCTCATCTCCATCCAAAAATCTGCCACCAAAGTCATTCACTTTTTTTCTCTTTCTGCTCCTGGTCCAGTACAAATTCCTTGTCTTCCCCTTTAAAGCTCTCCTAAGCCTTGCCTGCCCTTATCTCTGCTCTTATATCCCCCATGCATCCCCTGCCCATGACCTTCCCTCCTCCAGCCTCTGCTCCATCTCCCTTATTGCTCCTTATTTTTGGAGCTGCCTCTTAGAACAAATGGGTGACATCACCTCTCTCACATTCTTCAAACACCTCCTCAATCCCCACCTTTCTCATGGGGCTTTTTTTAATGTGTTTATTGTATTTTTGAGTTTGTGCTATAAGCCACTCTGGGGATTTTTTCTGAAGGGGAGGATATATACATATGCTGAAGTCATTGTAACAACAACTATGGCACATTTCAAAGCTATCTCCTTGCCCCCAAGCCCAGTACCTTTCTGGTAATATTTCGAGTTGTGTGTCCACCTGAATCCAGTGCAGAGGCCAAAGTCGGTCAGTTTGATGTGTCCATCGAGATCAATCAGAATGTTATCAGGCTTGATGTCTCTATGGATAAACCCCATTTTGTGCACGCTCTCTATGGCCAGCGTGAGTTCAGCAATGTAAAACCGAGCTAGCTTTTCTGGAAAGACTTCCATCCGGATGAGCAGGCTCATCATGTCTCCGCCGGGGATGTAGTCCATCACAAAATACAGGTTCTCCTTGTCCTGGAAGGAGTAGTAGAGCTTAACCACCCATTCATTGTCTGCCTCTGCAAGGATATCCCTTTCGGCCTTGACATGGGCAACTTGGTTACGGTTCAGCACGTCTTTCTTCCTCAGGGTTTTCATGGCGTACAGGGCGTGGGTGTCCACTTTGCAGGCAAGGCAGACTTCCCCAAAAGCACCGATACCCAGAGTCTTGATTTTTACAAACATGGATTTGTCCATTTTGGCTCTCTTGAGCCTGTTGTAGTTGGACTCCTTTTGGTAGAGAATTTTCCTCATCTGCTCTTGTTCTGTTTCACAAAGGCCAGCCTGGGTTAAGATTATGAGGTAGGGAGAGAAAAATCAAGGGAGTCAGGATCATCACACACAAACACAAAATTGCCGGAAAAGCTGTACAATCACATCAGTTACGAAAAATGTGGAACTAAAGCTCAGTCTGTTTTTGTTCCATCTCACCCTCTAAATATCTAAAAGCAGTACATGCAGGTTGCATTCATTCTATTACTTTGTTATTTTCAGTTCATGCTTCTAAGGTTAAAATCTGGCTCAAAAATAATCACCGCAACTATCTAATTCTTCACTGCATTTCACTAGCCCACATGGCAAGGAAGGTAACCTTGGAAAATCTGAGGGAAATCCCTGATAAAATTTTGTAAGTCAAAGGGATTCCACTGGTCATTAAACCATAAGAGGACCCATAAGCAATGGCGTAGCTAGCCACTCAGGTGCCTGGTGTGGGGGCGTGTCCTGCAACTGGGGGCGGGGTGAGCCTCTTCGACACCTGAAGCCTCTTCACCGCGTTCCCCTCAGCTGTAGGGCAGCTGAGAGAGAGGCAGTAGGCAGATGCAAGTCCCACGCTGCCATTTCAGGCAGCGCAGAACCTGCAGGCACCTAAGCCACCATGTCACTCCTAAAAAGTTTCGTGAGCCCAATTTTTTAAAAAAACTTATTTTGTCATCCCCCTTCAGTGATGACACACAGGGCGGACCACACCCCTCATACCCCCCTTCCTCCACCACTGCCCATAAGAGGAATCAAGCCAAAGGCATAAGAATTCTAGCATCCTAGTTTCAACACTGGCCAACCAGATGCCTATGGGAAGCCTCCGAGCAGAATATTACAAACAGCCCTCTCCCACTGCTGTACTCCAACCACAGGAATTTAGAGGTCTGCTGCCTTTGATAACACAGCTTCCATAGAGCCAACATGAAGAGGAGTCTACCAATTCTATGAGTCATTGACAGCCTTATCTTCCATGTGTTGTTTGTCTATTCCCCTTGATATCAGGGGCAGTGTGGCTTGGCTTTCTGCTCCTTCCTCTGTATTGGGGGGAAAAACTGGGTGTGGAAGAAGCACAAATGACACCCAGCACTAAATCAATGGTCCTGAGTGTCAGAAAATATCTCTGTAGGGGGTTGGATGAAATTGTGATGTATCAGGAAGTGTGAGAGACTTGCATATCTATGCTGTATTGAATGCAGAGGTCTGCTACGTTATCCCAGTCTTATTACCTTTCAGAAAAAACAAAAGCACAAACACACAAATTACCTTGGCCATTTCTTGCTCCAGCTGCAGCCGGCGATTAATTTTCTGCTGGTAGGTCTTTATGACATTCTCCACATGCTGCTCCATGTAGAATTTAAAGGCAAACGGCGAGTAGCTTTTAATACGTGACTCTCTTTTCTCTTCGTCTCTGCCGTTCTTCCGCACCGGCACTGGGGACGTCTGGATCTGTTTCTTATCCTTGCCTGGCTTTTCCGCTTTGGCTGACTTGATTTTGTCATTCCTTTCCCCGTTTTCCTCAGCTTTGTTTCCTGATGAGCTGGGGACTCCCCGAAGGGTCTGCTCGATCCCTGTACGTAAGCAGTTCATATCAAACTGCTCGGAACTACTGGGCAGCAGCAAATGCTTCGGATAAGGAGGCGGAGGGCACCTCAGCTCCTGATTGCTATAGTCCACATCTAGCTGGTAGGCATTAGCTCCTCCAACAGGAAGGGGGTGCTGTTCGGCCATTCCTAAGCCATCCACAGCCGAAGACTGCGCAGCCAGCCAGCCAGGATGAGCGGGGCCTACTGCAGTCTGAGGCTCAGGCCTCATCACCCTTGTGCTCTTCACTGGCTGTAGAATATGAGCAGATGTGACGGCCGTGATGGTGTTTGGAGAAGTAATGGACGCCTCAGCTTTGCCTGGAGAAGTCTGCCTCATGGATATCGGCATCTGTTGCTGGTGGCTGTTGAAAGAATTGGTTCTGCTTGGGACGCAGCCCTCAGGCCTGAAGGGCACGTGTTGCCGGACCGATGCTTCCAGGGATGGGTTCTGCAACGAGTCACGGCGGGACGACGAGGACGACGACGACGAAGAGGTCGTCTGCCACTGCTGAACTTGAGGGCTGTTCATATCATACAGGTCCATGTTCAGACTGTTTCTGGATGGCGTCAACAGGCCCTGCGGTGGGCTGTCTGAAAATTCGTTCGTGTACGCTGGGCCTCCTCTGGAGATCACGTGCATCGGATGAGAGGAGGGGATGGGTTGCTTGTGATGGGAGTGTGGCATATACAGACCGCCTGGCGCTTGCTGGAACCCGTGGCCGGAGTTATTCTGAACAACCGTTCCTTTGTTTGGAAGGCTTGGATACCCTCCTTCCTGCTGCAACTTGTTCTGGAAAGAATGGCTCCTCTGAATCCCATAGCCGAGAGCCTGAGCCTCCCCTTGAACCATCACGGGCTGCCTGCCGTAATGAGGGCTGTTTGAGCCAAGCTGCAAGGCCTGGCTGCTGTGGCCAGCCACCGGGTAGTTGATCACTGGGGCATCTATGTTTGCAGGATAGGCTTTCTGCTGGTGACTGACAGGCGTGTTGTGGGAGCCTAAGCTGGCAGGCCTTTGTACTGGAGAGTTCATGGTTGCAGACTGAGAAGCAGAGAGCAAGTAGTCCATGTATGGCCTGGGAACGTCACCCAGCATGTTAGCAGCTTCTGCCCCAAAGCCTGCACCTTCATAGCCCGGGTTGCTAACCTGGTGGTAGGGTGGGAAAGATTCGCTGGGCCCTTCAAAACTTGGCCTGCGGCTTATGTTGTTTGGCATGATACCCTTTCCTGTAGTGGGGAGAGAAAGATAATGGGTTGGGTAGTGTTAGGAAACCATTCAGGTGAATAGACTTATTACTGCGTATGCACATAACACTTAATTCATCATTTCACAAAAAGGTTTCAGATCTGTGAACAAGGGCAAAAAAACACCCCACTGTCATGGGTTAAAACAACACTTAAACTTGGCTCTGTACAACACTGCAATGCAAATGATGAAACAGTTTTGAAACTAAAAGGTTGAACTGTTCTTCCTAGTAAATTCAAGTGTGTTTCTTGGCTAAGTTTACCTTTGTATTTGCATTGAACCAGAAATAAGGAAGTGGAAGGAGGAGTAAGAGTGAAATGCTACATGATTCTTCAGGATGAGGATACGAGTGCATCCACACTTATGGTAAAATACAATTTCTTTTCTTTCTGTACTGACAACAAGGCAAAATTATCACATTCAATCTTTCCTTGCAAACTCCCATTTCAAACCCTTCAACAGCAAAATGCAATGAAATTGTTGCAAGGCTTCTATCTGGTTGCATCAAACTTTAGCACATTGGGAATGAAACTTGAAGTATATATTGCCACACAGTCCACAGGTCAATGATTATTTTATCCCTTGAGAAACCACACTTAACAGGGTCAAGACAGCTACCAAGTTACTTTCATATTCCACACATCCTCAAACCAGGTGAAAGCTTAGGAATGAAATGGAGAGAGCACCCACACTTACCCGAAGATGTCTGTTTAATTACCCGGACTATTTGTTCATTTCTGGGATCCAAGTATCCCATCTTGCTAATGTATTCCAAAGCTGCTTCAATGCTTCTACTGCCAGTTTGTTTTAGGGCTCTCACAGCCATCTCCTAGACAAAACAGA
Organism: Podarcis erhardii; assembly: GCF_964252035.2. Lineage (NCBI taxonomy): Eukaryota > Metazoa > Chordata > Lepidosauria > Squamata > Lacertidae > Podarcis > Podarcis erhardii. The sequence continues at coordinate 25,243,285 of NC_138508.1, forward strand.
TATACAGAAACACAAATAAAGGCCCAAGTCAACGATCTGATGGCATAACACCGTTGAAGCTAAACAGCCATATGAATTTCAGTCCATTTACTGATTAAATCATTGATGTAACTACAGAACTCTGGCTCTGAAGAAAAAACAAACACCCTACTTTAGGAACATAGGAAGCTGCCTTATACTGAGTCAGAATGGTGGTCCATTTAGTATTTAGTATTGTCTCCAGGGTTTCAGGCAGGAGCTTTTCATAGGTCTAAAGACACCAGGGACCAAACCTTAGACCTTCTGCTGGCTAATGTGATGCTCTACTGCTAAGCTGTGGGCTTCCCCCAGTTTCAGAAGCATTAACATGTTGCAGCAGAAACTGCAGGGTGACCTTTTCTAAGAGGGCATCACCTTTCTATAAGTACTTGCATGAAAAATAACATTTTTAAAAATCCTGCTGCATAACCAGCAATTAACCTAAAGGTTTGAAGTGTGTTAACCAAAACTGGGCTGAGTATTCGGCCCCCAAGCAATGAAGTTTTTGCTATCGGGGGGTTGGATTAGATGAACCCCTTCCAACTCTACGGTTCTAGATTAGCAATATCAGGCACCTTAGAAATAATAAAACTATGTTTTGGCACTCTAGAAGCAATCAGCACATGGCACGCACAGCATGGAGCAAGTGGACAGACAAAAGTTCTTTTCCCTCTTTCCGAACTCTAGTGTTTGTGGAAATCCAATTGAAGCTGAATGTCGGGAGATTTGGGACCGATAAAAGAAAGCACTGCTTCATGCAGCACATGATCAAACTATGGAGCTTACTTCTCCCCAGGAGGCAGTGACCAACTTGGACAAGCTTGGAAACAGGATTAGAAAAATTTGTGGAGGACAGGACTTTCAGTGGCTGCTAGCCGTGATAGCTATGCTCTGCCACCACAGTTGGAGGCCAGCAATGCTGCTGAACACCAGTTGCTGAAAACCACAAGAGGGAAGAGTGCTATTGTTCTCATGTCCTGCTCTCTGGTTTCCCAGAGGCATCTGGTTGTCCACCATGAAAACAGGCCATTGATCTGATCCACAAGGCTCTTCCTATGTTCTTGGATGTTCTACTAGTGTGAAATGTTTTCCACCACTCTGAAATTATGGTTTCCTTTATGTACACTGCCATTTTTTTTAATGAGTCGGTGGTTCATACTCTTATAAATAAATCAAAATAAACAAAACTTTGTCCAGTAGTTCCTTGGATAGAAATCACTTAGAAAGATCTTGTGGGCCTGTAAAACTGTTTAAACAAAAGTATAATTTTTTATTATATTACTGACTTGGTCCTAACGCAGCCAAAGAAACCATTCCTTCCAGTATTCCTTGTGGCAAGCCTAGTATAAATTAAGCCTAGACTTTAGTAATCCCCTCATGTTTTGAAGATGCACATTGAATGGACAGTGTTGAAGGTGTATTCAGCAGTCAGGAGGTTTGGGCTTACATATGCCCCAATTTTCCCCTCTCCCAACTTCTGCCTTGTGGCTGAATCTGCTTCGCTATGTCAAGCTGCAAAACGAAGGCAAATGAGAAACTGCAAATGTGCCCCTCTGCCCTCAACATTTTTATTCATTTAATTCCTATCCTCCCTTTCTATCATAGTGTTCTAAGCAGTACGTACACCTCAAAAACATGTTTGATCATTCCATATGGGAAAGCAAACATTACATAATCCAACAGCCGTCTTTGATGCCAGTTGGGTTCTTCTGTTTGGACTGTGGCAGCTTGGGATGGAGGGAATATGTGTCAGCAGTTTGCTTCCTGGCTAACCAACCCGCCGTACACACAAAACATGACTCCCCCACCCTAAAAATAACCTCCACTCCATTACGGAGAGCCTTCTTTCGTACTCTGAACTTCATGGCTCTAGTGTAAACACAAGGTGAATTCAGACACAGCAATAAAGCTGAACTAGCACAAAACATGCTATTTGCTCTGAACTGGTCCAGCTTTAGTGCTTATTCTGTAAGGGAATTATGAGTCAAAGGAATCTAGTTGCCTCAAGTTAGAAGCCCTTTAGAAAATACTAAATGTTTCCACTTGCACACAACTGAATATATTTGCCACAATAGAGAAACACGGCGATAAAAATCTTGCTTGTTACTGAGAGATGCTTAAATGTTTTAGCGTGAATGATCTTGTAACCACAGGTTAAAACATATTTTTTAGAGTGGGGGAGGGAAGTGGGAGACATTTTCATACGACTATTTCACTACACGCAAGTTGAAAAGCCAGTTTTGTTGATAAGTCCTATAAGTGGATGTAAGACAATGATGTCGGATTTAGTTTTTCCAGTTAAGTAAGATATGCATAAAATGAAGCTTAAGCAAGGAGCACATAAGGCATTTTGTGTGAGAGAGAGCTTTTGAAATAAAACAGCAATTTCTGATACACTTTCTTTTTTTGAAGTCTCAGATATAATGTTGTACTATTAAAAGCAGTCATTTTTTATAGGTCTTATCGATGTCCTACTTGTTCTCATCTAGAGACATTCTTCATGTGCTCAGCTGTTAAGACTGCAATAGTACTGTATCACAAATAGAAGCCATTTATTAATTAAAAGCATTCTTATTCCTCTCTTCAACGAAAAAAGATTATCAGAGTAGCTTACAAATGTCAGTGACGAGGCAGTCATACACTAAGGTTTAAGGATACAGCACAAAAGGAAATGGGATTAGGAGGGAGGAGAAAGAAAAAGGAAACATTACAGAATCCTTATAACGATTAGCTGGAATTAAAACATTTTAAGGAAATGTTGCTGGCTTTTCAAGTAGAACTGATGGAGGGGCCCTGCCAGACCAATCCATCTGTCTGTCTGTCTGTCTGTCTGTCTCTCTCTCTCTCTCACTCTCACACACACACACACACACACACACAGAGAGAGAGTCTCACACGCTTTCAATAGCAACTCCTTGACCTCAATGTTCAGGGCAAGTAATCTGTCCGGATGGCACTTTCAATGAACTGCGGCAATGAGGTTATTCCCTTCATTAGCATCAGTGATGCATTTTGCTAATTTTACCACACGCACGTGTTAGCCAAACATTCATTTGGCTGACATTACATTTATAAAAAGTACCACCCAATATGCCAACTATTTCAGTACCGCAGGCACTAATTTAGAAGTGACTAGGTTCTAGTCATTCTCTTCCTGTTGCTTCCAAGAAAAATCTAGGGTATGTGCAGAAAAAAGCAAAACAAAACAAAAAAAAAACCCCTGTGCTGTTTACAAATCCTCCCAGGATTCAAGGAGAATAATTCTGTCAAGCTTGGTGTAAAGAAATCCCTCAGCTGTGAGTACAGATCAAAAGTTACAAGTCACTGGACTAACTGCCCTCAGAAAAACAAGCACGTTTAAGAATTGCAGGCCTGCCTTCTGGCGTCAGTTACAGCCCTTATACAAATATAGTATGGCAAATAACTCCCCACACTTGTGACATACTTTATATTAATAATGCAGCTTCATTTTACGCACAAAAAGGAACAGTGTTCTACTCATTTATATATGCTTGCATCCAACCAACTTTCCAAGAAGGCCAGAGAAATTTATAGGGGTTCTGAGACAAGTTTCCCATCCGTGTCTGGGCCAAGCCCAAATTGGGCTTTGCTTCAGAAAAGGAATGGAAACGCACCTGGTACCTTCAAACGATTTCATTTTACAAAGCAGTGAAGTCTTCCAGTTCATCTCACCATTGTGTATAACAGCACCTTTGGGCAAAGCAATAATAAGCACCTTAAATAGGAAATTTATATCTTTAATATTTCCTCTAGGAATATTTTAAACAGGGCTGTACACCCTTCAGGATAGCTGACCTGAATGCATTATAATTGATCCATATTCTGCTTAAGATATTCCTATCACTGTGAGCTGCTTACCCAGGTCACATTGTAATTAATGTGCCCTAGCTTTAAAGACAGAACTGCAATGGGGCAAGTAACAAACACAGTGGTATCTCGGGTTAAGTACTTAATTCGTTCCGGAGGTCCGTTCTTAACCTGAAACTGTTCTTAACCTGAAGCACCACTGCTTCCCGCTGCTGCTGCGCTGCTGGAGCACGATTTCTGTTCTCATCCTGAAGCAAAGTTCTTAATCTGAGGTAATATTTCTGGGTTAGTGGAGTCTGTAACCTGAAGTGTATGTAACCTGAAGTGTATGTAACCCGAGATACCACTGTACAATCATTTGGAGTTCTGGATTTTAGATAGTAATTTTGTACTGCAGTGGCAATGTGGTGTAGTGGTTAGTCTATGGCAGGGGTCTGCAACCCGCGGCTCCGGAGCCGCATGTGGCTCTTTTACACCTTTGCCGTGGCTCCGGGATGGATACTAGCAAGGCGAGGAGGCGCATTGTGCGCCCCGACACTCCCCACTGTGGCGGGCGCTGTACTGGCTGTGACGTCGCATGGGGGCAGTGCGTGCGTTAGTCACGCCCCGTCCCGACGTCACCTTCCCGCCCGCTGTCAGATCACGGCTCTGGAGATATATTTGTTTTAAATGTCGCAGTGGTTTTGCGGCTCCCAGTTTTGTTTTGTTTTTCGGAAACGGGTCCAAGTGGCTCTTTTTGTCTCAAACGTTGCAGACCCCTGGTCTATGGCATGGGAGATTAGGGTTCAAATCACTGCTCAGCCATGAAGCACACTGGGTTGACCTTGGACCAGTCATAGTCCTATTATGATGATGATGATGATGATGATGATGATGATGATGATGATGCCCTTCATCCGAAGATCACAGGGTGCTTTACAATATAGAAAACACAAAAACACAAACAACAATAATAAAAATAAATTCAACCCCCCCCCCATAGTCATAACCATTTATAATTTTCTATAATAGTCTATACTACCTCACATAATTGTTGAGAGGGTAAAAAGGGGGGAGCATTTTTGGGGGAGGGGGATATAAATAAATAATACTGAAAAGGCACCTAAATGTCAGCCTAACTATTCCCATATTTTTAAAAAGCCAGGAGAAACTGTTCCTTTCATTGTTCAAATAATATTCTGTAGTAGAATTTACTAATACATACATATATTTACACATGTATACTTAGTAATAATAAGCACATCAGAATGTTCTACATACATTATCTCAGTAATATTTATACTAATTGTGGTCCCTATTATTATCGCCACATTGTAGAGAAAAACAAGTAAGACAGGCCCAATTTCCATTGAATGTTAAACCATGGTTCAGCAATGTATGAGAACAAAACTCCACAAGCCACAAGGAAAAACAGAGTTCACACATCCCCCCTTCCTTTTCCCCATGCGGCCAGGACTTGTGTTGAATTTATTTCCACCTTCCAAGGGGCTCACAGCCTACCTATAAACTGGGGGTTGCAGTTTACAATGCTAGTTTCATAACCCATGGTTTGAAGTTGGCTTGTTTAGCAATTAACCATTGTTTATTGTAAACCACAATTGCCCACTTGGCATGCAAGGATAAGCTGAGACTTCTTCAAAAGCAGTACCAAATTCAGCAGAAGTCCTCTGCCTGGCCATGCAAGAAAATGAGAGGGGATGGGAGACCATACAAGCCTAATGTGTTGCTTGGACTAACAGAAGGTCACCTACATAGCCCTAAATCATGGTTTAGGATTACGTGCGAGTGCTTCCAATTTCTTGCCTTCAGATCCCTAGTGAGTTTGTGGCTTAGGCTGCTCACAGCTCACACTCTTAATCATTACCCTACACCAGGTGTGGCCAGCTTTTGTCCCTCCAGATGTTGTTGAGCTACAAGTCCCATCATCCTTGGTCATTGGCCATGCTTGCTAGGGCTGATAGGAGTTGCAGTTCAGCAACAGCTAGAGAGCCAAAGGTTACTCACGCCTGAACCACATCATCTCTTAAATGTACTCTCAGCGGGAGCAAGAGGACAAGGGACCAAGGATGTTTCATAGCTGTTATCGTCAACAAGTCTTGTCTCGATAAAGCCTGAAAGCAAAATTGACAAGGGGAATGAAAGGTTTGCAGCCAACAAATGAATTCCGGAAACTGTACATGGGCAAACGAAGGCAGCAGATGGTGGATGGAACAGCAAAGTGAGGGAGGTGATGTAAAGGATATATCCAGCCAGGAGCAGGAGACTGGAGCGGGGAGATAATGAGAAGAGTGCACACAGGACTAAGACGATTAGCGGAATCTAGGCAGGAGCATGTAGCCAAGGAAATAGGCTGCAGACATGGAAAAATCTCTGTGGAGACATCCTTAGGAGTCTGTTGCACAAACTAGGAGTCGTGGAGTCACAGTTCAATTCATATGAGCCAGGATCAGTAAGACAGTCCATTACTGCTACCAAATCTTTGCCCATAATTCTTTAGGCTAAGCCATCGGTAGGCAAACTAAGGCCCGGGGCCGGATCCGGCCCAATTGCCTTCTAAATCCGACCTACGGACAGTCTAGGAATCAGCGTGTTTTTACACAAGTAGAATGTGTCCTTTTATTTAAAATGCATCTCTGGGTTATTTGTTGGGCCTGCCTGGTGTTTTTACATGAGCACAATGTGTGCTTTTATTTAAAATGCATCTCTGGGTTATTTGTGAGGCATAGAAATTCGTTTTTTTAATTCAAATTATAGTCTGGCTTCCCCACAAGGTCTGAGGGACAGTGGACTGGCCCGCTGCTGAGAAAGTTTGCTGACCCCTGGGCTAAGCAATACAGAAGAACTCAAAACAGATCTTGAGCAGCAAATTATCTGTGCCCAAGCAAATCCCCTGCAATGAACCATATAGTACTCTTGTTTGAAACACAACCCCTGCGACAACAAAATTGGCTGCCTTCATATTTCCCCCAGTATTATGCATTTCTCCTTGCAATCTGTAAACCAGGAAAGAAATATGCCAGCGAAATAATATCATCCAGGAAAGGCGTGATCAGCTTACTATAAAACATAACATTCCATTTATATTTGCATGCTACTCAAGTCTAGTTGCACTTACTACATGTAAAATGCTGCAGAAGACAGAATCAGAATTCAAAATGACCGTAACAGGTTGGAGAACTGGGTGCAAGCTAACAAAACGAATTTCAATAGGGACAAATGTAAGGTTCTGCACTTAGGCAGGAAGAACCAGATGCACAAATATAGGATGGCTTACTGGCAGTACATGTGAAAAGGATCTAGGGGTCTTGGTGGACCACAAGCTTCATGGGAGTCAACAGTATGATGCAGCAGCAAAAATAGCTAATACTATTCTAGGCTGCATCAACGGAAGTATAGTGTCCAGAAGTAAGGGAAGCAATAGGTAAAGGTAAAGGGACCCCTGACCATTAGGTCCAGTTGTGGCCAACTCTGGGGTTGCAGCGCTCATCTCGCTTTATTGGCTGAGGGAGCCGGCGTACAGCTTCCGGGTCATGTGGCCAGCATGACTAAGCCGCTTCTGGTGAACCAGAGTAGCACATGGAAACGCCATTTACCTTCCCGCCGGAGCGGTACCTATTTATCTACTTGCACTTTGACGTGCTTTCGAACTGCTAGGTTGGCAGGAGCAGGGACCGAGCAACAGGAGCTCACCCCGTTGCGGGGATTCGAACCACCAACCTTCTGATCGGCAAGTCCTAGGCTCTGTGGTTTAACCCACAGCGCCACCCGCGTCCCAAGGGAAGTAATAGTACCACTCAATTCTGCCTTGGTCAGACCACAGCTGGAACACTGCGTCCAGTTCTTGGAGCTGCAATTTAAGAAGGATGTTGACAAGCTGGAACGTGTGTAGAGAAGGGCAACCACGATGATCAAGGGTCTGGAAGCCAAGCCTTATGAGGAACAGTTGAAGGAGCTGGATATGTTTAGTCTGGAAAAGAGGAGACTGAGAGGAGATATGATAGCCATCTTCAAATATCTTAAGGGCTGTCACATGAAGGAGGGAGCATGCTTGTTTTCTCCTGTTCTGGAGGGTAGGACTCGAACCAATGGCTTCAAGTTACAAGAAAGGAGATTCCAACTAAACATTAAGAAAAACTTTCTGACAGTAAGAGATGTTCAACAGTGGAACAGACTCCCACAAGAGGTAGTGGACTCTCCTTCATTGGAGGTTTTTAATCAGAGGTTGGAAGGCTACCTGTAATGGATGCTTTAGCGGAGATTCTTGCATTCAGGGGGTTGGACTAGATGACCCTTGGGTCCCTTCCAACTCTACATTTCTAAGAAAAACACTTTGAAAAACAATGCTGACCACATTCCCAAGTGGCAACTCCATCTGTATTTTTGCTTTCTATGGAAGCCGCCAGAGTGGCTGGGGAGGCCCAGCCAGATGGGCGGGGTATAAATGATAAATTATTATTATTATTATTATTATTATTATTATTATTATTCTTTGTGTGTTTCCCGATACACACGTTTCATGTTTGCTCCAGGTCACTTTGCACAATCAGCCATTGGAAATAGCTCAAGGACCTATCCACACTACTCTCAGCAACCTTAGTGGCAAACAGCAGCCAGAGTGAATGTTTTCAGCAGGAAACCTGACCCCGCTGGCTGCTCTTTCTTCAAAACAACAGATTCAGCTTTTTTAAAACCTTCAAGTGTAGTTCGGTGATCTCCTCCAACATTTCTCTCGCAGTGGTGCCCCTCCCCAATATTGGTAATTGTTCTATCCTGCCTTTCTCATTGTTTCTTAAGAGTTTTTGAACCAATTTTGTATGCAGTGACTCATTCACTATAGCTGCTTTGCACATTTATTTCGTTTATCTTTTTTGAATTGGGGGAGGGATCTGTACTTCCTCCACCTGGGCTTGCTTCACAATCAAAAAGATTTTTTTCAACACAGTTACTGCAGTCGATACTCACAATTTTGGGCAATTAATTTGCTGTGTTGTGTTTTTAATTTTGGTATGCCACTTTGGGCATTTTCTTTTAAATGGAAAAGCAGGTTTAAAGCACCCGAAGGTTTATTTAATTTAATTTATTAAATCTGCATAACGCAGAAAGAGAAGAGAGCAGAAAAAGAGAAGAGAGCAAGTCCAAAATGCTGAAAAGCAGCAGCACATACCTAAAGCAAATGCTGAATAGAAATGAAGTATAAGAGCCAGTGTGATTACAATATATAAGAAACACAAAAAGAAAAAAGGTAGCTTTTTCAGGAGTGGAACTTGATGTGGAGATGTGGGTTCAAATCCTCCTTTGGAGCAAGGAGAGCTACAAATGCGATAAGGAATTTGAAACCTGAACAAGAGCCAAATGGAAATGGAATCAACAGACAACATGAAACACTGGTGCAAGACAAACACGTACTCTTACATATTTTGCCGATGTGCCTGTGAGAACCTTGTTTGAATCAAGTAACTCCACTGTGCAGCCACTTCAGAAACAGACTCTGCCCTCCAAAAGATCACACTTGATCCTGTTCAGTCTGTCTGATGAAACCACCATGAGATGCTACAGTGAGTTGCGCGGGGGGGGGGGGGGGGGGCTAGACTGCAGAAAGCAAGATGCAATATGGAGGACACGGCAAATGGCAGAAATATGAGGGAACATTCTAGCACAAAAGAAACGGGTGACAAGAGCTAATTCTTTTATTGAATTTGTTCTCATCGTAGAGTCGGAACAGCTGCAAGCTCCACTTGGAATTCAGACTCATACCAGCATAGAAGTCCATTACAAAGGAGGATTGTTAATTAAGACACTGTCAATTTGCTCTGCTTTCCGAAACCGTAGGGTACAATTTTTGAATAGCTGGGCGACTGCTGGAGGCAAAACCATCAGCAGAATAAAATGTCCAAGAGGTCAGGCGTTTTCGCATAAAGCAGCTGCAGCAATATTACTGAAGTTCTTGTGTGTCTACAGCTGACCAAGAATAAGGTTGCACGAGAAGGCTAGCACCTCAAGAGAACAGCTGCAGGTCCTTCATCTCTGAAAGCGGGGGCGGGGGGGGGGCGGGGAGAGGAGAATACATTCATATTGCATGACTATTGAGCTTGATCTACTTTGTTCTTCTGCGACCAAACTAGATGCTACAAATAATGGTTTCTTTCATCCTTCCTCTCCCTGGTCCTTTCACCTTCTCTTCTTCCTTCCACGGCAGCTTTCCTCTCCCCATCCCCTTCCTTTCCATTCCTAGTTTATGTACTGATAGATGAGGTGAGGGGAGAGACTCTATCAGGAAGGGCCTCCTTCCACCTGCCTTGCCCCACCCTCCGGCCCTAGGAGTCCTCATAAGGGAGCGGTTCCTGGAGGAAGAACTGTGAGGGGAGAGACTCCATCAGGTAAGGCCTCCTTCCACCTGCTTTGCTCTAGCCTCTGCTTCTCCATGTGTATTGTATTGTTTTATGTACTGTGGCTTGCCGTTATTTTATTGATTATAGTTTAGATATTATTGTAACTGTTGAGTGGATTTCTGTTTAACTTTTATATGTTGATATTATTATTTTATACTATTCTAACGATTGTTGAATGTTACTTTTTTGATGGAGGTTGCCTATTTTAAAGTTATATTTTATTATCACATTTTTGTATTGCATTAGATTGTTATAAGATGTACATTTTTTGTTTCTTCAGCTTGTAAACCGCCTTGAGAAATTACAAATTAAAAATGATGTTGATGATGATGATAGATAACAATGACGATAAAAATTACTGTTTTAACTTGCTAATTTCCCTCAGCATCTCCTCCTCCTCTCATGAACTTCTCTTTCTCCTGGCCACTCTTTACTCACCTTACTCAGTAAGTTGATGGTACTGGTCCAGCCCAATGGCTATGGCAGGGCAGGCAGGTGAGGAGGCACTGAGGCACCCAAGACCACTGTTTGGTCTTGGCCCCCAGTCTGAGAAAACACTGCTCTTCACAACAGCATCCAGTCCTGGCCCAGGTGTGGTTGGCGGATGCAAAAACACAGCTCTAAGTCACTGTATTCCCTAAGCAGGAACCATTCTCGGGGGTGGTTTCCATTCAATATTTCATGGTGTTTTTTTTTCTTCACAGGCAGAACTAGCACAAACCCATGAATACTTCTCTCGCCTCATAGATCCAACAACCTGATGATAGCTACAAGCTTTTTCCATGACCAGATAAATCACA